>NC_090923.1:547796903-548421903 GCF_040938575.1 Ambystoma mexicanum
AAAAACATGCTAAATAATCCTACAGACCACCATAAGGAATTTGTTTGGGAGAATGAAGGGTTTGATTTTTGTGGAGTGTGTGGATATGTAGCCATTCGGTTTGTGCCTTTTTGGCTATGTGCTTTTGGAAGGAAAGGCTACTGTCAACATTGAAGCCCAGGGAATTGGCTGAGTTTACAGCTGAGGGGTGAATACTTTTAGGTACATGCCATCCAGCCATTGTTGCACAAGTTGTTGTTTGATGGCGGGGACCGATGAGTTCAAATACAGTCTTGGTTGGGTTCAGTTTCAGGTTAGCGTTTGACATCCATGTTTGGATAGTAGGGAGGCATTCGCGAAGTGAACAATGTCCCGGGGGCACTGAGCTTAAGGTACAGCTGAGTTTCTTCAGCATACTGATGAATGTCTATGTTCGGGTCATTTAGGATAGTTCCCAAGGGTTCCATGTATCGATTGCGGAGAGAATGGAATCTTGGTGGACCCCACACATGACTTGGAGTTGGTTGGATCTAAATGAGACCATCTCATCTATTGCCTATCGTATAGGTAGGCTGTGAACCATTTTAGGACAGTACCAGAGATGCCCATCCTTTTGGGGAGGATGGAGAGGAGTATTTGGTGATCAACTGTGTTGAAGGCAGCTGAAATCTCTAAGAATTATAGGAGACATGAGTTCCCAATGTTGGTAATTCTGAGTGCATCGTGCACCTCTTGGATGGTTGCAGTCTCAGTGCAGCATTTGGGGCGGAAGCCAGACTGGTTATCACAGAGGAGGTGAAGCAGGTCGATTCTGGCAAGTAATTGGGTCTCAAATACTTTCTCGATGATTCCTGAATGAAAGGGGGGCTTGTAATAGTTCTGTAGTTAGGTAGGTTCTCTGGGTCAAGGAAGGGTTTTTGAGAAGGGGTTGTATGAGACCTGTCTTCAACACGTCTGGGAATGCACCTTCTCTGAGGGAGGTTTTCATAATACTGAGGAGTGGATTAAGTGCTAGGCCCATGAGTTGTTTAATTAGGGAGGCTGGGAGGAAGTTGCCCGTGTATCTAGTGCATTTTAGTGAAACGAGTGTGTCTGAGAGAGCCTTAGGATAGAGGAGGGTATACTCTCTTTAGGAGGGCAGTGCTTGAGGTGCTGTGACTAGCAGGGCCCTGTCTGGTTTTGAGGCATTGATGTGACCTCTGATTTGATCAATTCTGTTAATTGTGAAGGCATCATGAAGTAAGACACAGACAACAGATTCAACTTTCTGAATAAATTGTTTATTTTTCTTAAATGTCAGGATGGAGTAAGGCCTAACTTGCCTTATGCTAAGGTGGGCTTTCCCTACCTAAAGAAAACTAAGAATAGTCTGTGTCAGTAAGTTCAACTCAAGTCTGTCTGTGTCCAAGACCTATACTGGCCCTCACAACTAAATATATACAAGGTGTAGGGAGGTCAGTAACTAAAGAAATAGTGTTTAAAATAAAGTTCTGAGCTTCTTCTAGCTCCTGGCTTATACTTTGCATCCTCTTCCCCAAGTCCAGAACAGTTGCAAGAAGCATTGGGGTTCCCTTCTCCAAGCGTTCAACACAGTTTCCAAAGTCTTGGGTTCCCTTCCCCAAGAATACCAATCTTTCAACTTGTAAAATGAACAATGCCCAATTCAATGCCTCCTTAGACATTCAGGCTTTTCTCTAGTTAAGGTATCAGTGTTCCCTTCCCCAAAAGTTCAGCTCTCTGTTTCCAAATCTATAATCAGTTAAACTCTCCTGACTTTCAAACCGTTCCAGTTCCATTTCTTAGTCATCCAGGCTTTTCAATAGTTCATATGGTTTGCTCTCTGTCTGCTTTTCTCATGCACTTCAGCAACTATTGCACAATACAAAATTCTTAACATTTGTTTTCCTTGGCTCTTTCAATGCCACGTGAGGTCACTCGGCCTAGGCGCAGTTGTCAGACCACACGATCCACCCATCACAGGTCACGCAACAAATAACCCTAGGCACTTTATTATGCTTCTGTATTCTTCAGGGTTTCGCCAACACAGGTTTTCTCTCTCTAAACGTATGTCGTTGGCCAACACTAATTTCAGATTCTCCTTGGCAGTCTCTTGCCTTTGCCACAACGTGCATTTCATACCTTTGTATCTTTGGCCGGCACTTATTTCAGATTCTTCTTGACAGTCTTTTGGCTTTGTTTCAATGTGTATTTCACACAACTGACTCTACATGTTATCATAGGAGAATTGCATCCTTGTAATTGAAGAGGTTATACTGTGACGCAAGCTATATATGTTGACCTTTGTACTTGCTTTAATACTGCTTGACATCATGTACTAACAATCATTCATTCACAATGTAAGTGAAGGAGGAAAAGCTGGGTGGATGTGCTTCGTAGGAAATATTGTTTAATTGTGTTTGTTTTGGAGGCGAGAAGAAGAGTTTTATGTTTTAAACAAGAATAATGTTGTTTGTTTGGTTTTATCTGGTTTTGTAATAATTTGTAAAGGTGCGTATGCATCAAAAACAAATTCCTAAATTTAAAAATAAATTTAAAAAAACAACTCCATGTTGTTCACTGTTTACATGTATCTCATTTAATTCTATCTGTGGTGTTCACCCTTTCCCACCACCTTGCTTTCACTTGCTTTCAATTTATTCATATGTGTTCACCACTTGCTTTTGTCTCATACTGTATTCACATATGCTCTTCATATCTTTCAGTTAGTTCAGTGTTCAATAATGCCTCTGCTGTATTCAAATATGCTCATATATTTCAGTTAGTTCGGTATCTAATACTGCTTCTTGCACTCTCAAAAGTATTTATAATACTTTACAGCTTGTTCAGCATTCAAAAATGCTTGTTGCACTCTCAGAAGTACATATAATACTTTGCAGCTTGTTAGGTATTCAAAAATGCTTGGTTTAATCTTCTATTGCAATTATAATGGTTTTGTTGCATTTCGACATGCCTGCTTTCAGCCCCCGGAGTGCCCCGTTATGAGTGTTCCCTTCTTTACACTCATCGGTATGCTGCCGCTCCACCGGGCGCCCCAGTTCTGCTTCCCTGCTTCTTCTCACTCTGCCTTTTCCTCAAGGGAGCCACAGCAAGCAGCGCTTGCTGTCCTGTTCTGCAGCATGTAGCTCCGCTCTTCCTCAGGGAAAGCTACCAGCGTCCAGCATTCGGGAGGCTTCTCTGTCCCACAGCTTCTGCTGTGGACACAGGGCAATGAGGACAGCAAGCTTCTCGACCGTCTAACAGCCAGGCTTGCCCGACGGCGTCACTCTTGCACTCCTGCTCAGCTCGACTTCCCTCCAGCCGGTTCCTCTCCAGCCGACTCCTCTGCTTCTGCAAGCCACGTTCCTCTCTCCAGGCCGTCTGTCTCCCAGCCTTCTCTCTCTAACTGTTAGGCGGTTTCCCATTGTATACACCTGAGACATTTTTAGTGGTTGCAGGTGCAAATCCTTCACTTCAATTACCTGACCTTGGTTAAGCCTATTAGCTGGATATGCCTGGCTATTACAATGGAATTCCTCCCCAGCCCTCTTCCTCGTCTCAGTACCAAAGTGGTGTGAATGAATGCAAGTGTGCATAACCCCCAGTTGTTTCTTCCTCATTTTGGTATTTATCTGATATTTCTCTGTATTAACAAAGGGAGGCTGATATGTGTTTATCCTGTCTAAATGAGGAGGTGTCCTCGTAGCTGATCTCTTCTTCGTCCCAATATAACAATGGCATTTCTGAGGGTCACTCTGAAAGGAAGTAAAGGGGAAGGGTTAACAGTAGCCTACAAAGGCTGCTGGGATTGAAGGTTCATTGTGAAAAGGGAATGGCCTTGCCATGTCTCACCCAAGGACGTTCTTTCCCCACTCCCCAAGTTTCCTCCACCCAGGTGTTCCTCCCTTGCATCTCCACCCACAGGGTCAGGATCCAAGAGCATGGCCTTTCCCTGGCCACCTGAGCATAGGATGTCAGGGAAAAGGAAGTGAGAACGCCCCTAGGTTCCTCACATAATGAAAAAGCTGTTTATTCCATCGCAAATCTCTTGTGAAGCCGGCAATTTGGGGACAGGTGTGGGCTTGGAGCAGTGCTTGACTACTTAGAATAAGACTTTGCTCATTTTAGAGGCTGCCTCAATGGTGGAAGTGTAATAAGCTGACTTAGCCTCAAAGATCATGTGTCTGCGATGGGTATGCCGGGATTTGTGGGGTGAGCAATACTCTGGACTGCGGTCCTTGCTCCATCGCTTTTCTAGGGATCTGATAGAGTATTTGTTTTCAGCAAGCTTGGGTGTGTGCCATGGAGCAGACGCTTTGACTTTGGTGTGACTAGACTTGAGGTGCGTGGACAGTGGTTAAATGTATCCAGAAGAGCTTAGGCATTCTCTCTGGTGGGAAAGGTTGTGAACATTGCTTCTAGTGTGTCGTCTAGCAGGAAATTCTTGAAGGATCGGCGCTCAATAACGGCGCATTTGGACTGACCTTTGTAGGGCAGCCTTGTGTGTGATATGAGAAGGCGAATTGCAGCATTGTTGGTCCAGTCCCAGGGAGGAGATTGGAGCATGAGAGGATCGTGCAGGAAGTGAAGACTAGGTTGAGAGTTTGACCTACATGGAGGAGGGTACGATCTGTTAAAGGTCAATGGAGTCGGTCAGTGAGAATAGGGAGTCACATAGGGGTTTTTCTGGTTGAGACTCAGCGATGTTGAAATCTCCAAGGAGGATATTGTTAGAGTATGAAACTGTTGCAGAGGAGAGAAAGTTAGAAAAGTTATCAAATAAGTTACCATTCCCATGAGGTTGTCTGTAAATTAGGTGGAATGTAAGTGAGTCGTCGTTTGAAATGGAGAACCAGCATGACAGGTATTCACAGAAGCTGTGTGTGGCGGTTGGGATTACCATACTGGGCTAGTCGATCTTATGGATGACTGCCACCCCACATCCAGTTTTTCCTGTTTGGTCAGTGTGTTGGATACTGTAGTCATGGGGCAGGAGGACATCAAAGATGTAAGGGGAGGAGGGTGTAAATCATGTTTCAGTAATGAAAAGGGCAATGTGATTGTTGTTGAGTGAGGTCATTGATATCAGAAGCAGTGCGACCGCTGAGTGACCGTTAACGATCATAACCGGGCAGACGTAAATAGAAGGCACATGTTGTAGGGTGAGCAGTGGATATTGATGAGGTTTGCCAGGTTAGCTGTCCAGGGCTGCTTTGGGCAGTTAGCTGTGCGATCCCTGGAGAGAATGGAATGGGTTTGGTGAGCGTTAGACACATGGTGATATTTACCAGGTATAGCCCGAGCAGAGTGTTAAGGATTTCAATCAAGCGACACACACCTTGGTCTTTGCCTGGTATGTAGCGCACAATTGAGATGCTTTTCGCCTTATTTTATGCTGATTCAATTTTGAGATGGTACACCACTCATATCACACCCCCTTTTCAAATACCCTGGGTCACAGTGGACCATGAACTAGGCTGGTTGGTAAAATGCATTGTTTATTTTTTTTTAAATTCAAAAGAAATCATACACTGTTTTAATATGGGGCTGCTTATAGGAGATATTAATTACAATCAATGCTCTACTAACAACCCACAACCAACAATACAAACCCTGTCTAATCCCCCATCTTCTGGCGCTCTGGGATGAGTCCTGCGGGACTGGTAGATTGCCCCCATCCCTCCGTGAGGCCATAATAACTGTTCTTCTTAAACTTGGCAAACCCCCTACCCAATGCGGATCGTATCGGCCCCTCTCTCTTATTAACTGTGATATTAAAATCTACGCCAAATTACTAGCCTTACGGTTGGCACCGTATATGACACATATTATTAATCCGGACCAAGCGGGATTCATTCCTGGTCGCTCTACCTCCCTTAATCTGAGACGCCGGTTAAACATCATTAGTAGAATTAACCCTAAGGTTCAAGCGGTGGCTGCCACACTAGATATGCAAAAGGCATTTGATTCCGTGTCATGATTTTACCTTTGGCGACTCCTCGAAAAGTGTAACTTTGGTCCCCATTTCCGCTCTTGGGTTGCGCTTCTTTACTCTGACCCGGTAGCCAGAGTCCGTACTGAGGACAGATGCTCACCTTTTTTCCAAATCGCCAGGGGCACCAGACAGATCTGCCCCTTCTCTCCCCTGATCTTCCAATGAAGTTCCATTTTAAACATATAGCCACAGAGCCATGGAGCCATTTGCAGACATGATGCGCCAGTCTCATGCACATAGAGGTCTACGAACGACGGGTCAACCAATTAATCGAATTTTGAGTGGATAGAAAGGAGCAGCAAGGAGTCAGGGATATTAGGCAGCAAACAGAATTAAAATCCGACCTTCCCTCACAAAATAAGAGGCAAACCCTTTGCAATTGCATAAAATGTCACTCGGAATTAGTAAATAATTGTGTGGTTAAATAATGAGGTACATATGATTTATCACAGTATCAGGAATGTGATATCACTAGCAACTACAAGGCAAGGTATCAACAAAGGGCATTCAGTTCAGAAAGCAACTTGAAAGTAAGAACACAGTGCAGGCAGAATCACACGTTGAAAAGTTGCATTTTACACTTTTTGCACTTTTAAATGTCAAAACGTTTTTTTTTTTAAACAGGTGAAATAGACAGAATCGGAATGCAGTTTTTAGGCTGGCGGGTAGATGCACATCACAGGGATACTATAGAAGTGAAAGAGTGACTGTAGCTGAATAACTGGATGAGATTTTCAATATGGAAGGAGATTCGGTTTTGGGAAAATAAAGCAGTTAAAGGAGAAAATCAGTTTGGAAAGAAAGGACAAATTTCACTTACACTAGATTTAATGGCTAGAAAAACGGAACGCCACCCGTGAATAGAAAAGTTAAGCTACAGTTGTAACTCTTCACACAGTGTGCCTCTTTTCTTAGGGAGAATTAATGTATTTAATCAAAATATTGCTAAGGACTTACAGGACAGAAGTGAATGGAAGGATGCGCCAACAGTAGAAAATCAAGGAACAGGATGCGCAGAGAATTCTAACAGTTTGAACAAGTTATCAGGGTATGGATAGGATTACTTGGAGAGTAGGACAAAGACAAAGTATCAAGAGGGGGTAGGCTAGGTGTTGATATGGGGATTGGCAAATACTCACAATCCGCTCTTGAGTTTGGGATTTGGGATAGCCAACCGAGTTCTGGACTCAAAGGCTCTGGTCACAGGAAGGAAGCTGACTCTCCTAGCAGAACAACAGCTGGCCTGTCTGGTCACTGTATAGTAAGGGTACAGGTGGCATGCAGATGGTGGGGCACAAAGCTGGTCTAGTCACAGGATACTCCCAAAAGGGTACCACAGCTTTTCCTCCTGATTTTTGGGATTTTTAGTGGGGTTCAATGGTCCTGTCTGGATAGGGTCAGCTATGCTTTGGCCTGGCAGTAGAGTCTGGAATCTTGTAAAGTTGATCTGGAATGTCTGTATACGCAGGCGCTAGAAAATCCGGAGAGAGTCCCTGTGAGTTCCCCCCCTTATATAAAGCGGGTGACATCACCGGTTTTATTGTTGGGCAGAACTGAGCTAGACCTACCCCTAAGAACCGGATAGGTCAGCCTATGTTGGTCGCATCCTCCAGGAGGGGACTCCATTTATGGGGTTGTGTTTTATGAGGTCCAAAGCCAACCCACAGTCATTCTTGCACAAAATCAAGTATGCCATAAATTGCTCCTTTTTACAGTTGTGACACTTTTGAAACTTACATAGGCCGATTACATATTGCACACAGAACATGGCAGTCCAACTCTCAGGTTTGTAGGACTTCGTGTCGTCCGTCTAATTGTGTTTAGTCATTTTCAGTGAGAATTATTTTACCTAAGATTCTATAACTTTATACATGTGGACATATTATCATAAGGCATGTGAGTATTGAATTTCAAAGTGGCACCATATACACTTTCCTCAGAATATCCAATTCTCTGCCATTTCCATCCGCAATATGCCAGTGAAGGCTACCACGTCTTAATTTAAAGCCACCAAAATTGCATCTAAACTGTGAAAACTTTGCATTACTGCGTTGTCCAATTACGGAGATAAAGGGCCTCATTACGAGGAGGGCGGTAAGGGGGTTAACGTTGCCGGTAAAGGTGCCGGAGCCATTAACCCCTTACCGCCCTGTTACGAGGTCTGCTCGCGGGACCCTCTAAGGTCGCCTGGTTTTACCAGGCGTCCTTAGCGGGTCCCGCGAGCAGCCCAGCATGCTAACAATGGCCCGTCATAAACGGGCCCATTGTTAGCATTCTCCCCATTCCCATTGAGCCCTATGGGGCTCAAATGGGAATGGGGATTGACCGGGTCTGGGTTCCCTGAATGGGGAAATAGCGGGCTCGCCAAGGTCGGAATGGCCCAGTATTTCCCCATTCAGGGAACCCGGACCCGGGTTTGGAGGCAGCCATGCCCTTCTTAAGGGCATGGCTACCTCCACACTCGTAATGAGGCCCAAAGTCTTGAAGTTTATTAATAAAATAGCCTTTTGAGCCAGATGGCCAGCATTGTCTACCAAAAAGGGCATACTTCCAAGGCTGCTCTGTAGTTGGTTTGAAATCCCCCAGTTGAAGTTGAGGGGAGGTGTTTTTTTCAAAAGTAACACGTAGGTGTCTCAGAATCTCTTGTAGTAAGCTAGAGCCCAGACAGAAGTATGGCGAGCATGTGATATGCTGCCTCCTGGTCCATTCAGAGTTTCAAAGGGCAAAAAGTAACACGTAGGTGTTCCTGAAATCCATTGGGTCTCCTTTTGGGGGAAGGCCACGCCTGTTGCCAGCACTCAAATGTCCCTTGAGCCATAGCAGAAAACCTGTTTGGCTGGTTCCCCAGTACAGCCAATGCATGTATTTCTTTATTTTATTTTATTTAGTTTTCCTGAGCCCAAAAGCAAGTCTGTTGAAATAAAACATCCCATATATGTTTCCCAGCAAAACCCCCTTTACTTTGCTAGGAAAGGACAGGGCCTTATTCAATATTACACTTTTAAAACCAGTATTTTTCTTATTTACAAAAACACATTTTGACATGTGGTGAAGTCTGCTGGGATGTCCCTTTTCAAATGCGGTTTTCTCTTCCATCTGAATTCCCAACCTTGTTTTGCAGTCCTAGTCAGTTTCAAGGCATAGGTCCACTGAAATTGACATATGCACAGGGAGCTAGGGTTTCTTTTGCAGGGTTTGTTTTTGACACTTTGTAGCAGAAAGTCGAGCATTTTTCCGTACGGCTGGGAGTAAAGTTTCTGGTGATTTCCCAGATCATGCCTGACACAGCCTGTCATTCAGTGATAATGCTTTCTCTTGCTGGAGCACAACCTGAATGTGGATGGGCACAGCTGGATCTCCCTGGATCAGATCTGTGTAATGTTAAACAGATGAAAGATAACATTAGGGCACTATCATTTTTTAAACGCCAAATATTTCCTTTTTCAAGGGGAAATATTGAGCTAGCAGCAAAGCAGCGCTGCTTTTCAATTCTATTCTTTGATGCACATAAGAAAACACACCGGCACCCTTTCTCGGTGTGCTCCCTGTCCCATCCTGCCCAATAGGTGCTTGGCAAGACAGCGCAGACATCAGTTTGTAGCTGCAAGATGCAGTTTTGATGCGAGGCAATGGTGCTCAAACGAGCCAGCGGAGCCATTCTGCTGTTAACTGCTTAAGTGCAACTTGGCGATGGAGGGAATTCTGCTGAGTGGGTAAATGTATCCCACAAACTGATATGTTATCATTTTAAAATGTCTAACATAATCAGTTTTCTCCTGGTAACAGGATATTTGAGACCAATTCAAGTCTTTTTAGACTTTTAGAAATGAAGTTCCATTTTAAACTGATGCATTCTGCATCTCCAGTTTTCCTTAACATTGATAAAAGGAAAGACCACCAGGGGGCGCAGAGGCAATGGCTGCCTAGTGCCGAGCTCCCGCCAGGACAGGGCCTTCTAGAGGGATTGAGCCCCCCCCGGACCCCTCTGGCGAAACAGCTACCTGGCCATCGGCGGGTGACCCCCCCGCGAGACTTCGGCTCGAAGGAGCGGACCTCGCCGCCCCCCGAAAACCGGAGTTCGGGCCGTGCTGGAGTCGCGGCCGAGTACGCAAGGACGGGGAGAGGCCTGCAGACGGACAGAGCCCAGCTGAGGAGCCCGGCCGCCAGCCGGAGTGCAGCGCCCCGCAGATCCAGGAGGAGTGGGCTGACGGAGCCGACGCCAACACCGGGCGGAGGAGGTAAGGGGGCGGGCCACGGCAGCAAAGTGGATCGCGGGCCCGTCCATCCCCGGACGGGCTCCGGCGGTCCGCCTCGGAGGATCGGCCCGGGCCCGCCCCTGCCAGACCTCGGCGGCGGGAAGCGGCCCGGAAAGGCAAAGAGCCGGTCGGGCAGGAACGGCCCCTCCCGCCGGCGCACGCTTCATTCTTCGGGCCCACCACAGGCAATATCCCCCGAGAGGGGAACCGGACTCCCAGCCTTGGCTCCCGCACCAGTCGGCGGCCCCGGGCCCAGCATCCGGGGCCTGAAAACGTTGTCCCCCCTGGGCCCCCAGGAGACAATCGCAGGACAGGGGGAGCACACCCGAGATTGGCGGTGGCCAAGGCAACCCCCGCAGCACACCCCACTCCAGCCATCACAGACCTAGAGGGGTCCTGGCCTGGCCTGGCCGCACAGCGCGATACACGCCGGGGAGAGGGGATATCTCCCACCAGCCCAACAAAGGAACCCAGCGAGGCCGGAGGGACAGAGACCAGGCCTAAACAGGTGGTGGCCCCCGGGGACAATCCTGGGGCGTGTGCCCGCCTGACTCTCCCCCCGGACAGCAAACAGAGGCTGGAACACGACGGGGGCAGCCTCCCACCCCCCACGAGACCGCACCAAGACGTGGGGGATCTGGACCAGCGGCGGACCCCAAGGGGGGCACTGAGGGGGATCGCATGAACGGGCTAGAATCGCTGCAAGCGTTCAGATATAAGAATCGCACCAGCAACCACACGGACCCCAGTGACCCGACCCACCCGGAAAGCATGTCGGAGCCCTCGACGGCGATGGAGAGGGGCTTTGCCTCCATCCTCCAGGAAATTAGGGAAATGCGATCAGATATCGCCCAAAAATTCGAAAAAATGGAACAGAGGGTGGACAAAGTGGAGGAGAGGCTGCAACGGGTAGAAACCAACCAGTCCTCGTCAACGGCACAGGAGGTTCAATTTTATATGAGGCTCTCGGCCTTGGAGAAGAGGGACGAGGAAAAGGCCAGACAGTTTGATGACTTCGAAAACAGGGAAAGGAGGAATAACTTAAGATTTTTCGGGATCCCGGAAACGGAAGGGGAGACAGAGAGAGACCTAACCCGAGTCGTGAAAGACATTATCACCCTTCTGTTCGCGGAGGAGATGACCACAGAACCCACGTTCGACAGGGTGCATAGAGCAGGGGGCAGGGCCGGGAACCCCCGATCTGTCCTAACCCGGTTCCACTACTATACGGAAAAAACCAAGGTTTTGGAAGAAGCGAGGAAGGCAGGGGTGATCACCTACAACAATGCCCAGGTCACCATTTTTCAGGACCTTTCCGCCTACACCTTGGCGAAGCGCAGAATGTGCCGTCCCCTGACGCAGCTACTCAAAGAGAAGGGGGTCCGCTACAGGTGGGGGTATCCTTTCTCCCTGTCCTTCGAATATATGGGCCAACCTACTACGTTAATCACAGAAGAGGACATTAGAGGTGCCATACACGATTACGTGGTGGACCCAGCCCCCCGAAGAAGCCCAATCGGCCCGGAGGCTCTGGCCAGGGGGGGGCCGGGTCAGTCGGGACCCAGGAGAAGGAAAACAGCCTCACGAAAATACAAGAAACTGAATACTCCGCCTCCCGCCCAGGAAGGAGAACAAATGGACTCGGAGGGCTGACGGCAGGGGAGCCCTGACAAGCTGTAGGACAGGCGTGGAAGCACGTGAGGTCCTAGTGACGACTCTACCCCCTGGAACAGCAAGTACACAGCGGGCAACCGACGGGGAAGAGGTTGGGGGGGAAAGGGGGGCTCAAGGAGATGAGCATTGTTCAGCGGGCCTAGCCAGGGGAGGTCAGGCTGGTGGTCCGGCCACATGCCAGTGATGGCGGAACTTACTGGCTGGACGTCGGGTAGGGGGGTGGGGGGGTCCTTTCAAGTTGGTGGGGGATGCTTTTTCAGGGAGGGGGGAGGAGGGGTTGTTTGGGGCCAGTTTTAGGGCCCCAGGGGAAGGGGGTAGGGGGAATCCAAGCAATCCAGAAGCGAGACAAATGAAGCGAAACAGGGTTTTAGGCATGACGTGGGTGGCAAGCCGGGAGAGTAACATAGATAATGGCTGATGGCTTGCCGGCCCTGGGGGTGGGCACCTTGAATGTGCGAGGTCTGAATACCCCCACAAAGAGGTCCCTGGTTTGCAGGGAGTTCAGAAGAGCTAAGCTAGACCTGCTTTTCCTGCAGGAGACACATTGGGCCCGGGGGAAGGAACCCAAGATGAGGGGAGGAGGGATTGGCGAGATCTTTTGTGCATCACATAAGTCAAAGAAGAGGGGAGTGGCGATTCTGCTAGCAGGGGGAGTAGGCTTTGAACAAGAGGCGTCCCTGAAGGACCCCGAGGGACGTTACCTAATGGTGAGGGGCTCTTTACAGGGGGCCCCCCTGACCCTCGTAGTTATATACGGCCCAAATGAAGGCCAAGCCCAGTTCTGGGAGGAAGTAAGGGACAGGCTCAAACTCTTTGTCCAAGGCAAAATAGTGGTAGGGGGGGACTTCAACATGGTCCTGGACCCGGCCTTTGATAGGAAGCGACTTGGCCCTCCGAACGTCAGACCGGTGGACGAGGCCATGGCACGCTGCTCCCGGAGGGTCAACGCTGAGCTGGGCCTGGTCGACACGATTCCATTCCCCAGGTCGGACGACCCCTCGTTCACGTACTATTCGGCCATCCATACCTCATTCTCTAGAATCGACTATATCCTGGTGGACGAAACGCTTCGCCCACACGTCTCGGGCTACAGTGTGGACCCGGTCCCCTGGACAGATCATGACATGGCCCGCGTCACCATAGCCGAGGGTTGGCACGCGGAATGCAGAGGCCGCTGGAAATGTAATGACTCCCTTCTCAAAGACGAGGTAATTGCGCAGGAAGTGCTAGATGCCGTCACGGAGTTCTTTGACTTGAACGACAACGGGGAAGTTGGCATACACACACTGTGGGATGCATTTAAGGCAACCCTACGAGGTGTGCTGATCAAAATAGGAGCCCAGAAGAAAAGAGAAAGGGAGATCCTGGAAAAGACCCTAACGGATAAAATAGCGCAGCACTGGCCCGGCGGACTTCCGGATCGGCCACTGGAGCGTGACCAGGTGACTGCCCTGGAGGATTACAGACTCCAGCTTAAAAACCTCCTCCTGCACAAGACGGAGAGGAGCCTCCAGATGGTGAGGCAGAAATACTATGACAAAGGGGATAAGGCAGATAGTATCCTAGCCTGGAAACTAAGGGAGGTCCAAAGAAGTAGAACGGTCAAGGCAGTGAAAGACGCCCAGGGGACGATAGGCTATGACGCCCCCCAAATAGGAGAGGCCTTCCGCCACTACTATGAGAAATTATATACCTCGGAATATGACGAGGGCGATGCCCAGATAGAAGGCTTCCTGGAGTCCATACAAGTCCCGGCCCTAACAAAAGAGATGTCGGAGGGGTTAGAGGGTCCGGTCACAGAGGAGGAGATAGACAAAGTGATAAGTGGGATGAAGGTGGGAACCTCCCCGGGGGAGGATGGCTATACAGTGTACTTCTACAAGAGGTTCCGCTCCAGCTTGGCCCCGCACCTGGCGAGGGTCTTCAATTCTGTCCTCGAGGGAGGCACTCTCCCTGACTCCATGATGGGAGCCATTATAGCAGTACTGCCCAAGGAGGGGAAAGACCCAGCAGAGTGCTCCTCGTACCGCCCAATATCATTATTGAACACGGACGTCAAGATTTTGGCCAAGGTGGTGGGGAGGCGGATGGAGGGGATAATGCCGAGGTTGGTTCATGGGGACCAGGTGGGCTTCATAAGAGGGAGACAGGGGTCGGACAATATCCGTAAAACAATAGATCTGCTCCACTACGCACAGGAATCTGACCTGGACGCATGCGTCCTTTCTTTGGACTCCGAAAAAGCTTTCGACAGGGTGGAGTGGAGATACATGGAACTCCTCCTCAAGAAAATGGGCTTTGGGTCCCACATTAGGAGCTGGGTATCGGCACTCTATAGAGCCCCCACAGCGAGGGTCCAGGTGAATGGGAGGTTGACCGAGTCCTTCGCACTTTCGCGAGGGACCAGGCAGGGTTGTCCCCTCTCCCCCTTGATATGTCTAACGATAGAACCGTTAGCTATAGCGATCAGAGCGCATGCGGGCATCAGGGGGATTAGCAGAGGCGACGTGGAGTTCAAGCTCTCCCTCTTTGCAGACGACATCCTTGCCTATGTGGTGGCCCCGGCCACCTCGCTCCCCCCTTGTTTGTCCCTGGTGGCCATATTTGGCCGCTTCTCCGGACTGAGAATCAACACAGCCAAATCGGTCCTGCTCCCAATGAAAGTGCGAGACCTCGAGCTGGAACCCCTGGACAGGTTCGAGGGAATTGCGGTGGGAAAGACCTCCATCCGATATCTGGGAGTCCTGCTAACTAGGGACCTATCAAAATTAGCCTCTACTAACTACGACCCCATAATCGCTGGGTTCGGGTCGTACCTGAGGAGATGGGACAAGATGATCCTGTCCTGGTACGGCCGGATGACAGCGGTCAAGATGAATGTCCTGCCCAGGCTTTTGTACCTGTTCACAGCGCTCCCCACCATCATCCCAGAGCAGACCTTCAGGGTCCTACAAAATGCAGTCCAAGAATTTATATGGCAGGGGAAAACCCCAAGGATAGGGAAAGCGACCCTGACGTTGCCGAGGGAGGAGGGGGGATTTGGGCTCCCTGATTTCCGCCTGTACTTCCGGGCTGCACAATTGAGGGTACTCTTGGAACACATGAAAGAGGGGATGGGGACATACTGGTCTTACCTAGAGGACATGGACGCCCACCCCCTGAAGGTTAGGGATCTCCTGTGGGCCCCACGCAAATCCATTCCGGGGAAGTTAAGAGGGCACCCGACCCTGGGAGTCCTTTGGGAAATCTGGAGGGAGGGCCCACAGACATCCTACCTCACTTCATGGCCGTCCCCGATGTCCTCCCTTTGGGGGCTCCCACTTGGCTTGGGCGGGAGGGGGTTTCGGAATTCCCAGACCTGGTCCGACATGGGGATGGAATGGGCTGGGCAGATGTTCAGGGAGGGAGAGTTTCTCCCATACGAGGACCTGAGGGAGGCCCTCGGCGGGGGATCCCTCACTATTTTCGAATACCTCCACCTCAAGGGCATATTATGTGACCAATCATGGGGCCAAAACCTGAGGAGGCAGCTGACCCCCCTTGAAAAGTTCTTAGATACAGCGACCTCGAGAAAGGGCGCGGTGTCGAACATGTATAAAATCTTGAACACTTTCAATCTCCCCGGGAGAAGGGGTTTTCCGCTCATTCTGGGACGATTTGGTGGGAGAGGTCATCACAGAAGACACCTGGTCGAGAATTTTCAAAATCGCTTTTCATGGGAACTTGTTCACCGCAGACATGGAACACAATTTCAAGATTTTGCAGGGGTGGCATAGGGACCCAGTAAAATTATCCAAAATGTTCCCGGGCGTTACTCCAATGTGCCCGAGGGGTTGTGGCCAGCGGGGATCCAGGAAGCACATGTGGTGGCTTTGCCCGAAAGTTCAGGTCTTCTGGGGCAAAGTACGGTCCTGGATCGCGGAGGTGTCGGACGTACCTCTCCCCCAGGACCCCTTGTCAATGTTGTTGGGGGTACCCCCGGAAGACTTGGAAATATATAGATATCCAAGGATGATGGAAACAATGCTGCGGGCGGGGAGGGTGGCCCTGGCACAGAAGTGGAAGAGCCCTGAACTCCCCTCCAAGGAGGATTGGCTGAAGAAAGTAAAGAATATGTTCTTGATGGACAAACTCACAGCTATGGTGAACAATGACTCAGGGCCTTTCATGGCACATTGGTATGGGGTGCAACAATCTTGGGGATGGGACGTTCACTGAATTGAGACAGTGGCCCGCACCGAGGGAGGGGAGGAGGACTTGGAGCCCAGGTGGGCCCGCCCTGAAAGCCCACGACCGGGGGAACGGCACCATCGACCACAGTCGGAAAGAATGGTCACCTACCACAGCATCTCCTGAACACAGGGGAGGATAAAGCCGCTCATTGTCTCTTTGTTTGAAGTTAGTGCTGGATTGCGGGGGGAGGGGTACTGCCAGGAGGGGGGTGGAGGGTAGGGGGGGGTTAAGGGTTGAACGGGACAGTTAATCGCCTTGTGTACCTAATGGGTTATTCAGCCCGGTTTGTTAAAGTTTCAAAATGCCAATAAAACCAAAGTTTAAAAAAAAAAAAAAACATTGATAAAAGCCCAATCTTTGGGTGAATGTACTCAATTTGTCGAGTGTTATCTCTTGTTGTGAAAGTGAGTAAGATGTGGAAATCATAACTAAAACATTATACATTTTTCTAGGTCTTCACTCTCTTAAACATGAAGCACTCTCCTTTGGTCTTTGATTTGACCAACACTGAACCATCTGCCTCACACTTAAAAGAAGCAGCACTTTTCACAGTTTATTTTCGGGAAACAGTCTTGGATTCCATTTAGGTTGATATCTCACTTGGCTCCCCTAAAAGCAGTCCACCACACCCTAGCATGCCCTACTACAGGCACACACACATTTTACTGAATCACCACCATTTTTTTTGTTTAACACTTTTTATTGTTTTTAACTTCCAACATGCCGTCGGATCTTAAGGTTACATTGAAGCTTTGCTTCAACAAACTGGCAAAACAATAGAACTGAAGTCAGAAAAGGAAAAAGGGGGCAGGGGAGACACAAGGAGTATCAGTTTTTACAATAAGCTGTATCGGGAGTCTATTTCTTGTTGCGATATATAAGGGCGGAGGGCCATTCCTTTGGCCTAAGTTCGCCTTGCGGACAGGGAGGTGGGAAGTTTGTCAGTTGTTGTGCCCTGGCTTGACCTCGGGATTGTCTGCATCTGTTTTGCCTCCATTGGGTGTTAACAGTCAAGTTTCACCATCCAGCGCATGGTTGGGGGCTGTCTTGCCACCCCCGGGAATTGCTGCGTGTTGTCTAGGAAGGGGGACCAGATTTGGTGGAATTGGCTTCTGTTGTCGAAGCGGATGGCTGTGATTTTCTCTGCTGCCACTATCTTCCAGCATTTGGCCCACCACATTGAAATTGATGGGCCCTCAGGGTGTTTCCATAGCCTGGCGATTGATATTTCTGCTGCCGTTAGGAGGTGTGAACAAAGGTCAGCTAGGCGTCGGGTTAGCAGGAATTGTCCTTCGCCCGACACCCCCAGCAGGACTATTCCAGGGTCCCACGGGATTGTGAGGCCTGTGATTAGTTTGATTTGATCAAGGACGTTCCTCCAGAACTGGGCCGCTTTAGGGCAGGCCTACAGTAGGCGGTATAGTGTGCCTTTTGTCTGGGCATCCTCTCCAGCAATGCATCGGGATGGCGGGGTTACATTTGTTGAGAATCTCCGGGGTTCGATACCATCTGTAACACACCTTGAAGGCTCCTTCCTTATTGGTTGTGCATTTGGAGCTTTTGTGCACTCAGAACCAAATACTGTTCCATTCTGCCGAGTCGATCTCTCTGCCTATGTAATTATCCCATTTTATCACATAGGACTCCTTCTTGCTTGGGTCCGTTCTATCGAGCAGCCTGTACAAGGTGGATACTTTCCCTTTAGGGCGGGTGGCTGTGAGCGATCTCTCTAGGGCTGATAATTCTGTACTTCTGCCTTGTTTAACTGCTTTGCTTGATAGCCAATGCCTAAGCTGTGCGTCCCTGAACCTCTCCGTTTCTGGGACCTGGAATTTGGTCTTGCAGGCTTCGAAGTACAGCGTGTCACCATTTTCGAAGGAAGTCCGCAATGACGCCCAGCCCTCCCTTTTTCCACTTGTCGAAGCTGTTCGGGTAATGCCTGTGGAGAAGTCCGGGTTATCCCAAATGGGGGTGAGCGGGCCTATCGTGGTTCTGCAGTTCCATTGGCGGGTTGCCTTCTTCCAGCCCGCCAATGTATTTCTTGTTGCCGTCAAGGGCCCCTCGTTAGCAGGGCCGCCAGTGCTTCTCAGGTGTGGTAGGGATTCTATCGGCAACTGGCACCAATTGTCGTCCAGTGTCAGCCAACAAGGTCACAGGTCCTGTAGTTTCCATGCGAAGGCGTGGGAGAGCTGAGCCGCAAGGCAGCATCTGTTAACGTCTGTGACCCCTAGGCCGCCCATCGCGGTGTCACGAAGCATGATGCGCCTTGGTATCATGCTTCGTGACATATTTCCCAGACGTATTTTATGATGTCTGCCTGCAGCCTTTGGATGGCTTTCTTTTGGACCGTTACTGTGAGGGCCAGGCAATGGTAAAGCAGTCTAGGGATTAAGTTAATTTTTATGGCTGCGATCCTTCCAAACCATGAGATTTCTTGCTTTTGCCATCTGTCTAGGTCCTTTCGGAGTTCTGCGAATAGTGCGCGGAAATTTGTTTTGTAGATTCTTTCCGTTTTATTTGGCATTTGGACCCCCAGATAGGTGAGGTGCCGCTTTACCTATGGGATCGGGTACTTGTCTTCCAGGGAAGCCTTGCGTTTCTTTTGCACGTTGATGCTCATTACTGCTGATTTCGTGAAGTGTACCCGAAAACCTGCTGCTTCTTTAAATTTTTCTAACTCCTGCCAGATTGCTTGCATGGATTCTTCTGGTTGGGTGGTTGTTAGGAGTACGTCGTCTGCGTAAAGGGCTACTGTGTAGGACTCTCCTCCGACCGAGAGGCGGTGGATTGTCGGGTTCGCTCGTATTCTGTCTGCAAAAGGTTCCATGGAGAGCGCAAATATAAGGGGGAAGAGGGGGCAACCTTGCCTGTTGCCTCTTGTGATAGTTATTCTCTCAGATTTGATCCCGTTCACTTTGAGGTGCGTGGAGGGGTGTTGGTAGTTAGATAAGATCCATTTAGTAAAGTTCGGGCCGAATTTATAGTGCCTTAGTGTTTCCTTGATGTAGCCCCAGTCCAGCATGTCGAACGCTTTGCTCAAGTGACATAACTACCAGTTCCGATCCCATTCTATTAGCTGACTTGATTGTGTTGATGGTTCGTCTAATGTTGTCATGTGTGCTGCGGCCTGGGAGGAAACCTGTTTGGTCCGGGTGGATTATGCTTGGGAGAGTCAGTGCTAATCTTTTTGCCAGGATTTTTGCAAACAGCTTGGCGTCCTTGTTTAGCAGGGTGATGGGTCTATATGAGGAGCATTGGGCTCGGTCCTTCCCTGGCTTTGGAATGAGGACCGTCACTGACTCTTCCATCGACGGGGTTGTGGAGCCTGTCTTGAGGAA
Source organism: Ambystoma mexicanum (assembly GCF_040938575.1). Taxonomy (NCBI): domain Eukaryota; kingdom Metazoa; phylum Chordata; class Amphibia; order Caudata; family Ambystomatidae; genus Ambystoma; species Ambystoma mexicanum. The sequence goes on from NC_090923.1 coordinate 547,816,376, forward strand.
AGAATTGAATAGGGTAGCTAGCTGGGGGGACAGGATGTTGGTATATTTCTTGTAAAATTGGCCTGTGAAGCCATCCGGGCCCCGGAGCGTGTTTTTTCAGAGTGCAGATTGTTTCACCTACTTCCTCCGCCGTGATTGGGTGTTCCAGGGTTTCCAGTTGGGGGTGTAGAGGCGCTCTTTGAGCAGGTGCCAGGTAGCTTAGTTGCGCCAGTTTGTATGTTGAGGGTCCGGACATGGTTTCTCTGTGGTGTTGCACCATGAGTTCAAGGATGTCAGTCTTTGTGTAGCGCAGGTTGCCATTCCGATCTTCTAGGCATTGGATGTTATTCCGTGAGTGTAATTTTTTCAGCTTATGTACCAGCAGGCGGTTTGCCTTGTTGCTATTCAAGTAATAGAATTGCTTTATGTAGGAAAAGGCTCTGGCTGAGCGATCCGCAAGGTGCATTTCCAATTCGGATTGCAACTTTCTTGAGTTCCCGGCCTGTTGCTTTGGTTTGGTGCTTTTTGAAGGTACTCTCCAGTTCCTTGACCCTTTTCTCTAGCTTGTCTTGTTGCAGCTGGTTGAGTTTGTTGAGCCTCGATGCACGGTTGATCGCTACCCCGCGGATCACTGGCTTCATGGCATCCCAGATGATTGCCTTTGAAGTGTCATCGGTTGTGTTCTCTGCAAAGTAGTTTGCGAGTGCTTCGGCTATTTTTGTTCTACAAGCTACATACGCCAGACTTTGGTCTTGCAATTTCCACAGCCATCTTGGCGCTTCTGGCATACCCAGGGTCCGCAGACGCATGATGATTGGAGCACGATCTGAAATAGCTCTCAGCCCGATTTGGATGTCCTCCACGCAGAGGAAGAGCTCGCTGGAGGTCAGTATTAGTTTGATTCTTGAGTGGCCTCTGTGGACGTGTGAGAAGAATGAGTAATCCCCCTCCTTCTTGTTGAACAGTCTCTAGATGTCTATGGTTCCGGTTTCCTGCAAGAACTCCGCCATGGCCAGTGCTTTAGTGTAGTCCTCCCTTGTTGGAGGGAGTGTCTTGTTCAGGGTCTGGTGTTAAGTTAAAGTCTCCGCCGATTAATAGTTGGCCCTTGGAGAATACCGCCACTACCTAGAAGATTGCGGAGAAAACGGTCTTGGGCACTGTTTGGGCAATAAATCGCTGCTAGGGTGATGGGGAGGTCAAGGAGGAGGCCTTTCAGTAGTAGGTAACAACCTTCCGGGTCTCTTTTGATTGTGATCTGGGTCAGTGGCAGGTCCGGCTGAGGAGGATGGCCACCCCTCTCTTTTTTTGGCCGGAGGAGAAGGATATCCGGTTTTCGTCGGTGGCTAGTAGGTGCGTTTCTTGTAGACAGACTATGTCCGCTGATAATTGGGAAAGTTTTCGCTCCACCAATTTCCTTTTGCCTGGGGCGTTTAGTCCTTGCACGTTCCAGGTCAACTTGACGAGTTCCCTATCTTGTGTAGCCATTTGAGTTGTGTGCAGTTGTTTTTTGGGGCGGCCCCCCTGTTGATGTTTGTATCTCGTAGCTTAGCTTGATTTTCTGTGGTTCCCAATCCCTTTGAAGAAGTTTCCTATCTCCTCGACTCCATTCTCCCTCCTCAAACAAAAACTTGATCTTGCGGACCAGCCTTCGACCAACGGGGCCTACGGCCGGGCCAATGCAGCCAACTAGATTGGGGGCGATCACCCCTCTTGTGTTTCCAGTGTAGCTAGAAGCTTTCCCGACAGTGTGGGGTTTGAGTTCTTTTGAGTGCCTGGAGAGGAATAGGGTTCTTGTTTCTGCAGCTCTCTGGGATTGTCTTTGTGGGGGGGAGCCCGTTTGTTGGTTAGTTCGGGGGAACCCTGGTGCCTGGTGTCGAGACCCCGGCAGAGGCCTAAGTTGCAGTGCTTCCCGTCGAGCTCGGGTGAGTGGGGGTTAGGACACCGCAGGTCTTTGAGCTGTCTGGTAGCTCACCCCACCAATTGTTCATCTTCTTGTTCTTAGGGGGCCGGCCCGCGCACTCTGCGGCTCCTCTCGACTCAGGACCATGAGTTCAAGGGTTCTCGTCCGGCCTCCGGGTTCATGAAGTTTTCTGCTTCTCTAGGGAGATCAGCTGTGGTTTTCTCTCCCAGGTGAAGGTCAGGGCCATAGGGAAGCGCCACCAGTATATTATCTTCTTTTCGCAGAGCCATTCTGTCATTGGCTTTAGGGTTTTCCGTTTTGCCAATGTCGTTGTCGCCAGATCCTGGTACAAACATATTGCAGCATCTCTGAAGTGGATTCGGGCTGAACCTCTGGCCTCCCTCATCATCTCCTCCTTGACTCTGTAAAAGTGCACGTGGGCCCGGACATCTGGGGGGAAGGAGGAATTATGTCTAGCCCGGGTTCTGTGCACCCTATCGAGTTTCATTCGGGGCGACGTCCGGGAGGGTTATAATGAAGCGAAACAGGTCTTTCACATAGGGGCCCAGATCGACGTTGGAGACTGAGGTAGGAATTCCCCTCAGTCGAATGTTATTGCGTCTCAATCTATTTTCTGCATCCTCCTGTTTGGCTTCGAGGGCGTCACATCTGGCCTCCAGTGCTGCGATCCTGTCCGTACCTTTCCCAATTTAGAAGTTTTGCTCGTACATGGTGGTTTCTATTTCTTCGGTTCTCGTCTCGATTTCATCTACTCTTTTGTCCAGGGATGAGATTTTGCTTTTCACTTCATCCGTCCCCCTTTGGTATTCCTTGGTGATTGCTGTGAGGAGGTCTTAAAGGTCTGCTTTTGTGACTGTTTGCGCCGTTGGTTCCGGGGCCAGTTCTAGGGGAGAGCCTGCTGTTATGACTTCATTGCGCACTCCCTTTTTGGACTTCTCCGCCATTGTCGTGGTTAGCAAGGCCGCAATGTCTGTTTGTTTTGATGGCTTAGGGTTTCTAGACATTTTGATACGATCGCTCTGGATTTTGTGGTGGCGGCTCTGATGTGGTGGGACCCCCAAAGGGTTCGCGTTTCAGAGTGCTTTTCTCTCCCTGCTCTATGCAGTGCCGGCTGTAGGGTGCTTTGGCGTGGGCCGTTCGGGGGCAGGTTGGGCTCGTTGGAGGAGTTTGTATTCAGTTTTGGGACGCTGGCTCCCTTGCCTCACCCCAGGTGACAGAGTGGTGCGGGACTGCCGGCTGTGGTTCCCGGGGGGGGGCAAGCCTCTTAGCCTGGTGGTCAGAGCGCTCTGCTCTAGTATGGGGTAGGAGCGCTTTGCTTCAAGGCTTTCCCGGCAGCTCACAGCCCTAATGTTCTCCAGTTTTCCTGCTGGTGGTGAAAGAGCCTCCCTGTTGGGACCAGGCTGCGGCGCCCCCTCTGTTGCTTGCGTGGGGCCCCCCAAAGTCTGTGGTGCCTGCTCTTGCTCCCCTTGCTCCCTTAACAGTGCATGGTACTGCTGGCGAATATCTGGTAGCTTGCATGCCCCGGCGGGGCAGGTGCCGCCTTACCTTTTGCCGGAGTTGCGGGTTCGGGCGCTGGCTGTTGTAGAGATTTAGGAGGGCTGGGTTGTTTCACCAGGCTCCGGTCCCCAGTGATGGTCACAAGCGCGCAGGGGCAGGTGTTCCCGCGCCGGCGGGTGCAAATGCCAGGGAGGGGGGGCAGTGATCAGGGCCGGTGAGGGAGGCTGGAGTCCAGATTTGTCTGGCAGGCCCACAGAGCCCCTGGCGTGTACTCTTGCCCGCGGCTCACAGGTGGCAGAGGGCCCGGTCAGTGCTAGGTCCGGAGGGGGCTGCCTCTGCCTCGGGCAATCGTCTGATTGCAAACTTAGTTCTATGGCGGGGGTGGGTGGGGTGGTGCTCGTGTTGCTGCCCCTCACGGACCCTCCGCAAAGAGATCAGTCCCCCTGGAGAGGAGCGGGCGGGCCGGGGGGTGACAGTGGCTGCAACCTCTATGGAACACGTCCCAGGGGACGGCACGGCTGGGGGAGTCAGTGGGCGCCGCAGGCCTTATCCGCCTCACTTGTCTGGCTGGGCAGCCACCTGGAGCCTTGGCGGGGAGAAGTCCACACAGACGGCGTTGGGTTCAGCAACCGCTGCTGGGTGACACAGCAGCTAGGAAGCCGCAGCCCTCTGCGTTGCCGGCCGAAGGGACCTTCCGGGTGCTGGTCACCTGCCTCTGAAGCCTCTGGGATCCCTCGGCCATGGGGTTGCGTCCCTCCACCGACTGGTATGGGCCGTACGTGGAGCCGTCGGCCATTTTGGGGTTGGGGGCCGGTGCTGTTTCCCACCTCACAGCGGGTTCCTGGAAACCTCGGGATCCTCTCGGCGACGGGGCTCAAAATTCAGGCATGATGTGCCTTTCCCCTTCCGCTTCAGGATGCAGTGATTCTCGTTCGGTTAGTTGCGCTCTCACTGGGGCATTGATGGTGGCTGCGTGGCCGCGGTCGGGAGCTCTCACACAGCCAGTCCGTCCGCCATGGCTCCAAGCCACGCCCCCCATCACCACCATTTTACGCAAACTACATAAATTACTCTGTCTTGTTATCTCTAATTCTGATAATTTAACACCATACCACATATTAATACCAATTTAAGCACAGACTGATGCAAAGACTGCAACTAGCAGTACCATGGAACTGTTAAAAGATGAGAGCCTAAACACTGGTTATCTACCCCTGTACAGTGTTCTGCTGCTCCCCAGCTAGGTTCACAATTTATACAGTCAAATAAATATAGAGTAAAATGTGGTAAAATCTCTTTTACTCTTCAGTTTTACTCTCTGCTTTGAGAGATATAAAATGGTGCCCGCAAATATGCTTTGCAGGCAGTGTTTTGGAATGTAAGAGTCCGACTGCTTATTAGCAGATGTTAATGTGAGATGTATCCCATTGGAACCAATTTGTTTTACGCTTGCATGAACATTTCATGAAGGCATAAAATGAAGTGCTCTCCTGACACTTAAGACGAATGATATGATATGATATGGCATTTATAACGCGCCTATACACAGCCATTTTGCTGTCCTCCTACACCTCAGGACAGCATGAAAATCGGATGGAAACAAAAATGAAAGCGTAAAATCAATTTAACAATTTTAGTATCCACTCCGTTCACTGCAAAATGACCCCGTAGAACTATTAGGTCATGTTGTTCAGTCTTGATTGTGCCTCTACAGTTTTCCAGCAGTTACTTACGTCCCGTACCCTTTCCTCCATACTGCAAGGCCGTCCCTTCCTAGGGATGGGAGACGGAACCTCTTTCACCAGAAAAAACCTTCTTCCCCGTTAAATTTAGAGGCGCGCGGGGTGCAGCCCTGGGAGCATGTGCTACCCTGACTCCACCCACCGGCGCCACACCTCAGTCCTATTTTCCGCGTCGACAGGAACGGGCCGATTTCACCAGCGCTCCTTGGTTTGGCTTCGGCCATGTAATTCCACGCGCTCTTGCCCATATTTATCTATCTTTTTGTCTTCTTTTTGTCATTCAGGTACTTGGTCCTCCGGCGTCATGCTCCTCCCCGGCGCATGTCGACTTCAGCGGCCTTCAGCAGGTGTCCATCCTGCGAGGGGCTCTTCCCTACATCCGACCCCCATGCTTTTTGCCTCCGCTGTTTTGACCACGGCTGGCAAGGTTTAAGAACGGGCTAGCTAGGTGGATGGAGATCTTCGAAAGGCCGCCTCCAGAGGACTTGAAGGACTTCACCAAACAGAAATTGAGGCCCAAGGGAGGGCCACTATTTTCCATCGCAAGCCTAGGCCTGAGGTGTAGGTATTAGGGAGATTTCCCTTACCTAATGAGTCCCTCAGCAGCTTTGCTGGATTTCTAGGATTTATTTTTTTCACCTGGTAATAGTGTGAGCCTTTTTCCCACTCTTACATGTGTTTTGCTGTGTGTGTTTTCACTTTTTGTGTGATCTTGAGCACTGGAGCCTCACCTACTCCTTGGCCTCATATTTTTCATGTGTGTTACACAGCACCTTCAGTGCAGTAACACAGGGTTGTCTTTTAGACTTCCCACCGACTCCATTTTCTGGGGCTGACTACAGTCCCCCAGAAAAAGTTAAAGTTGCCATTAACTTTACCTTAGTCACTTTAAACCACAGACCCAGTGCACCCCATGTTCGATGGAGTATTGGAAAGGGTTAATTCTTATCCCTTTTTGTCTGTGCCTCTTGGGGCATTGTTTCGCTCCCTTTACATTAAGACTTGGCTGGTGGCAGTGGTATCTACCCTAACTTTTCTACCGCGATTATCTTATCTAACACGTGGTAATGTTTTAGGCTATTATATTAGCTTCAAACATACACCTGCTTGACCAAATGCATTTTATTTTGGCTCCGGCCGGGTTTATTCGCCATTTCATTTTGTTAAAGTCTTTCTCGTGTTTTACTCTGCGGGCCAAACCAGGTTTGGTCCCTTTGTTCATTGCCTTTTCGCAGGCTTCCACAAAGAAGCCCTCCTTTAGGCGCCTGAGAGTCTGGGTATGCAGGATGTGAGGGAGGGGTTTTAGGACCCCTGCCATGGGTTCCCGTAGTAACCCAAGTCGCACTCCTGTTTGATTGGCTGCAGGGACTGTTCTTGCCAGGACAGCCACCCTGCTGCGTGATTGACAGCCATGCTGTATGAATGGGGGAAAACTGCAGAATCCCCACTGGAACGAAAGAACCAATGAGGAGCTGATGGAAGAAGACCCTACAATGACTGAAGCGCCCGGTAAAGCCCTGCTGCAGGTCTGAATCTTCAGAATCCCAAGACAGAGAAGATCCTCCAGGAAACTTCTTCCCTTGAGCTGGTGGGACCAACCAGTTTGCCCAAACTGCAAGCCAGGACCCCTCCTCTGGTCGAATTCCCTGTACAGAGCTACAGTGGGCCGGATAGCCAGGAAGGTCGGACCCTGCTTGGGTTTTAAGGAGCGCACCTTTTATTTGTTGCTTTGCTCTGCTGTTGGCTTCTTCCCTGGGTAGTGCAGGACCCTCCAGTCTTCCTACTTCTTGTCAGTCCGACAGTTGCTTTAGGAACCTTGAGCCTGCAGGAACTACCAGGAACGTCTGCCTCAGCTACAGTTTCCTCTCTGTTTTAAGGTACTGTGCAAATCCGGTTGCTCGTTTCGTTCACCCGCACTGAAAGGGTTTGAAATCTTTCTCCAATCTGAGGGCTTATCCTTCTCTTCTCTTTGAGCTAACTTGTCTATCAACCAACCTCGTCCGGAATCCGTGCCATGAACTTTACCACAAACTACCCTCAACTGTGTGATCTTGAGCAAAAGACTTTTGACCCATTGACTTTGGCCCCAAGCCTTTTCTGCCTGATTCTATCTCTGAAGTTCCTCTTGTTCAATTGCCCTGAGTACTTACCTGTTGGTTTGATTTAATTTCTATTAAGTTTCTTTCCCTCCCTTTTAAATTGCTGGAGTGCCATTTTGCTTCTACTTCATTTTGTGAGCTTAACTTGTCTGGAATTTAAGGGAAGTCGTGTGGTGTATTAAGAGTGTGATTGTTAGACTGCATATAATAGTGTAATGTTATACAACTGAAGAGTGAAATTAATGTATATTCTTTTACTTGAAAACCTTGAGTCAGTGTTTGCCTGAATCTAAGTAGTTGCTGTCCTTTGTGTAACTATCTGGTACTGCTCACTTACTCTTGAGATATGTCTGGCTGCTTAGCCATCGCTACCAATTTAACTGTGTGGTACAGGCTTGTACCAAAGGTGAATGTGTACTGTCACTTGTAGTCTTAATTGTGTGTGGTGTTCCCAAAGGGTACTGCATATAATTCTGCCTAACAGTAGGTTAGGCCTCATGCTCCAACACCAAGAGTCTTGGAGGAGGTCGGGCCCAGAGAGCCAAGCACCACAACATTGGCATTTGGCACGCAGCTCGACAAGATGGCCGCTGCGCCAGACAACACGGCCGGTCGTCCGACGCCACCCCTAAGAACGGAGCTGGCGGAAGAACGAGTGTCAAGATGGGACTGGTGTCATCCAGGTACATGGCCCACAGTTTATCCATCAGCGGCGCAGGGCAGGTACCCCCTACAACCTAGGCAGAGTGCACTCCAGACCCAGCAGCCCTCAGCCACTCCGTCAATATCACCTGCCACCTTTTCAGCCTCTGAAGACAGTTTCTTCGAAAGGTTCCTGGTGCTGATGCGAACCCCCAGATGGGGGCCATCCTGCGGGATGCAGTCAGGGGCTTGCTCCCTCTGGTCACTCCACCGGTGCCTACAGTCCTACCTCTCATTGCTCTGGTACCACAGGCCCCAGCGCAGCCACCGCTGCCCGTGCCGGCTCCTTCGATTCCGGCTCCCCTGCCTCCCACAGTACAGGCGGTTCCACACCAGCCTCCGGCTCCGGTTTCCACACCGCAGCCCACGGTGCTCAGTACTCACGCCACCCGCTCCAGACCAGCCGGACACTCTGAGGACACAGACGAGGAGGAAGACCCTGACACGCCGTTGTCAGCGAAGGCCTTCCACAACCAGCTTGCAGGTTTGGCGGAATATATGGGTCTTTCTCCAACATGGGGTCTGGCATGGATTCACATGCTCATGAATATTCCCCGTCGTCAGGCCGGGAATCCTCGGTATAGAAAAAATCAGTATCAGTATCAGTTTCGTTTCTGATCTGTCTTTCTCAGTAGTAACCAATCACTGGTCTCTGGGTCACACTGCCCCCAGCCAATGTCTGCCCTCTCCCTAAGCCCCGCCCCTGGCAGCCATCCTCAGATTTTTACCGACGCCAGGGAAGCCATTCGGGATCTGCCCTGGATGCCAGGTTCAGAACGTTTTCAAGGAGGACGAGCATTCGTTATGCCTCTACTGTCTCCATGAGGACAAGACGCACAAGGAAAAGGACTGCGCGTTTTGTGGGAACATGTTGGAGCGGACCATGAAGGATCGCCACCTCCGTCTCGCCAACTGGCTGGAAGGTAAGAGCCCGCCAGGCGAGAAGAAGAAAAAGAAGTCCGAGCGGTCTTCTAAGTCCTGTGAGGGAGCTCCGGCGACGGGGGCCCAACAAAAGGCTAAGCACCGCGAGTCCGCGGGCAATGGGAGCGCCGAATGGTCGGGCTCCTTTGCTGCCAGGCAGGGCGCACCCTCCCCGGCGCCATCGACCACGAGCCAACGCTCTGGCTCGGGTAAGAGGAAGTCCGAGAACCCGGCGAAGCTTCTGGAAAGGCCCCAGTCGATCTCGAAGATTCCGGCAGAGGGGGAGCGAGGCTCGGACCCTCCACTCAAGGTGAAGGCCCCAGGCGTACAGAAGGTGACGTTGGCCTTAATTCACCCTGCTAAGACCTCGATTGAGGATGTTGCCGCGGCCCTGGCTCAGCCGGTGGAGGCTACGCCAGTGGAGGCGCCCTCAGGTACCAGAGTCACCCTGCCACCACGGAGGGAGTCGTCTTTCAGGCCCATCGAGAAGACCCCCACGAAGTCCTCGTTGGAAAGGGGGGGAGGGGTTGGTGGCCGTCGTGGATACGGACACAACCTCTGAAGAGAAGCTCATCCAAGTCGTGGAGGAGGCCCAGCCCATCGTGAGGGATCCCGATGAGGGCGACGACGAGGGTGACGGTGACACAGACGAGGCTCCTCAAGAGCCCTCGCTCCCGTCGTTTCCGGCGCCGCAAGACACCTCGGCGGTCATTTTGTCAGCCATCCAGTCCTTATGCTTGGAGATAAGGACTAGGTTAGCCCTTCTCCCGACGGAGGAGCCTGAGCCAGACCCGACGGAGGAACCGGAGCCAGGACCTTCTGGGAGCCCACCACTTAAGAAGAGGAGGACGCATCGTGGGCCTCCTCTCCCGCCTCTGCGGCCTTCTCTGCCTTCCCCCCGGTACACTACCCACTGGGATGATACAGGTATGGACACGACTAATACAGGTACGGATGACGACGGAGGCGACGACGGGTCGTGTCCCCCGTCGCCCCGTGCGTGGGCGTCCCCGCCCGACGAGATTGGATCCTTCCATGCAATGATCTCCAGGGCATCCGAGCTCTTCCAGCTCTGCCCCAAGGAAAAGAAGGAGGGGTTCCTTTACCAGCGGTGCGAGGCTAAAAGGAACACAGTCCTCGCCGTACCGCTTCTTGATGACATCTGGGATGAGGGGCTCGCCCTCCTCAAGAACCCTGCCACGGCTCCTGCGAAGAGGGACCGGTACGAGAAGAAGTACCGGGTCCCCGACGCCGCCCCCTTGTGCCTAAGGGCGCAACCTACCCCGGACTCGGTCGTTTCGGCGGCGGCCAAGAAGAAAGCGGGCGGGGCATCGGCCTCGACTTCAACCTCCCCTCCGGACGGCGAGGATAGGAAGCTGGATGCGATGGGACGACGGGTCATCTCATCTGCAGCGACGACCATCAAGGCGGCCAACGCCCTGGCCATCGTAGCCCGCTACGACAGTGAGTTGTGGTTCAAGATCGCCCCTCTGTTGGACTTCCTTCCGGATGCCAAGAGGGCTGAGGCCCTGGAAATCTTGCAGGAAGGTGAGATTGCCTCGGACAAACGCCATTACGGTGGCTACGGACATCGCCGACACTGGTTTCCGTCATTTGGGCAAGGGCGTTTGCCTGAGACGACGAGGATGGCTCAAGGCGACGGATTTCCGCCAGGACGTTCAGACAAAGGTTTTGGACATGCCTTTCGATAGGAACAACCTTTTTGGTAAGGCGGTTGATGAATCCCTTCAGGCGATCAAGACTGACACGGAGACGGCCCGTGCACTGGGTGTGCTCCAACAGCGACGGCCGTCCTTTCGGAGCTCCGGAGGCAGACAGGGTGCCTCCAAGGGAGCCGGCAGCAGCTCCTCTACGTACCGTCAAGCGGCAAGGTCTTCGTCGCAGGAGGCCTACAGGGGACGCGGCAAGTCAGGTGGATCCCGCCATCGTCGCCAAGGTGGTCAAGGAGGCAAAGCGGCCTCCAAGCAAGATTGAACCGACCGTCGGGTCGGGCCCCCGCCGAAGCACCCCGGTGGGAGGCCGGCTGACGAAGTTCGTCGGCGTGTGGGAGTCCATCTCCACCGACCGTTGGGTGCTGGACGCCCTGGCCCTGGGGCACGCCCTCGAGTTCCAGAAGAGGTGCCCCCGCATTCCTCCCGTGTCCAGGAAGGAAAATCACGTCCCTCAACTGCTGTTGGAAGTACGGGCGATGCTCAGGAAAGGTGCCATCGAGCTCGTCCCGAAGAGGCTTCGGGGCTAAGGAGTTTACTCAAGATACTTCCTCGTGAAGAAGAAGACAGGAGGATGGCGTCCCATCCTGGACCTGCGACCACTAAACAAATACATCAAGGCACAGAAGTTCTGGATGGTCACCCTCCAGCACGTGCTGGGACAGCTGGAGGAGGGCGATTTCCTTACTTCCACATCCCTATTCTAAAGAGGCACCGAAAGTTCCTCAGGTTCGTGGTCAAAGGGCCGCACTACCAGTTCAAGGCCCTCCCATTCGGATTAAAATCGGCACCCAGGGTGTTCACCAAGTGCCTAGCACCGGTGGCGGCGCGGCTGCGCCTGCAGGGGATCCCCGTCTACCCCTACCTGGATGACTGGCTCATACGGGCAAGGACAAGGGAGCTCGCTGTGGAACACACTGCGCAGAATGTCCAGCTGCTCACGGACCTGGGGTTCTCCATCAACTTTCCAAAATCCCACCTGGTCCCGTCGCAAGTCGCCCTGTTTCTGGGAGCACAGCTCGACACAGTGGCGCGGCGGGCCTCACCGTCGGAGGAAAGAATAAGGACCATCCTAGGAAAGGTGCAACGTCTACTGGCCACGGACGTGGGCAGAGTGAGGTCTATCAAGTCCCTCCTCGGAATGATGTCCTCCTGCATTTATCTGGTGCCCCACTGCAGACTTCGGATGTGGCCCTTGCAAGAATTCCTCGACGCCCACTGGATCCAGACGACGGGTAGCTTCGAGGACAGGATCCCGCTCGACGAAGCGTTCCGTCAGGCGATACGATGGTGGGGTGTCCGCGCTCATCTGACAGCGGGAACAGGTTTCTTAGCCCCGGCCCACCAGGTGACGGTGACGACGGATGCCTCCCTAGAAGGTTGGGGAGTGCACACCGGGGGTCTCCACGCGAGAGGCCTTTGGTGCTCGGAGGAGAAGACTCTCCACATCAACATCTTGGAGCTCCGCGCAGTGTTCTGGGCCCTCAGGTCCTTCCTTCCGTCCCTCAGAGGCAAGGTGGTGAGGATCTTCACCGACAACACCACCACGATGTTTTACATTCGGAAGCACGGCGGAACCAGATCCCCTGCCCTGTCCAAGGAAGCCCAGGATCTGTGGCATTGGGCCGTCGCCCAAGGGATGTTTCTGGTACCCTTTCATCTGGCAGGGATAAAAAACACCATTGCCGACTCACTCAGCAGAGAGCTGCGCTCGTGCCACGAGTGGGAACTGCGCCAGGATCAAGTGGACCGACTCTTCCGACGATGGGGCAAACCCCAGATCGATCTCTTCGCGACGGCGGCGAACTCCAAGTGCCGGAGGTTCGCCAGCAGGTTTCCCCAACCGAGGAGCATGGGCGATGCTTTCTCATTCCCCTGGGACAGCCTGTTCCTTTATGCATTCCCGCCGTTGCCGTTGCTACTCCGGCTCGTCAACCAGCTCAAGAGGTCCCGGTGCAGATCTGGTTCCCGGACCTTCTGGACTTGTCAGCGTCCACACCAGTCAAGCTGCCGACGGACGCGGATCTTCTCTCCAGAGAAGGAGGCGCCATTCTTCATCACGAACCAGAGTCGCTGAACTTGCAGGCCTGGCTCCTGCAGCACTAGAGTTTGGAGGATACGACATCCCGGCCGACTGCAGAGAGGTTCTTGCAAAGGCCAGGGCATCCTCAACTCTCAAGTGCTACGGACACAAATGGAAGAGGTTCTCTGTCTGGTGCCGTGCACAGAAGATTAACCCTCTGTGGATTACGGCCCCTCAAGTATTGCCGTACCTACTGTCTTTGGCCAAGGCTGGCCTATCTCACGCTTCCATCAAGGTACATCTGGCTGCCGTCTTGCGTTAGACCAGAACTACAGGACGGGGGTCCTTGTGGTCTCATCGTCTGGTGAAGGAATTTATGAAAGGACTGTTCCGATCATTCCCGCCGGTGAAGGCCCCTGCCCCGGTGTGGGAGCTCAACGTGGTGCTAACTAGGCTCATGGGGGCCCCATTCGAGCCTATGCATTCAGTGCCGTTGAAGTTTCTGTCGTGGAAGACGGCATTCCTCGTGGCCATCACCTCTGCACGACGAGTGGGAGAGATCCAGGCCCTGTCTTGCAAGCCTCCATACTTGACTTTTCACGATACGAGGGTGGTGCTGAGGACGCACCCCTCCTTCATGCCCAAGGTGCTGTCGGACTTCCACCTCAACGAGCCCTTGGTGTTGCCAGTTTTCTTCCCGTCGCCTTTGTCGCCAGCTGAGAGGACTCTGCACTTGATGGATGTAGCTAGAGCGCTGAAGTTCTACGTGGACCGCACGAAGAGTTTTCGGAAGACATCACAGCTGTTTGTAAATTTTGGACCTGTGAATCAAGGGAAGGCTCTCTCGAAGACTTCCATTTCCAGATGGCTCTCCGGCTGCATCATGCACTGTCACCGGTTGGCAAACCGACCGTTGCAGGCCGTCCGAGGGCCCGTTCGACCAGAGCGATCGCTGCTACTACGGCGTTCCTGTCTGGTGTGCCCCTGCTCGACATCTGCAGGGCTGCTACGTGGAGGTCGACGCACACCTTCACAAGATTCTACTGCGTCGACCGGGATTCCAGGGAGGAGTCCACAGTCGGCCAGGCAGTGCTGCGCAACCTGTTTGCCTAATGTGAGCCTGGTGAGGAGGTAAGAGTTGCTTAATGTTGAGTTGTTGTATTGCTTGATATTGAGCCTTTTGCCACCTCCCGTGGTTGTGCATGTGTATACTGCTAGGTATTCTTATATTCATGAGCATGTGAATCCATGCCAGACCCCATGCTGGAGAAGGAATAAGCTACTTACCTGTAACTGTTGTTCTCCAGCATGGGTCTGGCATGGATTCGCATGCGAACCCTCCCGCCTACCCCTCCGCGGCTCTTCACTTGGTCATACTGCCACTTCACGTGCTACCAAATCTGAGGATGGCTGCCAGGGGCAGGGCTTAGGGAGAGGGCAGTCATTGGCTGGGGGCAGTATGACCCAGAGACCAGTGATTGGTTACTACTGAGAAAGACAGATCAGAAACGAAACTGATACTGATTTTTTCTATACCGAGGATTCCCGGCCTGACGATGGGGAATATTCATGAGCATGTGAATCCATGCCAGACCCATGCTGGAGAACAACAGTTACAGGTAAGTAACTTGTTCCTTCCTCAACCCGAGGTAGAGCAGCACGAGGAGGGGGTCTTGGCAGAAAGACGTTGTTGCCCTGGCCAAAAAGGGGCAGCTCAAGCCACACTCGGCCCAACCTTTCAATCGGCACATTGACGCCGAGTACAGAAAGATGGACGGGGATCCACTCTTGCTGTCAGCGGACCCTCAACCGCACTCTTCGGTGATCACTGCGGCGTCACTCTACTCTAAGTCTCAGTCGTCCTCTGCCACCTCGTCCTCGGCGCTGCTAGGCAAGGAGGAGAAGATCTTGGAGGCGTACGGAAAGAAGCTATACCCCAATGCCTCACCGCACCTGCGTCAATCCAACGTTGATGCCGTGCTGGCAGCCGTTAACCAGAGGCTTTGGTGGGAAATAGCGGACTTCCTTCAAGAACTTCCAGTGCAGAGCCAGGCAAACTTCAAGGCGGGCCTAAGAGAAGCCAGGCTGGTAGCGCAGGACATCATGGAGTCCACCGTGGCCCACATCAATACCTCTGTCCGGGCCATATGCACCGCCACGGACATGAAAAGGACGGCCTGGCTTCGGGCTACTAAGTTTAACCCTGATGTCCAGGAACGCATATTGGACCTTCCGTTCGAGGGTAGTGACCTCACTCTACCACCAACAAGGAGGTAGATGAAAAGAAGAACAGCTCACAAACCACAAAGTCTTTTTTCTATCCTAACGAAAGCCATGTTCAAGGCATACATCCAGTCGCATCAACGCTCTGACAGGGGGTAGTCCTTCGGCAGGTTCCGGGGCTTCCAGGAACGGAGGTCGAGGCAACCTGACCGCTCGCCAAGTCTACACCGGCGCAAACAAAAGGGGCGGGCAAGGGCTTTTTCACTCCGCAACAGCCTCAGAGGGAATGAAAGCATGACATGTTCCTTTGGGTCCAGGTGTCTCCGGTGGGGGGCAGGCTTGCCTTTCACATGCAATTTTGGTGCCAGAATGTTTCGGACTCCTGGATTCTCTATGTAGTATCCTCGGGGTACCACATACCTGTCCCTCCCTCTCCTCCTTCCTCCCCTCCACTCCCACAGATTGGAATGGCAACTTTGTTGGCAGAGATCCGGTCGCTCGTCGAGAGCCAAGCAGTGGAAGAAGTCCCAGCCTCCCAGCGAGGATTGGGCTTCTATTCCAGGATTTTCACCATACAAAAGAAGAACCAGGCTGGCCTGAGAGTTGTGCTGGACCTATCCACCCTCAACCTCTCCCTCTTCAGAAAATCAAAATGGTTACACCAGCACTCATTGCAGAGACACTAGACAAGGGAGACTGGATGTGCTCCCTGGATCTGAAGGACGCGTATCTGCATGTCCCGGTTTGGTAGTCTCATCACTCCTTCCTGCGCTTCAGGATCACGGGCTGCCATTTCCAATACAGAGTGCTACCCTTTGCCCTCAACTCAGCCCCCAGGGTATTTACCAGACTCATGAATGCAGTGGCGGCCCTCCTCAGGGCCACCACGTCTACCTGGACGACTGGCTCGTCATGGTGAGATCGCCGGAGGGGGTTACCCACACCTCCTCCACACTGATGATCACACTCCACGAGCTGGGGTTTACTATGAACCTCAAGAAATCTCAACTGCAGCCCACGCAGAGCCTCACCTTCCTGGGCGTCATCTAGGATACGAATTCCGAGTGGTTCTTTCCCTCGGAGGACAAGATCACGGCCATTGAGAGAGCCACTACTCACTTCCTCACCAGAGCAGTGACCTCGGCATGGTGGTACCAGCACTTATTGGGTATCATGACAGCGGTCCTTCTGGCCGTGCCACACATGAGACTCAGGATGAGGAGGTTGCAGCTGCACTTCGCAGTCTCATGGAATCAGGAGACGGGCTCCCAAGCAGAGCCGGTCAGCATCCCTCCTGCTCTCCACCTGGACGACACTTGGTAGTCCATGGACTGCAACCTGCGGACGGGCCAGTCCTTCCGGCAGCCGACTCCGCAGGCCACTATCACTACGGACTCCTACCTGGAGGGCCACTCTGGACAGCCACAGCGTCCATGAAGTTTGGACCCAGCAGGTGCAGGAGTCTCATATCAACTGGCTGGAGCTCAGGGCCATCTGGTTGGCTCTCACAGCTTTCCTTCTGCTCATTGGGGGCAGGACCGTCCTTATCCAGACCAACAACTCCACCAGCATGTACTATGCCAACAAGACGGGGGGGGTACCAGGTCCCCGCCATTGTGCTGCCTAGCGGTCAGCATGTGTGAATGGGCACTGGAGAACAACATCTACCTCACCGCCGTCCTCCTTCCGGAGGATGCCAACTTCGAAGCGGACAGACTCAGCAGAAAATTACGAATGGTAATTGAACGACTAGGTGCTGCTGGAGGTCTTCAGCAGATGGGGGCATCCTCAAGTGGATCTGTTTGACTTCTGGATGAACAGGAAGTGCCCTGGCATGGGCAGGGCCCCGGCTCCCTGGGCGACGCCTTACAGATACGGTGGGATGGCATGACAGCCTATGCTTTTCCCCCCATTGCCCTGTTCCACAGGGCGATCCGCAAGATAAAGGAATCTTGTCACCTCAGCATCATTCTGATAGCTCCAGGGTGGCCGGCGAGACCGTGGTTCTCAGAGCTGATCAGCCTCATGGACAGATCTCCCATTCACCAGGCGATGGGCCCAGCCCATCTCCTGTTATGTTATGTTATGTTATTTTGCACTTATATAGCGCCTTATATACCATTTGTATGGTCTGAAGGTGCTGGTCGGTTGAACGCCCTTGGGAACCGAAGTTCAGATCAGTAGAGAGAGTAGGGAGAGTCAAAAGGTGCGTGTGAGCACCGGGTATGTGTGCAGCTCGTGCGGTACTCGTGTAATAGCTTCTTCTTATCGGTAGGTGTGGTGGTTGAGGGATCAGGAGAATGTGTTTGTTCTGGCTGGATTTATCCGGAACGGATGTGGCTGCGTTAGGCCTGAGGAAAACGCCTGGCTGGGGGTATGAGACCAGCAGTGTTTACATAGAATGATGTGGAGTAAGCGGCGGATGTTCGTATGAGAACAGTTATACCGAATGGTGTCATAGTATCTCTGTGTTCTAGTTGAGTGGTGATGTAAAGGAGAGAGTAAGCGTGGTGGTGGGTATGATGGGTTATATGCTCTTTCAATGTGCAAACTTCTAAATGCAAGTTTCCCAGAGAGGCTACTGGGCGAACTTCTAAGTACAATTTTCCACACAGAGGTTATTGGGAACACTTCTAAATTCAATTTATCAGAGAGGCTATTTGGCACACTTCTACGTGTAACACTCACAGAGGCTATTGGGTACACTTCTTTTTTTTTTTTTAAACTTTTATTTTTATTCAGCTTGGTAGAACAGATACAGGTGAGCAACAAGAGCATGTAAAATCAAACAACTTAATACAACACAGTCTCATAGAACAGGTCGAGGGGCTCGACTCGCCAGCAATGGGGAGTAGCAGGACAGTGCAAGACCCGGTAAGGGGCCATTCAGGGGAGGGCTGGGGGTCAACAAGAGGAAGGCACTGGGGATGTAGGACCTGAGTCAGTGTCGGGGGGAGACATAAATAATCGGAACTTCACCCAGATGTCTCTGGGCCTAGAGCAGGCGGGCTGATGTACCGCCCAAGATTCCTCCGTATCGGAAGCCCAAGTGACCGCTCTAAGCCACTTTGCATGTGTCGGAATGGTAGGTCGAAGCCAGCAGAGTAGTATCGCCCGAACAGCCAGAAGCATACAGAGGCCAGCCAGTCTCCTAGAATCTTGGTCGAGGTCGGGAAAGTCATGGAACAAGCATTTCATTGGGCTAGGGGGGATAGGGTGGTCGAGTATCGACGAGACAGTGGAGCAAACAGCGTCCCAAAATTGGGTGAGGCGGGGGCATGACCATATCATGTGAAAGTAGCCAGCTCCATCAAAGCCACATCTAGGACATCTAGGGGAGGAATTATTCGACATACGGTGTAGTCTGGCTGGGGTATAATGGTACCTGTGGAGTAGCTTAAATTGAATTAGTTTAAATCGGGAGTTAAATGAGACCCTCTGGATACGTGAGCACATATGGGACCATCGGTCTTCGGTGACTTCCACCCCAAGGTCAGACTCCCAAGCATGCTTTAGTTTAGAGAATGAAGGGGGCGATCTGGATTGTACCAAGGTGTATAGTCTGGAAGTTTTTCCCCTCATTGGGTAAGGAGAGGTCAATTCAGTGATCGCCAGCTCATCAGGCGGTAGTGCTGGGAAGCACTGGTACTTATGTTTGAGGACTCTACGGAGGGATGAATATTGAAGCCATACCGAAGGACGCTGTCTGAGGGGCGAAGGGAGGTCAGGCCATTCTATGAAATTACCATCTACAAATATGTCTCGGAGCAATTCAAATCCTGCCCCAGCCCATGTGCGAACAACCGAGGGGGGAACCTGTGGGATTCCCGGGAGAAAGTTCCAGATCGGGAAGTTACCATGAAAGGGATGGGTGGTGCCCAATAATTGCCAAGTTTTGGATAAAGCCAGAGATGTGCACCGCACCGGGTCCAATGAGCCCGATTCCATTGGGATAGGTGCGATCACCAGGGATCTAATATCGCGGTCACCAACCGACAATCTTTCTAGCCTGACATGGGGGGGGGGTCGGATACGTTGAACCAATGTGCAATGTGTTGAAGCTGGGCTGCTAGCCAGTACTTGAGAAAGTCGGGTGCACCGAAACCACCCAACTCCATCGGAGAGGCCAGCGTCTTGTACTTAAGGCGGACCGCCCCGGAGTGCCAGAGGAAGGTGTTGAGGATCCGTGTTAATGACTGAAAGAACTCGACTCCCGGCCATTGTGGGATATTGGCGAATCTATACAATAGCTGAGGGAGTACCACCATCTTCAGTATTCCCACCCTCCCTGCCAGTGAAATAGGGAGGTTGTTCCAACCCCGAACTTTTTGCGTGAGATTTGTGAGGTATACTAGATAGTTCTTCTCGAGAACCCGATCAATGTGTCGCGACACCACTACACCCAAGTATGTAACCTCAGATTGGGCCCACGTGAATCCAAAAGTATCGGGAGGGGGGAGTGTGCTGGGGGTGAGCGGGAAAAGAGTTGATTTAGCGCAGTTATCCGTCAGGCCAGAAATACTACCGAAGAGGACAACATCCTCCAAAATTGGGGCAAGGTTGAACTCAGGAGACCGAATAAAAAGTAAAGCGTTGTCAGCATATAGGGAAACTATATCCGAGACCCCGGCGGTGCGTAGACCTCTATGGGAGTGGAATTGGCGGAGCATGTCCGCGAACGGTTCCATCGCCACTGCAAAAATTAATGGAGAAAAGGGACAACCCTGTCTAGTACCCCTAGCTATTTGGAAGGGAGAAGAGCAGCGGTCCTCGGTGCGGACTCTGGCCACTGGATTTGAGTATAGAAGCTTGACACAGGACAGGAACGTGGAACCGAATTTGCATTTATCAAGTACACGCCAGAGATAACTCCATGAAACGGAATCAAAGGCTTTTTGCATATCGAGTGTGGCGGCCACGGCGTGGACGTCCGGGCTCACCCTACTTATAATATTGAAAAGGCGCCTCAGACTTAAGGAGGTAGAGCGTCCCGGAATAAACCCCGCCTGGTCAGGATGAATGATATGTGGCATGAAGGGGGCCAGGCGTAAAGCCATTAATTTAGCATAAATCTTGACGTCGCAATTGATTAACGATAGTGGACGGTAAGAACCGCATTGAGTGGGGGGTTTGCCCGGTTTTAACAGGACTGTGATAGTGGCTTCGCGGAGCGTGGGTGGGAGCTGACCCGCCATCAACGATTCCTCCCAGAGCGCGACCAATTGAGGGAGTAGCAAGGTCTTAAACCGTTTATAGAACTCAACCGGTATTCCGTCAGATCCCGGGGATTTGCCTGATGAGAGGGAGTCTATGGCCTCCGAGAGTTCCAAGGAAGTAAATGGGCTCTCAAGGGTCTCGATGGTATCGGGGGAGAGAACCGAGAGGGGAAGCCCGTCCAGAAAGGCGTCTATTTCAGCTATGGTGGCTGTATCTGAGTTAGCATACAGGGATTGATAAAAGGAGAGGAATTCGGAATTAATATCGCCGGGGGAAGTGGCTAGGGATCCATCAGGTCTCTCAATGCCAGGAATGGGTGGGGAACCAAACTCGCGGCGGAGAAGCCTAGCCAGGAGACGAGACGGGCGTTCACCCTCACCATATCTCCTTGCCAGCCCAGGGTTATCGAGAAATCTCTGTTCGCGATCCGCAAGAGCGCGGAAGGTGTCTAGCTCCGTGCCGATCGAGGCAAGGGTCTCAGAAGTTTGTTTCAGTGAATATTGGGCCTCCAGCTCGGACAGTGTGGCCTCGCTCTCGGCGATCTCCCTACGGATAGTTCTAAGGATGCCATTTTCTTTAGAGAGGGCGATGCCTCTGATGTAGGCTTTAAAAGTTTCCCAGAGGGTGGCTTGTGATGAGACGGAACCGGAGTTGATCTCAAAGAACTCCTCAATTGCCGATTCCAATTCCGAACTGAAGACCGGGTCGAGGAGTGAGAGTGGCTTCATCCTCCAGTTCCTGGTACGGACCTGATCCGAGCCCCAGGATAGGGTAATAGTTACTGGTGAGTGGTCGGAGAGAGTCCTGGGGAGAATCGACATGTTTGAGATGCTTTTTATGAATGTATCAGAGACTAGCCATCTATCAATGCGGGAAAAGGAATCATGCACCGAGGAATAGAAGGAGAAGGTGCGGGAATCGGGGTGAAGAAGCCTCCATGCATCAAACAGGGCCAGGCGGGGAAGCGAAGACAGTGTAGCATATGCGGCCTTGGTAAGGTGACGAGGGCGAGAACCAGATCTATCGAGATCCACATCCAATATTGTGTTAAAGTCGCCCCCCCAGAGAATGGGCACCAACGGGAAACCATCCAGAAGGGACGCGAGATGTGTGAAAAATTCGGGATCATCGATATTGGGGCCGTAGATATTTAGTAGGATCACTTCCCTATTCTGTAATATGCCATGAAGCAGAACGAATCGGCCCAGGGGGTCTATTGTCGTGGCTATGGGGTTATATCTGATACTCTTATGAATTAGGGTCATCACCCCCCGGCTTTGTGTGGAATAGGAGGTATAGTACCTCTGTGGTCCCCATCCTTTGGCGAACTTCTCACAGTGCTCAGTTACAGCATGTGTCTCCTGAAGAAACAGGATCTTAGTCCCATGTCGTTCGGCCTGAAGCTGTAGTAGCCTCATTTTCTTGAAGTTCCCCAGCCCCCGCACGTTCCAACTCAGGAATGTAAGGGTTTCCTCACCCGACACCCTCGAAGTAGACATGGAAAAACACAGGTGGATGGAACAGTGCCCCCCATAAGTGGACCCCATTGCTGTCAGGGCCGTGGTGACATAGATCCCCTGGTGCTCTGAACTCTACCTTCACCGTAATTACCAAGCCTTTTTTAACGTTAACTCCCCTACCACCCACCCCCTCCCACATCCCTCCCCCAATCGGAGAGATGAAAACCCCATAGGTAACAAACCAAATACAACACAATGGCATCAACGCCTGGGGGGCCTGTGAGTCGGCCTGACGGCGGAGCTCCGCACCTTGAGGCAATTTGAGGATTAACATAATGCCTGGGAATAAAGGCGTGAGACATGTGGGGATGTCCCCGCGGGGGAGGGGAGGCAGGCATGATCATAAATAATGAACCAATTTAACAAGATTGTATGTAGGAGTCATCCGAACAGCTTGTATGGGATGGTGTGTGTGTTTAGACCCGATATTGGAAACAAGGGGTTACTTTGGAGATTCACAACCCACACCAACAGCTGCATCTCATAGAGAAAAAACAAAGACAAGCATATTTTCAGTACGGTGTCCACAGGACGAGGTAGGTGGTATCTCCCCGGCCCAGGGCCCCTGCAGTAATGCAACCAGGATTGACGGCACGTTGTGGGACCAACCGAGTCCTGGGTTAGGGCTATGTGGTGCCGATTCCACAACAAGAGCATTACGCGCTTTACCAAAAGTGCAGTATGTGGGCCAACGAACCAAGACCCAAGCAAAAGCAGGGATTAATGCAAGTATGGTTTAACCGGGAAAGTGTTCATCCATGAACTTAGAGGCTTCCTCCGGTAGCGTGAAGAAATATACTCGGTTCGCATGTTCAATCCGGAGTTTGGCGGGGTATAACATAGCATACTTGACCTGGAGGTCGCGTAATCGTCTCTTCACCGCCAGGAAGGATTTGCGCTCGCGCTGGACCGCCATCGAAAAGTCCGGGTATAAGTGGATTCTGGCTAAGCCCAACAAGAGGTCTCCCTTGATTCTCGCCGCCCTGAGAAGGGTATCCCGGTCACGAAAATTTAAGACCCTGGCTATTATAGGGCGAGGAGGAGCGCCAGGTCTGGGCTTCGCTGTAAGTGCACGGTGGGCTCTCTCGATTGCAAATTGAGTGGAGAGTTTTGGGGAATCGAGGAGTCGGAGGAGCATGTTCTCCACATAGTCTTCCATGGGTTCTTGTATGCCATCCTCCGGAACCCCGATTATACGGAGGTTGTTGCGCCTTGAGCGAGACTCGAGGTCCTCATTCTTTTTCTCCACCTCTTTCAAGCGTGTGGATAACGTGGAGACCTCCGCCCGGAGTGAGCCCAGACCATCTTCAGCGGTACTCATACGTGATTCGATCTCAGTCACCCGACCATCCGTCCTCTCCATGTGTGCCTTGATGGAGGATATCGTACCATTCATGTCGTCTAGTTTACTGTGTATTGTGGTGAACCCTTCACGGATGAATTCCATCATTTTCTGAGATTCTGATGGTTCCGGTTCATGTGCTGTGGATGGTTCCTGTGAGAGCGTCTCAGCACCAGTTCCCCCCGAAGGCTTAGCAAACATGTTGATAGAGGATTGCTTCTTTCCCGTCCTCGTTGACATGATGTCGGCAAGAGTTGAAACCAGGTCCGGAGCGGTAGGGAAGGGTGAGGGACGCCGGGAAGGAGCACCAGAAATGTGACAGGAGATGCGGTGTTGTCGCAGGTCAAGGGCAGGAGTGTCGTCCAGGCCAGCCGCTGTGTGTAATGGCCAGTGATCCACAAGTGTACCTCCGGGACCCTGAGGAGGCTAGGGCCAGGGGGACCAGCAAGAGAACCAGGAGTAGCCCCCGGCAGCCGCCGAGCTGCGGGAAGACCGCCAGGCGGCCAGCCCTCTAGTCGACCCGAATTAAGGTGGGTCCGTACAGGAGATTCAGGGGGTCGGGGTGCACCCTGGCACCGTGAAGAAACCAACTGTAGGTAGGAGCAGGCACCTCCCGCCGTCCCCCGGCCAGTTTATGGTGCAGGTTAATGGGCCCGGGGAACGGGGCAGCCGGGGAGGGCAACAGGATGCAGTCAAAATGTGGATTCTGCCCCAGGCTAGGCGCTGCGCACACGCGCATGAGAGGGAGTCCAGCGGGGATAATGCGTACCTCAGGAGCGGTTCCACTCCGACGGAGGCCGCCTGCCAGTCTGGTGCAATCCGCGGAGACCAGGGACCCACTCGCCGCCCGGAGCCAGTCTGAATCGGCACACCGCCCAGGACGGGGCGGCGGAGCAACCGCTCTCGGCTCCGATGAAGGTCCAGCGCCCGTCAGCCGCTCTCCCGAAGGGCCGTAGTAGGCTGGTGCGCAGGGCGGGAAGAACGCCCCTCCCCCAACGGGAGGCCGCGAGCCGCGGGACTCGGATGAGACTCCCTGGAGCCCCGCAGAGGATCGGAGGAAGCACCCGCTCCCGCTCAACCCGCAGGGGCCAAAAGCTCGGCGGTAAGTGAAATCCGGAGGACAGGATGAAAACAGCAGGGTCCCCGACACACCAGCCTTCCCCTCCGTGGCTTAGGTGGTGAAACGCCAAAGCAAACAGGATGATTATAAGAAAAGGAGCGCCTCGCGGAACGGAGCTGTTCAGAAGGCGGCCATCTTCATCGAGCGCAACAGCGCCCCCCCCCTATTGGGTACACTTCTAAATGCAATTTTCACGAAGCGTCTACTGGGCACACTTCTAAATTCAATTTTCCAGAGAGGCTATTGGGCAAACTTCTAAATGCAACTTTCCAGAGTGACTATTGGATACACTTCTATAATTAACTTTCACAGATGCTATTGGTAGCGCTTCTAAATGCAACTTTCACAGAGGATATTGGGCCCATATCTAAATTCAATTTCCACAGAGAGGCTATTGGGCACACTTCTAAATGTAACTCTCACAGAGGCTATTGGGTACACTTCTAAATTTCGCAGAGGGGGTATTGGGCACACTTCTAGATGCAACTTTCACAGAGGATCTTGGCACACTTCTAAATTCCATTTACCAGAGAGGCTATTGGGCACACTTCTAAATGCAGCTTTCACGGACTATAGTGGGCCCATATCTAAATTCAATTTCCACAGAGAGGCTACTGGGCGCACTATTAAAATCAATTTTCCAGCGAGGCTATTGGGAACACTTCTAAATTCAATTTACCAGAGAGGCTATTGGGCACACTTCTAAATGCAACTTTCACAGAGGATCTTGGGCACACTTCTAAATTCCATTTACCAGAGAGGCTATTGGGCACATTTCTAAATGCAACTTTCACAGAGGATGTTGGGCACACTTCTAAATTCCATTTACCAGAGAGGCTATTGGGCACATTTCTAAATGCAACTTTCATAGAGGATGTTGGGCACACTTCTAAATTCCATTTACCGGAGAGGCTATTGGGCACATTTCTAAAATTCAAGGAGAGGCTATTGGGCACACTTCTAAATGCAACTTTCACAGAGGATCTTGGGCACACTTCTAAATTCCATTTACCAGAGAGGCTATTGGGCACATTTCTAAATGCAACTTTCACAGAGGATGTTGGGCACACTTCTAAATTCCATTTACCAGAGAGGCTATTGGGCACATTTGTAAAATTCAAGGAGAGGCTATTGGGCACACTTCTAAATGCAACTTTCACAGAGGATCTTGGGCACACTTCTAAATTCCATTTACCAGAGAGGCTGTAGGGCACACTTTCTAAATGCAACTTTCACATGCTAACATTCACAATTCCATCTAGATGTGACGCAGGCCAATATTCACAGTCTCATCTAAGAGTGGACATGCTAATTTTCATAATTCCATCTAAGAGTGGACATGCTAACATTATGGCAGTCTATGTTATTTGGAGGTAAGATAGAGTGGCATCGGCTTGCTGGAGTAGAGTGATTGCTCTACTCCCCATCCATACCACACTCACGGTTTTGGTGGTGTCTGTTAGTTGCTGGCTTCATTGGCTTCCCCTGCGGACACCTGCTGACACTTCTTGGAGCCACCTCTGTTGGAGCCGCCCTTGCCCTTGGGGTCCTTAGCTGCTGGGGCTGCCGGGCAGAGGGCTGCCCTGGGAGGATCAGTGATGAAGGGCAGGATGGGTGGGTCGGGAGGCGGGACCAAGAAGGGGTGGGGGGCTGGAGGGCTCGAGGGGACTGGAGGAGGGAGTCGGGAGGGAAGGATGGAAAAAGCACAGGAATCAAGGGGCTTTAGGCCTACGGTGTGCACACAGAGCACCAAAATCACATAGAGCACCAAACCCACACGATCCTGGGCGCACACTCACCGGCAAGCTTCTTTCAAACAAACAGGACGTGAGGGCTACGGCCAGCAGGGGGGCAGGGTCATCTACCTCGCCCCACAGAAGTTAGCCCTCACAGTGTGGTTCCTGAGCAGGTCTCTCTCAAGAACCTGAGCATCTCTCCCTCAAGCACCTGAGCATTTCACAGGCTAACCTAGAGATCATTCAGGGGGCGCCAGGAGCAAGGCTACTAAGAGCCAATAAAAGAGTAAATGGACATGGTTCTGTCATTGGGCAGAGTTTAAAGAGATCGACCCCCTTACATGCACGTTGGATGATGTGCTCTCCTTCTCGGCATACCTTGCGCACTCAGGAGTACAGGTGGGTACACGTTGCACCTATTTGTCTACTGAAATTCAGAGGAGGAAGTCTTCTCATCTTCCAACCCGACAGTCAAGAAACATTTGGTGGGCCTGTCCAGGCTTTACCCGCCCTTCAGGAGGCCACACCCATGTGGAACCTCAACGTGGTGTTGGGCACCTTCGCACACAAACCCTTCGAGCCAATGGCATCCGTGGTCACCATTAAAACAGCTTTGTTAGTGGGCCTCACCTCCACTCGCAGAGTCAGCGAGATCTAGGCTCTGGTGACCTCGGAACCCTATACCACTTTTCACAGGGATAAGGTAGTCCTGCGGACTCAACCTGCGTTCCTACCTAATGTACCCTCCTCTTTCCATCTAAACGAGGAAATAGTCTTATCTACGTTCTTTGCTGACCCCAAGGACGAGGCTCAGAGAGTCTTGCATTGTCTGGATGTTGGGCGCGCTCTGAAATTCTATCTGGACAGGACCAAGGGCTTCCTTATGTCGGACGCACTGTTTGTCATCTTTGGCTTTCTGTAAGCATTACTGTTTGGATGCCGGCTCCAAGTCAGACGCGGCCTTCGGACAGGCGGTTCTAAGGAACCTATTTGCCTAAGGAGGATCTCTACTCCACCCTGGGGCTACATTCAGTTGTAATCACCCATGCAGTATGGAGGAAAGGGGACGGGATGTAAGAGTAATTATAAGTTACTCACCGTAGTGACTAACGTACTCTTAGTCCCCTTTCCTCTATACGTCCTACCATCCTCCCCCGTAATAATACTGGTGTCATTAGGCAATATTAAATATTATCAATGCGTCAATGGGGACTGAGGTGTGGCGCCGGTGGGCGGAGTCAGGGTAGCGCATACTCCCAGGGCCGCACCCCTGCACGCTTCTAAATTTAAAAGGGAAGAAGGTTTTTTCTGGTGAACATTCAGTCTCCCGTCCCTGGGACGCCCTTGCAGTATGGAGGAAAGGGGACTAAGGACTAGGACTAAGAGTATGTTAGTCACTACGGTGAGTAACTTATAATTTATGGACCGCATCTTTTCAAACTTGCTGCAACAATTGGCCATTGTATACCCAGTCGAAATTCTGGTCCACTAGCCACCCCTGAGCAACACATGCATCATGCTCTGGAAGAACTTCAACGACTACATCATCATCACCACCTAGCCAAGGCGGGAAAATTAGAGTTTAATCATCTTTGTATTGCATATGTAGGCATTAATCTTTCAACAAAAGCATAGCCATGGATCCTAGGAAGATTTAAGCTATCATGGATTGGCCTTGCCCCACTAACAATAAGATGAGTAAAACAGTTTTTAGCACTGGCCAATTCCGATTTGTATTAATCAACATACCAATCACAGAGCTTCTTAAAAAAGTAAAGACCTTTCTGTGGATATAAGAAGTAGATCAGGCCTTTCTCTGGTTGAAAAATGCCTTCACAGAGCACATCTTCTCTGTCAGTCTGATATCGCTAAGCCTTTCATATTAGAAGCTAAGGCATCCGACATGGCCATGGGTGCAGTGCTAAAGAAACTCCAAGCCCAGTTGTCTATTACTATAAGATGCGGACTGTTAGTGAATGGAATTATTCTGTCCTTCAGAAAGGAGCTTCTGGCCCTAAGGAACACCTGCCTAAAATGGAGACTTCTTCCTTTAGGAGACTGATTTCCAGTGGGATTCTGCACTTATCATCAGAATGTACAGGTGCTACAGCATTTTGAATTCAGGAACAGCAGGCATGCCAGATGGACTGCTTTGCCCAGTTTTACCTTTTCTTACTTACATTCCTGGGAGCCAGGGCACCATTGCGGATGCTGTGAGGGGTCAGTAATGTGAGGTACACAACTGTGTTTAGTTTTCTCAAGGTTTAACATTCTATTTTAAAGGAAAACAGTAAATAAACCCTAACTAAAACTACTCTAGCAGGAGATTCCCTACCTAGTCTAGAATCTAAATGAAAACCTCCTATCATACACACAACTAACCCTCACACTAAACACTAAGCAACAAAATATACAAAGTAACTTGTTCAACAACATAAATAAAATATTACCAAATAGCCAGTGTCTTGGATGACTTTTGTTTGTCCTGGGAAGCTCTTGCTCCCCCAGAATTGTCGCAAAGTCAATTTCTTAAAAAGAAAAGAAAGTCTTAAATCAATCAAAAGTTTACTCAAACAATCCACTGGTAAAAGATTCCCTTTCCAAGTTCCACAAAATAAATAGCACCAATGATATTCCTGGATAACCTCCTTCCAGGAATGAATGGATACAGTTTAGAACAAAAGTATCACGTCTGCTTACTAACAACTCTTTCTCTGGTACTTCTACAGCATCTTGAATATACTTTGTCGGAATGCTTCTTCTTAGGATTTGCTCTCTAGCAACTCCCTTCTGCCAATGATACCGTGAGAGCAGCCTCCTTTGCCCCACAGTCTGCTTCTACTACATTCAAATAATGTTTGTTTATGTTTATTGAATTTATATAGTGCTTTAAGCCAAAGCGCTTTACAGTATAACAGGTACAAGAGTGAGAGAAGCATATTTACAAACATGAAACAAGTCGTTAGAACAATATGTCGAACAATTTACAAGGAGGAGGGGGAGAGTGGGGGAAGGTGATGGGGGCTAACAGTATCTGTTTTGAGGTCAGGGAGTGGGAGGAAGGGGGTAGGGGGAGAGGAAGGGAAGGGAGAGTGATCTTGTGTCCTCAATGCCCTTAAGTGGTATCAGTGATGAATTTAAGGTCAATAGAGAGGGGGAAGGATGGAGGGGAAGAATGGGGGGAGGGTTAGAAGGGGAGAGGGGTAAGTAAGGAGAGTCAGCGGGGGGAGTGAAGAAGGGCTTTCAGGGAGAAGCGGAAGGATGAGTAGGTGGGGGTGAAGCGGATGGGGAGCGGGAGGAAGTTCCAGTGTAGGGGGGCCAAGAGTTGGAAGGAGCGGAAGCGTGATGAGGCACATGGGGCTGGGGGTACAGTGAGGAGGTAGAGGTCTGCTGAGCAGAGAGAGCGGGAGGGGGAGTAAAAAGAGAGGAGGGAAGAAAGGTAGGTGGGGGGCAGGTCGTGGAGAGATTTGTAGACGAGACAGAGGAATTGAAATTTCAGTTGTGAGTGGAAGGGAAGCCAATTAAGTTGAGAGAGAGAGGAAGAAATGGAGTCTCGAGGGCTTAGGAGACCTAGAGTACGAATAGAGGAGTGGTAGATGGATTTTAGGGGAGTTACAACTACAGTAATACTGCTTCTGCTGCTACTTGGTATTTTAGGCAACTCCAACAAGACACTTCGACCTCTGCAGGTTGGCCAGGCACTCTTCTCTCTTGTATAGTAAGAAAGGGAAGTCTCTTTGCCTTTCCTTTCTGTCTTGCAACTACCGTGAAATCTGTTTTAGCTCCCAGACTGCTTCTCTCTGTTGACTTGAACAGTCTCAGCTATACAGATTTAGAAATGCTTTCTTCTAACAAGCACCCAGTCCACTTCCCCAGCTTCAGGTACACCACCTTGTCTCCAGTAGTTACCCCAAAGCTATAGTGCCACTCTTACTGCCTTGGATAACCTTGTCACCCTAATATCAGAGGACCCTGGGTTTACAACAGCTTCAGCAACTTTCAAACATTGGTGTTCAGTTCTTACTTGGGCTAGTTTCACTTTGAAAGAGTTTTGTCCACTGGCTTGGGTAATGTTGTTCTTCTACTAACTTCAGAAACTTCTACAACTGCTAAATAATTGTTTACAATGTTACAAGAATTAAGCTTCTCTGTAGAAACTAATTTAGGTACACGCAATTTTTGTTTTGATTACAAACTTCCACTTAAAGGTTTGCGTTCGCTCTTTTCCGGGTAGCATTCAACTTTAATAGAAATGGGAAATACAGTTTCATATGCGTGACTTCTCTTGGATGTTAGTTAGGCTTCCTGTAACAATGCAGGAAAGTCCATTTTCCACGTCTGTTTCCTCTGAGACATCGTCCACCTTTTCCTCCAGTTCTATGTGATGGCATGCCAGAATTTGAGGTGGAGCAGATAATTGATTTCCGTTACCATCGTGAAACACTCTAGTATCTGATTTTTCCATTACCTTGTAGAAAAACAAAATGGGGAACCGCTGATCTTTGTAGATGCACCACGTGTATTTCAATGCTTTCATCGTCTTCGTGACAAACCTGGAGGTATGGACTATAAGAGGAGCATATTATCACATCTCCTGTGCACCAGCATCCCTTTTCTGTATGAAGATCCTAGTGCTGGACAGGATGACGTCAGACCTCATTTGTACCAGGTTGCTGTTGAGCTCACCTGGTCTCTGCGGGGACGTTGGGGCATGGTTGCAGCCCTCCCTGGAACTGGCTCCCTTGGGTCAGGCTTCTTCCCCTGCTCCTATGTTGTGGACTGCGCTGCTTGTTGGTACTGCCCCTGCGAGAATACGAGAGGCAGTGAGAATGCTGTGATATGGCTGTGGTCTCCCTCGGACCCTTCTTCCCAGAATGTGGTGAGCATGCGCCTACCCATATAGTCTCACCTGTTTAATTATGATGGTGAGCTGTCCGTCCTGCTTCTCACTGCAGGGGCGCTTTTAGATAGACCTAGTTTCTTCACTGTCCATGTGCGTGTCAGCCCAGACCGGCTGTGGCTGAACCACTTCAAAGGTAAGTATCCTTTGATAATGATTATTGTCTGTATTCTTTTGCAATGTCTTTTCCCTTGATTATTGTCTGTATCTCTTGTAATGTCTTTCCTTCTCCCCAATAGGTGATGTGAGGCCCAGCGGAATTGTGGTGCAAGAAGCGGGCCCTAATGGAGAACAGGGGAGTTCACGATGTCCCAATAGGTGGTAAGTTTGGTTCTTAGGTCAAGCGCGAGGATTGAATTGCACGCAACCTTAGCGTAATGTCTTTATAGTTTTTCTAACCTTGTTTGTCCTTTTATCTTGCAGGGATGGCCTGGTCGAAGTCAGACTGGAATGCTGTTATCCGATGATCTGCCGGCGGGTGAAGGATGCCTGGTTCCACGAGGATGCTGGCCAAAGATGGACTCCCGAGTAAGTGTTGAGGCTGGGAGCCGGGATCAGGTAAGGATGCGCTCCGACTATGGTTGCTGCTGGAATCAGGTAAGGATGCGCTCTGACTGCGGTTGCTGCTGGAATCAGGTAAGGATGCGCTTCAGGTGATGGTTATTGCTGGAATCAGGTAAGATGCGCTTCAGGCGATAGCTTTTGCTGGATTCAGGTAAGATGCGCTTCAGGCGGCGGTGAGCGTTACGCTGCTATAAGCAGACTAACGCGAAGCGCTTGCATGCGGGCGGGGCAGGCTTAAATAGCCTGGCCCCAGCCACGCCCATTTGTTCTGACTTGTGGCCCCACCCTGCCACTCCCAGAAGATGCTGCACGTGCAGCCCAATGCACTCCTATGGGCACGCCCGACCTGGAGGCACGTGGAGGCCCTGCAGGGGAGCAAATAGCATGTGCACCAGAATAAAAGTGTGCATGGCACACTTTCTCATGAGCCTGGCACCAAAGGTGCCAGGACTGGGTCCAACTGGACCCTTTATGTAGTGGAGCTTGTTGTTCTTGCCCTGTGGCCATGACAGCACTCCCCCTCAAGGCCCCTCTCACGGGTGCTCTTCCTCCTGGTCCTGGCTTGGTGGGGTTGTTATGATGGAATTGCCTAATTGGTCGTGGGGCATGGACAAATTCACTAGGTTCTCTTTCCAGTCTATGAGGTAGGACAGTTTAGATTGCATTATTTTGGAATCCACAATGGTTTTGACTTTGTATTCCGGTTCTCCTTCTATGATGTCGGGCTCAGGTGGTGCATCAGTCCGAGTATCTGGTTTCATTGGTTTCAAGAGAGAAACATGGAACACCGGATGGATCCGCATATTAGATGGTAAATCAAATTTCATGGCAGCAGGGTTAACGATGGCTTTGCTGGGGTAAGGTCCCATGTACCTGGGACGGAAGGCTCGTTGTCCTTTCAAGGGAATGTTCTTGGACGCCAACCAAACCTTATCGCTGACTTGATAATGCGGAGCCTCTCTTTGGTGTCGGTCTGCACATTTTTTTCTGTGGTTCTTTGGCTCTGGTCAGGTTTTCAGCTGCTTCTTTAAGGGTTTGAGTGATAGTCTTGTGCAAGGTTGTAACTGCTGGCATTTCCAATTCGTCAAGTGAATCAAAAATGGACGTTCGAGGATGCCGACCATGTAAGGTGCAGAATGGGGTCTGTCCGGTGCTAGTGTGGATGGAATTATTGTAGGCGAATTCGGTCAACGAGAGAATGTTTTTCCAGGACTCCTCAGTTTGTTGTAACATACACCTCAGGTATTGTTCCAAGGAAGGTCTGGTTGGTCCGTTCGGTTTGGCCATCGGTTTGGGGATGATGACTCGTGGATTAACCTGAGGTCAATTTTGGCTATTTTGCAGCACCTCCTCCAGAGTGCTGAGACAAATTGTGTTCCGCGATCTGAGATCAATACCGATGGGAAACCGTGTAACTTGACAATTTGCTCCAAAAACACAGTGGCAAGGGCAGAAGCAGTGGGAAGCCCCTTCAATGGAATAAAATGGGCCATCTTAGAGAATAAGTCTACTATATCCAGGAGTGTGTTAAACCCGTTGCAGGGAGGAAGATTGGTGACAAAGTCCATAGACAGCGTATGCCATTGTGCTGGCGGTACAGTCAAGGGACGTAGTAACCCTGCAGGACTTAACTTCTGAGATTTGTGTTGTGCACAGACAACACAGGTTGCAATGAATTGGGCAATGTCTTTTCTCCAGTTTGGCCACCAATAGCCCTTTTGTAGTTTATCCCGAGTCTTGGCAATCCCTGGGTGTCTTTCTACTAATGATTCATGGTAGTTTGCTATTATCTGGTCTTGTAATTTCTTGTCTTGAATATATAGTCTCCCTTGAAAATAGGGTAGATCATTTTAGATGGTGTATTGGTCTCCTCTAGCTAGCCACTCCTGTTGTGCTGTTTGGTTCATCCGAGAACGGAGATCAGTTTTCAAGTCATCCAAACAGGCGATTGCTGCGATTTGGTTTTGGATCCGCTATTCGGGAATGATGGCCACAGGTTCATATGTGGTGAAAGCTTCTTTGTCCTCACCCATGCGTGACTGAGCGTCTGGTTTCCCATTGTATACTCCTCGTCTGTAAATAATGACAAAATCATATTCTACAAAGAAGAGAGCCCAGCGAAGCTGGCGTGAGGATTGGGCCCTGGCAGTCTTCAAGTATTGCAGGTTAGGGTGATCTGTGATAACTGTGACCGTGTGTCTTGCTCCCAGGAGATAGTGTCTCCATGTTTTGAAGGCTCCTTTGATCGCTAGCAGTTCCTTGTCCGTGATTGCATAGTTCAATTCTGGCGCTGAAAACTTACGGGACCAAAATGCTATGGGATGCAATTGCCCTGTGTCCGATTATTTTGCGATAATACTGCTCCCATGGCTACGTTGGAGGCGTCTGTTTTGACCACATATGGCAGGTCCGGTCGAGGGTGTCGAAGAACTGGTGCTGAGGTGAAACCAAGTTTCAGTTCCTGGAAGGCGTATTCTGCTTTGGGGGACCAGAAGAATTTCTTATTTTTTCTCAATAGGGAGGTAATTGGATGAACTATTTGTGAAAACCTTGGGATAAACGGACTATAAAAATTGGCAATTCCGAGTACACTCTGTACTCCTTTTGTGGATGTTGGTGATGGCCATTGAAGGATAGCATCCACCTTGCGTGTTTCCATTTGTACTCCTCGTGGTGTGAGCATGAAGCCCAAAAATTCAACTTCCATAACATGGAAGAAACACTTTCCTAATTTGGCAAACAGCCGATGCTGTCGAAGGTTTTCCAGAACTGCTCTTACATGGCCAACATGATCCTCCTTGGACGTTGAGTAAATAAGAATGTCATCTATCTAGACGAGTGCGCAAACGTCCAATAATTCATGAAGCATATCGTTCATAAAGAATTGGAACGCCGCCGAGGCATTACATAATCCAAAAGGCATGACCTGATACTCGAAAAGACCATATTTGGTTCGGAATGCCGTCTTCCACTCATCTCCCTTTTTAACTCTCACAAGGTGATGGGCTCCTCGTAGGTCCAGTTTTGTGTAAATTTGAGCATTCTTCACCTGATCGAGAAGCTCTGGGATGAGTGGCAGGGGGTATCTGTTCTTTACTGTGATTTGGTTCAGCGGTGTATAGTCTATACAAGTTCTTGAGTCGCCCTCTTTCTTTGGTACGAAAAAGAGAGCCGAGGAGGCAGGGGACTGGCAGATGAAGCCGTTAGCTAGGTACTGATCCAGGTGAGATTGCTCAGTTAGAGCGTAAATTCGACTGCTGGGAATTTGTG
The DNA here is from genome assembly GCF_040938575.1 of Ambystoma mexicanum. NCBI lineage: Eukaryota > Metazoa > Chordata > Amphibia > Caudata > Ambystomatidae > Ambystoma > Ambystoma mexicanum. The sequence goes on from NC_090923.1 coordinate 547,850,882, forward strand.
CTCCGGACACCAGATCGATCTGGCAGTCGTAAGGTCTGTGTGGAGGCAGGGTGTTCGCTTGCTCCTTCTGGAACACATCCTGGTAATCCAGATATTCAGGGGGTAGGGAACCAGAGAGCCCCAGGATAGATTTCGTTTTGAGTTCCCGGCTCTTCACATTTCTGTGGTAGCAGATGTTGGCGCATTCTTGAGGGAAGGTCAGCACTCGTTTTCGCGAGTCGATCCTAGGGTTGTGGGTTTCCAGCCAAGGCATTCCTAAGATCATCTGGAACTAAGGAGCTCCAATAATAATAATAATAATAATTAGGCTTTTATATAGCGCTACGAACCCTCAGGTATCTGAGCGCTGCTTATTATTACCCACGGTGTGTGGTGCTCATTTATCGACCTCGGAAGGATGAAAGGCTGAGTTTGGCCCTGCCGGGATTCGAACCTGCGTTAACAGGCTCTGCACGGGTGTCAAAGCGAGCGCTCTACTCGCAGTGCCACTTGACCGGCTATATAAGATCGACAGAGATGTCTTCTGGATGACCATCCTGACACATCAGCATTACTTTTTCAGTATGTTGCGTCACTGGGCCGGATGACAACTGAGAACCATCCACTGCTGTGACGTTTTCCGATTTTAGCTTTTGCTGGAGAGGAAGGCCTATTCGTGAAGCCAGATCTTGATCAATATAATTTCCCACCGCTCCGCTATCAATATATGCCTCCAAGGCATGTACCTTTGACGGTTGTTGGTGATTGACCAAAAGTACCGGGATGACCAGATGCAAGGTCTGCACAGATTCCTTCTTTTTGCTCGACAAGTGGACCCCTATGCTTGTCGGGCGTTGGAGTTTTCCGGGTTTTGTTCCTCTTCATCGTTGCCATTTTCTGTTGCACCAACTATTTTCTTAGGGGGTTTTACCGGGCATTCCCGGAGGAATTGTCCTGCTCTTCCGCAGTATAAACCGAGTTGTTGTTGTCTTCTCTTTTCTCTCTCCACCTTGGAGATAGGAGCCCGTAATCCCCCGATCTGCATAGGCTCGGTTTGTTTGTGGGTTTTAGTTTGGTTGACCCAGGGTCGCATATAGACCAACCTCCCTTCAGTCCTTGTGCGATCCATTTTTCGATTCTGCAACCCGTGGTCAAGCTGCACCGTCAGATTGATGTATTCCGCACAACCTTCAGGAGGATTGACCACTTGGGCTAGAACATCCTTTAGTTCTCCACGCAATCCCCGATAAAAGTGTGTGGTCCTCTTCTCTTCTGGCCAATTTGTCTGTGCTATGAGACGATTAAAGGTTGCGATATAGGTCAGCAGATCTTGGTTTCCCTGCCTGAGTGACAGTAGTTTGTTATCCACGGCTTGTCCATGGGTGTGTCTAGCAAACAATTTCTCCATCTCCCGTTGGAATTCCCCAAAGTTTCGGAGTAGAGGATCATCCTTGTTTACTAATGGTATCAACCAGTCTGCTGCGCTGCCTCCTAAATATGAAAGAACAAAGGCGACTCTTGCGCTATCGTTAGGAAAAGCCCCAGGCCGGCACAAAAAGTGAAGGCGACATAGGTTCATGAATATATCATACTTATTGGGATCCCCGGTAAAGCGTTTGGGCGGGGCCAGTGGCACTGCACCTGGAAGCACCACTTGAACTGGTGGCGATGGTTGTGGCATAGGAGGCTGTGCAAGCCCAGGTAAAGGAACCTGACCTGCGTGGGTCTGAAGCATTGGTCTTGCCAAGTTGTCAGTTCGTTCTCGAGCTACAATAAGGTCCCTTCTTAAGGCATTGGTTTCTTTTAAAGGGCAAATGTTGAAGGGTTTGCTAACTCAAAGCCTTAGCAATAGACCATAACGAGCATTGTATCACCGCCCTCATCCTGTTCAACGGTCCAGCCCTCCCTCCAACATTCCCCCCTTCTCCCTGAAACTTCCCCACCCCCAAAACAATCTCTCCTGGACCCCCTGCCCCTTTCTATCCCACCCTCCAACCCCCACTCCTGTGTCGCGGCCACCACTCTCCGCTTTATGCCCTCTCCTCCGGGCAACTGTCCTGGTCTCTGTATCCATTTTCCCCACACCTTGTCATGCTTTTGAGGACAGTGCCTGTTCTTGTACACCAGTTTCTCCAGCCCCATACTCCTGTGCGTCCATCCTTCCTCTCCTCACCACCTCATTGCGATGAATCTCTTCAACAAGCCAATCCCAGTCCCACTAGACACCTCATTTGCTATGTCCCCCCCATGCCCCAACACATACAACTTGGGATCTAAATCCAACTCCTCATCCAGTCCACCAGCGTATTCACATACATCACCTCCCTCGACCACCCCCCCTCTCCAGCTCCCCATTACCGGACATGACTAAATCACGTGTATAAATGTCCACACCTCTGCCTTACACTTTGGGCACATCTGTCTCTCCTGCCCATCTTAAACATTTGGTGACTGTAGTACATCCTATGCAGGATCTTGTAGTGTATGGATCGCAGCTTGGAGTCAATCGTCAAGCACTTCATCCCTCTGAGCGCACTTTCCCAGTACCCGTCCTCCAATTCCCTCAAGTTCCTTTCCCATGCCGCCTTTATCTTCATCAGGGGTTTAGACGTGGTGCTGGTCAGCCACTCATATAACACCAAAATTGGTCCTCTTTCCAATTTTTCCACTGACACCCGCCTCAATTTTGGAGAATGCTGCAGCAGTTCTGCCTCACTTTGTACCCGCGCCCCGAATAATAAGAATTTTACTAAAGTGCTAGATTTCAGACTCCAACCTATGCTCCCCGAAAGAATTTTCGATGACCAATCTGGTTTCGTTCTGGGGCGCTCAACCTACCACAATCGTAGGAAGCTGTTTAATATCATCTCAATAATCAACTTGTGTCTGGCAACCTAAAAGGCATTTGATTTGCTTGAATGGAATTTCATATTAACCGTACTCAAGCGTATGGGAGTAGTTGGATTATACTTTCGGTCAGTGGTGTCAATGCTGTTTTCTACTCCCACAGTGTGGGAGTACACTATGGCACCACTTCTAATAACATTTCCCCCATTTTGTTTGCCCTATCCACTGAACAGCTTGGACCGATTCTACGTGAATACCATCCCGAAAGAGGTCTTACGTTTTTTAATCAGACGTTCTTCTATCGTTTTAATGCAGATAAACTACTGCTCTTTTTCAAAGACTCTAATAACAACTTGAGACCGATTGTGGCTAAGGTGTGTGAATGAGAGGAATATTAAGAATTGCAGATGAACTGGAGTAAGTCTGAGCTCTTTCTGCATTTGGAGGTGATCTTATTGATCTGATACAGCAAAGAATTCAGATAGTTGTGAAACCAGGTAAAATAACTTGATATCACAGTGGCCCTTTCCACTGCCACAAAATATTCATCCAACTATGCCCCACTCCTGACCGAATGTCAGGTTAAAATCAATAGATAGTGTGCGCTACCAATCTCCATTATGGCTAGAATAGCATCGATTGAAATATTCCTGCCCAGATGCCGCTATGTATTCATGAATATACCAATTCAACTAAATGCACAATTGTCACACAACTTAAATCCCTTCCATTAACTTTAATAGGGGGAGCGGGAAACCATATGTGCATGCGGGAAAAGGCGCACTCTGACTTACCACGCAACCTCTCCCTCAGGTTACTGTCACGACGGACTCCTCCCTAAAGGGCTGGGGAGCCACTCTGGACAGCCACAGCGTCCATGGCGTTTGAACCCGGCAGGAGCAGGAGTCCCGCATCAACTGGCTAGAGTTGAAGGCCATATGGCGGATCTAGACGGACAACTCCACCAGCATGTACTATGTCAACAAGCAGGGGGTACCAGGTCCCCTCCACTCCCGGTGGAACCCAACCTGGAGGCGTGCAGGCTCAGCAGAATGGGGGCGGACAATTACGAATTGCAATTGAAAGACCTGGTTCTGAAAGAGATCTTCCTCAGGTGGAGGCACCCCCACCTGTTTGGCTCTCAAGACAACAAGAAATGCCAGCAGTTCGCCTCCTGGCAGGGACAGGGCCCCGGCTCCCTGGGCGATGCATTCAAGATACAATGGAACAACATGACTGCATACGCTTTTGCGCCCACACCCCTGGTTCACAGGGTGATCTGTAAGATAAAACAATCGTGTCACCTCAGCATCATTCTGATATCTCCCTGGTGGCCGATAAGACCGTGGTTCTCCAAGCTACTAAGCCTATCGGACAGGTCCCGCATTCACCTACCACTGGGCCCAGCTGCGCGCCTGACCCAGCAGGGGGGAAGGGTTCTCCACCCTGCTGCGCACAAACTAGCCCTCGCAGTGTGGTTCCTGGAATACTTGAACCTATCGGAGGCTCGGCTTTTTCTTTTCTTTTTAGACCACTAAAAGTGATATACTTAACAGTTTAGGCAGTTATATCATTTGTTGACCATTATTTACAAACTAGGTCGACCTTTAATGTTCAATCATTCCTATTCACTAGAGAATGAATATACAGGGCATTACTCATCTGTACCCTGATCTGTTCCCTTTTCAGATATGGAGTGCCTCTCTTGCTGTTGAGTCTCAAACAATTCCTGGACCATTCACAGGATGAGAAGAGTTTGGACTATCAATTCACATGAATATGTGTCTATAGCTATTATATTTGTAATTGTTTTTTTATTTTCTCTTGATTGACTCTGCAATAATCTGATTGTAGTTGTTATTAGATGATTTGTACCCTCACCAATATCACTAGTGTTTTTTTTTGGTTTTGGTAGACGTCAGACTACCCCTGAAGAATTTCTGTTTACTTTGTTTACACACACGTTCAGAAAGAAACATGTTGGGAAAGTGATGAATGAATGAATGAATGAGTATGTCTGAATTTGAATTAGAACGAATGTAGTGAGTGATTAGGTTGATTTTGGTGACATTTGCACAACACTACCCCGGAGTGATCTTAATCTTTATTCGCTCCTGGTTTTCACACTGTTTATTATTTTTTGATATCTGTGGTGATTATTGTATATTTTTCTGTTTATTCTGCTGTTTTACCTCCAATTGTGAAGAGGTACATGTCATTAGCATTTGCACTTTATACCAGTTGTCTGGTTATTGAAGCTTTTAAAGTTGACTGTGAACAAACTGAACGTTTTTTAATGATGATGAAAACTAATAAATGATATATATATTTTTTGTAAATTTGTTTGGAATCTGATCAGTAACTGGTGATTAATGCCGAAAGCATCGGGACACCAATTGAAAAGGGAACAAATCAAGCCCCTTGGCATTGTTTTGTTTGTTGTTCTAGGCTTTGCCTAAAAAGTATAGAGTATGTGCCAAGAAGAGGGCTCATAATCCTCTTACTTCCCCATAGGTGTTTGTTTGTAACCTGGAGATCATCCAGGACTCCAGAAGCAAGGCAACCAGGAGCCAATATAAGAGCAAATGGTCTAGATTGTGTAATTGGGCCAACTCTAAGGAGACTGACCACCCTTAGGTGCTCATTGGATGACATACTCTCCTTCTTGGCACACCTCGCCCCTTCTGGAGTGCAGGTCGACACATGCCGCATTTATCTGGCAGCCATACGTGCCAACAGGAATACGGAAGAGCGTCTCTTTTCCTCCTCCAACCCGGTGGTCAAGTGACATCTGGCGGGCCTCCACAGACTCTACCTGCCCATAAAGAAGCCACACCCGGTGTGAGATCTCAATGTGGTGTTGGGCGCCTTGGCGCATAAACCTTTCGAGCCACTGGCATACGCAGACATCAGGCTGGTCACTCTAAAGACAGCCCTGCTTGTGGGCCTTCCCTCCGCTCGCAGAGTCAGCGAAATCCAGGCCCTCATGGCATCAGAGCCATACACCACTTTTCACAAGGATAAGGTGGTCCTCCGGGCGCATTCCAGCGTTCCTACCCAAGGTCTCATCCGTCTTCCACCTGAACGAGGAGATTGTATTACCCACCTTCTTCGCTGACCTCAAGGATGAGCCTCAGAGGGTTTTGCATCGTCTGGATGTCAGATGCGCTCTGAAGTACTGCCTGGACAGGATCAAGGAATTCCGCAAGTCGGATGTCCATTTGCCAGCTGTTGAAATCTTTTGGCCAGTTACTAGCATTATTGCAGCACCTGGAAAATATGGATTCCTTGCCTACACAAAAGACAAAACTGTTGGTTTTGCCAATTCTGGTTTAAAATAGTAAGATGGGCTCTAAACTCATGGCTACAATGTGACCATTTACCACTAAATAATTAACAGCCTTCTTCTAAACTGTTCTGTCAAATTCAACACAAACAACCAAATGATGGTCTGGCTTGCTGCCATTTAATTAATGTGTCCTGATGTCGTTTTTAAACAGGTTTTGCAGTAGCTTTGGTGCAAGAGAAGAAAGGAATTAATGCAGGTAAGGAGACCCCCTGCGGGCATAGTTTGGGCAGGAATGGGAGGAAATGTGTCAAAAGTTAACATGGTTTCACTTACACAAAGGCTTTAAATGGTAGGTTCTCCAACAGGGTTTTGGCTCAAGTGTTGAAATGCGCTACTGCATCTCCTCACTTAGGCATAAAAATGCACCATACTTGCAAAGGGCATCTGAAATTGAACATTGTAAATGCTCAAATGTAGATGCCTTTTTCCACCTTCTGCGCTTTTGGGCAACTAAGGGGACGCGTTTCGGGGAAGAAAACCAACACATTCCCTGCTCCTGTTTGGATGCCCAATGCATGACAAGGCTATTCCTGATGGAGTAGAAAAGCAGCAGTATGAGAAATGGAGGTGGTGGTTAGACAATAGGAGGAGGCAGGTGAAAGTTACCTGAAGGAAGTGGTGAGGCATCAAGAGAAAGTGGATCGAGAGGATCAGGAGGAGGTGATGAGATAACAGGACATGGAGGCAGAGATATATCTGGAGGAGTTGGTGAGATAGCAGGACAAAGAATGGGAAGACAATCAAGAGGAACAGATGGGCCTACATGGGGAGATGGAAAATCGGGAGGAGGTGATGAGGCAACAAGAGAAGGTGACAGCAGAAGAAAGGAGAAGACGGGCCTCCGCAAAATAGAAGGTAGAAGAGGTTTTAGGGCAAGAAATGGAAATGAAGACTAGCCAGCGAAGGCTAAGACTGAACTATACACCTTGTGAACAAGTGTGGTGATTGGGAGCATGTGGCTTGGTGAGGAAGAAGACCCAATAGCTATCTGACGATGAGAAAAGTGCAGGAGACACTTACACCCTGGACTATGAGTGATTTAAAAGCTCAAGGAACTTTGCTTGCTCTGATTTTTGTTTACTTTGCTGAGATCCCCAAAGAAGCTATCTGACTACTTCAGTTCCAAGCTCATATTTTATGTTTGCGTTCTCCTAAAATTAACCCATAGTAAAATGTAGTTTTGGCTCATGTGTCTTACTGATTCCCACTCAGCCTTGTGAGAAATCCCAAGTTCAAGCCCAAGGCGCTAATCTTTATTGCCAGGTCTTTTGCATCTCCTTCCACTCCAGGATCACAATGACACCGAACAGCTTCTGTCGTTTCCAGTATCAATCTAATCCCACCTATTGGAACCAACAATCCTAACTTGTTCTTCAACTATGATGTTTTTCTGTAAGCGGTAGAATTGAATATTTTTACCATTCTGGGCTGTGGTTGCTCCCCTCAAGTCACCTCCAGCAGGAAGGTGACCGTTGCACATGCCACCAAAATGTTATCGCCTTTTAACCACTGTGCACAAATGCTCAAGAGTTGCACCAAACATGTGTTACCAAACGTCTGTGAAGCAACTTCCACAGGAAGAATTACACAAACTCATACAGAGCATGATCAGAGAGTATTTAAGAATATCCTATAAGCAAGAACTGTGAAGGAGAACCATTGCCTAAAGAGACAATCAGGATAAGGGAAGCATTCCCCTGACCTTAGTTTGTTAGAATAGTGGTAGGGTTAGCTAGACTTAGTTTTCTGGCAGCAGACCTATTTATTTGGTCATTTCCTGATGACTGACGAGCACTTTAGTTTACATAGGCAGGGAAAACCCACATAGAAATAGGGAAAGATAGGCCTTTTTCTTATCATTTAATACATCACTCCTTAGGAATGTCATCACCGGGGTCCGTGTCTGTCTGATCCGCCACAGAAATCAACCTAGAGGTGACCGTTGATTTGATTATTCATTCCAAAACGTTGGAGCCAAAATCAGGCATGCTGGCTTTATTCTTAGTGCTTCAAGAGGCGGTGCATATCATGCCAATGGCCATCATCACTGCTGCATGATATTTAAGGAACTAGGTAGCAACAAAATGGACATTATTGTTCTATGAAAACAAATTACTTCCCCAATGACTCGCAGTGGTCATATAAGAGTTGTTTCAGACAAGCCTATTGACAGAGGTATAACAGCCAAATGATACAAACAAATGGGCAGTTCATTACTCACTGTTTAACTCTAGACATTAATATTTACGTAATGGCAGAAACCACAAACTACTAATATATTCGGGTTCCCAGACAGGAAATCTCTTGGGGGTGCACATTTCATGATATGGCAGACAGGTTTTCCGTTTGCTCTCCCTTCTCCAAATCAACAGGATGGTTCAGAAATGAAATGCTGAAATTGCATTGTAAACTCACTGTATCCAGTGATAGTCACCTGGGAAAAGTACTCCAAGGGGCGAAATTTCCCCAAATTAGCACTCCCACGAAAATCAAGCACTTCCCCCAGATATTTTAGGCTGGAGTTAGAATAGTATACCCATCCTAGAATATGTGGGTGAAGGCTTTTAGGGTTGCAGGGGAAAAAATCACCTGGTGACTTTTTCCCAAGGGACATTTTCACATGAGCCATATCATTTTAATGAAGTGAATAGATTGATTTTGCCTGTATCAGGTTCCAAAAGGTCTGAAAGATTATCTTAGGGAGGCATTATAATGTAGCTTTACCCAGTAGTGATCATCTGGGGAGCCTACCATTACACGTTCTGTTACATCATAACTTGGACCTTTCCTTAGACGGCTTTCATATATGTAGGGCCTCGTGGAAGCCATCAGTTTCTTGATCAGGAGGAATTTACAGTCTACTTGCAGCGCTTAGAACAGTTCCTGCTTCCCTGATACAAAGAGGACTTTGCTTTACACCTTTCTGTTTTGATTGACTTTCAGAATTGTAGTCCCTCAAATTGTACAGGCACCTGGAACCCTCAGATATTTGTGTCCCTACACTTAATTATAAAATAACATATATCAACTTGAACAACTAGAAAAAGTTGGTTCTGATTTTGTTGTCAGTCCAACAGTTCCTGCTGGTTTTCGTGCGAGGAAAACTTACTCTATCTAGTGATGGAGAGATCTAAAGTATTTTCAGTATAGCGTGTTCAGAGTAATGAAACCTCTGCGTGCATAATTTGGTTTGTTACAGACACTGGTGCAGTAATTCAACCCAATGATGCAGTAATCCAACCATTGCCATCTATGGGGCTATGCATGAACTCATTTAGAACTTCCTTTTTTCAGTACTGAATTTTCTGTTTGTTGCAATTGCAAAGAACCTGATGCAGTCATGGTGGCGTTGTCTAATGGTGGCCCAGGATTCAAGCTCCATGGTGGCTGGTTGACAAACAATTTCCAACATCTTCTCCATTTCTCAAAGGGATTTAGATCAGCATATGGCTCTTTACATGATACTGATTTGGGTGGACACTTGTTACAGGCAAGTAAGTTGTTCTTTTCTGTTGATCATATGTTAGGTTGCATCTACACAAGATCGCTTTCTGAATCATTTTGAATGTCTGCGTATATATATTTCTGAGGCTTGTGGAATCTGCTTAGATCACATGCTGTGCATAGGCCGACATCTAGTGGAAGCTGCGGAGTATTACAGTTTGTTTTTCGAAGTCGAAAAATGGGCGTCGACACAGGGCGTGCCAGTAATACTATCCCTAGTGTGACGTCCCCTGTACCCATGATCCCTCACGCGTCTAGGATCCCCAGATTGTTTTTTTCCGCCATTCTGGTCGGAAGCACTTCATCGGAGTTCCCTGGCTTTGCCATATTTTCACTCTAAACTAATTCTAATTTGCCCCGTTTGGCCAACCTTTCGTCGATCAACATCTCGACGCCGAACCGGGGAGGAGATCAACGTCGAATACCCGACGGATTGGGCCTTGAGGCTTCCGCCTCGGCTCGGGCCTGGGCCGCTGGCCTCGGCCCTACAAGTAGGGAGAGTGGGGGTGGTACACTTCTCCAGCATGGGGTCTGGCATGGATTCACATGCTCATGAATATTCCCCGTCGTCAGGCTGGGAATCCTCGGTAAAGAAAAAACCAGTATCAGTTTCGTTTCTGATCTGTCTTTCGTAGTAATAACCAATCACTGGTCTCTGCGTCATACTGACCACAGCCAATGACTGCCCTCTACCTAAGCACCGCCTCTGGCAGCCATCTTCAGATTTTTACCGCACGTTCATGTGTTGGGATCCTCGTGCTATTGCTCTCGAGCGTTAGTGCTATTTTTTCGCGCTTTTTCACAAAAACTTCGATTCTTTCGGTCAAAAGAGCCTCAAGCTCCACCGATCCTACATCCGATCAACGGGGACCCGTGTCGGATTCATCTGTGCCCCTCAAGGGTGAAGATTTCGTCGAGCTACACTTCGGAGGACTCCAGAAGCTTCTCAGGCCCGGTCTCGGAGATGGCCCAGGAGAAGGGAAGCTCGACGCCCGGAAAGCTGTTCAGGGCCTGCCCTGGATGCCAGCTGCAGAACGTCTTCAAGGAGGACGAACACTCTTTCTGCCTTTACTGCCTTCATGGGGACAAGACGCACGTGGAGAAGGACTGTGCGTTTTGCGGCAACATGTCGGAACGGACCATGAAGGACCGCCATCAACGTCTCGCCAGCTGGCTGGAGGGTAAGAGCCCGTCTGGCGAGAAGAAGAAGAAATCTGAGCGGTCTTCTAAGACCTTTGAGGGCGCCCCGGCGACGGGGGCCCAACATAAGGCCAAGCACCGCGAGTCCGCTGGCACCGGGAGCGCCGAACGGTCGGGCTCTACGGGCGCCAGGCAGGGCGCACCCTCCCCGGCACCATCAACCACGAGCCAACGCTCTGGGTCGGGTAAGAGGAAGGCCGAGCACCCGGCGAAACTCCTGGAGAGACCCCGGTCGAGCTCTAAGGCAGAGGAGGAGCGTGGCAGTGCCCCCTCCCTCAAGGATAAGGCGGTGAGCGCACCTAAGGTGGTGAAGGCCTTGATCCATTCGACCAAGCCCTCTATCGAAACGGTCGCGGCGGCCCTGGCCCAGCCTCTGGAGGCTGCACCAGTGGTGGCGGCCTCGGGGCCCAGAATCTCCCTGCCTCCTCGGAGGGAGTCTTCTTTCGTGCCCATCGATAGGACCCCCGTGAAACCCTCCGTGGGGAAGAAGGGGGGGCAGGGCGTCGTCGTAGATTCGGCCTCAACCTCAGAAGAGGAACTGATCGAGGTCTTAAGCCACGGCCTAGGCGTGGAACAAGACCAGCCCGTCGGAATGGGCCCCGACGCAGGTGACGACGACGACATCGTCGAGGATACCGACGGGGCCCCTGCTCGCCCGTCGGATTCCCCTCTGCCAGCGCCGCAAGACAACTCAGCGGCCATTTTGTTGGCTATACAGTCCTTATGCTCCGAGATAAGGACGAGACTACCGTTACCGACGGAGGAACCTCCCCCGTCGGGGGATCCAGAACCGGGACCTTCTGGTGTTCCCCCTACCAAGAAAAGAAGGATCCATCCACCGCCTCCTTTTCAACCGTCGCGCCCCGTCCAGCCCTCCTCCCCGTCCACCCGAGGGGATGATACGGGGACTGACACGGCAGCGACGGGTACGGACGACGAGGCATACGACGAGGATTTTCCGTCGTCGCCTCCCACCAGGGCTTCTCCGCCCGACGAGATTGGATCGTTCCACTCAATGATCGCCAGGGCATCCGAGCTTTTCCAACTCTGCCCTGAGGAGAAGAAAAAGGAAGGCTTCCTTTACCAACGGCGCGAGGCCAAGAGGAAGACGGTCCTCGCAGTGCCTCTGTTGGACGACATTTGGGATGAGGGCCTTTCCCTCCTCAAGAACCCTTCCACGACGCCAGCGAAAAGAGACCGGTACGAGAAAAAGTACCGGGTCCCGGACTCGGCCCCCCTATGCCTCCGGGCGCAGCCTACCCCGGACTCCGTCGTCTCCGCGGCAGCCAGGAAGAAAGCGGGGGGGGTGCGGCCTCCACGTCGACTTCCCCGCCGGACGGCGAGGGAAAGAAATTGGATGCCATGGGACGCAGAGTCATCTCGTCGGCGGCGACGACGATTAAAGCGGCCAACGCCTTGGCTATCGTGGCCCGCTACGACAGGGAACTCTGGTACAAGATAGCTCCCCTGCTGGATTTTCTGCCGGACGACAAGAGGGCGGAGGCCCTTGAGATCCTGCAGGAAGGTGAGGTGGCCTCGGACCACGCCATCACCGTGGCGACGGACATCGCCGACACTGGGTTCCGCCAGATGGGCAACGGCGTTTGCCTTCGACGTCGCGGATGGCTCAAGGCTACGGACTTTCGGCAGGACGTCCAGACCAGGGTCCTGGACATGCCCTTCGACGGGAACAACCTGTTTGGGAAGACAGTGGACGATTCCCTTCAGGCCATCAAGGCGGATACTGAGACGGCCCGGGCCCTTGGAGTACTGCAGCAACGGCGGACGCCCTTTCGGAGCGGTGGAGGCAAGGGCGCCTCCAAAGGTTCCGGCGGCGGTTTCGCTTCCTACCGTCAAGCGGCCCGCTCGTCGTCGCAAGAGGCCTACAGAGGACGAGGCAAGTCTGGCGGACCCCGCCGTCGTCGCCAAGGAGGCCAAGGCGGCAAGGCCGCGTCCAAGCAGGATTGAACCGGCCGTGGGGTCGGGCCCCCACCGAAGCACCACGGTGGGAGGCCGGCTGGCGGGCTTCGTCAGCGTGTGGGAGTCCATCTCCACCGACCGTTGGGTGCTGGACGCCCTGGCCCGGGGCCACGCGCTCGAGTTTCAAAGAAGGTGCCCGCGCGTCCCCCCCGTGGCCAGGAAAGAACTTCACGTCCCTCAACTTCTCCTGGAGGTAAAGGCGATGCTCAGAAAGGGCGCCATCGAACTCGTCCCAAAGAGGCTTCGGGGCTCCGGAGTCTACTCGCGTTACTTCCTCGTGAAGAAGAAGACGGGAGGATGGCGCCCCATCCTGGACCTGCGACGCCTGAACAAGTTCATCAAGGCGCAGAAGTTCCGGATGGTCACCCTCCAGCACGTCCTGGGTCAGCTGGAGGAAGGAGACTTCCTATCGTCGTTGGATTTGGAGGATGCCTACTTCCACATTCCCATCCTAAAGGGGCACCGAAAATTCCTCAGATTCGTGGTCCAAGGGCGTCATTACCAGTTCAAAGCCCTTCCCTTCGGACTACGGTCGGCACCCAGGGTTTTCACCAAGTGCCTCGCACCGGTGGCGGCGCAGCTGCGCCGCGAGGGGATTCACGTCTACCCCTACCTGGACGACTGGCTCATCCGCGCCAAGACGAGGGAGCTCGCCGTGGTCCACACGGCAAGGACCGTCCAACTCCTCACGGACCTGGGATTCTCCGTGAACTACGCCAAATCCCACCTGGTGCCCGCGCAAGTCGCACTGTTTCTGGGAGCGAGGCTCGACACAGTGTCCCTTCTGGCCTCCCCGTCGGAGGAGAGGTCCAGGACCATCTTGGGCAAGGTGCAACGGATGTTGGTGGCCGACGCGGCCAAAGTGAGGTCCATCAAGTCCCTCCTCGGGAGGATGTCTTCCTGCATCTACCTCATTCCCATGTGCAGGCTCCGGATGCGCCCGTTGCAAGAGTTCCTGGATGCGCGCTGGATCCAGACGACGGGCAGCTTCGAGGAAAGGATCAAGCTCGACGAGAGTTTCCGACGAGCGATACGGTGGTGGGGCACCCGCGCGCATCTGACGGCGGGCATGGGCTTCCAGACCCCAGCCCACCAGGTGACTGTGACCACGGATGCCTCCCTAGAAGGGTGGGGAGCGCACACCGAAAATCTGCACGCAAGGGGACTCTGGCTCCCGACGGAGAAGTCCCTGCATATCAACGTCCTGGAGCTCCGTGCAGTGTTTTGGGCCCTCAGGTCCTTCCTTCCGTCCCTCAAGGGCAAGGTGGTGAGGATCTTCACCGACAACACCACCACCATGTTTTACATCAGGAAACAGGGCGGAACCAGGTCCCCAGCGCTGTCCAGGGAGGCGCAGGACCTGTGGCATTGGGCCGTCGCCCAAGGGATTCTTCTGGTGCCGTTTCATCTGGCAGGGATAAAAAACACCATCGCCGACTCACTCAGCAGGGAGCTGCGCTCGTGCCACGAGTGGGAACTACGGCAGGATCTGGTGGATCGCCTCTTCCGACGGTGGGGCACACCCCAGATCGACCTGTTCGCGACGGCGACGAACACCAAGTGCCGGAGGTTCGCCAGCAGGTTTCCCCAGACGAGGAGCATGGGCGATGCTTTCTCGTTCCCCTGGGAGGGCCTGTTCCTCTACGCGTTCCCTCCCTTGCCTCTGCTAATCCGGCTCGTCAACCAGCTCAAGAGGTCACGGTGCAGGATGATCCTCGTCGCACCTGCGTGGCCGAGGCAGATATGGTTCCCGGACCTTCTGGACTTGTCGGCGTCCCCGCCAATCAAGCTGCCGGCGGACGCGGATCTACTCTCCAGGGAAGGAGGCGCCATCCTCCACCACGACCCGAAGTCGCTGAACTTGCAGGCCTGGCTCCTGCAGCGCTAGAGTTTGGAGGATACGACATACCGGCCGATTGCAGAGAGGTTCTTGCAAAGGCCAGGGCGTCCTCGACTCTTAAATGCTACGGACACAAATGGAAGAGGTTCTCTGTCTGGTGCCACGCACAGAAGATTAACCCTCTACGGATTACGGCTCCCCAAGTGCTGCCGTACCTGCTGACGCTGGCCAAAGCTGGTCTGGCACACGCGTCCATCAAGATTCATCTTGCTGCGATCTCCCGTTACACCAGAACCACGGGCCGGACGTCCTTGTGGTCTCATCGTCTGGTGAAAGAGTTCATGAAGGGACTGTTCAGATCGTTCCCGCCGGTGAAGGCTCCGGCCCCGGCGTGGGAGCTCAACGTGGTGCTGACCAAACTCATGGGACCTCCGTTCGAGCCTCTGCACTCGGCCCCGTTGAAGTTTCTATCGTGGAAAACAGCTTTTCTCGTGGCCATCACCTCCGCACGACGAGTGGGAGAGATCCAGGCCCTTTCCTGCAAGGCCCCGTACTTGACTTTCCACGACACGAGGGTAGTGCTCAGGACGCACCCCTCCTTCATGCCCAAGGTACCGTCGGACTTTCATCTCAACGAACCCTTGGTGTTACCTGTGTTCTTCCCGTCGCCTTCGTCGCCGGCTGAGAGGACTTTGCACTCGCTGGATGTAGCTAGAGCGCTGAAGTTCTACGTGGACCGCACGAAAGGTTTTCGGAAGACGTCACAACTCTTTGTGAACTTTGGACCTGTCAATCAGGGGAAGGCTCTCTCGAAGGCTTCCATCTCCAGATGGCTCTCCGGCTGTATCATGTACTGTCACCGGTTGGCAAACCGACCGCTGCCTGGCCGTCCGAGAGCCCATTCCACCAGAGCGATCGCAGCTACCACGGCGTTCCTATCTGGTGTGCCCCTGCTGGACATATGCAGGGCTGCTACGTGGAGGTCGACGCACACCTTCACGAAATTCTACTGCGTCGACCGGGATTCCAGGGAGGAGTCCAGGGTCGGCCAAGCAGTGCTGCGCAACCTGTTCGCCTGAGGTGAGCCTGGTGAGGAGGTAAGATGCTTAATGTTGAGTTGATGTGATGCTTAATGTTGAGCCTTTGCCACCTCCCGTGGTTGTGCATGTGTGTACTGCTATGTATTCTTTATTCATGAGCATGTGAATCCATGCCAGACCCCATGCTGGAGAAGGAACAAGTTACTTACCTGTAACTGTTGTTCTCCAGCATGGGTCTGGCATGGATTCACATGCGAACCCTCCCGCCTACCCCTCTGCGGCTCTTCACTTGGTCATACTGCCACTTCACGTGCTTCCAAATCTGAAGATGGCTGCCAGAGGCGGTGCTTAGGTAGAGGGCAGTCATTGGCTGTGGTCAGTATGACGCAGAGACCAGTGATTGGTTATTACTACGAAAGACAGATCAGAAACGAAACTGATACTGGTTTTTTCTTTACCGAGGATTCCCAGCCTGACGACGGGGAATATTCATGAGCATGTGAATCCATGCCAGACCCATGCTGGAGAACAACAGTTACAGGTAAGTAACTTGTTCCTTCCACACTCGACACCTTATTACCTACACACACTTGCCCGCTGCCCACAGGCGCGTATGGAGGGTACGCCCTTTCAGTTTTGCCCCAAGTGTAATAAGAAATACCCTTGGGTAGATAAGCACGCTACGTGCAACCTTTGCCTACCCAGAGACCACCCCGAGACGGGTTGCAGGGCCTGTAATAGGTTTAAGGCCAAAACTCTTAAGGACCGCTCCACCAAGCGTTGGGCCCACCACGCCAAGCTAGCAGCTATGGAGGCGGAGGGTACCTTCAGCGACGGCAGCGACGCCGAACTTTCGGACGGCGAGGGCACCAAGGCGTCGAAGGACAGCCGAACGCACGTCCCCGGCCTCGGAAGGTCGTCCGTCCCGGCGACTATGGGGAAGTCCCCCGGCGACAAAAGCGTTACACATACACACGCTAAACACAAAAAATCCACCCGAGATTCGACGTCGTCGAAACCTCGGAAAGAGGCACAGAAGGAGCGGTCCGAAAGGACGTCCTCTGGGCGGTCCCGGTCGAGGTCGCCGCACGACGTCAGGCAAGCCTCCACACTTGCACAGAGTGCCTCGACCATTAATATCCCGGAAGATCAATCGTCCGGAGACGAACACGACTTCCACCCCCAGCCTGCACCCCAGGAAAAGGGTACATCACTTGGGAGTAAAGAGGGGCCAGTTTCGAAGGCTAGTTCGAAAGACAGGGATTCCACCTCCGATCCTCGACGCCAGGCGTCGAAAGATAAGGGAAAGGGGAAACACACTTCCACCCACGGGGAAGGGGGTAAACAGCAAAGGAAACAACCCTTGCAGTCCTCCACTACAAAAGAACTAACCAAGTCTTCTCAGGGCCTATCCATAGAAAGTCCCAGCAAGGTCACCCCAAGCTCAAAACTCTGGTCATGCGAGGACATTGACAGAGTAATGTCAAGGATGTCTTCCTTGGCGAATTTTTTCGAAAGACACCCTGAACAACTCCTAGCTTTAAACCCTCAGGAAGATTCTCCCTCAGGGTCAGGGGACCCTATCCCCTCAAATAAAAGACCCCGGGTCGAGACACCATTTAGGCCTTTAGACCCCATCGAGGTCCAACCCTATTCTTACCTCTTCCCTACAGACCAAGGAAACTCTTCCCTGATAGAAGGTCAGGAAATTGACACGCCAGAAGATCCTGCAGGATCAGATTATTACGGCGAAGACGAGGATGAGCCAGAAAATAGCCCAGATATTTTCAGAATGGACTCACCAGTCGAAAGGGAAGCCCCAGTGTCTGACTCCCCAATAGATAATCAGCCCCTCCTGAATGAACTGCTCTTTCGGGCAGCTAACCACTTCCAAATAGACACACAAGGTGTCCAGGAAGAAAGGGACTTTGCGGAAGAACTAATAGGGGAAAGGAAGCCAGTAGCCCAGACCATTCCCATCCTAAAATCTGTTCAACGCAGAATAGCACCATCCCTTGTCAACCCAAACCTGACGAGACCTGTAAATCCGAGAGTGGAGAAGCTGTTTAAAGCAGCCCAGTCGGACCCCCTATATATTAGAGGTCAACTTAAGCCAGACTCTCTAGTAGTAACCAACACCCGCAAAAGAGCTGGTACACCATTATCTTCCTCTGAGGCTCCCCCCGACAAAGAAAGTAAAAAACTTTATGGTTTTGGCAGGAAAGTAGCTTCCACGGCAGCCTACCAAGCCAGAATCGCGAATTCCACCACACTGTTGGCTAGCTACAACTGTCACCAGTGGGAAGAAGTGGCAGCACTAATAGACTCTGCTCCCGAACCCCTTAAAAGCCAGCTAGCTCGCATTTGTGCGGAAGGAAGGAACGTGTCAGGCTGCACTGTAAAAGCAACTCTGGACGCCGCTGACAATGCGGGTAGACTTATAGCAGAGGGGACTGTCATCAAAAGGCATGCTTGGTTGAGGCAGTCGGGATTCAAAGCAGAAACACAAGCTGCGCTCTTAGACAAACCAGTGGAAAGTGATCTCCTGTTTGGGAAGGCAGTCGAGGACGCTCTAAAAAACGCTAAGGAAGAATTCGACACCCTCAAATCCCTTGGCCAGTTAACTACCAAACCACCTAACCAAAGAGGGAATGGCAATTTTCGTCGCCCCCGCGGCCAAAATTCCAATAGAGGAAATAGCTACTCCCACACCCAGGGTACACAGTGGAACACCAGCTCACAACAGTCTACCCAGGCGTATGGTAGGGGTAGTAAAAGAGGACGTGGTAGAGGCAGAGGCAGCCCCAGTAAAGGAGGAGGCACGCCTCCACCAAAGCAGTGACGCTCAGTTCAGGGTCCCTTCCCATGCAACCCCAGTAGGGGGACGAATATCAAGTTTCACCCAGGCATGGGAAGGGATAACATCCGACAGATGGGTGCTGTCAACAGTATCCAATGGGTACTGCATAGAACTACTGCAACGTCCCCTAAACCATCCTCCAAGACAAAAAGTCCACTCTTTACAACATCAGAAGATCCTCCTCGAGGAGATCGCCATTCTGCTAGAAAAGGACGCAATAGAACTCGTCCCGGGACACCAGGTAAACAAGGGTATCTATTCAACTTACTTCCTTGTGCCAAAGAAAGATTTAACAATGCGTCCAGTTTTGGACTTACGGCCTGCCAACAAGTATGTCAAGCCCCAAAAATTCCGTATGACCACACTACAAGAGGTAATCCCACTCCTAAAAAAGGGGGATTACATGGCAACCTTGGATATGAAAGATGCCTATTTTCATATTTCCATGCTCCCGGCGCACAGAAAATACTTGCGCTTCAAGGTGGACAGTCGCCACTACCAATTCAAGGTACTGCCCTTCGGGATAGCTTCTGCACCAAGGGTATTCACCAAGGTACTGGCGGTGGCAGCTGCACACCTACGCAGGGAGGCAATCCCAGTGTACCCTTATCTGGACGACTGGCTCATAACGGGGGAAACCCCAGGAATCTGCAGGTCAAACATTCAGAGGACCATCGACCTCCTCCACGAATTAGGCTTCTCCATCAACGAGAAAAAGTCAAGTCTGGTGCCAAGCACCTCAAAACAGTTTCTAGGAGCTATCCTAGATACTCAGAAAGGATTGACCTTCCCTTCGGAAGAAAGAATTCGGAACATACTTCTGCAAATTCCGCATTATCAGTCAGGTCAACAGATAACAGTACGCAAAGCTATGCGGTTACTCGGCATGATGGCGTCATGCATTTACCTGGTCCCCCACGCGCGTCTGCGCATGCGTCCCATGCAGGAATGGTTGGCGAAACAGTGGTCTCAGGCAAGTGGTCAGTGGGACGATCTAGTGGTAGTTTCGCCAACACTCGTACAGAACCTACACTGGTGGACAAGAGAGAATCTCGCAAAGGGGAAACCCTTTTACGATCCTGAAGTACAGGCAGTGGTGACGACAGATGCATGCCTGACGGGGTGGGGAGCTCACCATCTCCACCACACAGCTCAGGGTCTCTGGTCTCACTCAGTAGCCAAGAACCACATCAATCTGCTAGAGCTTCTGGCAGTATTCCGAGCGCTGCAGGCGTTCGAGCCCCATCTACTAAACTTGTCGGTGCAGATCAGGACGGACAGCACGACAGCCATGTTCTATCTGAACAAGCAAGGAGGGACTCGTTCGCCAAATCTGTCCAAGCTTGCCCAGAAAATATGGATATGGGCACTCAGACGGAACATCTTCCTGTCATCGCAACATGTTCCAGGGGAGCTCAATTCCCTAGCGGATGCTCTAAGCAGAGACTCCCTCCCAGAAGAACACGAATGGGTCCTTCACAAAGACGTAGTAGAAGATCTCTTCTCTCAGTGGGGTTTCCCCACTATAGACCTATTCGCCACAAGCGAAAACAAACAATGCCCAGGATTTGCATCCAGGTTCCCACAACCGGACTCCCAGGGGAATGCCCTGTGGATGAACTGGTCAGGGATGTTTGCGTACGCTTTCCCACCAACTCCTCTCATCAGGAAGGTGGTGTACAAGATGAACAAGGAATCGATGACGCTCATCCTAGTTGCTCCCATGTGGGCGAGACAACCATGGTTTCCACACCTACGCAGGATGGCGGTATGCGAGCCCATCAGACTCCCAGCCTGGTACAACCTTCTGTCCCAGCAACAAGGTCAAACAGTGCATCAGGAACCCAACTCTATGAACCTAGCAGCATGGCTCCTGAAGTCATAGAGTTTGGACATCTCAAATTACCACAGAGGTGTATGGACATTCTAAAAGAGTCCAGGAAACCAAATACAAGGCACTGTTACTTTGACAAGTGGAAAAGATTCGTTATCTGGTGCCAGAGTAAACAAATCAACCCGGTTGATTGCACTCCTTCCAACGTTGTAACATACATGCTCCACCTGCTGGATGCAGGGTTGGTTTTTAACTCTCTGAAAGTACACCTGGCAGCCCTCTCAGCCTACACCACATCCCATAACAAGGTTTCGTGGTGGAAAGTACCAGTGGTTAAAGCCTTCATGGAAGGAGTAAAGAGACTTCACCCTCCTATCTCGAACCCACCGCCAGGATGGGATCTCAATGTGGTGCTATCTAAGCTCATGGGGCCCCCCTTCGAACCCATGCATAAAAGTAGTCTCAAACACCTGACTTATAAAACGGCCTTCTTAGTAGCCATTACCTCCATAAGAAGGGTCAGTGAAATTCAGGCTGTAGGCGGTCTTATGCTATGTAAATAAAACCAGACCGCTAAGGAAAACGGATCAACTGTTTGTCTCCGTAGCTACAGGCAGAGAGGGGGATCGCGTCTCTAAGGGCGCTATCTCAAAGTGGATTATCAACTGTATACAGCTGTGTTACTCTCTTTCTGAAAAAACTCTGCCTTTTACGCCAAGGGCCCACTCTACCAGAGGCATTGGGGCCACTCTGGCTTTCATTGCAAATGTTCCCCTTGACACCATTTGCAAAGCAGCTACTTGGAGCTCTATTCACACTTTTACTCAGCATTACTGCATTGACACTCATTCCAAGGCAGATACACAAGTGGGACAAGCGGTTCTAAGACACCTGTTTGCTCATGACCCTTCTCACATCCCACCTCCTTCTTCTGGTACTGCTCGCTAATCTATGCACAGCATGTGATCTAAGCAGATTCCACAAGCCTCAGAAGGGATACATTACTCACCGTAATCGTATTTCTGATGCTTGTATCTGCTTAGATTCACATGCGACCCACCCTTCCTCCCCTCCGAGAGAAGGCGCATG
Organism: Ambystoma mexicanum; assembly: GCF_040938575.1. Taxonomy (NCBI): domain Eukaryota; kingdom Metazoa; phylum Chordata; class Amphibia; order Caudata; family Ambystomatidae; genus Ambystoma; species Ambystoma mexicanum. The sequence continues at coordinate 547,872,404 of NC_090923.1, forward strand.
GTTGCTTGTAGTCTTACCTTTCTGTCTATCTGCTTGGACTATCTGTACTCACGCTACTCCTCATGCTACCTCATGTCAGGAAAAACACAATCTGGGGATCCTAGACGCGTGAGGGATCATGGGTACAGGGGACGTCACACTAGGGATAGTATTACTGGCACGCCCTGTGTCGACGCCCATTTTTCGACTTCGAAAAACAAACTGTAATACTCCGCAGCTTCCACTAGATGTCGGCCTATGCACAGCATGTGAATCTAAGCAGATACAAGCATCAGAAATACGATTACGGTGAGTAATGTATCCCATATTAGTACATCTCATTGCGCTCTAAAGGTTTATGCGAACGTTCCTTCATCCTGAGTATTGCTGACTTTCCTGTAGATCCTGCAAAGAGGAAAATCTAAAAGCCTATAGCTGTTGCACTTGTTTCCCTGTAGCTGTGCTGCCCTAAACAAATTATTATCCTATTGAGAGATTGTTATTGTCTGTTTTGTTCCAGGCTTTACAGATTCCAAACTATGCATTCATATTGATTTGATATTGCAAATTGACCTAATTGATCCTAATCCTCAAACCCAGATACACCTGTGCAGTGATACTGTTATGACTTGACTGTTACATTAAAACTGACATTTCAATGAATGCCCCTGCACTTTCTGTTCTTTAGATGGGCTGTGATTGGTTGGCCAAATAAAATAATGTCTGTGAAGGAAACAGTCCAGCTTCAACATCTGGAAGATGAGGATAGATTCCGAATGGTTCAACAGATTGACCTGAATAACTTCCTTGAGCGTATTGATGGCCTGGCGGTAATACCCTTGTTATTTTCAAAATGTTTCACATGGACTAAATTGATTTAACTTGCAGTATTCATGTACTGTATCTATCTGTGTATGTATGTATGTATGTATGTATGCATGTATGGATGTATATGGAATTTATAGAGTGTGAACATCCAACCAGAAAGTCAGTTTGACGCTTAGGCAATACACATGTGGCTAGGATGATTGATGTTGCTTAGTTAAACCAAAATGGGCAGGTTTTTCTGAACATCACGTGTGCATGCTTAATTATTAGAATAGGAAATTCCATTGCTTTGTGGAAACAGGCAATATCTTCCATCCATACCCTAAGAGCCTTCAGTATCAAGCATGGCTATTGAGCAATAGTGTTTCAGGGCCATGACTGGTCTAATGAAGGGCTGGACATTTTGGTGGGTTGCAGGAGGCAAGGTGCACAGAAGCTCTACTCATATAGGTGGCTGCTCTTCTGTAGGAAGTGCAATCAGGAGGGAATTGACCCCATCTCCGCTTCAGTGGTAAGTGTTGGGAAAGGTTTTCTTTTTACAACTTTCCCTCCATAGTTTCCAACGGAACCCCATTTGTTTTGCTTAGTTTTTATCCTGTCCTGACCTTTTGAAGGGAAGTGAATCCTTCAGTTTGACTTCTCTTACCTTTTGCTCACATGATATGGGGAAACTGATCAGTCCTTCAGACTACCAGTACTGGGAAACTTTATTTCCCTTTTGCATTCTTGAATTTTTAACATTGCACAGAGCATCTTCCAATGCAGTGCAAGGGGGGTACTTTTTTATCACCCTATCATTTTACACAGAGTTTTGGTTACGTTTATGTGCCTATAAACAAGTTGGTGGCAGCAGTTACATTTGTACTGGTTTTGTATTATTTTTTGTGTGCACATTTGCATTTACCGTGTATGGCTACTAAACATGGCTAGTGTCTTAAAATGGCCATGCCACAAGATGTTTGCTTGCTTTTTGGTCATATTATCGTTTGGCCTTCTTCCTGCAAACTCGGGTCAAGAAAGCTCTGTTTGAATGGTACAGATCCTTACCATTGGTGGGCTTGGACTTGCTACCAGCTCGAATATTGATTAAACGGAGGACCTCTGAAGCTATTCATCAAATCTACGTTGGAACCTAGAATCCCTCAAAGAAGAGCAGCCTGCTGAAGATCCAAAGATCACTCCTGAAGTGGCCCAGTATACCCTCCTATGTCCGGCCCGGTGAAGCGCTGCTCCTCTGCCTGATCTCCGAAGACCCTAAGCAGTGCTTCAGCCCTTGGACTAGTGGGGACAACTAGTCTCAACGCATTCTCGAGGGTCCAGCCCTTCAGATCCTTTGACAGTGTCCCTAGGCTGCCCGGTGGACTGACCCACTCTCTCGTGGGCTACCTTGCAAGAACAGTCGCTGTTCCAGATTGAAGTCCAGATCTTTGGTGGTCACCAGCTTGTGCCACAAGTCGCCTTCTGCCCGAATTTCAGCATCCCACCTTCACGGGTACCTGTCCTGGAACAGCTGTTGTGACTGCAACTGGAAAGACACCTGTCATCGCCTGCAAACAGTGATCTTTGCTGGAACTCGTCTTCCTCCATCCAGAGAAGTATTCGAAGTAGGCCTGCACCGTTGGATTGTGCATTCCTTCACTGATGGGCTGCATCTTTCATTACCAGCCGACTGGAAGTATCCTCGAACCCGCAACTCCTGGGCACCCATCACTGGAACCGATGGAGGAAGACTGAGCCCCCAGCAACCAAATTGGAGTCAGGGATGTAAGTCAGCATCAGTGTGCATGTACTCGCCTTGTCCTCTCTGGGATAGCATTGGGAACATATCCCTTTGTCTCCTATCTCCATTCCAATCACCATTGGTTGTCAATCCTGGGTTGGTTATCCTGCCCCTGGATTAGCCTTGTATCTAGAAGATAGGAGAATACTTGCCTTTCCTCTGGTAAATTGTTGCATAACTTGGATATAGTTTGAAAATATTACTGCTGCAACCCCATTGCATCCTTTCTGAAGAGAACTCCTTCTGGTGAGAAAAATTGTATTGAACCCCATGCCTTTTGGGCACAAGGCCCCATCCATCTTAGGGTTTGAACTTCTCAAGTCGAAGTATTGCCCTGTGATTTGGGTCCCTTCATTTAGTGCATCTAACTTGCATAACGTATTAAGTGAACCTACTGGTGATTGTATATATTTGTAACGTAGAGTGTTGTGTGCAGCCATACAGATAAGGGGTGCATCAAAAAAAAAATGCAGAGTACAAATACTCCCCCCAAAAAATAGGAAATGGACAAGGTGGACCTTGAGCTGCTGCTTTCACCCACACAGCTCCATGGATATATTTGAACCAGTAGTGCACATAGTACCACAGGAAGAAACTACTAATCCTACTGCCTGATCAGAAGAAATACACATTTATCTTTTAATGTGTATGAGTAACTAGGTGCAAAGGAATACGTATTACAATACATATTTCTGTTTTTCAGTTAAAACATATTTTTACTCACTTATAAAAATACTCCCATCGGGAATTGAACTTACGTTTTTACTCCCTAAAAAATCGTTTTACTCCCAACTTTAAAAAGTAGAGAGTAAAATACTCCCACTTCAAAATCTTATCTGAAGTAATGGTTGTGTGATTATACTACATGCTAGATATATTTTCCAGTGTGTTCATAAGGCCTAAAATAAATGTCTGTGTTGTTATACTTGACTGTCTCAGTTTAATTATTGTGTGCCATAGTGTGTGGACTCATTGAGGGCCCCTGTCCCCACTCACTCTCCTGAGACTAAGGCTTAACCGCTCTCCACACTACCTTGATTGGGTTTTGGCTAACCTAGCATGCGCTCCATCTTCATCAAAACTAGGGTGGCCTCCTAAAATCTTTCCACCAGGCAAGATTCTAGAAATCCATCTTAACGATTGGGGTGCTAGATTTTGTTGTCACTGGTAAAGGGGGCTGTGGGGGGGCACAATGAAGTACTATCTGGCTGAACTTTCTAGCTCCAAACAGGGATTGTTCTTTGAGAAGTCCAGCCAGTACTGTACATCCAGGGACAGTAGGACCTGCCTTTTGGTTTGATACAGATGATGGCTTTTCTGTGTGGGCCCATGATTAGTTGTGATTTCAACTTTCTCACTCACTCTGAAGATTGCTTTCTTGGATGCTTTCTTGGATGCCATTACATCAGCCAGGTGAGTGAGTGAGTGAGCTACAGACGCTGTCGACTGATGGACTTTAAACAATTTTAACGTAAGACGAAGTGGCGCTTTGTGTGAAGCTGTACTTTCTGCCTAGAATCATCAGTGGGTTTGATAAAAAACAGTCCATACAGCTACCAACCATCTTTCCACCTAATCATCCTTCTAAGGCAGATGAGAGTCTACAAAGTCTTGAACCTAGGATGGCATTTAGCCACTTTTCAGGATGAGTACTGATTTTATTTGCTTTTTGTCTGGGGAGCAGGGTGGGGTATTGGGGGGACTATGACCAAGCAGACCCTCCAGGTGGATTGTCATATCCCAGACAGTGCACAAGGCTCTCCTGGGGATTGTGGTGGGCCAACAGTTTTCTTGAAGGGGTCCCAATTCAGGAATTCTGCGGGCCGGCAATGTGCTACTGCCTCGACCCTGATGCAAGAGCTGAGGCCTTTTTTGGTCGGGTGGTGGTGCAGCACATATTGGGTGAAATCTTTGTTGCATTGTCCGGTACCTCCAGTGCACCGCCTTCCTAATTAGTTTAATTGTCAGAGTATTTCCGTACTACAAGATGCACTGGTCCCTTTGGAAGCGTTACACACAGATGGTTCCCCTTCCCAGATGGGTGCTGTATCTGACTCTCAGCACTACACCAACATGGCGCCTATGTCACGACATTCTTGCCTTTGCCAAGGCCATGGGTCAGACGTAGCCAGCGACTTGAAATAAGACACACTGGGCTTCATTACAGGTCCAGCGGTAACCCGGCCGGTGCTACCAGTAGGTTGCCGCCGGACCCGTAAATAATGACCACACCTGACTTCCTGGTGCCACTTGGCTATTAAAGTCTGGCGGCCAGTAATTTTGTTAATCCCCATTCCCATAGAGTCCAAAACCACTCTATGGGAGTGGGGACGCGGAAACAACGGCACTGTGGTAAACGGTGCAGGTTCTTCTGTGACGGCTTTGCCTACTGTGACCGGCAGGGTCAGACCTGTTGGCACAGCAGCTCGGACGGGCAAACCCGTAGTTTTCCAGTTTGGAAAACAAGGGTGCTGGTGAGCTTACCGACACTCTTATTTCCGGACCGGCAAACTCAGCATGAGGCCCACTGCCGTTAAGTGAATGCATCACAATTCTACTTCCTTGTGGCAACGACGCTCATGTACTAGTATTCTGTCCTGCCTCATTCTTCCTGCTTTCTTGCCTACCACCTGCTCTCCTGCCCTCCACTGGCTTCTGTCCTTTGTCAGCCCTCCTTTATCCTTCCTGAAAGGTTTCTTTGTTTCTCCTCTCTTCCTGCCTCCTCCGCTATTATTGAGGACAAGAGCCATTTCAGCATTGGACCCGAATATATCGGTCCAGAGGTTTTACTCCGGAATGTTAAGGTTTTTCCTTGTGCTCTTATACCCGTTTGCAAGCACTTTCACTATTTCTTCCTGAGACTGGTGCGGCTGCTTGGAGGGACAGACCCCCGTTTCTTCACGGTGAGAACCCAGAAGCCCACAAAGGTATGGCTTTGCTGAAATAATCTTTTAAAGATAAGGAATCTGCAGAGGCAACAGTATTCATTACAAGAGCACGTTGCATACCATACGGGTAACGTTGGTTCTTATGGATGTGATGTCTCTTCTACAGATTCCTTACCGCACATCCAAAATAGTCTGACATGACATTTGTAGACTTCTCAGACGTGTATATTTTATAACACAACGAGACACAAAGGACCTAACCCATAGTAGGCCTGCAGAGCTATGCAAAGAACCTTTAATTCAATACATTATGCCACGTCGCTAGTGTTATGATTGATCTCAAAGTGGGTGAAATATGTTCACGTCTGGAAGTCAGTAAGATGAGAAGAGCAGCAGCATTCTGAAACCTTTGTAGTCTTTTTATGACATATTTTGGTATGCCTCAATAGATGCCATGTGCATAGTCCAAGGAGGCCTGGTCAAATGCTGAGATAGCCTGGATATGGAAGTGCTGTTCTAAATATGGAAGTAGACTTTTGATCATTTTTAGATGAGAAAGTCTTTCTGAATCACTTGGATGATTTGTAGGATAGATAGTTCTTTGTCAATGATGGAAGGGTGGATCGTCCCTAATAGGTTGCTGGGCTGTGCCCACCTACTCATCGCACATTATGGAGGAGTTGGCCATTAAAAACAAATCAGAAAGAGACCATTGCATGGGAACACCATCTCTCTCTTCAGGAATACCGTACTCCAACGCATGGGCCATGCCTAGATAGGGCATTCAGCTCCCCAAGCCAATTATGATCCATTGGGCATGCTAACTCTGTACTTGCAGGGAGAGGTGCTACTCCTGTGCTGCCACCTCACTACATGCTTGATTGAAAGCGTTAAGACATTAAAGTTTCAGGGCCTCAGAAATGGGCAATATCATGCAGGTGGAGAAGCGGAGGGACCGGGCCGTCATGGCAGTCAGGCAGTTGAAACAATGGGGTATATGTGTGCATGTGTCTACATGCTGCCACCATCAACAATTAGTTGGGATTGTGGCCCTTTAATTAGTGGCAAGAATATGTATGTTGAGCCATGAGTATTAAGAGAAAACATACCCAACAATAAACCTCAGAGACCACTACATGGATGCAAAAGCAGCATGTGTTTTAATCCCTGACCTGTTGATCCCCAAATGTTGAATTTTTTATTTCACTGCTTTTAAATTCAGAGCAGCAGTAAAATGCAGGGGAAGACCTCCACACCCTAACCTCAGGCCCCACCCCTATAAGAACATCTGCTTTCCCAAACCTAGTATCTTTATTTTAGTTAATTTATTGTAGGTACATTTCTTTGTAATGAATATTCTGCATTAAACATGTGCATTGTGAATGTTCTGCAATTAAATCACTGGGATCTGTGAGGGGTCAGAAATGAAAGCCGGACACCAAGTTGTCATGTTTTTGGTTAAAGACTTTTATTAACATAAACGGGTTGGGAAAATGCCGTTCTGTCCCTGCTCTAAAAGGAACATCCCTAACCATAACCAAAAACTAATGGTCTGTCTTTGTCAGGATATCAGAAATCAAAGGCCGTCCTTGCGTCTGAATGTCCTATCCTGACCCTCACACTATAAAAAAAAAATGAAGTGATAAGGGAAATGTCTTTTACCTGATATTTTTAAAAAGTGTCCATAAATGAAAATATAATAGCTCCAACACAAACTTTCTCCAAGGTAACAGAACCTTGGTGCCAGAGGGTGGTTCCCTCCCCCTGGATTCTTCAAATGGGATGACAATGTCTCTGGTTCTAACAGTTCTTTGGGTCTCTCCTTGGCCAGCAATAATACTGTTAGATAAAACACTGTTCAACCTTGTGGTTTCCTTACAAGTTCCTTCTTTATTTTCTTTTTATTTTTTTTATTTTGTGTATGTTCAAAAAGAACTTTACAAAAGAGAAAGAGCTGAAAAGCTGAATTCCGAAGTAGCTAACTAGGGTGGGACACTGAATCTGTTATCATTTTCATCGTGTGTTCCAAAATGTTTACAGTTGCCAAGAGCCAGGTTTTTCGGTCTCCGCCGATCAATCTGTTCCACCATTTTTCTTCATCCCACCCACGATCGTCCACTATTAAGTGTTTTAGGTAGACCAATCTGAGATTCAAGTTTTTCGGGCATTGCAGAAGCAGGTGTCGGATGGATTTGGTTTTATTCTCACACAAGTGACAAACGCTAGAGTCGGAAAGGCCTCTAATCCTGCGAATTTCATTTGTGTCCAGTAGATTTATCCTTAGGAGAGAATTTCGTGCCCCCCTACTGGGGAATTTTTGTAGGTACCTCATTGGCTCATTGAGCTTGTAGTGCGATGGAGGCAAATGATGGAGTAATTTGTTGTTGGAAGCAGACTCTTGTGTTTGAATCCAATCAAGCTCTTTCAATTTTTTAAACACTCTAGTTGGATTTGCACTGAAGTCGGCTTCTGAGCAAGCGACCGGCTGGACTAAGGCCGTGTTTGCTTCTTTCCATGCTGCTAGCATTTTCACCTTTCCCGATTGTAACTCCTTATTTAGCAGACCGTAAATTTCCTCACTTTCGTCCATGATGCATTTTCGGTATAGCCTGAGAGCGTTGATGTTTACTGTTGTCTTTAACGACACAAGACTGCGTTCTCTCCGAATTGCAGCTATGGACGTAGATTTTGGAAGGGAAAAGACCCCTTTCCAAAACAGACTTTCTAGTTTTGGCCAGATTTTGTTAGGAATCAGGCATAGCTTCAGTGCCATAGGTAATAGAAGGGACAACTTTTTTTCTGTAGAATTCTATCACTGGGATGCATGAGAATTTTCCAAATTTTATGTCGATCGCCTTTCCTTGTGATGTCAGCTTCTTTATTTTGTTTTGGAGGTTTGCCTGCATGGAGGTCTCATGTTTAGAGCTATCCATCAAAACACCTAGGTATTTGTATTCTGTGACTTTCTCAATCTCATTTTCCTCCAGACACCATTTGAATTTGTCTGCACTTTTTTTCTGGCCGGCCTCCAGGATCATGATTTTAGTTTTCTCTTTATTTATTTTTAGATTGTTTTCAGACGTTTAGCGCAGAAGATTTGATAACTGTCTCTGGAGGCCGATCTGGGTCTGGTCAAATAAGATAAGGTCATCTGCATACAGTAGGTGGCTAATTTTTGCAGTGGCCATAGACGGTGGAAAGGTCCTTGACAGATCTTCTGAGTCACCATAGTCGCCTATGTAGGCTAGGAACAACGCTGGGGCAAGAGGGCATCCTTGTTTCACCCCTCGACCCATCTGTATTTCACCTGACAGGTTGCCCATTTGGGACAGGCGGACCCTGAGGGTGGTTTCTGAGTGAAGAGCCTTGATTGGTTGCAGAATCTCCTGGGGACAACCCCACCCTTCTAGTTTTTTCCAAAGGCGGTGTCTATCGACTAGGTCGAAGGCCTGAGAGAGGTCTATAAAAGCCACAAAGATCCTCGGTTTGCCCTCCAGGACCTTACTTTTCCGGGTGCTGATGGTTAGTATATTTGCCGCCGTGCCCACGTTTCTTTTAAAGCCTGTTTGAAACCTGTCCTTGCAAGTGGCCGATTTTGACCAGGATTGGAATCTTTTCAAGAGCAGTTTCCCAAAGACTTTCCTGATGCAGCCCAAGAGGGCTATAGGGCGGTAGTTTAGTGGATCTGCAATATCGCCTTTCTTGTAAATTGGGACAATGATGGCTTTCGTCCACGAAGGTGGAAGGGATTTCTGGGCGGCGCATTGCGAAAAGATGGACGCGATAAGCGAGGCCCATTCCTCTGCGTTTTTTTTCAAATCATGTTTGAAATTCCATCCGGGCCTGCCGCTCTGGAGTTATTCAGCTTTTTGATGTGATCTCTGATTTCTGCCTGATCGTCCAGTTTCAGCCAGTTTTTACTGATCGATTTCTTTTCAGGTGGGTCCATGGAGTGCAGAGCTTGGAAGAGGGAAGAAAAGTGAATGATCCATTTTTGTTCCGCCATGGCGTTGATGGTCGTGTTGTTATATGAAGGTGCCGATGTTTTTAGCAAGGACCAGAATTCTCTCACTTTGTTTCCACCGATGGCCTTTAGCATGGATTCTGCATCCTGCTGGTAAAGTTGAGGGCGGTGATGTTTCGCCCAGTTTTTGTATGTTTTTGTTGCCGCCTTTAGTATTTCATTGTTTTGAGGAAGGTTCCCAAGCCGCCTTTTCAACCTGCATAATTCACGTCTTTTTGCAAACAGAGTGGTGTCAAAAGAATGTCTGGGCGCAATGAAGGTTGAGGCCGACGATTTTGGTTTTGCCCTGTATTGGACTAGTAAAGGTACATAGTCCAAAGAATCTTTTCCATCGGTATTCACCCCCAGCGCATATTTTGCTGACAGGTTTGAGACTGCTTGCGCTGTCAAGTTCAAGCGATTTCCCCGGGAATTTGGTTCAACCCCCGAGACGAACGGAGCCGGTGTTTCGAAATGGTTTTGCAAAGTGATGATAAGCTGGTTGTGGTCACTGGCTTTTGTTTTGCGAACATCGAAGTCTTTCACCTTTGCCAGGAGATATCGTGAGGTAAAGATGTAGTCGATGGTAGCATGGAGGGAGCCTTGATCCCAGGTAGGAAGACGATGAGCGTTTGGGAAAGCTGAATCCAGATTCTCAATTTTTCTTGACGCCATTAGAGCGGACCACAGACTCCCTCTTTTGACGGCAGAGGTCACAGATGAAATTCTACCCAGCTTTGTAGGCCTATCAGAGAATTGAGCGTTCAGATCGCCGCAAATTATAATCGAAGGGACCTGGTGGAATGCTTGGATTTCATCTACTAGATTTTCCATTATGGCTAGGTAGGTGTGTTGGTTTATGGCAGCTAGATTCCAGTAAGTGTTGATGATTGCTGTTTGTGAGATTGTGCGATTTGATTGTTCCTCCCAGTCTAGTATTACTGCCAGGATTGAGAGGTTAGATAGGAGAGTGGCCTTGATCTTCAGGCCAATCCCCTGCCGGCAGGCAATGAGAAGTCCCGATGTTGGGCGGCCTACAATACCTTTGTTGGCGGGGGGCCAATATGGTGTCATAGCCGTCCATTGCCAGTGTTTTCCGAAGCCATGTCTCTTGTAAGCAGATGATATCGAATGAAGCCAAATTTGCGTCTCCCGGCATTGTTAGGTGAAGATGACCGCGGGTGTTCCATGAGCAGAGGTGGAGGGCAGATGGTTTTTGGTCGACTGTCGGGATGTCCACTGACCCTTTGGGCCGACCTGCGCATTGCTATTTTTTCGTTAGTGTGAGGGCCTTGGGAAGCCAGGCCCACAGTCCCTGTAGTTTTTCTCTCGATTGTTTGTTGCTGACCGAACTTTCTCTTATCGCTAAGAAGCGATTGCTGTTTCTCTGAACAATGCGGTCGCCAGGGTCAGGTTCCGCATTGACATTTTGCGTTTTAACTGAGCTGGTCCCCCGTCGCTCGAGGCTTTTCTTCAGGCCTAGCGGCGTGGGTTTTTTCTGTGTAGTCTCGATGATGGGAACTGAGGGCTTAGAGTTGTGACTTTCAGTTGTTTGATGAGTTCCAATGGGTCTTCTAACTTCGCTCCTATTTTCCTTTTCTCGATTTTTGACCTGGCCTCCCAAATTTCTCCCCGAGTGTCCTGACTTCTGAGATTGGAGTTTCTGGTTTTAATTATTCAAGGTGTACCCTAGAGATGCCAGTTCCTCCTTTACTCGAGCGATTTCCTTTTTTGCGCTCGTGGAGGCAATGTAGATGTAAGCTTTTGCTCTGTGATTTGAGTGGTAAGGGTCCACTAGTTTTAAGTCTGGGGATTTTATCCCACGTAGGGCTGGGACAAGGCTGAACAGTGTGAGCAGTCCTCTTCTATTCAGAATTATGTCAACATCGTTGTCTACATGTTGTTCCAGCTTTATGGGAGACACACCTGGATGGTGATTGACCTTTCGATATTGTTCAGTTTGAGAAGTATAGTGGTGATTTGAATGAGACCCCCTGTCGTTTGTTTCTCCCCCCCCCCCCGAGTGTTGTCTGCTTTGCATCTTGATGTGACGATCAGACACCGCCCCCCCAGCCTTCCCGGAAGCGTGCTGGTTGCAGGAGGTCAGCCTTTTGCGCCTTGGCGTGTCGTGGGCCCTGGAGGATGCGAACAACACCACTTGGAAACTAGGGGGGCTGGAGGACTTCTGTCTTGGCCCCTGGTGGAGTTTTTTCCTATGCTCTTCCAGGGTGCTGAACTTTGGCGAGGGTTCTTCTTCCGATGGATCTTCAAGAATTTCGTGATCGTCCTGGGAGCCAGAATCCACTAGCGAGGCTGCGACGCAGGACACCCGAACTTTATTTCCTTCCTTGGCGGCCAATAGGACTTGGGGATCGTCAATGTGCTGGGAGATGTTCATCAAGTCCTCCTCTGCCAAAAAGTCCTCCGTTGAACGAGGCAAGGCTATGTTCACCTTTTGTATGACTGATAGGTGGCCCAAAATTTGAACAGTATTTTCAGCTACCTCTGCTCTTGTGTTTAGGGTTGAGGCCCGCAAAGGAACTTGTTTTTCTTTTTGTTTTGGGTCCTCGCCTCTTGATTTAGGAATTTCTGGTCTCGCTGTTGAGTACATCGAGTATGCACGCTCTTCTGTTCCCGCAGGTGTTTTTTGATGTGGAAGAAGTTGCAGGGGATCGTCTGTAATGTCAATAACCTCTTGGGATGCTGGCCTGCTGTCAGCAGTGGGAGTAGACCTTTGAGTAGCAGAGGTAGAAGCTATTGGAGGAAGTTGTACCGGCAGATTGAGAGCGCACACAGCAACATCCGAAGGATTTTCTAAGGGGTTTGGCACAGAGACTTTTCTCCCTTTTTCCACGTCCGATTTTAGGTTCTTCAGTTGTCCATCTAGGGCGGTGATGTAGCCTTCTAGAAATGTTAGTTTTGTATACATCAGCGCTTGAATCGAGGTGTGATCTTTTAAGTTCTTGTTTATCCCCTCATAAAGTTTGGTGAACGGATTCAAGGCTATGGTAACTGCTGACATGATTGATAGGATATCCCGCTTGTTTTGCGACGGTGATTACGTTTGAGACGCCGGTAGTTGCGGGTGACTTTTTGTGGCCGGTGTTGATATTTGACTCTCATTTAAAAGCCTTCTTACTACGGGGGTAGATGATAGCTCTAAGGATCCACGTCTGTTTCGTTCAGATTGTATCAATTTGTGTTGAAGATCAGCAGACAGTCCTTCCTGAGAAGGTCGGGTTGGCTGCCTTTTGTCTATAATAATTTGGTGTGTGTCTTGGGATGTGTTTCCGGACAGCTGGACCTTAGTGGGCGCGTCCACCTTTTGATCTCGGGCAGTTGGTGGCAGAGTGATTTGTGACCGGCCCAAATTTGGAGTACCTGGCGGTTCCTTGTTTGTCTGCTTATTTTAGTGAGTTGGACTATGGATGGGACCTTGTGTGTTCGTTTGGTGGTCAGGGACTGTTTTACCTGAGGGGCCACGGATTTCTTCTCACTGTTATTTGGAGGTGTAGTTGGAAACTCTGGACCCCTTTCAAACGGTCCTGAGGGCGAGACTATGGGTTGCGGGGCGGGAGAGATTGCCTTCAGAGATTTTGCCCACTGAAGCCGAGTTGGAGAAGATTGAGCCTTTTGCACCTTGGAGGCATCTTGGGTCTTTGGCAGCTGCTCTGCCGCCGGGGCCCTTTTTCTTGCTTTTTCTGGTGGTTGACACATTTTTACGGCCTCCAGGATCTCCTCATCAGTGAGGTCCTCTTGCCTAAACAGAGGATCCGGGGCAAAGGCGTGGAAGAAGTCTGTTACTAGGCTTGCAACCGAGGGCTTTATAGACTGAGGTTTCCTTGGTTTTTTGGCGTTTTGGCCACTGGTTTTGATTTTAGAAGATACTAGGCTTGTAGGTTTTTTTTTTTTGTTGAGTTTTTGGTTTTGGAGGTCCTTTTCTTCTCAGAGCGCAGATTTTTCTGTAGTCCGCAGACTCCACCTCCTTCCAGTGACAATTTTTTAGATTTGGGGCACCTACAGAGGAAGCAGAGGGCACCTCTGCAAGCGATGCGGGACTGGGATTAAGTGGTTTTTTAGTTGGAGTTTCCGAACCCCTCCAGTCAGCTGGAGACCGGGGGATAATTTCCTCAAGAAGGGAAAGGGTTAATTTTCTGAGCCCATGTGCACTTGTGCCTCGATTTGTAACCAGGAGTTCATCCCTGTGTGAGTTGGCCCCCACTCCCGTGGGGGGCACTTTTCCAAAAGATCGGCATGGGCTGAAGACGAAGTTGAGTTTGTCGAGGGGGGGGCGTGGCGCCACTCCCCCAATCCACTCCTCGCTCGAGACCTCAGCGGATGACGCCGCCCTGACGTCCACAGGCTCCGCCCCCTGGACGACTCGCGGCTGGCGGGCTGCAGTCTGGCCCTTTGCGGCCCCCCCCCCCGCTCACGGGCTCGGTCCTCCCTGTGAGGGGGATTCCGCGGTTGCAGAAGCGAGGGCGGGAGTCGCAGCGCCACAGAACTAGGCGGCGGTGAGTGAAAATCTTCTTCGCAAGGTTTTTACAATTCTGCAAGGCTTCCTCGCGTCAGGGGGGCGGGAGTTTTTCTTGCAGGTGGTTCTTTGATTTCCGCCCGCCGTTGGAAAAGAGCAACTGAAGTTAGTGGTTGACTTTGAGTCGTAGCAGGTGTAAACAAATTCTGAGCACCACGAGATTGCAATTTGGGTTTTTAATGCTTCTAAGCAGGCAGCCCTCCTCGAACTCCATAGAGTCTGACACAGAGTCTAGTGCAAAATCCAAAGGTGGCGATGGTTCCGGGATGGACGCCATGGCAGCCATGCACAGACTGCCAGAGACTGCACACTCGTTCCTTCTTTATTCAATCACACACTGTCCTTTCTTGGGACTTCCCTGTAGGTTTACAATTTGCCTGGTATTCTCCCCTGCCAGGACTTCTCCAGCGTTCCATCTGCCTGGTATACTTCCTTGCCAGGACTTTTCCTATGCTTGCTGCCTGGTTTACTTGCCTGCCAGGACTTCCTGTTTGAATCTAAGTGTAACAGTCTCTCTCTATGTTCACAATTAGGTATCTTTTCCTTGAGTCAGTGTTTTAAATGCTTTCAACGTTCACTTTCGGTTTTCCCCATATCGGCATCTCATGCACTCATATTTTAGGGGTTGCACTGGTATTCTGCCCATTAGATTTACAAACGATCTTCTTATCATTCCTGATTTCGTAACATTACCAAGTTCGAATTGTGTTTGGCGCGGTTGCCGAAATGCCCCGGCGTCCCCACTTTGCTTGGGCTGACACACTGGTTCTTCATGGCATCTTTGGTCCCGGTCGGGCTTATGCGACGCAGCGACGCAGCTCTGCCGCTTGCCTTCCATTCTGGATTGCCTTAATGTCTCTGCGTTTCTGTAGCCCTGCTTGCTCGCGCAACGATTCTTGCCCTCTTTGCTGGTGAGCCACTGGCTCCACCACTCCGACTCGTGCCACTAGCTTCTGCATGCCTTCACAGGAGATGCAACGTCTTCTCTCGAGTCTCTTGAGCTTTCTGAGCTTCCATTTTTTTAAAATGTATTTTATTAACATGTCAACAATCAAGTCTGGTATAAACATTACATCCACACCCCTTGTGCGTTTCACTGTCAATTTACCCCAACATTTTCTTTGACTCCCCCAGCACCCTCCTCCACCCCTTCCCGGGGACTGTCTACTGTCTATGGTTCCTCAGCACTTTATCTTTCATCCGGTTGTGGCCTCTCTGGGCCATATCTCTCAAGGAAGGCAGCCCACTCCATTTCCCTTGATGGGACCAGGCCATGTATATGTCCGGTCAGCTGCTACATCCTGTATATGTCCATGGCTTTTAAGACCCACTGCTGCTCACCTGGGAGTTTCGCTCTCTTCCATCACCCCGCCAGGCAAGCTCTAGCTGCCAGCAATAGGTAGTGGGCCATGTAGGGGAGCTTCACCCATTCCCCATCCAGTGTCTCCATCCCAAACAGTACCAGAAGGGGACCCTTATGTCTTTCCACCCCATCCAAGGCCTTTATCCATCCCAGGACCTCCCTCCAGAACTCCTGTACCTCCGCGCATGACCACCACATAAGCCAATAGTCTGCTTTTGGCCCACGATTTCTCCAGCAATGGGGTTCTGCCCCTGGATACATTTTGGATAGAAGAAACCTATTAGACTGGTCTGCATGCCCACAGGGGAGTGCATCTGATAATGTTATCTTTGCTATACCTGGGAAAAGTTATTTCAATATACTGGATGCCAGAGGGCTTTAAAAAAAATACATAATTTAATATAATATCATTGATGCACACATAAATCCATGGTACCACACAGTTATTTAAAATTGAAAACATCCACGAGTTGCTTCTCACCCGGGGACTCATTGCCAGACTTCAAGGCGCGCACGGCACACTACCCCTTTGTTAGACCCAGTGATGCCCAATGGCTTAGCACAACATTTGGCAGCTCCCCTGCGAGCCATCCTTTGGGGGCACCCCCAAGCTGATTAACAAAGCACAGGGCATGCCACACCCCAGGCCGGTCCGGACCACCACATGTTAGCAATGCCCATGATTATGCCGCTGCAGGGGCATGCACTACTGCAATTGAAATAAGTAAATATGTTTTTTTCTTTTTTAAGATTGTAGTATGAGTTAATGGTTTTATAATTTTGTAAAGGTTGATATATTATTTCTACTCTTTTTCTTGAACAAAGATATGTTCTCTTTTTGTAAAGGTTTTGTACCATATACAAATAATAAAAAATAAAAAAAGAATATATATTTTTCAATCAAAGCTTAAATGTTTAACGGAACATGGAAAGAACGGGACCGGTGTCTGGCCCCCAAATAATCCAGCCACCAGCCGTGGCTGGTGAGTTGTTTTTTTGGAAGGTGTTAATATTTGCCACAAGTATGTGATTGCGACCGAGTGTAGCGAAGGACCCGGAACTAACGAAAATGGGTTTTTGGGGGTGCGGTGGTCAGGGGGAATCTTCTCCCCTCCCCAGAGGATTTTTTTTAAATAATGGGTTAAAACATTATGGGTATTAAACAGCACACTTTCTGGGAAAATATGGATAAAAGGCCAACAATTTGGGTAAAAGGTCAACAATTGGTTTTGTAGGATGTAGGGTAAATAATCTAAAAAGTACAACAGATACAAGTCACCAAAAGTGCGCAGGGAATTTCCCAATGCATTATCATGCCGGTCCCTGCAATATCTGACAGTATAAAAAATGTTTTTTGCTGGCTGTGCCCATACATTTCCATGCTGGCACCACCAACATATGCTAGTATTCCCATATAAGACCGTACTCATGTTTGCTTTAAAAATGTTTTTATAGTATTACTGCCACTGGACACAAAACTGGCTCTGCCAATATATGCCAGAAATCCTATGTAAGAACATACTCCCGTTGGTTTGGCCATTAAAAGTGACATTTCACAATACGAAAACCTGTCCAAAATGATTCCAATGTAAGCCAGTCTATACCCATAAGAAAACATCTCATGCATGATTAGTAATAGCTGCTCAGTCAATAAAAAGTCATGGTACAGTAAAAAAATACACAGGCCGCTACACCAAAACATCAGTCTAGCGAGGTAACATTATATTGTATGGGCGTCCCTCGCTAGGGACAGGAGACGGAACCTTTTTCACCAGAAAAATCATCTTCCCCATTAAATTTAGATGCGTTCGGCGGCACAGCCCTGGGAGCATGCGCTCCCCTGACTCTGCCCATCTGCTCCACAACTCAGTACTCTTTTCCATGTCGACGGGAACGGACCGCTTTAACCAGCGCACCTGGGTTAGGCCTCTGGCCTAGTAATTCCACTCGCTCTTTCCCTACAGAAGTCTTCTTGTCTCTTTTCAATTACTAGGTACTGCTTTGTCCTCTGGCGCCACGCTTCTCCCCGGTGCATGTCGACGACAGCGGGCTTCAGCAGGAGTCCATCCTTCGAGGGTCCCTTCCCAAGGTCCGACCCCCACGCCCTCTGCCTCCGGTGCCTTGGCTCAGACCATGGCTGGGATTGCTGTACCGCGTGCGACGCCTTGACTCCGCACACGCTCATAAACCAACTAGCCAGGTGGCGGAAGCTCTTTTGAAGATCGCCTCCAGAGGACCTCAAAGCATTTGTGAAGCAGAAGACCAGGCCCAAGGTAGATGCCCTGTTCTCCTCTGCACCCCACAAGGGTGACTCCTTCCCAAGGAAGCACCCAAGCGGGAGGGATTCATCAGGTCATAAGACCAGCAACGTCACTGAGGCTGCTCCAGCTACCGGCCACCAGGCCGAGGGGTCTCAAGATCCTACTGGCTGCTACCGCTGAGGGGCAGCTAGGCACTATTACTGGGTCCCAACCCGAGGGGCTACCTGAGGGGGCGCCTACATGCAGCACTACCGGCATCACAGCCAAGGGCACTCTGCCTGCCAGGTCCCTACCTGAGGTGCAGGGTAGGCCTCCACCACCACCACCACCGGTCAGCGCACTGGTGGAAGCCGGTCTCACCTCACAACACAGAGCAAAACAAAATGGCTGCTGGGCCAGACAAAATGGCAGCTCACGCGATGCGTTTTCCCTTCGGAGACCAGGCAGGGGAACGAGCTTCCAGGTGGGATTGGTCAATCCCTGTCACTTGGCCCCCATCCCATCCTATCCATGTGACTATACCATCAGGCACGCCTCCGGCCTGTGAAGACCGGTTCTTTGAGAAGTTCCTTGCACTCATGAGATCGCCATAGATGGGTACTATCCTCAGGGACGTGATCAGGGACATGCTCCCTCCTGCTCAGCCGCAGGTACCCACTGCCACACTGCCCCTGGGTCCAGCTCCCATGCCCGTAACAGTCACGGGAGCCCCCACCCTGCCACCTCAGCAGCCTCTGGCACTGATAATCGGCACGCCACAGCTTCCTGCGCCCAGCCCTCCTCCGGCTCCCCCAGACCCACAAGACACAACAGTGGACACGAACGAGGATGAGGACCGGACACTTCGTCGGCCAAAGCTTTTCACGAGCAGCTCGCGGGCCTGACTGTGTACCTAGGAATCCCGCAGCCACAGGTGGAGCAACCAGAGGCGGGGATAATGGCTGAAGTTCTCGCACTACGCCCTACTGCCAGAACAGAAATCCCAATTCAGAGGGACATAGTAGCGCTTGCCAAAAAAGGGTGGCTAAAGCCACACTCTACCCAGCCTACCAATAGGCATTTTGATGCTAAATACAGGCAAACGGAAGGGCACCTCCCTCTTATTGTCGGCGCATCCCCAACCAGATACCTCAGTGATAGCGGCAGCATCACTGTACTCCAAGCCACAATCTTCTTCGGCGACTTCAGCCTCAGCAATCCTGGGCAAGGAGGAAAAGATCTTGGAGGCGTTTGGGAAGAAAATGTATTCCAACGTCACTCTACATCTGAGCCAGGCCAACGCGGATGCCATGTTGGCTGCTGGCAACCAGAAGTTATGGGGTGAGATTGCCGATTTCCTCCCTGAGCTCCCTACACACAGCCAGGCTTGCTTCAAGGCTGGGCTGGCTGAGGCCAAAATCATGGCACAAGACATAATGGAGTCTACGGTGGCCCACATTGACACTTCAGGTCGGGCCATTTGCATTCCCACGGACATGAGAAGGATGGCATGGCTAAGGGCTACAAAATTCAATCCAGATATGCAGAACCGCATACTAGACCTGCCTTTCAAGGGGGGGGGACCTGTTCCATTCGACAACGGATGAGGAACTCGATAAGAAAAAGAATAGCTCATAGACAGCGAAATCTTTATCGATCCTCACCAAGTCCACTCCTAAAACCGACAGCCAAACGCACCAGCGCTCGGACAAGGGTCGGTCCTTCGGAGGCTTCAGAGGCTTTCAGGAGAGATGGTCCCAGCAAATGGACAGATCCCCTAGCCAGCCCAGGTGCAAGCAGCACAAAGCGGCTAACAAGGGATTTTCCAGTCCCCCTCCTCAGCCCCAGCATCAGAGGGGAAGAATTTGTGACAGGCCCATCCGGATGCACGAGTGTCCGTGGGGGCCAGGCTTGCCCTTCACACACACAGCGCTGGCGAACAAAGTTCATGGACCCATGAATCCTCTCAGTAGTATCCATGGGCTTCCGGCTCCCCATTCCCCCCTCTCCTCCTTCCTCCCCTTTGCTCCAGCAGATTGGTACAGCAACTCTATTGGCGGAAATACGCTTGTTATTAGCGAGCCAGGCAGTGGCGGAAGTCATGTTCTCACAGCAGGGCACAAGCTTTTATTCACAAATTTTCACCATGCACAAAAAGAACCAGGCTGGCCTGAGAGTTGTTAGACCTTTCCACCTTGAACCTTTCCCTCCCTCTCCAAAAGTTCAAGATGGTTACCCCAGTCTTCATAGGGGAGACATTGTGTGCAGGAGACAGGATGTGCTACCTGGATCTGTAGGATGCCTACCTACACGTCCTGATGTGGGAACCCCATCGGTCCTTCCTGAGGGGTAGGATCATGGGTTTTCACTTTCAATACAGGGTTCTACCCTTTGGACTCAATTCGGCCCCCAGGGTCTTTACAAGGCTAATGAACGCAGTGGTAGCTCTGCTCAGGGCACAAGGCCTTCATATTTACCCATATCTAGACGACTGGCTAGTCAGGGCGAGATCTCCGGAGGTGGTCCAACATATGGCATCCACCCTCATGGATGCACTATACGACCTAGGATTTTCTATCAATCTCGAAAAGGCACAGTTGGTGCCCACACTGAGCCTGACCTTCCTGGGACTTATCGGGGACACGAGCTCCGAGAGGATCTACTCCTCGGAGGACGAGATTACAGCCATCAGAAGGGACACTGGGCATTTTCTCAGCAGAGCAGTGACCTTGGCGTGGTGGTACCAACACCTGTTGGGAGTTCTGGCTGCATGTCTTCTGGCAGTGCCACATACGAGGCTCGAAATGAGGCAACTGTGCTACATTTCTCAGCCTCCTGGAACCAGGAGAAGGGTTCGCAGGCGGAGTAGGTCAGCATACCACAACAGCTCCACCAGGGTCTGGTCTGGTGGGGTACAGACAACAACCTGTGGATAGGCAGGCCCTTCCGGCAACCATTACCTCAGGTCACCATTACCACAGACTCATCCCTAGAGGAAGGGGGAGCTACCCTGGACAGCCACAGCATCCATGGCGTATGGTCCTGACGGGAGCAGCTGGCGCACATCAACTGGCTAGAGATGATGGCTATCTGGCTTGCTCTTCAAGCCTTTCTACCTATTATCGCTGTCAGGGCGATTCTCATTCAACATCTGCATGTATTACATCAACACGCAGGGTGGCACCCGGTCCCTGCCCCTCTGCAGACATTTGGGAGTGGGCTCTGATGAACAACATACACCTGTCAGCATTCCACCTCCCAGGGGAGTCCAACCTAGAGGCGTACAGGCTTGGCAGGCTTGGCAGGCTTGGCAGGCTAGGCAGGCTAGGCGCAGACAACTACGAATGGCAGTTCCTTCAGGGGATCTTCAACAGGTGGGGTCATCCGCAGGTGGATCTCTTCACCACCAGTACACACAGGCGGTGCCCCCAGTTTGCCTCCTGGCAGGGGCAAGACAAGGGTTTGCTGGGCGACGCAATGCAGATGCCGTGGAACACCATGAACGCTTACACTTTTTCCCTCACTCTTCTGGTACACAGGGTCAACTGCAGGATCAGGCAGTCGAGGGGCCTTCGGATCATCCTGATAGCCCCATGCTGGCCAGCAAGACCCTGGTTCTTGGAGCTGCTCAGCCTGTCGGACCAGGACCCCGTTCACCTCCCGCTGGGCCCAGCGCACCTACTCTCTCAGCAGGGGGCACAGTCATCCACCCTTCACCGCAGAACATATGCCTCGCAGCATGGTTCCTGAACAGGTCTCCCTGAAGCATCTGCACCTGTCACAGGCTAACCTGCCCATTATACAGGGGGCTGGGAGTGATGCCACCAGGAGCCGGTACAAAAGCAAGTAGACCACAGGTTTTGTCAATGGGCAGAATCAAAGGAAATGGATCCTTTGACTTAACTTGCACGTTGGACGACGTGCTCTCCTTCTCTGCACACCTCGCACACTCAGGCGTGCAAGTAGACATATGCTGCACTTATCTGGTCTCCATTGGAGCTTACAAGAACTCTCAGGAGGAAGTATTCTCATCCTCGAATCCAGTGGTTCAGAGGCACTTGGCAGGCCTGACTAGGCGATAACCACCTATCAAGAAACCACACCCGGTGTGGGACCTCAATGTGGTCCTGGGCACCCTCGCGCATAACCATTCGAGCAAATGGCATCCGCGGACATCATGCTAGTAACCATTAAGACGGCCCTCCTGGTGGGTTTTACCTCGGCACACAGAATCAGCAAGTTCCCGGCGCTAGTGGCTTCAGAGTCATATACTACATTTCATAAGGACAAGGTGGTGCTCAGAACGCACCCCGCATTCTTACCTAAGGTTGTCTCCTCTTTTCACCTTAATGAGGAGATAGTGTTACCAACTTTCTTTGCGGACCCTATGGAGGACTCCCAGATGGTACTGCACTGTCTAGACGTCAGACGGGCGTTAAGATTCTACCTGGACAGAACCAAGAATTTCCGCAAATCAGACACCCTATTCGGCACCTTTGGGGGATCAAAACCAGGCTGTTAGGCCTCCAAGGCTTCCATAGCAAGGCGGATGGTTATGTCCATCAAGGAGGCGTATGAAGGGCATCACAGGCAATTGCCAGCAAACAAACATGCATGCCCACGGCACCAGAGCTAAAGCCACGGCGGTAGCTTTCCAAAGGCATGTTCCATGGCAGGTTATCAGCAAAGTGGCTATGTGAGCTACTCCCTCGCCTTCTGCAAACACTACTGTATGTTTGCCAGCGCCAAGTCGGATGCACCATTTTGGTCAGGCAGTGTTCAGGAACTTGTTTTCTTAAGAGGGGCAACTCTCCACCCTGGGCTACATTGAGCTGTAATCTCCCATAGAGTATGAAGGAAAGGGGACGGGACGTATGAGTAATTATAAGTTACTCACCGTAGTGACTAACATACTCCTAGTCCATAGTCCCCTTTCCTCCATACGTCCCACCATCCTTCCGCCTAATAAAACTGGTGTCATTAGGCAATGTTAATATTGTCGACGCGTCAAGGGGGACTGAGGAGTTGTGCCGGTGGGCACAGTCAGGAGAGTGCATGCTCCCTAAATTTAAAGAGGAAGATGATTTTTCTGGTGAAAAAGGTTCCGTCTGCATACTGCATACATACAGTATGGAGGAAAGGAGATATGGACTAGGAGTACGTTAGTCACTACGGTGAGTAATTTATAATTTATCATGCTTTCTTTTTTAAAGATGGCGAGTAATAAATGGCATGCCACCTAAGCAATGGCTAGACTGACTGCACCAAAATGCCAGTCTTTCCAGGGAATGACGCACATGAACCTGGCTCACCCAAAAATACCAGTAAAACATGCTAAGTCAACAAAGCAGGTGGCAAAATTGCTCCAGTGATCCCCAGTCTCCCAGGCCTTACACACACATGCATCCCCTTTCACCCACCGGACACTCACCCATACACACCCTTTCGCATTCACTCACATTGGATTCACCACACAGGCACACACCAAACCCACCCAGAACATTCAAGCACCCACTACCACATGTATATTCATTCATCCACCAGTCACTCACTCACACCTTCTCTTACATCCACTCATTGCATTCTCTAAACAGGCACACACCCACCCACCCACAACATTCAAAACCACACATCACATCACTTCTCATTCACTCACCAGTCCCTCACACCTTCTCTCTTACATCCACTCATTACATTCTCTATGGAGAGCTGCAGAGTGTTTTGTACAACACTGGAAAACGCTGTTTTGGATTGTGCTTACTGATTGCCACAGATACTAGAGTCTTTTGTTGCTGTTAACTCATGCTCCACCTACAAAACCATCTCTAACAGCGGAGCGTGGCAGAGAGTGCTGCAGAGTGTTTTGTGTTTGGTGGCTGCATGGATTGTGGTCACCACCTCGCTTTTGTCACCATCTCGTGTAGGGCAGCAGCCCACACACCTCTCTCTCCGGCTCGGAGCCTTGCAACGCTGCAGGGGCAGCTATACTTGTGATCCCAAGCATCGAAGGCTGCCAGCAACTGCTGCAGCCCACCCCCGGATCAGCGCTTCTACAAGCATCACCCTGCAGGTGAGCTGCGCACCCAGAGCAACTGCAGCTGTCCTGGAGACCCACGCCGCCATTACTACCCACGAGGAGCGAGTCACCAAAACTTTTGAAAAATGCCCAAGATGGCCGACGCTTCCCGTTCCTGAATTTGTGTATTCAGGTCGCTAGGCAACCAAATGTAAATGTGCTGATAGGCTGCTTACCCTGACCATAAGGTGCCAGCCGTGCCCCCTATCACGAAGGCCCATCCAGACAAAGGCCTACACCTGTCTGGACCTGTCCGGACCGGGCAGGATGAAACAGAACCTCGTGCTGCAAGCCACGGGTAAGTGCAATCCCGACTTATCATCATCTGTTAACCATTCCCCTGGCCCCACGCCCAACCCCCAGGAAACCCGCTCAACTGCCACCGTTCCAACTACCCAGCCACCTCATTCTTGGACCCTTGCCTGTTGCCCTGTCTAGCAATTTTCGACTCTGCCCTGTGCTACATGTCTGTTGCCTGTGGCATTGCCTTAGCAATCTCGATTCCACCTTGTGCTACATTCCACCTTGTGCGGGAGTCACTCGGCACAGGCACCTATTACGTACTCGTTGCCACAGTGACTTGCTCTGCCATCGAACTGATAAACGGCATTTCTTTCACTCCTAACTTACCTGCTAAGTGAACCCTCATGCTGCACAGTACCGATGTCTGCATACTGCATTCTAATCTTCTGCATTACATGAAAAAATGGCAATTAAGCCCTCATGTGAATTTCGAATTTAGGTGGCTAGTGCTATGATGCACCTGTTGTGCCCCATGGTCGCTAATAGACCACATTTGATTTATGTTGTGCCCCATGGTCGCTAATAGACCACATTTGATCTGTGTTGTGCCCCATGGTCGCTAATAGACCACATTTAATCTCTGTTGTGCCCCATGGTCGCTAATTGACCACATTTGATCTGTGTTGTGCCCCATGGTCGCTAATTGACCACATTTGATCTGTGTTGTGCCCCATGGTCGCTAATAGACCACATTTGATCTGTGTTGTGCCCCATGGTCGCTAATAGACCACATTCAATCTGTGTTGTGCCCCATGGTCGCTAATAGACCACATTTGATCTGTGTTGTGCCCTTTGGTCGCTAATGGACCACATTTGATCTGTGTTGCGCCCCATGGTATGTAATAGACCACATTTGATCTGTTGTGCCCCATGGTCGCTAATAGACCACATTTGATCTGTGTTGTGCCCCTTGGTCGCTAATAGACCACATTTGATCTGTGTTGTGCCCCATGGTCGCTAATAGACCACATTTGATCTGTGTTGTGCCCCATGGTCGCTAATAGACCACATTTGATCTGTGTGGTGCCCCTTGGTCGCAAATAGACCACATTTGATTTGTGTGGTGCCTTACCCGTAGTTATTACTGTACTTTACTACTGTAGTGCCTACCTAGTGTCTACACATACGTTAATTGAGTACACAAACTACTCTTGTTAATAACCTATGAACCTCATTGCTCCCATCGTTGGAGCCAAGTCACCCACAATGGCCACATTTAGAGGCGCCACTCTAACTATGGCTACCCTCCTCCCGTTGCTCCAGAATATCTCACCTCAGAACCGCGCCCACACAACCCCACCACTTTACCCAGATATACTATCTCCAACAGAATGGATAAACAAATTTGCCCGCCCACCCTCACCCTGCTTACCCTGTCCCACACCCCTTAGAAATACTAGACTAGGTTCTCGCCTTGTTGCACCTACTACCACACTCTTGAACATAGCCCCACCGACCATGATTAGAAACGATAGACTCAGCTATCGCACTAATCTTGATACAAAACTCACCAGAATGCTCGACAATCAGACTAAGAACCCCAAGCAGCCTACCTCACTTACTGACCTCCCACCGAGTCACAACCCAGCAAAACCTCACTCGCCACCACACACGAAAGCCAACCCTCCACAGACCTCTATCAAAGGAGCTCTCATCAACGCTTGTTCATTGGTAGCCCATGCTACTGATGTCGCCGACATTATCTCCAATAACCACCTAGACTTTATTGCTATCACGGAGACATGGCTCCACCCAGCAGCCGGTCCCACAATAACTCTAGCCATTCCGGACAACTACAACATCTTCCGTGCTGACAGAAAAAATGGAATAGGAGGAGGAATAGAAATTATTGCAAAATCCGCCCTAAACATTAGAGAAGTAACCAGCACAACCCTACCTTCAGCCGAACTTTTATCCGTCAAACTCCCATTATCTGACACACAAACCATCCTGCTCCATATTATATACAGACCCCCAGGACCCCCCTCCACCTTTGAAGAGGACATCTCTCTCCTACTCACTACCAATTTGGAACCGAAATCCCAAATCATCATTCTGGGAGATTTCAACTTGGGGCTCAGTGACCCCATTGACAACCAGGCCACTTCCCTTAACGACACGATTACTCATCTAGGCTTCACCCAACACATTAATCAACCTACACATACAAAAGGAAGATCCTTGGATTGGCTTGCAGATGCCAATTGCAACCTCTCACTCACTGAAATCATTCCCTGCGCTTGGACTGACCATCACCTTATTACCTTCTCTTTACCTAGATCCTCACCATCTACCACACGACCCACTAAGTTACCACAAATAATCTCCAGAAATAACTGCAACATCACTATAGAGAACCTCAAACCTCTTCTCGCGCCCATCAGTAAAGCTAACCTACCCACGCAAAATAACAACCCAGCAGCCATAGTAGACCTATATACCAAAACCTTAGAACTAGCCCTCAACCAGATAGCTCCTCTCAAACAACAAAAAGCCAAACCTATTGCCCACTCCAACAAATGGTTCTCAGCAGAATTAAAAGCTCTCCGCAATATTAACCAGTCAAGTCAATATTAGCCGGTCAAGTGGCACAGCGAGTAGAGCGCTCGCTTTGACATCCGTGCAGAGCCTGCTAACGCAGGTTCGAATCCCGGCGGGGCCAAACTCAGCCTTTCATCCTTCCGAGGTCGATAAATGAGCACCACACACCATGGGTAATAATAATAAGCAGCGCTCAGATACCTGAGAGTTCGTAGCGCTATATAAATGCCAAATTATTATTATTATTTATTATTATTATTATTATTATTATTATTATTATTAAAAGAACTGCAGAAACTAGCTGGAGAAAAGCCCCTTCTCTCTCCACTAAAGACAAATTCGCTTCAGCTGCCTCCAAATCCGCCATCTTAAATGCTAAAAAAGAGATCTATAACTTGAAAATACAAAATGCCAAATCTGGCACTAAAGAACTTTTCGAAGGGATTGTGTTCTCCGACGTATTCCTTATCTTAGATATCTCTTTCCAGCTTTGCTGGCCTTGGAAATTTTTTCTCTCTAGAGGGCATCCTGCCTATAAAGGCCGCGCGCAGCGTCCGTTGCTCAGTTCCGTTTTTCCGCGCTTACTCAGTGCCTCGGAATATCGTTGCTCAGTTTCGTAGAAGATATTATTCCATTTTCCTCGAGATATGCGAGCCATACTCCATGGCTTCCTCGTCTGAACTGACGACCCCTCGGTCCGGCTTTAAAAAATGCCGAGACTGTGGAAAAAAGATGTCGCTGACGGACCCTCACAGGGTCTGTCTGTGGTGTTTGGGAGCTGAACACCATTGTTCGGAGTGCGAGGACTTTATGTCCATGACAGCTAAGGCCCTGAAGGAGCGTAGGGGGAAGCTGGAAAAAGGTAAGACTTCTAAAGCTTCTTCTTCCTCGACGAAGTCGAGACATTCGTCTCCTCGTCACCATTCGCGCTCCAGGTCTCGAAGCGGGTCCCATCACTCCTCGAGGTCGAAGCACTCAAAAAGGAGACACCGAAGATCCCCTTCTTCGTCCTCCTCTTCCTCTGTTTTACCTAAGAGAATCCCTTGCCCCACGAAACATAGTTCCCGGGCTGAATGGGAGGAATTCCGAAAAAATATATGATGAGCATCTTTGAGAAAGCGGCCTCGACCCCCTCGAAGACTGCCGAGAGCGATGGTCTGGTCGAAAGACCCGAAGGTCCAAAACGCCGCGAGTCACAGCACCCGGCGAAGGAAGCTTCTTGAGCGCGTCACGAACCCTCGAGTAAAGCAAAGACCTCGAATACTTCTTCGAAGGTTCCGTCGACGCCGAGGTCGGTGTCTTCGACGCCATTGTCGAAGGGACCTTCGACACACGGGTCTGTCGACTCCACGCCATCCTCAACACCGGCGTCGACGCCAAGGAAAGTCACGGTTGCGGCGCACCCAGTGGCTATTCCCAGGTCTTCTATGATGATGTTGTCGAGATTGTCGATATCCTCAAGCAGAATTCCGATTCTATCGAGGACCTCGAGGCCTCCACCTTTGTTTTCGACGCCACGTTCGAAGCCTTCGACGTCGACGACATCGACGTTTTCGAGGCCGATTACGACAAGTTTGGCACCCTCTGCCTTGGAGATGGGTTTCACACCCTTTGTGAGTTCAGACCAATTGAGAAAAATGTCCTCAATTATGGAAGAGGGAGAACTGTCTGACCAAGAAGAGACATTTCAGTTGCAGGGATCTGCAACCCCAGTTCAAGAGGAGTTATCCTCAGAGGAACGCAGATTAAAGGAACTCCATGATTCCTTACATGAGGCAAGTGGTTTAGACACTTCCCCAGAGGTGGAGTTCGCTAGGCCAGACCCGGGGGAGCATGCTGAAACCCCTTATAGAGCCTTAATGGCCAGGATTACAGAATTTATGGGGTGGTCAACACCTTCACAGGCTTTCCAACAGGATGACCTCACGGATATTCTTGATAAAGGTCCACAGGAGGATCCTGTAGTACCTTTTCATAAAGCTCTTCAAAGAAAAATAATGACGAACTGGGAACCCCCATATGTCGTCCCGGCAGTAAATAAAAAACTGTCTACTAAATACAGGATATCTTCTGCAGACCCTGAGTTTTTGTCCAAACACCCATCCCCAGAAAGTCTGGTGGTACAGGCAGCATCTTCTACTGACATCAAGACTGCTTACCCTACCGTCCCACAGGACAGGGACGATAAAGAATACGATGCTATGGCTAAGAAAGTCTTTTCGGCATGTAGCATGGCGTTAAAATCTATTAATGCTACCTGCACCCTTGCTAGATTTAGCCATACACTTTGGGAGTGTGCTTCTACAGCGGCTGACTGCATCCCGGAGGGAGAAGAAAGGGAGGCGTTCCTAAATAACATAAAGGACGGTAAAGACGCTATGTGCGAATCCCTCCAGACGGGCATTGATTCGGCTGACAGTATCAGCAGAGCAATGGCGGCAAGTACAACAACCAGGAGATTTGCTTGGTTGAGAAAGTCTGGTTTTGCCCCAGATGTGCAAGCCAGGCTCTTCAACATGCCATTTGATGGCTCTTCTTTGTTTGGGAAAAAGGCGGATGACAGTTTAGAAAAACTGCAAACATCAAATGCAGCAGCAAAATCCCTAGGCGCTGCAATCCGTCAGACACCTTTTCATCCCACAGGAACCTCTGCGAGAGGCAAGTCCTTTCGCTTCTACTCCGCATTCGGAAGAGGTAGAGGACAACCGGCTCAAAGGGGACAAAGAAGAACTACCCGAGGTGGACGGGGTAGATATTCAAAAGCCGCAGCAACAGCAGGTGCCTCTTTACCATCTGCATCTGCATCAGCCGCCCCAAAACCACTCTGAGGACTTCCCTCACAAGACACCTGTAGGAAGCAGGTTAACTCAACATCTGGCGGAATGGCAGGCTATCACGTCAGATGCTTGGGCATTGGAGACAGTTGCACAAGGTTACTGCCTGCCTGTCCAACGCATACCTCAGAGTCATCCACCGGGGATCAGCTCTCAAAAAGCTCCAGATCCGCTCCTCTTGCAGGAAATTTTAGACCTGCTAGAGAAAGGTGCCATAGAACCGGTACCTGTAGCGGAGAGGAACAAGGGCTGGTACTCCCCTTACTTTCTCATACCAAAGAAAGACGGAGGACTAAGACCCATCTTGGACTTGCGAGAATTGAACAAATTCCTCAGGAAAGACAAATTCAAGATGGTAACTCTCTCTCAGATCCTTCAGGCCCTTCAGTTCCAGGACTGGTTGGTATCTCTGGACCTTCAGGACGCTTATTTCCATGTGCCAATCCATCTCAAACACAGGAAATACCTGAGGTTCGCAATTGGCAACTCTCATTATCAATTTCGAGTGCTGCCATTTGGGCTGACCTCCGCCCGAGGGTCTTCACCAAGTTAATGTCGGTAGTGGCTGCAAGTCTAAGGAGGGAAGGGATTCACGTCTACCCCTACCTGGACGATTGGTTGATCAGAGCTGTATCTTCGGAACAAGCTCAGATCCAGCTAGATCATGTTTGCCACTCCCTTCACAGACTGGGCTTCTCCCTCAATTTAAATAAGTCACAAATGATACCATCGCACAGACTCCAATTCATCGGAGCGATCCTGGACACTTCCCTGGGAAAAGCCTCGCCACCAGAGGTGAGAGCTCAAGATATTCTACAGATGGTCACCAAGTTTCAAAATGCCCAACGTCTCCCAGCCTTCGACTTTTTGAGGTTGCTAGGCCTCATGGCATCCTGCATTTTTCTAGTGCCAGAGGCTCGCCTGAGAATGAGATCTCTCCAGTGGGCACTTAGAACTCAGTGGTCACAATTCTCAGGGAGAATGACAGATCTTCTTCAGGTTCCCGACAGGGTGGCTCGAGACCTTCAGTGGTGGGCCTGTCAGGAGAACATTCTGAAAGGAGAGCAATTTTGGCAACCTTGGCCGGAGATAACATTAGTCACGGATGTCTCACTCACGGGGTGGGGAGCCCACACCAACGACTTGAACATCAGCGGTCGTTGGTTTCCATCGGAGTCCAGACTACATATCAACCTGTTAGAGCTGAGGGCCATCAGACTTGCGCTGAAGGCTTTTCTGCCATCTGTACGAGGAAAGAATGTCCTGATAATGATGGACAACACAGTGGCCATGCATTACCTCAACAAAAGAGGAGGCGTAGGATCACTACCTCTGTGCAGAGAGGCGATGCAGCACTGGTTTTGGGCAATCCAAGAAGGAATCTCTCTATCGGCAGTTCACCTAGCCGGAGAGAAGAACTTGACAGCGGACGTTCTGAGCAGGCAGAGCACAGTCTCCCACGAGTAGGAACTAGCTCAGGAAGTCCTTCAAGAGATCTTCGCCCTTTGGGGAACCCCTCAGGTGGATCTGTTCGCCACCAGTGTCAACAGGAAGTGCGATCTGTTCTGTTCAAGGGAATTTCCCCCGAGAGGAGCTCTGGGAGACGCGTTCATAGTGGACTGGGAGTTTCCACTCCTGTACGCGTTTCCACCGGTCCCTGTCATTCCTCAAATGATCAGGAGGTTGAGAAGATTCCGGAAAACCATGATCCTAATTGCCCCGGATTGGGCCAGGAGAACGTGGTACCCGGACCTTCTAGACTTGTCCATCTGCCCTCCAATTCGACTTCCACTCAGAGAGAATCTGCTCACACAGAAGGGAGGTCAGGTTCTCCATCCAGACATCAAAACCCTCAACCTTCACGCTTGGCTTCTGAAAGGCTGAGGTAAAGGATTGGAACCTCCCTGATGACGTTATGGAAGTGTTGCTTTTGGCAAGAAGGCCAGCAACAAAATCTTTATACCGCTGCCGTTGGAACAGATTTTGCAGCTGGTGTAGGGAAAAGAATATCGATCCCTTTTCAGGTGGTACACCAATGGTTTTGTCCTTCCTACTTTATTTAGCGAATTCAGGCCTTCAAGTTGGCACCATCAAGGGCTATCTCCAGCGCTATCCATCTTTAAGCGCACTGCGGAAGAACCATCCTATTTCAAGTTACCCTTGGTAATACAGTTTCTAAAGGGGTTAACTAATGTTTATCCCCCAAGACCATTCCAGGTTCCCCTATAGGATTTAAATTTAGTCCTAACTTTCTTGATGGGCACACCTTTCGAACCACTCCACTCTTGTTCGTTAAGATTTCTTACCCTTAAGACTGTTTTATTAGTAGCACTTACATCTGCTAGAAGGGTGAGCGAGTTACAAGCTCTTTCTTGTAAACCCCCTCATACAATCTTTCACAAAGACAAAGTTGTTCTGCAAGTGAAGCCTAATTTCCTCCCAAAGGTGGTTTCTGAATTTCATATCACACAGAAGATTACCCTTCCATCTTTCTATCCTCCTCCCCATTCGGAGAAAGAGGAAGAGAGGTTACACAGGCTGGACCCAAGAAGGGTTTTAAGTTTTTACATTAGTAGACTAGCTAGGATAAGACAAGCATACCAGCTGTTTGTAGGCTACGCAGGTCACAAGCTGGGGCTACCGATAACTAAGAAGACCATTTCCAGATGGATTATTTTAGCCATTTTGGAATGTTATAAACTGGCAGGAAAAGAGCCCCCTTAAAATCTTAGGGCTCATTCGACCAGAGGTATCGCAGCTTCATCGGCCCTCAAAAGAGGAGTGCCGGTTCGAGACATTTGTGCGGCTGCCACATGGTCGTCCGTCCATACCTTTACACGGTTTTGCAATTTGGATTCCTCCTCCAGTCAGGAAACTAGGTTTGGAAGGGCAGTATTGCACTCTATTCATCAATAAGAGGAAGCATGAAGTCAGTACTCCCACCTCCAATAACAGAATACTGCTATGGGAGCCTATCTAAGATAAGTAATACGTTGGAGGACACGATCCCTTCGAAGAACAAGTTACTTCTTACCTTGTAACGTTCTTTCGATGGGATGTTCCTCCGACGTATTCCTTATCGACCCTCCCATCCATCCCCACAGTACTACTTCCCTTGTTGTTGCAGTTTACGCTCCTTCAGGGTGATTAGTTGAGTCCAGAAAGAATTATTGTGGGCTACAAAACGGAACTGAGCAGCGGACGCTGCGCGCTGCCTTTATAGGCAGGATGATGTCGACGTCGATGCGGCGGCTGTCGAGGGACATCGACTCGGCGGACGTCGACGCGCAGCAACCCTCTAGAGAGAAAAAATTTCCGAGGCCAGCAAAGCTGGAAAGAGATATCTAAGATAAGGAATACGTTGGAGGAACATCCCATCGAAAGAACGTTACAAGGTAAGAAGTAACTTGTTCTTCTCTATACTAAGAGAACTTAAATCACCACTACCTCCTACAGAGGACTGCATCAAAGATAAGGCCTGGTGTAACAATATCCAGATCGCCCTCGCTAACAAAATTGCCCTCCTACAAACTAAGATAGAAGCAAAAAAAGCTAGCCTTGCCTCCAAGCAGAACCCCAGCAGCAAAATTAACCACACCGCCCCTAATTGCCCCTCCTTCCACTTTTCACCAGTCACAGAAGAGGAAGTGATCAAGATAATCGCCAGTCTCAAACCATCCAACTGCAAAGGTGACATTTGTCCCGCATCTTTCATCAAAGATGGTGCTAATGAGTTAGCCCCTCTCATCACCTCTCTGATCAACCCCTCTTTCAAAAACTCAGTGGTCCCCAACAACCTTAAAGAAGCGTGGGTCCTACCCCTGCTCAAAAAACCTAACCTAGATCCCAACATCCCCACAAACTACAGGCCCATCACCACAGTCCCATTTCTTCTCAAAATTCTGGACAGGGTAGCCTATCTCCAAATACAACAACATTTGGAAGAAAACAACCTCCTAGGCCTGCGACAATCTGGCTTTAGACCAAGGCACGGGACTGAAACTGCCCTCTTGGATCTAAAAATCCAAATGGATGACGCCAAAGACAAGGACAAACTGGCCATCTTGCTCTTGTTGGATCTCTCTGCTGCCTTTGATCTGGTTGACCACCAGATCCTCACTCACCACCTCTCCTCGGCTGCTGCATTCTCTCAGAATGCCACGAAGTGGATCCAGTCATTTCTGTCTGACAGGTCGACTAGAGTCTTCGCCCCCATGGCGGCTGCGGACCCTATCCCAATCACATGTGGAGTGCCCCGAAGCTCCTATTTGACCGTCTTGACGATCTGGGTGTCGGCTATACTAATTATGCAGACGACACTCGGGTCCTCATCACGTTCACTGGTAGCTATGAAGATGATGTTGCAAAGCTTAATGATATCTACTTAGAAATCCAAGCCTGGATGGCTACACACAGTCTTTGCCTAAACAACGATAAGACAGAATTGCTTATCGTAGGCTCCCAGGCTCACCTCAACAAACTGGACCAAAGGTACCAATCCTTTACCATTGATGGTAACATCATAAAGTATCCAAAGAGGTCAAAACACTAGGTGTATACCTCGACTCTACCTTGTCACTAAAGAAACAAATAAACTCTACCATCTCAATTACCTCATACACCAATAAATTGATCAATGCCTGCAGGCCTTTTCTCTCCACCTCTAGTTGCCTCACCCTATCTAGAGCACTAATATTGTCTAAATTAGACTATTGCAACACACTCTACTTAGGCACTACCACAAAAAACTTGTATAGGCTCCAGATCCTGCAAAATAATGCACTAAGATGTGCTCTCAACCTCCCGCGCAAGGCGCACATGTCCACGGTTAGCAAAGAAGTCCACTGGCTCCCGATCCGCGACAGAATTAAGCTAAGAACCTTGGTCATCACCCACAAGTGCCTGTCAAGTACTGCCCCACGTTACCTTTCTGACAAATTCTCTAGACACTGCCCCATTAGACCCACCAGAACTCCTTACCTGCACCAACTAAAGATCCCTAACTATAACCTAAAAACTGCAGGCGGCTCCAGTTTCCCAGTGCTCGCAGCACAATGTTGGAACACCCTCCCTCCTACAATTAGATCGGAAACTGCGTTCTGGCCATTCAGAGCCATGGTAAAATCATGGCTACTAGCCTAGACATCTAGTCTCTCACCGACACGTCCGGCCAGCCGCCGCTCTCTACCTGCAATGTAATTGTAATGCAACCAGTAATGTTTACTCTATCCACAGCCTATTCAGGACCAACCTGTAACCAGGTCCTCACTCGCCACTGTAACTATTTTGTGCCTATTCTCTGTACATACCCTTCTCGGTATATTCTACTCTTGTATGTAAACACTCAGAGTCTGGACCAATGTATGCTCTGTCTGTGGTATTATGATGCTCGTGTAACGATATGTAACTCTGCTGTGCACATGATTATGCGCCCAGCTACCTGAGGGTTCGGACGCGGTTTATGAATAAACAAACTAAACTAAACTAAACTTCGTGTGACCTAAGTTCAATCAACAAACTACCCAGCTGAAGTCAAGAACAACAAACACATTCTTATGTGATCGGTATGTACTGACAATACAACCGTTTATGCTTGGCTTTTGGAAATTCATGAAATGCCCAGTAATCCTTGAAATCCAAGCAGGAAGTCATGTTGGAGGCAATTGTGCCTCCATTATTTATTAACTTATTGGCACCCTGGCCTAATTGCCTGTAACTCTCCTCTTCCATATGTACAGAACGAAGCGAGTGACTCTGGGTGCTCTTAGCCATTGAACACGCTTCCCTTTAAGACTGCAGACGGCTTGTATTGAGAACCTTTGCTTTCAACCTCCAACTGGCAAACACCTCTGAAATGTATGCCATATGCCGTGTGTTAAAAGCAAACACCTCTGAAATGTATGCCATATGCCGTGTGTTAAAAGCGAGTAACTGCGGACTTCTGCCTTTAAATTAGCCTTTGCTAAAGATTCCACACTGCTCACATTGAGAACTCTCGCTGTGCCCTTTCAACTTTGAAACATCTTTGACATTTATGTTACATGCCTTGTGTACAAAGTGAGTGTCTTTGGGCCTTGTAGCCTTTCAATTTGCTTCCTTTAAAGCCTGATTAGGTTCTGTTAGGGACAATTCTCATAAATGGTTGATTTCCCTTACATACTGAGTCCTTCAGCAGCTTCTAGGATTTTTTTTTTCACCTGGTAAGTGTTTGAGCCTTTTGTCCCACTCTTACATGTGTTTTGCTATGTGTGTTTCTACTTTTTGTGTGATCTTGGGCACTGGAGCCTCACCTACTCCAGGGCACCATATTTTTCATGCGTGTTACACAGCACCCTCAGTGCAGTGACACAGGGTTGTCTTTTAGACTTCCCACCGACTCCATTTTCTGGGGCTGACTACAGTCACCCAGAAAAAGGTAAAGTTGCCATTAACTTTACCTTAGTCACTTTAAACCACAGACCCAGTGCACCCCATCTTCGATGGAGTATTGGAAAGGGTTAATTCTTATCCCTTTTTGTCTGTGCCTCTTGGGGCATTGTTTCGCTCCCTTTACATTAAGACTTGGCTGGTGGCAGTGGTATCTACCCTAACTTTTCTACCGCGATTATCTTATCTAACACGTGGTAATGTTTTAGGCTATTATATTAGCCTCAAACATACACCTGCTTGACCAAATGCATTTTATTTTGGCTCCGGCTGGGTTTATTCGCCATTTCATTTTGTTAAAGTCTTTCTCGTGTTTTACTCTGCGGGCCAAACCAGGTTTGGTCCCTTTGTTCATCGCCTTTTCGCAGGCTTCCACAAAGAAGCCCTCCTTTAGGCGCCTGAGAGTCTGGGTATGCAGGATGTGAGGGAGGGGTTTTAGGACCCCTGCCATGGGTTCCTTTTGTAACCCAAGTCGCACTCTTGTCTGATTGGCTAATGGGACTGGCCTTGCCAGGCCAGCCACCCTGCTGTGTGATTGACAGCCAGGATGTATGAATGGGGGGAAAACTGCATAAAAAGCAGGTCTCTGGGACTGGAAGAGCAGAGTCGCCACTGGAATGAAAGAACCAATGAGGAACTGGAAGAAGAGGACCCTTACAACGACTGAACCGCCCGGTGAAGCCCTGCTGCAGGTCCGAATCTCCAGAATCCACCGACAGAGAAGATCCTCCAGGAAACTTCTTCCCTTGAGCTGGTGGGACCAACCAATTCACCCAAACTGCAAGCCAGGACCCCTCTTCTGCTCGAATTAGCTGTTCAGAGCTACAGTGGGCCGGATAGCCAGGAAGGTCGGACCCTGCTTGGGTTTTAAGGAGCGCACCTTTTATTTGTTGTTTGGCGTTGCTGCTGTTTTCTTCCCTTGGTAGTGCAGGACCTTCCAGTCTTCCTACTTCTGATCAGTCGGACAGTCGCTTCAGGAACCATGAGCCTGCAATAACTACCAGGAACGTCTGCCTCAGCTACAGCCCCCTCTCCGTTTTAAGGTTCTGTGCCAATCCGGTTGTCCGTTTCGTTCAGCCGCGGGGAAAGTGTTTGTAATCTTTCTCCAATCTGAGGGCTTGTCCTTCTCTTCTCTTTGAACTAACTTTTCTACCAACCAACCTCGTCCGGAAACCGTGCCACAAACTTTACCGCAAACTACCCTGAACTGTATTATCTTGAGCAAAAGACTTTTGAACCATTGACTTTGGCCCTAAGCCTTTTCTATCTTATTTTATCATTGTAGTCTTTCTTGTTCGCTTGCTCTGAGTATTTACCTGTTGGTGTGGATTCATTTCTGTTAACTTTTGTCTTTCCCTCCCCTTTAAATTGCTGGAGTGCCATTTTGCTCCCACTTCATTTTGTGCGCTTAACTTCTCTGGAATTTAAGGGAAGTGGTGTGGTGTATTAAGAGTGTGATTTTTAGACTGCTTATAATAGTGTAATGTTATGCAACTGAAGAGTGAAATAAAAGTATATTCTTTTACTTGAAAACCTTGAGTCAGTGTTTGCCTGAAATAGTAATTGCTGTCCTTTGTGTAACTATTTGATACTGCTCACTTACTCTTGAGATAAGTCTGGCTGCTCTGCTACTACTTTAACTGTGTAGTACAGGCTTGTACCAAAGGTGAAATTGTACTGTCACTTTAGTCTTAATTGTGTGTGGTGTTCCCAAAGGGTACTGCATATAATTCTGCCTAACAGGTTCCATATTCAGAACTTATGCTGTGAACTTTCAGCTGTGAAACAATTTTGACATATAGGTTATACGTATCTCAGTAAAAGCGAGTGAATGTGGGCCTTGTAGCCTTTGAACTCGCTTGCTTTAAAGCCTGATTAAAATCCACATCTAGTACGTATGCTGTGAACTGTCAGCTGTGAAACAACTGTGACTTCCAAGTTATAGTATCACAGTCAAAGCGGGCCTTGTAGCCTTTAAACTCGCTTCCCTTAAAATTACGTTCCATATTAAGAACTTGTGCTGTGTACTTTCAGCTGTGAAATAATTAACTCCTAAATACTTGATGACCTGTTAATTTGCTTAGCTGACCCCAAGCCGGTCAAACCAGAGGCTGCAGGCAGGACTTGCATAAAATCTGCCCCTGGTTTATCTTTGGCGAATCCGCCTGTTTGTGCATTATCGGCTCAGCCTCAGCAGCCTATAGAAACTAGTGCATTTCCAAATTTACCACCCTTTGTTCCTGAACAGGCCCATGGGCTCATAGGAAGCCAGGATAAACAGAGTCATGGCAATCCAGAGACTAATTTATTGCCCTTCACACTTGATAGAGAAGTCCCCATTGATTACCCTCAGACA
The DNA here is from genome assembly GCF_040938575.1 of Ambystoma mexicanum. Taxonomy (NCBI): domain Eukaryota; kingdom Metazoa; phylum Chordata; class Amphibia; order Caudata; family Ambystomatidae; genus Ambystoma; species Ambystoma mexicanum. The sequence continues at coordinate 547,910,555 of NC_090923.1, forward strand.
GACATCTGTCTGACAGTAGCCTCATTTCATGTGACCATACCTTGCACCGGTAACTTTGAATGATGGCAAAGTCACCCATGTAGTATCTGCATTCATACACTCCCCACCCTTACCACTTTCTAGTTTATCCCAATCTCCGGCCATGTTTTCTAACTCACCTCTATCAATCTCATATACCAATCCCACGCCTAGAAGAATTTCCTTTCCACCTCAAAATATTCCCCTCTTGCTCGAGGCAACTCTAGGGGCTATGAATACGACACTCTTAACTTTGGCTAAATTATATGAAGTGATGGATAAGAAAATGCAGACAAACAACGAATTACTGGCTGAGTTACTTCCTCAAGGTGATTCCAAAAAGGGAGGAGCTGATTGCAGGTCTGAGCTGACTGTAGCCCCCAAAGCTTTATTGGTAACGGGGTCACAGTCTAGCGAAAACATTATTGATCTATGCACACAAAAGGCTCATGATGTGCTTCAACCGATATCTTTATAAAAAGGCATGGATATGGATTAATTGAAAGACAATCATGCCCAAGGAATGCAGGATCTGACTCCAAATCCGGAAACGTGTAGCAAAAACCTCACATCCAACTTTCACAATCTTTGCTAATAAGAAAACCGTATTAACCAAAGTGACAAAAAAATAAAAAATTAGAAGTTACCACTTAAACCTTCTCAAATAAGATTGCGTAACTTCTTACAGGCGCTCACATCATCATCTAATAATCAGATCTTACATTGAAAAAATGAAATTACTAAGAAATATGCCAAAATGGCCCAGGTAAAAAAAGATCTTAAACAACCTGCTCTAGATTCATTGAAGCATGGCCTCTCCTGAGGACTATGAGCCATTAATTAGATGATCGCATCCATGCTGTACAATCTCAAAGTGATAATAATGAAACAACCAATAAAATCGCTGAAACAAAACATTAGCTTGTAGAGAAAGGTAAGGCCAATAAATGTGTACAAAACATTGAGAACTAGCTGTTTATTTTGTATTTGTATTTTATTTATATAGCGCACCGAGCCCTGAGGCAACTGGGCACATTTCTTAGGTACAGACCGATATGGATATGTACAGTTAGACATGGAAAATCAAGATTACAAGCATGGGAAATAAACAGAATGCACAGAACATATAGTATTTACATTCAAAAATGTACATAGATAGCATAGAGCACAGACCTATGTACAAAGATTACGTCGGGTACGAGAGTATTACTTAGATGTTGTGGATTAGTTTTCGTTCTGATTGAGCCAGGTTTTTGCCCCGTTGAAGAATTTATGGATGGAGGGTTCTAGCCTGATGTTGGGCAGTAGTGTATTCCAAGTTTTGGCTGCGAGGGCTGGGAAGCTTCTGCCCCCTGCTTTTTCCAGTTTGTACCTAGGTACGGTGAGGAGGTTGGAGTGAGAGGATCTGGTTTGTCTAACTGAAGTGTTGAGTTTGAATTTGTCTGAGAGGTATTTGGGTGCTTGGTTGTGTATACATTTATGTAGGAGGGAGAGAGTCTTGAATTTAATTCTTTGGTTGATAGATAACCAATGGACGTTACGTCTCAGATCTGAGATGTGTAGTTTTCTGGGGAAACTGGTGGTTGCTCTGAGTGTGTTATTTTGATAGATTTGTAGTTTGTGTAGATTGTGTTGACTAGTGCCTAAATATAGCGCATTGTAGTAGTCCAACTTGGTAAGTACCAGTGCTCTGGCCAATGTGATGCAATTTTCTGTCGTCGGGAATGGTCTGCAAGCGTTAATAAGCTTGCATGTGTAGGCAGTGGTGGATGCTGTGATGTTGATTTGTTTACCTAGCGAGAGAGTGGCATCAATGTACATACCTAATGTTTTGACGTCTTTAGATACTTTGATGTCATTGCCGTCAATATTAAAGGTGTTAAATTTGTTGTCCAGTTTGTTGAGTCTGGCTTGGGTTGCCACTAGGAGAAGTTTAGTCTTGTCGCCATTGAGGCAGAGACTGTGTTGTGCCATCCACCCTTGGATGATCAGGTAGATGTCGTTGAGTCATTGTGAGTCATGGTTGCCTGTGATGTGTATGAGAATTTGTGTGTCATCAGCGTAATTAGTGTATGATATGCCCAGTTGGTCGAGTTTGTGAAATAGAGGTTTGGTGAAGATATTGTAGAGTGTGGGGGAGACACATGAACCTTGTGTGACCCCACATGTGACAGTCGATGGATGTGCAGAGGCCGCTGGTGCAAATACTCTGGTTGTTCTGTTAGTTCTGTTATTCAGAAATGATTGGATCCAAGTGATGGCGTCATTGGACAAGTGGGCTGCGAAGGAGAGGTGTTTGCAGAGAGTTTTATGGTCGACTAAGTCAAAAGGCGCTGATAGATCTAGTAAGAGAAGGAGGGCAAGGTTGCCTGAGTCCTTAATGTTCTCAATTTGGGTTACTAGATCTATCCGGGCTGTTTCGGTGCCGTGTCTAGGTCGGAATCCGGATTGTCGTAGCCCTAGTAGGTTGTTGGTTTCCAGATGGTGCTGGATCTGTAGGTAGGCTGCCCTGTCGATCTTCAAGAGGAAGGGTACCGTGGTGATTGGTCTGTAGTTGAAGGGGTTGTTAGGATCAAGGGAGGGTTTCTTAAGGAGTGGCATGACCCATGCTTCCTTCAGGTTAGTAGGGATTTCATTGGCCTTGAAGGAGGCATTGATCAGCGAGGTAATGAATGGGGCAATCTCCTTTGCTGTTTCTTTTATGATGGGAGCAGGGCAGATGTCGCCCATGCATCTGGGTGGTTTGAGGCTTAGTATTATTTCTTCTACTTCCTTGATTCTGAGTGAAGAGAATTTGAATAAGGTAGGTTGGAGAGGGGGTGGGGTCGCGGATGAGTGAGCAAGAAGGTTTTGAGTTAGGTTAGCTTTTTTCGTTTCAATTTTCTTTTGTTGGAGCTCAATTTTGTCTGATAGTACTTTTTGAATGTTTTGGCACCAAGTGGTGTCCTTGATGCAGGGGTTACGGGGCTGTGTTGGTGATTCAAGCTCTCTAAGAATGCTGAATAATTCCTTAGAGTTGGATTTGGCATTCTGAATGCGGTTATTGTAAGAGTCGGATTTAGCTAAGAAAATTGCAGATTTATATGAGGCAGAGGCTGCTAGGAAGTTTTCTTTGTTAGGAGCCGTAGGGGTATTTCTCCAATTTGTTTCAGCTGCTCTTTTGTTTATTCGAAGTGTCCTCAATTGTGGGGTGAACCAAGTGTTGAAGTGGGCGACAGGTCTGGCTTTGCGAGTCTTCAGCAGTGCTAGTTTGTCGATGGCATTTTGGATGGTAGTGTTGTAGAGGTTCACCAGGTGGGTAGGGTCCTCATTAGGTTCGAGGGTAGTGTCCCTTTTTAGGATTGGTTAAGTGTGAGTATTTTAAGGGCTGTTATGTTGCACAAGTTTCTTGCTAATCCTGGAGGGGCTATGGCTTTCTCCTGGTTAAGTGGATCTCTGGGAATAGAGAAGAGGATAGCGTGATGGTCTGTCCAGGCGAGGGGATGGTTTGAGGTGATGGTGGTGTTGCAGTTGCAATCCGCTACCTAGTCTCGTTGTCTTCTTTTAGAATGCGTGGCTTGCGTCAGGCGTTGGCTGAGACCTAAGTCTGCTATGCTGCTGTTAATCTCCTGGTGTCATATAGAGCCAGTGTTAGGCAGAATCCTGTGCAGTTCCCTTAGTGAGCACTACAGAAGATTAAGACTACAGGTATGAGCAAAAAATCCCCTTTGGTATCAGTCTGTACCACAAAGATTCAGTTGGTAGCTGTGGCTAAGCAGTCAGACCTATCTCAAGAGGGAGATGAGCAGTATTCAGGGTTTACACATTAGGACTAAAATACTATGGAACAAGGAAACACTGACCAACGCTTGGTATCAAAAAGAATATATATATTTATTTTACACACATCACTATTATAAAAGCAAGTTAAATCAATCAAGAAAAGTATACATAACTCCCTATTTAAATTGTAGACAAGTTTGAGCAAGAGTGAAAACTGAGCAAAACGGCACAGTGAAAACCAACCAGAAATGGCACTCTATCAATTTCTCAAAAGGGAGGGAAAGGCCCAGTTATACAGGAATATACTCTTAAACGCACCAGAAACACTTCCCAAGAAGATTGTGAACAAGTTATTCAAGGCAGTACTTTAGCATGTATAATACTGAGGTGAAAACCGAGCAAAATGGCACTTCACAGGTTTAAAACATGGGAAGGAAAATGTGGTTATAAGAGTTAGGTGCACCAACACATTTCTAGGTGAGAAGCAATATAGAGAAGGTAGTTGTAACAGATTTAGCCAGAGTCAATAGGCCTGTGCCAGAGTCAGTGGTACAGGGCAAAGTGCGCAGGAGCAAAATGTTCTTGTAGCTGCAGTCAAGTCTTTGTTAAACGATTCGAAAAGGTGGTTGCAGAAGGTGAAAGACAATGTTAGATGATAGGGGAAGCCAACCCAGTAGGTAGCTAAAGGATTTAAAACACCTTTAGCAGTACCCAAGGGAAAGGGAGGCCTGGCGGAACAATGTACCTTAAATTGTAGAAGAGGCTCCTGCGGTGGCAGTAGTTCCTGCAGTTCGGGAGATCCAGCAGAGGAAGACAGGCTCTCGTCGTGGAGGAAGGTTCGAGTTACTGCACTGGCCAGGGATGAAACCAGCCGCGGTGCTGCCAAACAAAATAAAAGGTACGCACCTTAAAATCGCGGTCTGGGTGGACTGGTGCCTGGCTTTCCGGTCTCCTAGTGCTTGGAACTGGCGGTTCGACCAAGACAGGTCCGGGAAGGCGATTGGCGAACTGGTTGGCCCCACCAGCTCAAGGGAAGAAGACTCTTGCAGGCGAAGATCTTCTCGAGTCATCAGAGAAAAGTGGTGAGGATCTGCAGTAGGGCTTCACCGGTGGTTCAGTCGTTGCAGGTGTCTTTGGCTTCTCTCCTCTTCGGCTTCTTAGTTCCAGTGGTGACGTCTTGTCCTCCAGTCCTCAGGACCCTGCTTTTATGCAGCAATACCCCCATTCATACAGCCTTGCTGTCATTCACACAGTGGGGTGGCTCTCCTGGCGGGAGAACCCCCCAGCCTATCGGGGCAGAGTGCGACTTGGGTTGCATAGGCAACCCTGTCCAAGGTGCCTATTCCCCCTCCCACACATCCTGTCTACCCCAGACTCAGTGGCGCCGAAAGGAGGGCTTCTGTCCAGAAGCCTGCCAAAAGGACAAACAAAGGATCCCCGACCTGGGTTAGGACTATAGAAAAAGACACGAGAAAGAAATTAAATCAAAGTTCTGGCAATAAAAACCTACTGGAGTAAAGTTAATATTAAAATAAACCGGCGGTATGTTAGAGGCTGTCAGTAAAAGTGGTAGCCTCGAACAATGGGAAAATCCCATAGGAAAATATTTGCGGTCAAATATTTTTGATAGTAACCACTGCCACCAGCCAGAAACCTTTGAGAGAGGGACTGCACGGTACCCCCTCGAAAAATGAACATTAGGGAAAAACTATTAACCCTTCACAGTACTTCCATGGTAAAATGGGTTGTACTGGTTTAGTTCATAAGAATTGACTAGTAAAGTCAATGGGGACTACATGCCTTGGGAGACGGTAGTCAGTCCCAGGGTATGGTGTCTATGTTTAGGGGTCGCTACGACATCCCTGTGGTACGGCACGGAGGGTGCTGTGTACCACACATGAAAAAGATGATTCCTATGAGGGTGAGAAAAACCCCATAGACCATAAGCACACAAGATAGCCTAGAACACACACTAGCAATCTGCCTAAGAGTGGGAAAAAAGGGTCTCACTCTTAGCAGGAGAACAAAACAAACCCCTCAAATCCAGCAAAGCTGCTGGGGTACTCTATAGGTAAGGAAATTAGCCATAGAAGAGAATTATCCCTAACACCCAGGTTGAAGTCTCCAAGGAGGAGCGTTTGCGAGCAAGGTTTAGTATTAGTGGTTATTAATAGCGATAAGTCTTCTTCGAAGGAAGCAAGTTGGCCAGGGGGTCTGTAGATCAGGTGGGCTGTGATCGTTTGAGACGGTGATAGAGGTAGTTTGAACTATAAATGTTCAGTGGAAGGGAGTGTTTGGCTGGGAATGTGTCTGAGGCCTAGGGAGTATTTAGCAATAATAGCTACACCGCTGTCTTTGGATGAGATTCTGTCTTGTCTAATGATGGTGTATTGGTCTGGGATGGCTAGTGACAGGGGGGGCCTGAGGCGTTGTGGAGCCATGTCTCTGTGATGGCTACGAGGTCCAGGTCATTGGATGTTATAAGGTCATTAATGTCAAGTGCATGTGCAGTTAGAGACCTAGCGTTGACGACTCCACCTTTTAAGGTGGAGGAGGTGTTGGTCCGTGAAGGTTGTTGGCTGATGTTTTTGGCTGGAGAGCTAAGGTTGGTAGGTGGATTATTTGCAGTAAATGCTTTGTTGTGTATAGTGTTTTGTCGTTGCTTGATGTCAAGGTTGGGTGGGGTATTGAGATGTCTTCTGGGGAGTCTGTTACATAGTCTAGAGTTGCTGATAGTGGTGGGGGACGGTATGTTGGGTGTGGGTTTTCTAGCGAATAGATGTATCCATTGTTCAGGTGTGAGGTTGTGGTCTTGGTGGGTGTTAGATGTGTGTTTTGTAGTGGATTGTACAAAGTCTGGTAGGAAGACTGGGTTGGATGTTGGCTGAGCAGGGCAGTGTCTTGGCCATAGCGAAGGTGCGGCTGCATTCTGCATTCTGGCTTGGAGAGTGCATAACTGCTTTTGGCGTGATCCGTATGTGGGCCGCTGTGGGCTCGGTATACCAAAGTGGTTTGATACCATTTGTGAGTATATAGGTATAGGGATAGTACATAGGTTAGCAGGCAGGTTAATAGCCCCGCTAGGTTGGTATGCTGGGTGGCAATAGGTAGATAGTAGAGAAAGTTGGGTCAACAGGCAGATAGGAATTCAGTGCTAAGCTGGTCAAATATCAAAGTAGTGGCCAGGGTTCCAAGCGGGCTGTGGTCTGGTGTAGCAAGGAATCACGTGCCGACTAGTTCTGGACGATGGAACAGTACATTTGCAAAGGTACAATCAGATCAAGTGAGCAGTTGTGCATGTCAGATGGCAGGCATGTTCATTGGCAATGTACTGTGAGGTATGCAGAGCGGAGGCAATTCTAAGATTCACAGTAGTAGTTAGGATCATTTAGTGCAGGCAAACAATCAGGCATAAACCATACAAAGTAGTATCACATCCAGTTGGTTAGGTACGGTCACTGTGCAATGACGATGAGCGGAGGATGATGCAAGCACAGAGTTAGGCTAGTCTCAATATGGAGGTATGTGGACTAAGTGAAACGCTGCCACAGGTTTAGTGAAGGCAGTGTGGAAATGCCTATTGCCGGTGGGGAGGGGCGGGTGCTTTGCATTCGTGAAAAAGGATTATAGTAACATCTTGACTAGGTGCATAGGTAGTGCTATTAGTGCAGCAAGGATATATCACAAACGATGGTATTAGACAGTACCTGATTGTCCTTAGCGTGGGGGGTGAGCATGATTACTGTCCATGGCAGATTACTTCAAGATCGGATGCGATACGGCCGGTAGTTCATATGTTTGTCACCAAGTAGTGGAAAGTTGTAGAAGAGTGTAGTAGCTCCTGAGGGACGAGGAAGTGGTGATGGGTAGTGTCCCGCGCTGTACTGAGAATGCCCTTCAAGGGAATGTGCAACAGCTGTCATCGACGAAGACAGCCACAGTGCAGGCCATTGAGTCGTTATTGGGTGCATGATGTCATCCTGCATATACCTCGTCCGGCTCTGCAGGTTGCAAATGCGACCCTTACAGGAATTCATGGACGCTCTCTGGATGCAGGTGTCCCGAAGCTTCACGGACAAGATCCCTCTCAGCGACAAGTTCCGTTGGGCGATAGGATGGTGGGGCGTCCGGTCCAACATCACCCAGGGCATGGGATTTCAAAACCCCCCATACCAGGAGATGGTCATCACAGAGGCTTCGCTGGAAGGCTGGGGAGCCCACACCGGAAGTCTGCACACCAGAAGCCTGCGGCTGCCGGAGGGGGAAAGGATCTCCACATCAACATCTTGGAGCTACGGGCCCTCAAGTTGTTCCTTCCATCTATGAAGGGCAAGGTGGTGAGGATCTGCATGGACGAAACCAAATCATGTTCTCCCTCAGCAGGGAATTGCGCTCCTGCCGCGAGTGGGAACTTTGGCAGGATCAGGTGGACTGCCTCTACGTCAAGTGGGGCAGGCCCCCGATCGATCTATTTGTGGCAGCGAACTCTAAATGCCAGAAGTTTGCCAGCAGATTCCACCAACCGAGGAGCCTTGGGGACCTGTTTTCCTTCCCCTTAGAAGGGCTGTTTCTGTACGGGTTTCCCCTGTTCCCTCTCCTGCTACGAGTCATCAATACACTCAGACAGTGTCACTGCAGGATGATGCTCATCGCCCTGGCATGGCCGAGGCAGATTTGGTACCCGGACCTTCTCAGCTTGTCAGCGTCGCCTCCGGTCAAGCTGCCAGTGTTCCAGATCTTCTCACCAGGAGAATCATGACCCAGGATCGCTAAACCTGAGGGCTTGGCTCCTGCAGCCCTAGAGTCTGGAGGATATGAGTTGCCAGCAGACTGCAGGGAGGTCCTCGCCAAAGCCAGGGCATCTTCGACCTTGAAGTGCTACGGTCACAAGTGGAAGCATTTAGCTATGTGGTGCCGGTCACAGAAGATTATCCCTTTCGGACTGGCACACGTCTCCATCAAGGTACATCTGGCGGCTATCTCCCGCTACACCAGGTCACCAGGAAGATCTTGACTTTGGTCCCACTGACTCATCAAGGAGTTTCTCAAAGGACTTTTCTGATCTTTCCTGCTGGTAAAGGCTCCTCCTCTGGCGTGGGAACTCAACGTGGTTCTGACAAGGCTCATGGGGGGGCCCCATTCGAGCCTCTGCATCAGGCCCTGCTCAATTTTCTCTCATGGAAAACGGCTTTCCTTGTGGCCATCACTTCTGCCAGATGGATAGGTGAGATCCAGGTGCTATCCTGTAAGCAACTGTAGTTGACTTTCCACAAATCGAGGCTGGTGCTATGTACACACCCGTCCTTAAGGTTCTGTTGGAATTCCACCTCAACGAGCCTTTGGTGTTCTGTTTTTTTTTCCCAAAACCTTTGTCGCTGGTGGAAAGGGCCTTGCACTCGCTGGACAGTTGCTTGTGCACTGAAGTTCTATGTGAACTGCACGAAGAGTTTTCGGAAGACTTCACAGCTGTTCATGAACTTTGGTACTGTGAACCATGGTAAAGCCCTGTCCAAGGCTTCCATTTCAAGATGGCTCTCCGGCTGCATCACACGCTGTCATCGGTTGGCTAATCGACCGCTGCCCAGCCGTCGAAGAGCTCACTACACCAGAGTGATCACTGCAACAATGGCGTTCCTGTCTGGTGTGCCCCTGCTTGACATCTTCAGGGCTGCTACGTGGTGGTCCATGCACACCTTCAAGAAGTTCTACTGCGTCAACAAGGATTCCAGGGAGTTGTCCAGAGTCGGCCAAGCAGTGCTACGTAACCTGTTTGTTTGAGGTGAGTCTGTTCCAGGGGTAAGTGTAATTACTTCTGTTGATCCTTACCACCTCCCGTGGTTGTGTAATGTTGTACTGCTATGTATTTGTAATTCATGAGTATGTGAATCCTTGCCAGACCCCATGCTGGAGAAGGTTTCATTTACTTACCTATAACTATTGTTCTCCAGCATGGGTCGAGCATGAATTCACATGCGAACCTTCACTCTGACCCCTCTGCAGCTCTTCTTGGTCATAATGTCACTTTATGGTCTTCCCAAATCTGAAGATGGCTGCCAGAGGAGGGGCTTAGGGAAAGGACTGTCATGGATGGGGCAGTATGAATCAGAGGACATTGATTGGTTTAGAGGAGAAATACAGTTTGTAAGTGTAAGTGAAACAGTTTTTTCTTTTACCAAGGATTCCCAGCCTGACGGGAATATTCATGAGCATGTGAATTCATGCCAGACTCATGCTGGAGAACAATAGTTGGAGGTAAGTAACTTAAACCTTTCCTATCACCTCCATGTTACGTACTGCTTTGGGAGTCTATCATAGATGAGAAATCTGTGGCAGGAAGGAATTCATTAGAAGAACAAATTACTTACCTCCCAGGAATGTTCTTTCTGATGGATGTTCCTGCCAGGTATTCTTCATTTATGATATCCATATCCTACTTGCCCTTCTTGCGGAAAGCTAGTACACCATTGGTTCTGCAGTCCCTCAGCGTCAGAGTGCTAGGGAAAAAGGTTGGAACTGAAGTCATGGGGCGCGACGCAACTACGTTTACTGGCCCAACGTCATTTCCAGGTTGGGGTGCGTTGAGGCGTCGGACGGACCAGACATGGAGCCGCCCAGTTCCGACTGGTGGCGGAAACGTTTCTGGAGAACAGCTGCCATGGGATATGAATATCATAGATGAGGAATCCGTGGCAGGTAGATCTATCAGAAAGAACATTATAGAGAAGTAAGTAATTTGTTCTTCTTAAGGTTAAATGGAATTATCTGAATCTAAATTGTGATATAGTTATGACCTGTATTAAACCACTGAGCTATATTATCCACTAGAATGCTTTAGTTATGGTACATAGCATTTATATAGCACAATGTCTAACATTTACGTTAACTTTTAGCTCTAAGATGTATCTGAGATTCTTTAGCACTGTTTTGCTGGTTGTGGGGTTCCTTGCTGTGAGAATCCTGGAGGCAAGTTGGGTCTTGCCTTTTCTGTTAAATGAACTTTGTGTGCGTGTGTCGGTGTGTGTGTGTGCGTGTTTGTGTGTGTTATGGAACTTGATTGTTGTCAATCTGAAAGATACAGTGGTCTCTTGGATGGAGTGCCCAGATTTTGACTGTTGTGATTATGGCGAAAAAAGGAACTGTGAGTTTGGCTATGTTTAGAGATTGCAATTGTCACTTGGAGGAAGTACTGTGGGGCACAATCACGTCTGCATTTGTGTCTAATAGTTTGAATGCCAGTAGGGCTTTCTGTAATATCTTGGGCGCAGACTCTTCTTTTTACATGTGTTGTAATATATAAGTTTAGAGGGTGTCCGTGATAAGGACCTACATGCTTTATGTCTAGTGTTTGAGGCAGCAGTGTGTTTCAGGAGTAGGTCGTATCTTTTTAATAAGATGTGATCTAGGAGTTGACAGACCATTCATTAGGTCTTTGAGGGAGCTGGATCCTGAAGCCTTGCCAAAGACCTGGTGAAATGTTTTTTCTGCTGCTAGCAGTGTGTGGTGTTCTCGAAGTGGTATCATGGTTTAAGGAGGGTAAGTGTGCATATGTAGATTGGATATAGAAAGTGTTTGTTGATTTGTTTGGGGTGTTCCCCGAATCGTATGCCTTGTAAGATGAAGGATTTTCCACTAAGATCTCTCGACTGTTGTTGACTTTGTATCTACAAGGCCATGCTCACACTGTGATAAATGAAAATATCCTCCTGGCGCCTAAGTGTGAGGTCTAGTAGTACCTTTTTTGTAATGCAACCCCATATCACTAATAGTGTGTGAAAGCTGCACTCTGCTTATCTGGTAGATTCAGCCAATCTTTTAGTTCAACATTAAGCAAAGATCATGGGCAAATTGAATTTTCTTCTTGCTTTTAGTGTACAAGACAAATTCTGATTTCTGGTGATGTGTCATTTCTGGTTGTGTGTATTTGGTTGGATGTTGGCAGGTCTGGAAGGGTCCCTCTTGGCGAATGCCCTGTCTCGTTGGCCTGAATGTAGTCAGTTGATTGTCCTCAAGATGATGGTATTTGTTGTTAACAAGCTGCCTTTTGTGTCTGCAGATCATGGTTGCTGGGTTCTCAGCACATGTTGATGTTAGTCGTGCTAACGAGATTGGCAATGAGGTAAGGCGAGTCTTCAAGCAACTGAAGGATTCACAGCAGACTGCACAACTTTACAACAATAGAGAACGGCTACTAGGATTGCCAGTCACCAATGTAAGTACTTGGTCTATTTAGGAGATTATATGTCTGACCTATTACATGTCTGTGGCTCACGTGCATCACATATTTAGGAGTGTGTCACTGGGACTTCAAATAAAGGTGCCCTTCCCAACTAAAAGTGCCAGCATGGATATTTAGCCCCTTGGAGTGTGGCAAGGGAGAATGCCTCTACCAGTGTAGGTGAACTTTATTCAGGATATTACTTTACCAATGAAGACTACCTATGTTAAGCATATAATTGTAAGTGCCTTTCCTGTAGAAAAATCATAGGACTGGTAATTGTTTTAACCCTGCTCTGGTACAGTCTTGACAAATATAGGCCATGTCTCTCGTGAGGTGTCCTTTCATAGCTCATTGAGAATGTCTTCTGTGGCAGGTCAGGAGGAGGACGCGGACACTGTGACGACATTTTGACTGGTGTTTGTTAAAATAATAAAGATAAGGCCTATCTTTCCATATTTCTATGTGGGTGTTCCCTGCCTATGTATATAACTAAGGTGCTCATCAGTCGTCAGCAAGTTTCAAATGAGTCAGTGAATGAATCAGTCTGCTGTACAAAGACTAGTTCTAACTAACTCTGCCCTATTCTAAACAACTTAAATAAGATCAGGAGAATGTCTCCCTTCTCCTGATTGTGTTATGGCAATGTCTCTTCTCTTCACAAATCATTTTTAGCTGGCTATTCTTTAATAGTCTCTTGTCACTTCCTGTATCTGTTCGTGCCACTCTTTTGTAATCTGTGTGGGTCTTTCTCCCCGTTTTGGGATAGATCCTCCAGTATTCCCTTTTCTGTATCTTTATTCTTCGCTGATTCAGGTTGATATGCCCTTTTGAGTTCGTTACCATATACCTTCTTAGCTGTGAAATGCCTTCTTGGCTTTTAGGGTTCCCATTCTCCTCGTGTGATTGACCTAGCATCTCTTCCATTAAGTGGTTCACTTGGCTTTTCTTTCATTTCACAGTATTCTCTCTCTGGTATTCTTCACTCTTTACTTCCTGACTTATTGGCTATTTGCCCCTCTTCCCAGGGTATTTGTACCCTGGTGGTAGAGATCTCTCCACATTAATACAGTTCCACTTTATTGACTTCAAACTCAATGTCTCGTCAGTTCTACTGGGACAAGTGTCTACTGCTTCATAACACTTTGCCAACAGCCTTCCGGTTCTCCCGTCCTCCCTGTTACTTTTGATTCTTCCAGGGAATGTCATTAGGGCTTCTACTGGCTCAGGTTCTCTTTGCCTGCTCTGGTTCTCTGTCTTCTTAACTCAGCTAGTGTCCCGCTCTTGGTCCTCTCTTTCCCCAAGATATGTTATGGCTGCGGGTAAGTGAACGTCTTGCTGTTTCGTCCGCGTTGTGGTTCGGCATCATTGGGAGGGCGAGGGGAGAAAAAAAAAAAAAAAAAAAAGCACCTGGGAGACTAGTTTTTACTTCTGAAACGTTTGAAACCACGAAAGAGTCGTGTTCATGCCACCACCGGGATATGGATTCCCGTCTCCTCTGCTTCCCACTGCATGTAAATGCTGGTCCTCCAGCTTTTCGTTCTCTCGTTCAGGCCACTTCTGCAAGATGTTGGCTCGGCGACTTTCCTCAGTGCCACCTCTCACAGGGGTCATGCCTTAAGGTGGCTTCCCCTTCTTATGCTCTCTTGGCTTTGCCTCTGCTTGGCACGTGTTGCTCTCTGTCTCCTCATCACAGTTTTATGGAGGTCTCTTATTAAAGAGACAGATCCTCTTTCTTGTTTGCAAAGGGATATTTTAGTTTTGTCCTTGGCTTCTATAGTGTTCTTCATATCTGACAGTCCCATATATGCCACTGTGGGAAATGGCTTGGGGAGTTCCTTGCCAGAACAAGTGTTCTTGTCCCCTAAGTGGGGGAGGCTCTCTCAGTGAGGTCCCACTTGCCCAGACCCCTAGGGTGGGTCTGCTGAAGCAGGCTTACCTCCCTAGACTCAAAGGGGGAGGCTCCCCCTTAGGGGGAAAAGGGACGAATTCCCTCAATTTGCCACACTTCCCAATATGAGCAATACAGTAGAGACACGTTTTGTGTTCATGCCTCTATGCCACCCTTGACTGACGGTCACCTCCCAAGTTCTATTTTTCTGTCTCTTGGTAGAATGCAGGTAAGCATTTCTCCTTGTACATTTTTGGCAGTTTCTCGTTTACTGTAAATCCTTTTTGAGAGGGGCTATTTTCCTTTTTACAAATTCCAAATAGCTATTTTTTCATTTTTCTATTAAACATTTCTAATTCTTTTGCATTGTCCAGATCTTCTAGTCCAGCAAGGGATTTGGGTGCAGGGTTAGCTTATGTACACTTGGTGATTTTGGATGAAAACATTTAGATTATGTTTGCTGACAGGAATGCCATGATTACAGGTGATAATCTTTATTACACCAAGTCCAACTCTTAAAGGATAACAACATTATACTAGTATCATGAGCTTTGCCCATAAGAATTTAATATGTTGTTGATGTTGAAGAACATTCAGCCTGACATTGCAGTGCAAACAGCCAACACATGTTTCGACACAGCGTCTTTCTCAAGGCTGACAAACAATCAAAATAATAACGCAAAATAATTATATAGACATTGTTTGGATAGCATGACATTATGAGGAAATATGCAGTTAGCGAGAAAAAGAAACATATATGTACATACCATAGGCAAGATGGGTATGCAGATGAGGATTACAAACGAGACACAGGAGAAACAGAAACCAATATTGAGAATATTTACACCATGATAGAATTAACTCATCAAAACAAACATTTATATCTCCTCAGTTAAACGTGCTTACTGCTATGCTTAAAAATGTATGACATGCCTGTTAGTCTTATATTGTACAAGAGCGGAGCACCCTAATGCTGGTACATGCATATGCTTTTAGTTTGTGCAGTTAATCCATTTGATTGTGTAATTGCCTTCCCATCACCATAATGGCTGTGTAGTTATAAACTATTAAGTAGAGTGGTATCAGTTAGTGCCTGGTTGGGATTGAGTATGGTGCTCTGAATTGGCTGTGATCATATTGTATTACATAAGTGGAACTCAACCTTATCTCAGAATATAAGTCTCTGCAAAGTGAGTTCCAGAAAGCGGTGTTAAACACTGTTCATGAAGTAGCCTTAAATAAGGCTGGTTAAAGCCAGTATAGATATTTATAGGCTTACCTCGTCTGTGTTGGTTTCAAGTAAATTGCAACTGTGGCGGTTTCTCTAATGATCTACGAATACTATGAAATTATAAAGTTGTCACTGATTTGGTATTGTTGTTAATACCCCATCCTAACTGAATGTAGGAGCTTCCCTTGTCTTACCTCAAATTAGATGGTATCTGAATAACCCGTTCAGGAACTTGTGGTAATATTGTGGCCTTTGTAGGCGATACTCGTGCCTAGAACACTTGTGTACAGGCATGTTATAAATGCAACATCATATACTCTATCAGATTTCAAATATATATATATGAAAATACAGATTCTCCCATCAGTTTGTTGTATGTATATAATGCATTAGTAGCTATGTTGCTCGAGCCTTGAAACACTTGTGTATAGGCGCGTTATAAATGTCATATCATATCAGTGTACTGACAACATATCGAATCTGGCCAGTATCTCGAATATGGTGCTCGTTGCACTTTAAAGGTAATGGGACTTACCTCAAACAATGATTTCTGCAGAACTATCTGCAAAGGCAACCCACGTATTTCAGCAGGCAGGCGCCATTAAACTCAATTATGTATGCCTATCACGCATGTCTGTGACGTCACACGTATGTTGCACGTGATGTGCCGCGACGTCTGATAAGTGGACTGATCAGTGGTTGACTTCCGCATTATGCTGAAATGACAAGAAGTCTATCTAGCGCATGATGCGGTTGACTACTATTTTGAATATTAAATGTTGGATAAATATTCCCATATTATTGGGATCTCAGTAATAATATGAACTATAATAATGGCGGCATGAATTATCCAGCATTTTGGGTGCTTCAAGTTTGCATTAATACACTTTAAATGTGATCTGAGCCAGTAGGTTTGCGTAAGGAACTCATGGTGGCAACAGTAAAGACAGACACAAGTGATCACAGTTCAAGGGTGTTTATTAAACTGTATACTGGGTGAGAAAAACGCCTAATCTAAACCTAAATCTAAGATCGGAGCAAGCTACGACCATCAAATAATAAGGCAGTTCTAGTGGCGTCTTGTCAAATAGAAAGGGCCTATACTAAAAAGAACTATTGCCAATCCTTACAACTAAGTTACAAAATAGTGTGGGACAATGTTCTCAAGAAAAGAAAGAAGTGTTGACAAAATGATAAGTCAGGATGGTATGGCTGGTGTCTCCCTTCACAATGTTTTTAGCACAGGTCAAGGCAGGACCTTTGAGCATAGCACACTCCTGGGCCTCGCCAGCACGAGGTTACAGTTCCTTTCAATGATGCCAGGACCTTCCAGGGTCAAGACTCTTTCCTGCAAAAGTCTCTTTGCCTTAGAATGCCTGCTGTACCATAAACAATAAACAAACAAAGGTTCCTTTTGTAATCCTTTCACGTTGGGCGATTGCTATTCCCCCCTTGCATCCCCTCAGCCGGGCTCTGATTCTTCCTGCAACGTTAGCCTCCCTCTATCGCGTGCACTAAGGCCTATCACTCAAGAAACATATCATTCAACAGTCCCAATGTCCTTTTCATCAACTATCCATTGTGGACATCCCTCGACTGGGTTCACACGTGTCGTCACAATGTTCACGAATATATCACGATTTACCCTCAACTCTCAGGCATCCCTCTGCCGGGTGCACAATTGCCAGTTTCACTGTTCACTTGGGTTTGATCACAATGTGGGATTTACCTACCATAGCTTTCTCTTGGCATCCCTCCATGGGTTCACATTGCCATTTTAACACAGTTCAAAAGAAAGTCATTCTAGACCCATTAGGTTCTTCCCTTACACAAGTCAGTATCTCAGCCCCCAGTCAGGCTTTCCTTTAAGCCCCCATTCAGGCTTTCCTTTAAGCCCCAATCAGGCTTTCCTTTAAGCACCCAGTCAGGCTTCACATAGTTCTATCATCTCATAAGGTTCCCCTCTGTCTGGCTCAAACCTTTCTCAGTGGCTCTTATGCCTTGGCTCCCTCTGTCGGGCTGAGCTGCTTGGCCTTCCACTGCTTGTTGGGTCAGAGACTTTCGAGTGGGCAAGGACTTTTACGGGAACCCCAGCCTGACCACTCTGACCATTATTGCGCTCATCATTTCTTTTGTACGCTTCCCTCAATCGGGCTCAAGCTCTACTGGTTTTCACATTCACCCCAATGCCTCTTGGGACTTGTAGTTGGTTTATATTTCCTCTGGGTTTCCCTTTCT
This sequence comes from Ambystoma mexicanum, assembly GCF_040938575.1. Taxonomy (NCBI): domain Eukaryota; kingdom Metazoa; phylum Chordata; class Amphibia; order Caudata; family Ambystomatidae; genus Ambystoma; species Ambystoma mexicanum. The sequence goes on from NC_090923.1 coordinate 547,927,910, forward strand.
CACACTTGAGTACCCCTTCTGCTTCGCTCCCCCATTCCAGCCACCCACACGCTTACCAGGTTCCTTTCTTCATCCACCGTGAGACTTAGACGTCTAGCGTGGCGCTGGTGGGTAGCTGTCTGGGAGGGGGAGAGTTTTGGTAGGAGAAAGGGTCTCACCACCTGCTCCCCCTGCACCTGGACCTCCCTTCACATGCCCAGGGGAAGCAAGATTTGCAGTAAACACGACCAGCAGGCTGCAGTCTAACTTTTATCTAAGGCTCCTTAGATGAGCTATAGCCCGACACAGGTACTGGCTCTGCACCTCGCCCTTCCTCCTCCTCTGGGCACTTTCCACTGCTTCCTCTGCTCCCTCCTGCTCCTTGGTGTGCTTGAGTCTGTGGTAGGGATCCTCTGCCGGACTCAGCCTTGCAGCCTCGCTCCTCTGCTATCAAGAGCAACTGAACTTTCCTCACCAGCAGCTTCCCTTTATACACTTATGTGATGTTAATGGGTAGCAGGTGTGTGATTAGGGTTGGGTCTGCCTGACTTCATTAAGGGGACAGTCTGCTGTCGCAGTGTTGTATTCTGTGTCTTAGTGGGTTTTTCACTGGTAATCTTCACCCCTCCAGATCGCCTCTTCTTCTTCCTAGTATTATACGAAAATGGGGTGAGGAAGCAGATGTTAAGTGTTGAAAAATACCCCAAAAAGACAGAGGGGTTGTATGGTTGTGGATAATGGGTGAGAAGGGGGATACCGTTTCTGGCCTAGGGTGTTCACATGAGAATGACCCCAGACTCCCCTAACCAGGTGATCCTCCCTCACTGGTCCACCCCCAGGGTCTGGATCCAAAGGCGATGGCCATGCCCTGTGTTAGGGAGAATTCTCAAGAATGGGTAATTTCCCTTATCTACTGAGTCCCTCAGCTTCTTTGCTGGGTTTCTAAGATTTCTTTTTTTCACCTGGTAAGAGTGAGAGTCTTTTTTCCCCACTCTTACATGTGTTCTGCTGTGTGTGTTTAACATTTTTGTGTTCATAGACTGTGGAGCCTCACCTACTCCACAGGCATCATCTTTTTACTGTGTGTTAAACAGCACCTTCTGTGCAGTGACACAGGGTTGTGTTTTAGACTTCCCAACTCAGACTCCATTTTCTGGGACTGACTTTTTGTCTGTTTCTCTTGGAGCATTGTTTCGCTCCCTTTTCATCAAGACTTGGCTGGTGGCAGTGGTAACTACCCTATTTTTCCTACCGCGGTTATCTTAAATAACCTTGGTATTGTTTTAGGCTATTTTGGTATCCGTGAACTTAAACCAGCTAGACCATATATGTTTTATTTCGTTTCCGGCTGGGTTTATTCGCCATTTCTTTTTGTAAAAGTCTTTCTCGTGTTTTACTCTGCGCGCCAAACCAGGTTTGATTCCTTTGTTCACCGTCTTTTCATGGGCTTCTACGCAGAAGCCCTCCTTAGGCGCCTGCATGTCTGGAGGGGACAGGATGTGAGGGAGGGGTTTAGAACTCCCTGCACAGGGTCTCCTTGGAAACCCATGTCACACTCTAAAATGATTGGCTGTGGTGACTGTCGCGGCGGGACAGCCACCCTGCTGTGTGATTGACAGCCAGGTTGTGTGAATGGGGGAAAACTGCATAAAAAGCAGGTCTATGGGTCTGGAAAGGCAGAGTCGCCACTGGAACGAAAGAACTGATGAAGAGCTGATGGAAGAGGACCCCTACAACGACTGAACTGCCCGGTGAAGCCCTGCTGCAGGTCCGAATCTTCGAACTCCAATGACAGAGAAGATCCTCCAGGAATCTTCTTCCCTTGAGCTGGTGGGACCAACCAGTTAGCCCAAACTACAAGCCAGGACTCCCTCCTCTGGTCGAATTCATTGTACAGAGCTACAGTGGGCCGGATAGCCAGGAAGGTCGGACCCTGCTTGGGTTTTAAGGAGCGCACCTTTTATTCGTTGCTTTGCTCTGCTGCTGGTTTCTTCCCTGGGCAGTGCATGGCCCTCCATGTTAGGGAGAATTCTCTTATAAGGCTAATTTCCCAAACCTAGTGAGTCCCCCAGCAGCTTTGCTGGATTTTTGGGGTTTGTTTTTTTTTCTCCTGCTAAGAGTGAGACTCTCTTCCTCCCACTCTTGGGCATGATTTGAGGTATGTCTTTGACTTTTTGTGTGTTTGTGGGCTATGGGGTCTTTTTACTCCATAGGGTATCATCTGTTTTAGTGTATGTGTTACACAGCACCCTCAGTGCAGTAACACAGGGGTGTCATAGTGACCCCCAAACATAGACTCTATACCCTGGGACTGACTACTGTCTCCCAGGGCATGTAAAGTCACCATTGACTTTACTAGTCCAAAATTGTGAACAGAACCAGTACAAACCATCATACTGTGGAAGTACTGGAAGGGGTTAATTCGATTGCTCCTGGGTCTGTTTCCAAGGGGGCACTGTCCAGTCTCCCCTTGTCGAGTTTCTGGCTGGTGGCAGTGGTTACCACACAAAATATTCCACCAGAATATTTCCTATGGGATTTTCCCATTGATTTTAAACGCACCACTTTTTGGTGCAATGTTAAAGATACCGCTGGTTTTTTATTTAATATAAAATCACCGGTTGGGTCTTTTCGCCAGAACTCTTTTCTAAAATGGCGTTCGTGTCCGTCTCTGTAACTCCAACCAAGGTCGGGCCCTTTGTTCCACTTTTTGGCGGGCTTCTCCACAGAAGCCCTCCAACTGGTGCCACTCTGTCTGGGTTCCACAGGATGTGTGGGTGGGGGAATGGGCACCCTGGACTGCGTTGCCTTAGCAACTCAAGTCGCACTCTGTTCTGATTGGCCCAGTGGTGAGCCGCCCGGCTCACCACTTAGCATGTATGAGTGACAGCTAGGCTGTTGAATGGGGGGTTTTCTGCATAAAAGCAGTGCTTTTGGGACTGGAACTTCAGAAGTCGCCACAGGACCTAAGAAATCCGAAGAGGGGAGAAGCTGAGCCATCTGCAACGACGACCTCACCACTTTCCCGACGACAAGAGAAGATCTTCTGCTGAAAGTCTTCTTCCTCTGAGCTGGTGGGATCAACCAGTTCGCCATTTCGCCTTCCAGGACGTCGCTTGGTCGAATCACCCGTAACAAGCACCCTGGCGGCCGGATAACCAAGCTTCACCACTGTGACCGCGAATCAAAGGAACGCACCTTTTAACCGACGAACTCTGCGGCTGGTCTCTTCCCTGGGCAGTGCAATGACTCCAAGTTTCCTCCTCGACGAGATCTTCTCTTCCCCTGGTCGAAACCATGAACTGCACCCGCTGCCAGGAACAACTGCCACCGCTGGAGCTTCCTCAACTTTAAAGGTACTGTGTTCCACCTGGCCTCCCTTTCTACGGTTTGCTAAAGGTGACCCTTAAATCCTTGGCTTTCCAACTGGGCTAGCCCCCAGACCTTCTAACTTTACCTTCTGAATCAACGCAACCTCTTTTGAACATTTTTACAAAGACTTGAATGCATTTCTAAATTGTGTGATCTTGGGCACATTTCACCTTGCTCCATTTAAAGTGGACCTGGCCTATGAATTTTGGCTCTACAGTAGACTCTGCCTTCACAAACTTGTTTTGGTCTTAGAAAAGTGTTGGGAACTGTTTTATTTTCATGACCTGCCTTTTTCTCTCCCTTTAACTTAATTATTGGAGTGCCATCTAAGTTACGTGCTCGCACCTGTTTTGACAAATAGTAGTGTGACTTAGACTTGTCTAATAATTCTTAAGGGAGGTGTGTATACTTTTCTGATTGTGTTTGAACTTGCTTTGATAAATAGTGCTAGTGTATTTCCTTAAGTGTGTGTTAAATAAATAATTATATACTTTTGATACCAAGCTCTGGTCAGTGTTTGCTTGCTCTACTGTGTTTCTAGCCCTATTGTGTATCCTCTGTATACTGCCCTACTCTTCTTGAGGGAAGTCTGACTGCTCAGCCACAGCTACCAGGTAAATCTGGGTGGTGCAGACTGCTACCAATTGGGTTTAGTGCTTACTCCTGTAGTCTTAATCTTCTTGCAGTGGTCCCCAAGGGAACTGCACAGGATTCTGCCTAACACTCCAGTCTTCCTACTTCATGTCAGTCCAACAGTCGCTTCAGGAACCGTGAGCCTGCAGGAACTGCCAGGAACGTCCGCCTCAGCAACAGCTTCTTCTCCATTTAAAGGTACTGTTCAAATCCGGTTGTTCGTTTCGTTCAGCCGCGGTGAAAGTGTGTGAAATCTTTCTCCAATATGAGGGCTTGTCCTTCTCTACTCTTTGAACTGACTTTTCTGCCGACCAACTTCGTCCGGAACTCTTGGCAAAGACTTAACCGCGAACTACCCTGAACTGTGTGATCTTGAACAAAATACTTTTGTCCTATTGACTTTGGCCCTAAGCCTTTTTGATTTGATTCCCTCACTGTAGTTCCTCTTTATAGATTGCCCTGCATACTTACCTGTTGGTGCTGCTCAATTTCTTACTTTGTCTTTCCCTCCCTTTTAAATTTCTGGAGTGCCATTTTGCTCCCACTTAATTTTGTGAGCTTAACTTGTCTGGAACCTATTGGGAGTGATGTGGTGTATTAAGAGTGTGATTTTTTAACTGCTTTACTTTAGTGAGATGTTATACAACTGATGTGTAAATAAAAGTGTATTCTTTTACTCAGAAACTTTGAGTCAGTGTTTGTTTGAATTATAGCAATTGCTGTTCTTTGTGTAACTATTGATACTGCTCACTTGCTCTTGAGAAGTCTGGCTGCTCACCCATCGCCACCACTTTTACTGTGTAGTACAGGCTTGTACCAAAGGTGTATGTGTACTGTCACTTGTAGTCTTAATTGTGTGTGGTGTTCCCAAAGGGTACTGCATATAATTCTGCCTAACACCCTGGCCACCCGAATAGAGGATTCTTGGGTTCCAAATGGGAGAATAACCCTAGGTTTCTAACATTTGGCAATATTAAACATTATTGCATGTTGATGGATATTGTATGTATGTACAGACATGTCACCTCTTGGTCTTAGGTATCACAATACCTGTATAAAGTTGACAAACATGAAATGGAAAATGAACATTAACTCTCAAATTGCTCAACTATAGAAAGACCTGCATCGCATGGTCTGAATTTAGGCCATCATTGGTGCTGCGTAACAGATATATATATTTGGATTCAAGGCATTTCTGGAGAAGTGTCAAGTCCCCCCCACGTTTGCCACATTTGGCTTTGATAAGCCCTATGAACTTAATGCCCATCTTGTCATGCATCTGGTAATGTTTTTGCCAATGTTGTGCTAGAGGTGGCCTGACATCTTGAGACTATGTAGATGTTCTCTGATGCGTATTCTTAGTCGTTTGATGGTACTTCCCACTTATAAATGATTGCAGACACAAATAATGGCATAAACTACATTTGTAGTTTTGCAATTGATGAAATCATTGATCTTAATTACAGTACATTCTTTGTATATATATATATATATATATATATCTATATCTCTCTATCTCTCTCACTGGCTCGATAAGCGTATTGGCACATACTGCAGGTGCCACATTTGTGAAACCTTTTCTTCGGTCGCAACCAGCCACTAGCACTGGTTCCATCAAATCTAGTGTTCTCCAAAAAAGATGGACACAATACGTATCTAATCGTTGGTGCCCGACTAAAAAATAAAATGTAGGCTCATCAGCTACAAACATTTTTAGGTCGGCATCCATATACGTTTCGGCTTATGTATAAGTCACTGGTCACGAATAGATCCACTTGATGGGTTCCCCAAAGGGTGAAGATCTCTTGAAGGACTTCCTGAGCTAGTTCCCACTCGTGGGAGACTGTGCTCTGCCTGCTGAGAGCGCCCGCCGCCGTATTCTCCACTCCGGCTAGGTGAACTGCTGATAGGGAGATACCTTCTTGAATTGCCCAGAACCAGAGGTGCATTGCCTCTCCCACAGTGATAGTGACACTACACCTCCTCTCTTGTTGAGGTAGTACATAGCCACTGTGTTGTCTGTCATTATCAGGACATTCTTTCCGCGCACAAAGGGTAGAAAGGCCTTTCAGCGCTAGTCTGATTGCCTTCAGCTCCATACGGTTGATAAGTAGTTTGGACTCCGATGGAGACCAACGACCGCTGATTGCCAGATCGTTGGTATGTGCTCCCCACCCTGCGAGTGAGGTGTCCGTTATTACCTTTATCTCCGGCCATGACTGGCAAAAAGGTTCTCCCTTCAGAATGTTGTCCTCGCAGGCCCACCACAGGAGAACCTCAGCGACTGTTTGAACCTGAAGGAGATCTACATCCTGCCTGAGAATTGAGACCATTGAGTCCTGCGAGACCACTGGGGAGATCTCATTCTCAGGCACGCCTCTGGCACCAGAAATATGCAGAATGCCATGAGGCCGAACAAATTCAGAAAATCCAAGGCCGGGAGACGCTGGACACTCTGGAATTTGGTGACCATCTGCAGAATCTCTTGAGCCCTCACCTCGGGTGGCAAGGCTTTTCCCAGGGATGCATCCAGGATTGCTCCAATGAATTGGAGCTTTTGAAGATCGTATTGTGTGGGACTTCTTGAAATTGAGGGAGAAGCCCAGTCTGTGATGGGAGTGATAGGTGGATCTGAGATGTTCCAGGTCCTGCTCGGGGGAACTGCCCTCATCAGCCAATCATCCAGGTAGGGGTAGACATGAATTCCCCCCGATCTCCTGAGACTCACTAACACCACGGCCAACCACTTGGTGAAAACCCTCAGGCGGAGGTCAGCCCAAATGCAGAACTCGAAACTGATAATGAGAACTCCCAACGGCGAATTTCAGGTACTGTCTGTACTTAGATGGATTGGCACATGAAAGTAAGCATCCTGAAGGTCCAATGATACCATCCAATCCTGAAGCTGGAGGCACTGAAGGATCTGAGAAAGGGCAACCATTTTGAACTTGTCCTTCCTGAGGAATTTGTTTCTCTCTTTAGTCCAAAATGGGTCTCAATACTCCGTCCTTTTTTGGAATTAGAAAGTACAAGGAGTACCAACCCTTGTTCCTCTGCGCTACAGGTACTGGTTCCAAAGCACTTTTCTCTAGCAGGGTTAAGATTTCCTACATAAGGAGCAGATCTGGAACTTTGAAAGAGTTGTTCCCCGGTGGATGACTCTGAGGCTTTTTAGAAAGTCTGTTTTCAGTGCTGCTATTCAGGTACTCTTCCGTTTGACCTTGCGTGCCACTATATCCTCTGCATCCTTTCCATGCACAGCTCAAATACAACTTTCTATCCCTTGTCTTTAAATCTCTCTACAGTCTTACCTCTCTTCAGTGGTCTCATTCTATTACACCCCCCGCACCTCATGCTCTCTTTGCTCGAACTGTTTCTCCAGCATTGGATCTTTCATGGATTCACATGCTTAGAATGTTCACCGTCGTCAGGCTGGGAACCCTCGGTATATTTATAAAGACGTTTTCCATAGGAACATTTTCGACACTTCTGTGTCCTATCTATGTTGTTTTGGGCTGCTTACGCCTGCCCCAATAGGACGTAGTGGTATAAATAGCCCCGCCCCCGCGGCTCCCTTCAGATTTCAACCGTCTCCAAAGTAGTGGGATCACCTCGTGTTATCGTCTATTTTACAAGGTTGATTTAGTTTTCTTTCCCAATGTCTGGGAAGGCGTTGTTCCGTCCGTGTGCTACATGCGGATTGAAAAAGGTTTACGAAGGAGATAGGCACATGGATTGCCTGTTTTGTCTTCATCCTCATTCTGCGGACAGTTGTGAGATTTGTAAAGACTTCTCACAGAAGACCCTGAAAGACCGTAATAGACGTCTGGTGATGTGGCTGAATGAGAGCGCGGGAGCGTACCCTCCCTCGGAGGTAGGCTCTACACATAGTTTGGCCTCAAGATCTACATTTCTGATAGCTCCCCGCCGCTCTGTATCTGCAGAGCCGCCGGTGAAGAAGCCACGTTCGATGGAGATGCGTCCCTCTGAGAAACATTCTACGAGTGATTCGTCATCAAAAGGAAAAGCTTCATCTTCTTCCTCCTCGTCAAAAAAGGACAGAAAAGATCTGTTAAAGACCTCCTCAGGAGACCATCACAGGTCATCCTCGAGTCGAGATTCGTCGAAGCATAAATCAAGCTCAAAGAACGCCTCAGGAGCCCGCGCCACAACCACTGCTGTCGTCGACGGGAGTTCGGTCGTCGACGCCTTCATTACCATCAGCGCAGATTATGCCTACAGTCTCTTCGTCGATTCAGACGACGATTGAGAAGTTGGCATCGTCGACGGTGCCCCCTTCCGGAGGGCTGGCAACCAGAGGTGTACGATCCGATCTTACCAGAGGCCCTGTTACAACAGGAAGCTGCCTTCTCAATATCATCTGTGGAAGACGACCGTGAACCGGTGATTGGCCCAACGGATCTGGGATTACAGGATGTCAATTCGTTGACGGTCTCGAGTGGGCGAAGTATCCCAGTTACATCGTCTTTACTGAATCCCCAGGTGGTGTTGTCCTTAGAAGTGTTGTCCAAATTACAGACTCTATTGAGCCGGTTGGAAGCGAAGTTGCCTCACATTGGTACACCTGCGGTGGTACCTACTACGCTGGGCGACGACGAACCAGGTCCGGCCCCGTGGTCAACGACCAGGGTACCAGAAGCCCGTCCGCTTAGCGAGGGTCCTCCACGCTCACACCCGCAGGAAGGAGAGTTACCAGATTCCGAGTCAGAACATGGAGAGTCTTTTTCGGACATATCATCGTCCCCTTCAAGAGATCCAATTGGGAATCGGAGGCTGAGGTGGAAGTTCCAAGAAGTCAGGCGCAACCATCACCGCCGGATGACATCAGTTCCTTCCACGCAATGATGGGCAAGGCATGTATTGAGTTTGGCCTGGCCCCGGAGGAGGAAAAGACAGACTGCTTCTTGTTTGATCATATGGGGAAGAGGAGGAAGTCTGTATTCTCGGTCCCCATTCTAGACCACATCTGGCAAGAAGGGTTACGAACCATGCGCCATCTGTTTTCGGAGCTTGCGGTTAAAGGCAGGCTGGAAAAGAAGTCTAAAGCTTCGGAGTCTACTCCAAAATGTTTGTCTGCACAGCCCTCCCCGGAATTGGTAGTATCGGCAATTGCTGCAAGAAAGGCGAGGTCACAGCATAAATGCACAACCCCCCAGACAACGAGGCCAGGAGGCAGGTTGCCTTTGGCAAGAAAGTTTTGTCGGTAGGAGCGACGACAGTAAAGGCAGCTAACTCAGTGGCTATTATGGCGAGATACGACAGGGAGATGTGGCACCGTTTAGTCCCCATCCTGGAACATGTACCGGATGAGCACAGAAAATCTGCTATGTTGCTGGTGCGTGAGGGGGAAGAGGCGTCAAACCACTCAATTAACATCGCCGTAGACCTGGCAAAATCAGATTTCAAACTAATAAACAACGGAGTGGTTTTGAGAAGACAAGCCTGGCTTAAGTGTACAAACTTTAGGCCAAAGGTACAGTACAAAGTGCTTGATATGCCGTGTGAAGGGGAGCAATTGTTTGGGGAGAAGGTGGATGAGGCCTTAAAAGGCATGAAAGAAGACTCGGACGCAGCACGCTCTCTTGGAGCCCTACAGAGCGGCAGAACTTTTCGATCTTTTCGCCTCTTTTGAGGAGCATCAGGAAATTCCCGATTTGTGTCATCCAGGGACCGGGGTTTCAGCAGGCCATCGTACTCCTCTCAAGGCTATAAGCGAGATGCCCAAGTGACACAAAGAGGCCGAGACTATCAGGCTTCGAGAAGAAGAGGAGGTTATTCATCGTCCATGAAAGACAAGCAGTCAAAGACCCAACAATGACGAGCTTCAGGACATCCTGGGAGGCAGAGTGTCTCGCCGCGTCGACGAGTGGGAGAAAATAACATCGGACCGTTGGGTGTTAGACACAGTGAAACTAAGCCACTCTTTAAAGTTCAAATATGTGCCACTGCACATTCCACCTGTGTTTTCGGCGCAACCCCATCTTCAAATATTACAACAAGAAGTGGTGCTTATGCAAATAGGGGCTATAGAATTGGTCCCGGTGGCCGAGAGAGGTCAGGGAGTTTTCTCCCGTTACTTCGTTGTCAAAAAACCCAACGGCAAGTGGCGGCCCATTCTAGATCTCCGAGATCTCAACAAGACACTGAAAAGTCTGAAGTTCAAAATGCTTACGCTTCAGGAGGTTATCCGATCTATACAGCCGGGGGATTTTCTGGCGACCTTAGACCTGCAAGACGCATATTTTCATATACCAATGCGTCAACGACACAGAAGATTTCTGAGGTTCATAGTCTGACGAACCCACTATCAGTTATAAGTACTCCCATTCGGACTACAGTCTTCTCCCAGGACGTTCACAAAGTGCTTGGCTCCAGTAGCAGCTTGGCTAAGAAGAAAGGTCATCATGTTTACCCTTATCTAGACGATTGGTTGGTAAGGGGGTCGTCGCCGATAATAGCACAAGCAAGTCTAAAAGCCACCATGCAACTTCTGCAGTGGTTAGGCTTTGCGATCAACTTCGAGAAGTCCTCCTTAACTCCCTCAAGAAACTTGGTGTTTTTGGGTGCAGAGTTCCAGACGCAGTCAGGACTGGTAAAACCATCCTTGGAGAGAGTTCACAAACTCGGGCACAAGGCAAAGGAGTGGAAAGCCAACACCAGAGTGTCGGTAAGAAAATACATGTCACTACTAGGGGCCATGGCGTCGTGTATCCCATTAGTAAACAACTGTCCCCTCTTCATGAGACCGATGGTCCCAAAGTCGGGGATTATGGTCAGTCAAATTGACTATCAGCAACAAGCTTCTGCAAGCGCTTCAGTCGTGGCAACTCTTAGACAATCTAACGAGAGGGATGCCCCTGAAGGAACTGGAGTTTCAGATGACGGTGGTGACGGATGCATCTCTGACAGGATGGGGAGCCCATCTGGAGTCCCTGCAAGTGCAAGTTCAGTGGTCACCGGAAGAGTCGACCCTTCATATTAACGTACTGGAGTTGAGGGCAGTACGTTGGGCCCTAAAATCATTTTTACCACGCATAAAGGGATCGGTCGTAAGAATATTGACGGACAATACAACGACAACGTTCTACCTGAGGAAGCAGGGGGGTACTCGTTCCAGAACTCTCTCGACTGAAGCTCAAGAAATGTGGCATTGGGCTCTCGAACAGAAGATAAGTATATTGGTTTACCACCTGCCAGGAGTAAAAAATGTACAGGTGGACTCTCTCAGCAGAGAGATGAATCAACTGCACGAGTGGGAGTTGAACGACCAACAACTGGCGAATATTTTCAGAAAATGGGGCCATCCTTCCCTGGATCTCTTTGCGACGAGAGAGAACAAGAAGTGCACACAGTACGCAAGCAGATGGCCACAACCCGACTCACTGGGGGAAGCATTCTCCTTCCCGTGGACGGGCAAGTTTGTGTATGCGTTTCCTCCGTTTCCACTCATCCGACGAACTCTAAAATGGATTCACAAATAATCATGTCGTGTGATCCTAGTGGCCCCTTACTGGGCGAGACAGTCATGGTTCTCCGACATACTCCAGCTGTCGATAACGCAACCAGTGAGGTTCCAGAAGATTCCGAACCTTCTATCTCAGGACAAGGGAGCAGTTTGGCATCACGACCCGGACGGCCTCAGCCTGACAGCCTGGCTCCTGAGTTCTCTGAATTTGGGGCTCTGACCATTTCATCGGACTGTCGTCGAATTTTACAAGCAGCACAAGCTCTGTCCACGAATACTTCGTACGCATGTAAGTGGAGGAGATTCTGCATGAGGTGCAAGGATCAACCAGGATTAGAACCCCTGAACATCGCGGCAGAGCAACTTCTTCCATACTTGCTGCACTTAGCAGAGAGGGGTTTATCTTTTTCTTCGATAAAGGTTCATCTGGCAGCCATTTCGAGATTCACTTGTAAAAGACATTCAACACCACTGTTTAGTGATCGATTAGTTAAACATTTCCTAAAAGGCTTATTTCGAACTTTTCCTCCAACCAAAAAGTTTCCTCCGAACTGGAGTCTCAACCTGGTACTGACAGGACTAATGAAAGCGCCTTTCAAACCTATTTCGTTGACATCTTTAAAATTCTTATCCTGGAAATTCGCTTTTTTGGTGGCTATTACTTCGGCAAGACGACTTTCGGAACTACAGGCGTTAGTTATTGATCCTCCATACTTGAGATTTTTCAAAGACAAAGTGGTAGTGGCGACCAACCCTCATTTCATACCAAAAGTTCCAACTATATTCCACAAGCATTCTTCTATTGTACTGCCGACATTCTTCGCAACACCCTCGTCTTTTGCGGAAAAAGCTCTCCATACATTGGATGTAAAAAGAGCTCTAAAGTTTTTTACCTCAATCGCACTCAAGATTTTAGAGGTACAAGACAACTATTTGTGGCTTATGGCCCTTCGGAAAAGGGAAAAGAAATCTCAAAGCAAGGACTTGCCCGCTGGGTATCGTCGACGATTGCTTTTTGCCACTCGACAGCAGGGAAGCCTCTGGAAAAGCATTCAAAGGCCCACTCAACGAGATCCACTTCGTCATCGGCGGCATTGTAGTCCAGAATCCCGCTGAGGGATATCTGTCAAGCGGTATCCTGGTCGGTGCTGCATACATTTAACCGCCATTATTGCCTCGAGCAGTAACATGCAGAGGATATGCAGATGGGACGAGCAGTCCTACGACACCTGTTTCAGTAAGGTAAGCCCCATAGAGGGGTGTATTCTTCTATCCATGTATCTTAATTGGTTTTACTGTTAATGTACCATGACTGGAAGTTTTTTCCATTGCTAAATGCATGTGTGGCTATGATGATATTGGTTTGCATTACACACCTCCAGATTAGGAGTACTGCTATACAATCTATTCTAAGCATATTAATCCATGAAAGATCCAATGCTGGAGAAGGGAGTAGTTTCTTACCTGTAACTCCATTTCTCCAGCATTGGTATCTTTCATGGATTCACATGCGCCCGCCGGCCTCCCCTGAATGCAAACCTTATATACCCCATACTACTTTGGGGGTTAAAATCTGAAGGGAGCCGCGGGAGCGGGGCTATTTATACCACTACGTCCTATTGGGGCAGGCGTAAGCGGCCCAAAACGATGTAGATAGGCACACAGAAGTGTCGAAATGTTTCCTATGGAAAACGTCTTTATAAATATACCGAGGGTTTCCAGCCTGACGACAGGGAATATTCTAAGCATGTGAATCCATGAAAGATACCAATGCTGGAGAAATGGAGTTACAGGTAAGAAACTACTCCCTCCCAATGCCCATGCATCTGAAGTAATGCCTCGCCATTCTTTCAGATGCAGTTAGAGTCTGCCCCCCACTGGGGTCTTATGAACTTAGTTCATCAAAAGTTTGAACCTTTTGGTGGCATGCATTTTTGGTAAGTAAAAAAAAAGACTGCAGGGGTGTCACCCACAACACCCTACTCACCATACTTTACAGTATAGTGAGCAGGGTGTTGCCGGGGAAACCCCTGCAGATGCGCCATGAAAAAAAAAGAAAAGGAACCTGCGGCGCCAGTTCCCGATCACGGAAGCGAAAGGGAACTGGCGCCGCAGGGACCCAGTGTGATGAAAAGGTAAGTAGGGTTTGGTTATGTTGGGGGTGTGGGTAGGGGTGTGTAGAGGGTGTGGGTTGGGGGTCTGTCATGGGTGTGGTGTGGGTGGGGGTATGTAGTGGTTTGCAGTGTATGTTTGCATGGGAAATATACAAACCTTTTGAGGTTCGTATATTTCTCATGCAAACTTTTCCATCACTGACTTTTCCGTGATGGAAAAATCACGCAAATCCGGCTGGACCTGTGGCTGATGGTAAAGCAGCCACTGCCAGGGCGGTTCTAGTACCTCTTCCCTGTCCACCATAGGAAAATCTTTTCTGACCTCTTTTATTGGACAGTCCTCTCCCTCTTCCAACTGAGAAGTAAAAGCGAAAGGACCTACCCCTCGTAGGTGTGCCGGTGGGGCGGTTTTCTGTCTGTCTAATGGCAGCACCAAGGGATTTTGCTGCTGCTTTGGAGGTCTGTAGTTCTTCCAGGGTCTCGTCAGCCTTGCTACCAAATAAATGTGTGCCATCAAAGGGCATGTTAAGCAGTCTGGATTGAACATCTGGAGCAACACCGGGCTTTCTTAACCAGGCAAATCTGCACATTACTGTACTAGCCGTCATTGACCTGCTGATAATGTCAGCAGTGTCGAGACCTGTAGGGAAGGATTCGCACATTGCCTCCTTCCCATCCTTGACTAGATTTTAAAATCGATCTCTTTCCTCCCCTTTGGGATATGATCATCCGCATTGCTACACATTCCCAAATAGTATGAGTGAATCTGGCCAACGTGCATGTAGCATTCGCTGACTTTAGGGCTACTTCCTGCAGAGAAAGCTTTCTTGGCCCATGCGTCGTAACACTTGTCATCTCTGTCTGGAGGAATAGTCGGGTATGCGTTTTGTTTTGAGGTTGATGTGGCAGCTTGTACCACCAAACTTTCAGGAGTGGGATGCTTCGTCAGGTAACTAGGGTCACTACTGGATGGCCTGTATTTGGATGTTAGTTTCTTATTCACTGCCACAATTGTTAGGGAGAATTTCTCAGAAATGTGCTAATTCCCTCAACCTTAGAGATCCCCAGCACCTTTGCTGGATTTTTAGGACTTGAATTTTTAACCTGTAGGGAGTGAGACTCTTTTTCCCACTCTCATGTATTTTAATGTGATTTTGAACACTGTTTTCTTTTGGTCATGGAGTCTGACAACTCCATAGGCATCATCTTTTACATTGTGTCACACAGCACCTTCAGTGCAGTGGCACAGGGAAGTCTTTCAGATGTCCCCAAGGTTTAAATACCTTCTCTTGGATAAACTACTGTTTTCAAGAGCAGTAAAGTGAATTTGACCTTTCTTACATTATAACTTTCTAGACCCAGTACACACTATCTCACAATAGGGTGCTGGAGGGGTTACTTAGTATCCCCTTTGTCTAGCTTCTCATGTAAAATGTTTATCCTTTCCTCGATGAATGGCTGGTGGCAGTGGTGTACTTTTAAATACTGTGGTGTGCATTTACTGCAGGCTGCGTTTGCAGCTGCAGTAAAGCACCGAAGGGTGCCATTTTTGTCAAAATGGCACCCGTCTTCTTTTTTCATCATTTCTTCTTGGAAAGGTCCTTCGAGATTTACTCTGCGTACCAAACTAGATTTGGTCCTTTTGTTCGCTTTGCTTTTGACTCCAGGGTGTCTGGTGAGGGCAGGAAGTGAGGGAAGTGCCCGAAACTACCTGTGCTTAATCTCCTAGGAGACCCAAATGCACTCTGTGGCGATTGGCCGGCTGACTGGCCGGCAAGGACAGCCACCGGGCTGGTTTACTGACAGTTAGGCTGGAATGAATGGGATAAACCTGCATAAAAGGCGAGGCTTTTTGGCTTGGAAGGCAGAGTCGACCACTGGACGAAGGAACCGAAGAAGAACTTGAAAAGGACGCCTGCTGCAACTCCTGCACCTTTGGTTTGCCCGGTGAAGCCCTGCTGCTGTGCTGAAACTCCAAATTCGTATCAACAGAGAAGCCCCTGCAAGGACGACTTCTCCCTTTGAGTTGGTTGGACCAATCAACTCCAAAGTAAGCCACCTGGACATCCTCTCGGATCTGGTTGAATTTCCACAGAGTTGCTGCTGGAAACTGAAATGCCAGGGAGAGGAACACCAGATTGTGTGCGTTTCTTTTAAGTTGGCCAAGAGCTCCAGGAAGATCCTCCTGACTCCCAGGAAGCAGGACTGACCGAGCCTGAGCCACCTCAACAGAATGCTGCACCCCAGATGCAAGGAAAGTCCATCTCGACAGCCAGAAACCGCGATGTTGCTATTTGCGGTAGACGCGAGGAGCTGAAACACTGAAGTGCCACTTGTTTGAAGATTGCCGGTTGGGGTCGGTGACCGTCCCATTGCAGTGCAGGAGTCCCCAGAAGTCCTCCCTCTTGCCCCTACGACTGAGGTCCAGGAACACCAGGATCTGCAGAGCTGCACAGAAACAGAAGTCATCTGCTGCACTTTTCTTCAACCTAGCAGTACTCTACAGTCTAAGAGAACTTACCTCTTGTCGTGTAACTGCACTTGTTCTCTGTTGGTGAGACTTGTT
Source organism: Ambystoma mexicanum (assembly GCF_040938575.1). NCBI lineage: Eukaryota > Metazoa > Chordata > Amphibia > Caudata > Ambystomatidae > Ambystoma > Ambystoma mexicanum. The sequence continues at coordinate 547,944,060 of NC_090923.1, forward strand.
GTGGTTGCTCTGTAGAGTTGCTGATAGCTTCTTTTCTTCATAAGCCTATACAGCTTGTGGCCCTACTTTGAATTCTTCTTTTCTACAAAGACTTCTAAAACATTGTGCAAGACTTTTACCTACCTCCCGAGAAGTGCTTCAGTTTCACCTAGACTTTTGCTCAATTGACTTTGGCTTAGACTGGCTCCCTGAATGACTCTTCTCCCATCTGTGAATGTTTTTGGTCTTCCTTCCAGGAAAGGGTTAACTAACTTTGCATTGGGGGTGGGGGGGTTTACAAATAGTACTTACCTGCCTGAAGAATATTTGTGATATCTCTTGTGTCATAATAGCCTTTCTCTTTGACAAACTCTTAAGGGTGATTCTAAATGCCAACAGTAGTATATCAATGTCTACAGTGTCCTAGTTACTAAAGTCACCCGAGGGTGTAGGAAGTGCCTGTGTGCCATCCCAAAAGGGTACTTACTGGTTTAGAAATACTAAGAGTGTGTATTTAGAAGTGTATTTGTGTGTTGCTATTATATTGCCTCCTTCTAAAGAAGGCGTACTCCAACTGACTGATACATAAATTAATAACTGATTAATCAAGAAACCTTGTGTGTAAGTGTTTATTTGAATACGTGTCACTGTGAATCTCTGTGACTTCCCTACAGCTCACATTGACCCCTCTTGAGATAAGCCTGGCTGCTCAACACGCCACCAACCTGTGTAGTACAGACTTATACCAAAAGTTGGGTTCCTATTGCCAGGAGGTCAGGGTTGTTGTGCACCCAAAGGGTACTGCATACAATCGTGCCTAACAGCAATTAACTTGGGCGTTTCCCAATTTGTATTTACTCTCCTTTGCAATGCCACATGAAAAGGAAGAATAGGATCCTCCTGGGGTCCTCTTTCTAGGATGTTAGTAAGATCATCCTGTTCATATATTGGTGTGTGTCTTTTCCACCCCATATATTCCACCACCCTGGACATTAATTGTCTATAAGACCCTTCAGCATGGTCAGTAGGGTCCTGTGCCTGAAGGAGCCGGGGACCTCTACCCGTAACCCATCTGCGCCAGAAGGTAACCGTCTCAACACCCCTAGGGCGTTACGTAGTAGGATCTGTGACTTTCTGCACCCCTTTATCAAACCATTCATGTATTACAAGAGACTCCTATAGACTATGAGTTAAGGTCCGCCTCTATCTGCTCTGTTGTAATATAGTCATCAAGCCACAGGACTTGTTTATGACCCGATTCCACAGCTTTGTTTGTGCACTTTAAAACGTCCTTTGCTCCGGCACCCATTAACTGCTGACCACACTGATTGAACGTCCCGCAAAGGAACCGTGTCTGTCTGCATGTAGCTGCTAATAGATGTATGTTACGTGTGACCTAGCCCTCCCATCTTGTATTCCAACACTGTACTTATGCCTATTCATTTCTTTTCCTGGATGACAAATGTCTTAGAGATCTCATAGGAGCCTCTTTCAATTCAACTGTTGCCACCTAGTTTCTAGCCTCAATCCTCCTACACATTAGAATCGCACTCGCATCCCTATTGCAACATGCACTCCTCCCACGTACTGAAACTCCTTCTAGTCTTAGTTTACATCTTTATCGCTAGCATTACTGCTTATATACTGACCGCAATGCGTCCCGAAAGCCACACAATAGCACTAAGACACCTCTCCACACTAACTCCCCCCGAAATGCTGGTTAACCAGCTCAAGCAGCATAGACTAAGAACACGCACGCACCCTGCAGAATACATCACCACACCTATAAACGTAACACACAGGAACTCACGCCTAGGATCTCGCATCTCATGCATCCTAGCTAAGGCATGCCAACTGCCCTTTGCTACGGCCCATAAGCGCCCGACTAGGGTACAGACCTCATCGTCCCCTAGACATCATAACACAAAAAAACTACCCCCACTACCGACGTCAGGCCATTGCATACAAATAAACCCCAACATCTCAAATGTGCACTCCTAAATGTACGTTCACTCAACGCTCATGCTATAGAAGTAAACTACCTTATTACACTACAAGACCTAGATATCTTAGCCATAACTGAAACCTGGCTACATATAGCCTCTGGCCCAGCGATTAACTTAGCCATTCCACCAGGTTACTCGATCCTGGGACAGGACAGACCAGCCAAATCGGGTGGTGGGGTCGCACTTATCTTTAAAGACACTCTAGCCATCAGGCCGACTCCTACCACTGGGGAAGACATGTTCGACATCCTCTCAGCTAAACTAGCACTCTCCCCTAGAGATACAATCAACATTCAGGTCATCTATAGACCTCCAGGCCCAATCAACAATTTCACAGCCGCGATCAATCACCTCATTGGAAATAACTTTAAAAAAACTACCAAGACCTTGCTCCTAGGAGATTTAAATCTAGGATTCAATGATAAACTTGACAAAGGAGCAGCCATCCTTGCTAGAAATCTCACAGACCTAGGATTCACACAGATAGTGACAGCTCCAACACATAATAAAGGCCGTATCCTGGACTGGGTAGCAGACCACAACTGTGGCTCCATCCTTAACGCCAACACAGCCCTCCCATGGTCAGACCACAATTGCCTACAATTCTGCTTCCCCATCACCTCTTACTCCAAACCACTAACACCTGCACCGGCAAAGATAGTCAGATGTGCCAAAAAACTCACAGCAGACAATATACGCCCCTTTCTCAACACTCCTTGCCTAGCACATCCTTTCTCAACTGACCCTAATACTCTAGCAGAAATCTTTAATTACACCCTTACCCACGCCATCAATATTGTTGCTCCTCTTTAAAACACAAAAGAGAAAAAATCACTTCTCTCCAACTCCTGGTTCTCAGATGACCTATTAAATCTACGCCAAAGCAAGCGCCAAGCTCTTAAAGCATGGCAGGCCAATGCCTGTGACGTCACCAAAACAAACTTCCTGAGTATCTCTAAGAGGTACAAAAGCGCTATATTCAAGGCTAAATCAGAAACTTACAACAAGCATATCTCAGAAGCTAACTCCCACTCGAAAGAGCTATTCACCATATTCAAAGAGCTCACCATACCTCCAATCTGCGCTGACGAGATTGTCAAGGATGAAGCCTGGTGCAATAGCATCCAAACAGCCATGCTAAAGAAAATAGATCTACTTCAATCTAAAATAACAGAACACTTCTAGGCCCTTTCCCCCCCAGCAAGCCGTTCAGAGGCACTGGTGTGAAGACAAGCATTCCCCCAAGTTTCATTTCTCGCAAGTCACTGAATCTGAGGTTTTTCGCATCCTCAAACAGCTCAAACCGTCTCAATGCAAAGGCGATATATGCCCCCTTAGCATCATCAAAGAGTGTGCAGCACCTCTTACGCCAATCATCACAGCCTTTATTAACGCCTCATTCAAGACGGGCGAAGTCCCAAGCAGCCTCAACAAGGCATGGGTGCGGCCACTACTGTCCCATTACAACAGTTCCATTTCTCCTTAAAATCCTAGACAAAGCTGCACACATGCAGATACAGTCTTACCTGGAAAAAAACTCTGTCCTAGGAAAAAGGCACCCGGGATTCCGGAAAGGTCATGGTACCGAAACGGCCTTACTTGATTTAAAAAACCAAATGATCCAAATTATCCAAATTTTGGACAAAGGCAAGCCAGCCCTCCTGCTCCTCCTTGACCTCTCTGCTGCATTTGATTTGGCCGATCATGCCATCCTCACTAACCACCTCACTCAGGCAGCATATTTCTCCAAACAGGCCACAAACTGGATCACATCCTTCCTCGAAGGAAGAGTGATGAAAGTGTTTTCCAACACTGCAAACGCAGAGCCCACCACCTTAAGCATGGGGTCACACAGGGCTCATGCATAGCTCCCACCCTCTATAATCTCTTTACCAAACCTCTCTTTGATAAACTGGACGCACTTGGGATCACGTACACCAACTATGCGGACGATACCCAAGTGCTCCTCCTGCTCACAGGAATATACCATCAGGACGCTGCCATCCTCCAAAACATATATGCCACCATCCAAGCATGGATGGCCACAAATGGTCTATGTCTTAATGGAGATAAGACTGAAATTCTCATCCTTGGTCAAAAATCCACACCCTGCATTGACAACTGTATTATCCCAGTTCTACCCTCTGTCAAAACACTGGGAGTCCACATAGACCCATCCCTCTCTATGGACAAGCAAGTCAAGGCTATCGTATCTGCCTCAGCCCTGAGTACAAAGCATATCAATGCCATCAAACCATTCCTAACCAAAGATAACTGCCTCTCGATCGCCAGAGCTACCATTGGAGCTAAACTAGATTATTGTAATGCGTTGCTGGCCGGCACATCCAACGCCAATCTGACCAAACTTCAAACTACCCAGAACAACGCACTAAGAGCAGCACTCAATATACCTAAGAGAGACCACATCTCTCAAGCCAGAAGGGCAGCACATTGGTTACCCGTCAAAGAGCGTATTACATTCAAAATTCTTACCACCGCCCATAAATGCATCAATCTGTCAGCCCCCTCATATCTTTCTGACACTATAACAAGACCTCTGTCCACCAGACCCACTAGACAGTGTCACACAACCAACTGAGGGTCCCGCGCATCAGAAAAGCTAGAGCTGGAGGAATAAGCTTCCCCTTCATTGCCTCGAAGTTATGGAATGCTTTACCCAGCACACTCAGAGCAGAAACCTCACTTTCGGTTTTCCAAAAAAAACTCAAAACTACCCTGTTTAACTAGCTATTCTCCCTCTCCTCTCTCTCTTCTCTATATCTGCATTTCCTACTATCGTAACTAAGTAATGACCTCCCTGTATGTTGTAATAAGTTATTTTCAAATTCTCTAACAAGCGCCACGATGCCCATTGGGCTGCCTGTGCGCTTAATCAAATGTGAATAAATAAATAAATAAAGGTCTCCAAACTCTAATTCTGGGGACGTATCTAGTCCGCTTGCATTTTGCAGGGACTCCGGTAAAGGTTTTAATCTTGATTCCTCTGAGATCAAGGGTTCAGGGAAGCCAGGTGTTTCCATACTGAAGACCAAAAGGTCAAGAATCATCAGAAGAATGTTCTGCTGCCTCATAAATCGAAGAAAGTGATTCAAAGAATTCCTTTCTTGATAATGGTGTATACACTTTTTCTGTAATCCTCAATGGCGTCGATGGTGGCGCTGAAATCTTCAACACCGTCGAGGGCTTCAACGGTTTTGGTGTTGAGGACTTGTCATGGTCTGACGAGGAGTCTTTCGGCATTGAGGACTTCTTCCTTGAGGAAAATTTGTCTCGACTCGAGGGATCCTTAGACTGCTCTCGAGGAGATTTTTCCTTGCCTTCCTACCCCGAGTGTGCACGGGTTTTGCCCTTATCTTTTTCCTTGTCAAGTTTTTCGACCTGGCCATGGCTTTCTTAAGTCTTCGAGGGGGTCAAGGCCGCATTCTCGAATCCTTGCATCATTTTAACTCGGAACTTCTCCCACTCAGCTGGAGAGGCTGATTTCGTCGGGCATTTTACCCTTTCTGGGGAGGAACTCTACGACGAAGACGGCAACCTATGGTGCCTTTTCTTAGAACGTCAAAAAAATGATGAGTGGTAAGAACTACTGCGTGATCTCAATCTTTTTGTCATTTTACTATGAGGAGAAATATTACTCGACTCATCTGAAGACTGTCTTTTCGACGGGGTCGTCGAAGGGCATTTTGACCTACCTTCCGCTAATCTTTCTCTTTGCTCTTTCAGGGCTTTCACCGTCATCTATAGGCAGGCCTTAGTCGAACGTAGCGTGAGATGAACCGAGGCACCAAAGACACCCCTGTTGGGGGTCCGTAAGGGACATCTTTGCCCCAAAATCCTGGCACTTCTTAAACCCCGATCTCTGAGTCGAATACGCCGACGATGATACCATTATTAAGATTTTACTCGAAGATTCTCGATAGGAAACCGAAGCGCACTGTATCCGAAGCAATGGCTTTCGCAGAAAAAATGAAAATAAAGCCAACGGTTGCTGCGTGAACTTTATACCATCAAAGACGTTTACATTGAGACAGCGGCCTGCAAGGGACATTGAGTCGACAGTCATTGACGCGCAGCGCCCTCTGCTGGAAAATATTTCCGAAGCAGCTGAAGGTGGATATGGAAATATCATAAGATGAGGAATACATGGGAGGAACATCCAGTCGAAAGAACCTTACCATGGGTAAGTAACTTGTTCTTCTGCAGTAGCATACTGATGCCCATCAAGAGTGCTTCCCCCTTTTTTTAGGTAGCTGCTTCTCTCGAAATCTTGAAAGTGGCGTGATGGAAACAAACTGTATTCCGTAACCGTCCTTGACCACTGAAACAGCCCAGGTGTCTGTTATCTCAGTTACACAAGTTTTTGCAATGTAGGCTAGACACCCCACTGGAATACCCAGCTCGGGTGGATAGTCAGTAGCTGGATGTGAAAGGTAGCAATGTCGTAGAAGGAGTAGGCTTTGGGTGCTTGCGTGGGCATGTTTCTGCTGATATCGAGATGTGCCTGATTGGTGGAAGTGACACTTGAAGCTGCTTTTGGCGTACTAAATTTTAGATGACCAGGGTTTCCACTTTGCATGAAAATTAGTGGCCCCTTTGTCGCCCCATATATACCCTTTTCATGACCATGCCAATTTGTTCTCCTACCAGCTCTTTGCCAAAGAATAGGAGCATGATCAGGCTGGTTCGTGGTGGTGGCTCTCCTTTCAAGTTTGTAGTCCACCGGTTTCTGCGGCCTAAGGTCTCTGGATAATTTCAAATAGTGAGGCGCACCCCACCCCTTCAGCCAGGATTTGTAGAAAGGATTCAAAGTCCTTAAGAACTGTAGCACCAGGCATGAGCCGGCAAAATATTCTTCAAGGCGGCCTCCTCCTTGTGGTCGATTGCATCTGACGGGGATGGTTCCTTGGCAGACACCACTATGTGTGCAATCCATTTCAAGAGTCCTGAAACAACTTGTAACGATATGGCCAAGAATGGATCCTCCCCCTCCACGTTCTACATCTTCATTAGTAATTTTGGGATGAAGGTGTTTTTCACTACTGCCCATTTCTGCAAAATAACATCTCTTATGTCGTCATCCAGAGATAACTCGTCTGGCTTCCTTCTGCTATAATGGTGGCTGAACTGGGAGGAAGAAGTGGCCGTGGGGGGGGATGAGAATCAAGATTTTCTCTGAAGTATGCTAAGAAAATAGTATTTTCTAACGTCAATCCGCCCTAGATTGTTCCCCAGAGGAGGATGAGACAAAAGTGGATAAGAAGATGGAAGAAGTGGTGGAGGATATTCTGTGGGACCTCCTTCATTTCCCCCACACCCCTTTACCAGAATGTCCATAATATTGTCCCAGCCTTTTCTGGGAAGCTTCCTGATCATGTGAAATGCAGCTTTGAACAAAACGCCCACCAATATGTGTACACCATCACCCACTGCCACTTACCTGCTCCCTTTTGAAGTGTGGCACATCTCCTTTCGGAAAACCCGGCCTGCCTTCTGCTCCCGGCAGAACACTGCCCCCGGGCCGGTTTCACACACTGAGGAGGCACCTCCATGTGCCGTGCTGAGTATGGAAGGGCCCTGCCCACTTCCTGAGAACAGCATGTGCCCAGGTAGCCCAAGAGAGAAGGTTTGCGGCGTTGCGGCTTGTGATGTTACAGTTGGCCCTTCTGGTAAAACAGTACCATACACTGCCTGCAGCGTCTTTGTGTTTTGTGGCAGATTCGAAGGAGGACGCGGACGCTGTGAAGACATCTTTACCATATAGTTTATTTAATGTAAAATATGGCCTACCTTTGCCTATGTGTATGGGGTGTTCTGGGAGGGGTCCGAAATGTGAGGCAGACAATTTTGTGAAGGTTTTCCATGAGATGCCATTTTATTAACTTAAAAAGGTTTGCTAAGCGCCTCACTATCCCTACCCTAAATAGAATTTCCCTGCCTATCAAAATAACTAAATGAAAAACTATAATAAAAGGAATCTGTCCCTCACACCTATACATACAACAAACCTATGAAGGGACTATATGGCAATTCAAAATATAACAAAACCACAGTTTATTATTTTATTAATTTGTTTAGTTGAATGTACAACTTTTCAAATTAATTTTTTTTCTTTATGCAAAAAACATAATACATAATACAAAAGAAAAGAAAACATGATACAACCCAACATCAAAAGAAACCAGAAGGCACCCGCTGACATAAGGATGCAAAAGATTTTAAAAAAGTATAATACACATGAAAGCTTTCTCAACACGTTAATAAAAAGATCGTCAGCATTCTTGATGTGATATAGTACATTCATAAAAGGTAAACACTTAATAATAAGATAAATACATTACGCCCAGCCTATGAATAGCAATGTAACACAATATATTACTACATAAAAGTGATAAGATATCAGGCGTTCCGTGGATGAGATGACCATTTCTTAATTGTTCCGGAGTGCATTAGTTGGTAACACAATGTCAAGAAACTGAACTATCGCTATTTGTATTGTGACTCGCGGATTTGCAAATAAAAGGTGCCATAATGTTCTCTCTACAGATACCGCTGTACAATTAACTTTTTGTCAAAACATCTGCGTCTTACATCATTCAATGCAATACAATCAATTATCAGATGTTGCAAGGTTTCTTTCTGATTGATGTTTAAACAGTAACGACAAAAGTTACGCTTTGGAGTGATTAGCTTCCTTCTACACAGTATATCCCTGGTATTCCACTGATTCAATCTAAACCTCAGAAATTTACTCCGAAAATACTGAGAGGGACATTTTGCAAGGTAGTTCGCCAAGGTACCATATTTTTTGGTTTCAAATAAGTGAATGTTAAAGTCTTTATGATTAAAGCATTTCACTAGAGTCACAGACCAATCATGCTGAAAAATGTTGACCTTTGCCCTATCTGGATTGGTTATTAGGAGGTCTATTGTTACCGCAGCATCAGCTGCTGCATTCAGAACATGAATACGCCACCTCATTGCAAAGGTTTTCTGGGAAGTCATTAAGTCCTGTGCTAATGCTGCCAAGATGGTTGCTTTCCTTAAGCCCTCCAACAAAACCACAGTTATATCAAACACATACTTAATAACTGTTTCTCCTTGTGACCTGGGTGCTGTTCCTTTCCCCAGTTTCAAAGCAGGAACTTTGCATCCACAGTTCAAAATCGGAAAGTTCAGTTTTGCAACACAGTTCTGGAAACCAATATTCTTCTTGCTCCAACAAATCTCTCAAGGGGACTTCCCCACTGTTCCAACAGATATAACAATTCTATGTTCTCCACTGATAACAAAAGTTCAACAAAACCTCTTCATAACCAAAAGCACGTTCACAGTTCCTTATGGCTAATAGAAATAGTTTGTCAGGATCATTCCATAATGATTCACTATATATGGTAGTGGCCTTGCCACTTCTTCTTCAGAGTCTTTAATCACAATCCAGTACTTTAATACCTGGCCCACTCGTCTGCCAGGTCTAACACTACAAGGTCCCTTGCCCTGGTGTACTTGCCTGCCAGGACTAAATGCTGCTAACTTTACTGCAACTACTTATGTGGTAAAGTTCATTAAGCAACAGCTTAGCCAAGTCTTTTTGACTTTCCACAACTTCAGTAATATACACTTCTTCTATGAAAGACATGAACCACATTGGTTCTCTTTATGCAACATGTTTTGCAGGCTATGCTCCTCTCCTCGCAAATACTGGATATTAGAGGGACAGCCCTTCGGCCACACTTGTTTCCCCAGTCTTGCATCACTCAAAGGCTGAAAATGGCTTTTTATCACCTTCGCTCTTTTTGGGTTTAGACGATGCATGTTTGGGTCTTTCTTAATTATTGCCTCTTCCTCTTTGTGACAATAGGCTTTGCAATTGGCCTTCTCAATTTCCCTCCGTAGGCTGGGGCAATATTGGCTGCTGTTTATGTCTTTTCCCATTTCACTCTTTTGGCTTTGGCAATAGTAGTTTTTATCACCCTTAGAATTACAATTGCCCCCAATGTTCTTTTTCTTCCACTTTAGCTTGTAATCATTATCTTGGTATGCACAGTTATGCCCAATCCGCCACTTCTGCTTTTTAACATTAGTTCGGTATTCAAAACTACTGACAAAAGCCAGCAGACGATCACAGAGAGTTCCATGGTCCCATTTAACTAGTGAACTCAACGGGTGTTGCATATGGGTCCGATCGCTCCACTGCCTTCGTATCTTCTGCCTTCGCTGCTTCCCGCTCCATGGTAGGTTGCTTTATCTTGCCCCCAATGGCCTGTACTGGTCAGAGAAAGAGAGTTCCTCGATCCACAAGTTCTCAAGTGCTCGCTTGGCACCAAAGCACACTTCACCTTGGGGAAAACGTTCTGCGTTAAGTGAGGAACCTAAGGGCATCCTTCCATCTACTCCCCTTGGATCTTCCTCTCAGGTGGCCAGAGAAAGGTCATCGCTTTAGGACCCTGATCCTGGGCGTGGATATGCGAAGGACGAACACTTGGGTGGTGGGACCTCGGGGAGTGGGGAGAGGATGTCTTCAGGTGAGAATCAGTTCTACCCTTCCCCTGCCTTCATAGGGTATTGTAAGTCTTTTTCCCTTACACCCACAGTCCCAAAACCATAGGCCTTTAAGACTGGGACAAGGAGGAGACAACTAGGAGTAATGCACACTTTGAATGGATTGTGTCCTCCCACGTATTCCTCATCTTGTGATAATTCGTTTCACCAGCTTCGCTGCTTCGGAAATTATTTTTCGGCAGAGGGCGCTGTGCTCGAGGTTGTGGCATCAAATGTTCCTCGACGGGCTCCGTACCGTGTCGACGTCACCGATGGTATAAGTAGCTTTCTTTCAAGAAAATGTCTTCTTCGACCGCTTCGACTCCCAAAACTGGGTTTAAGAAGTGTAATGACTGCGGGTCGAAGATGTCTATCACCGATCCTCACCGTATCTGTCTTTGTTGTCTGGGCTCAGACCATTGAACCGGCGACTGTGGCTTCTGTCAGTCAATGACGGAGAAGCCCCTCCGTGAGAGGAAAAGTAAGTTCGCGGTGGGGCGGGAGGCGTCAAAGGGCTCTTCGAAAGTCTTGTCCAAAAAACATAAGAAATCGTCCAATTCAAAGGAATCAGAACGTCATAAAAAACACTCGAAGAGATCCCGATCTCGTAGCAGGTCGAGACGATCTTCTTGTCGTCTTCTAAAAAGCTCAAAAGGCGACATAGATCTCCATCGTCATCGTACGATTCATCGACGGAATTGGTTTGATGTCCGACTAGATCGGAGTCCCCTTCAAAATGGGAGAGCTTTAGGAGAAAAATGATGCAGGTCTTTGAGAACGCGGCCTCGACCCCCTCAAAGAAACCTCAGAAAAGCCAGACCCCGGTTGCTCCATTGGACGACGCAGGGAAGTCGGGAACTACAACGGTAAAGCCTAGTAGTACCCATGAATCTCGAGTCGACAAATCGTCAAGAGATCCTCGAGGATCGAGTGTTTCTCCGATCCCTCATAAAAACATAAGTTGTCGAAATCGAGCACAACCTCGTCAACGCCATCAGCGCCGACAGCTCCGACGACGAAGCCTATATTATCCTCGACGCCTTTGTCGAAGGCTTCGTCGAGATGCGTCAAAGGTTCCTTCGACTCCCTCGAAGAAAACACTGATTCCTTCGACAAAAAATCAGGAGGAAGAGAGAAGGTTTACACCTTTACCAAAATCGGACTTCTTTAGGTCCATGTCTTCAATTTTTGAAGAATCTGGCTCAGATGATGATGAGGAGGTCACTCCTTTTGGAGTAAAATATGGCACTAGACAAGTTCCAGAGGAACTGATAAATCCTGAGACAAAAATGAGAGACCTATCTGAAACTCTGCATTCTGCTATTGGTGTGGACACATCACCCGAATTGGAGTTTGCTGCACCTGATCCTGCAGAACATTCAGACTCACAGTATAGGAATTTGATGAGTAGGGTGATTGAATATATGGGTTGGGGAAGAGCCTCCCCTACGTTTGAACAAGACGATATGGCTGACATTATATAGGGTGCTCCAAAGGACAATTGAAAGGAACTGGAAAAAACCTTATAGCATTGCTGCAGTAGAAAGCAATCTTCCAAAGAAGTACAGAACTTCTACTTCTGATCCAGAATACCTAAATAGACACCCTACGCCAGAAAGTCTGGTCATTCAGGCCGCTACCACTTCCAAGCAGACAGCATATCCAACCATACCTCCAGACAGGGAGGATTAAAAAGGTTGATGCTTGGGCTCGTAAAGTTTTTACTTCGGGTAGGATGGCCTTGAAATCGACCAATGTTACCTGTACCATGGCCAGGTGCACACATACCCTGTGGGAATGCATTTCGGGGCGGCTGAACATATTCTGGAAGGCAAGGAAGGGGAAGGCTTCCTGAATATAGTCAATGACGGGAAGGAGGCAATGGTGGAATGTCTCCAGTCTGGACTGGATAATGCTGATAGTGTTAGCAGATCCATGGCATCAAGCACAGTGCTATGCAGATTTGCGTGGTTGAGAAAGTCGGGGTTTGCACCAGATGTACAGACCAGACTTCTCAGCATGCCCTTTGATGGCTCGAGGCTGTTTGGTACTAAGGCTGATGAGAGCCTAGAAAAACTACAGACCTCGAAAGCAGCAGCTAAATCCCTTAGTGCCTCCATGAGACAGCCTCAGAAACCATACTCTGGCTCATTTTCCTGGAGGGGTCGTCCTTTTCGATACTACTCCTCTGTTGGTAGAGGAAGATGACAGGCTTTTCAAAGGGGCAGAAGAAATGTCACTCGTGGTGGACGAGGAAAGACTACAAAGCCATCTTCAGGAACGGCATCTATGCCCTCAGCCGCTCCTGCAGCCGCCTCCAAATCTCTCTGAGGTCTTATCATACAAAACACCAGGTGGGAGGCAGAATCTCTCAGCATCTGAAAGAATGGCAGGGTATTACTTCAGATGCTTGGGCACTGGAAACAGTAGCCCAAGGTTACTGCCTTCCCTTCCTAAAAAGACCTCCCGATCATCCACCGGGAGCCAGCTCTACCAAGATTCCAGACACGGTCCTTTTGCGGGAAATTATAACCCTGCTAGAGAAAGGTGCAATAGAACATGTACCTGTAGCGGAGAGGAACAAAGGTTGGTACTCCTCTTATTTTCTCATCCCAAAGAAGGACGGAGGATTGAGACCCATCTTGGACTTAAGAAAATTGAACAAGTTCCTCAGGAAGGACAAGTTTAAGATGGTAACCCTTTCTCAGATCCTTCAGGCTCTCCAGCTCCAAGACTGGTTGGTATCATTGAACCTTCAGGATGCTTATTTTCATGTGCCAATCCATCCCAAGCACAGAAAATACCTGAGGTTCGCAGTTGGCGGCTCTCACTATCAGTTTCGAGTGCCATTCGGGCTGACCTCCGCTCCGAGGGTTTTCACCAACCTGATGGCAGTAGTGGCAGCGAGTCTCAGGAGAGGGGGATTCACGTCTACTCCTACCTGGACGACTGGCTAATCGGAGCACGTTCTCCAGAACAAGCTCAGGAACACCTGTCGACAACCTGCCACTTCCTCCACAACCTGGGCTCCTCCGTCAATTTCAAGAAGTCCCACAAGATACCATCCCAACAACTCCAGTTTATCGGAGCGGTCTTGAACACTTCCTCGGGCAAAGCCTCGCCGCCCGAGGTGAGAGCTTTCCACATCCAGCAGATGGTAACAAAATTCCAGAAAGCCCAGCATCTGCCGGCCTTCGATTTCCTGAGGTTGCTAGGCCTCATGGCATCCTGCATTTTTCTGGTGCCAGAAGCCAGACTGAGAATGAGATCCCTCCAATGGGCCCTCAGAACTCAGTGGTCCCAATTCTCAGGGAATATGTCAGATCTTCTGCAAGTCCCGAGCACAGTTGCTCAGGATCTATCATGGTGGGCTTTAAATGACAACATCCTCAAGGGAGAATCTTTTTGGCAACCATGGCCGGATGTTAACAGTAGTGACGGACACCTCACTCACGGGGTGGAGAGCTCATACCAACGATCTGACAATCACCAGACGTTGGTCTCCATCGGAGTCCAAACTACACATCAACCTATTGGAGCTGAGGGCAATCAGACTAGCGCTGAAGGCCTTCCTGCCCTCTGTACAGAGAAAGAATGTCCTCATAATGACGGACAACACAGTGGCCATGTACTACCTCAACAAAAGAGGGGGCGTAGGATCACTTCCTCTGTGCAGGGAGGCAATGCAGCTCTGGTTCTGGGCAATATAAGAAGGAATATCTCTGTCGGCAGTTCACCTAGCCAGAGAGCAGAACACGGCGGCAGACGCTCCGAGCAGGCAGAGCACAGTCTCCCACGAGTGGGAGATAGCTCAGGAAGTCCTTCTGGAAATCTTTGCCCTTTGGGGAACCCCTCAAGTGGATCTGTTCGCAACCACGGTAAACCGGTAGTGCAATCAGTACTGTTCAAGGGAATTTCCCCCGAGAGGAGCTCTAGGGGACGCGTTCGTAGTGGATTGGGATTTTCCCCTGCTGTATGCGTTTCCTCCAGTCCCCGTGATTCCTCTAGTAATCAGGAGGTTGAGAAAGTTCAGGAAAACCATGATCCTAATTGCCCCGGACTGAGCCAGGAGAATGTGGTACCCGTACCTTCTAGACATGTCCATCTGCCCTCCAGTACGTCTTCCACAAAGAGAGGATCTTCTCTCGCAAGAGGAAGGTCGGGTTCTCCATCCAGAGGTCAACACACTCAACCTTCATGCATGGTTTCTGAGAGGTTGAGATACAAGGATTGGGATCTTCTAGATGACGTAATGGGGATTTTGCTTTCGGCCAGAAGGCCAGCAACAAAATCCTTGTACCGGTGTCGTTGGATTAAGTTCAGTAACTGGTGCAAAGATAGGGATATGGACCCTTGTCAATGTAGCACACCAATGGTACTTACCTTCCTATTACATCTAGCCAATCTGGGGCTCCAGATCGGAACAAACAAAGGATATCTTGCTGCGCTGTCCGTTTTAAAGCGCTCTTCGGAAGAGGTTTCTTACTTTAAAATGCCATTAATAATCCAGTTCCTAAAAGGACTTACAATTGTATATCCACCAATACCATTTCATGTTCCAACTTGGGATTTAAATGTAGTTCTTAAATTCCTAACATGTATACCATTTGAGCCTCTGCATTCCTGTCCATTGAGACTTTTAACACTAAAGACTGTCCTTCTTGTGGCATTAACATCAGCCCGCAGGGTTAGTGAACTACAGGCACTCTCATGTAAACCTCCATACACCACATTTTACAAAGACAAAGTAGTTCTGAAAGTTAAACCATCTTTCTTACCGAAAGTAGTTTCCGACTTTCATTTGTCGCAAAAAATTGTTTTACCAACATTCTATCCTCCCCCTCATTTGGGAAAATAAGAGGAGAGATTACATAGGCTGGACCCTAAGAGGGCCCTTAGCTTTAACATTGCAAGAATGACAAAATTACGTCAAGACGACCAACCCTTTGTGGGCTACACAGGTCGTAAATTGGGTTTAGCGGTGACAAAACAAACCATATCCCGCTGGATTATTCTAGCTATACTGGAATGTTAAAGATTAGCAGGAAAAGACCCACCGCATGGGCTATGTGCTCACTCCTCAAGGGGAATGGCTACTTCTGCGGCTTTGAAGAGGGGAGTCCCTGCAAAAGATATTTGCTCGGCTGCAACATGGGCATCAATGCATACTTTTATCAAGCATTACTGCTTAGATGCCTACTCCTCCAATGAGGGGCTATTTGCCAGAGCGGTACTTCACTCAAGAACTAGCACTCCCACCTCCAAATTGGTCACTGCTATGGGAATCTATCACAAGATGAGGAATACGTGGGAGGACACAATCCATTTGAAGAACAAGTTACTTACCAACTGTAACGTTCATTCGACTGGATGTTCCTCCCACGTTTTCCTCATCGACCCTCCCAACCTACCCCGCAGTACAGTTTATGTTCTATTACAATTTCCTCTCACGATGGGCCTATCAGTCACAGCATACACCTGGATGTTCCACGAGTATTTCCTCGAAAAAACAGAACTGAAGCCAACGGGTGCGGCTCGAGCTACTTATACCATCAGTGACGTCGACACGGTACGGCGCCCGTTGAGGGACATTCAATGCCACAACCTCAAGCACAGCGCCCTCTGCTGAAAAAAAGTCGAAAGAACGTTACAGTTGGTAAGTAACTTGTGCTTCTAGTCAATTTCACCACTATGGTAATGAGACAACAAATACTTTATTTATTTTTTATGTATTGGACATTTGTATGGCACCTATACACAAGTGTTTCCAGGTGCCAGAAGGCCAGATGGGAGCGGATGGAGGAACAAGGGAACAACAGAAAATAAAAATGGTTATATTGGCCATGTGACAATCCTACTGTGCAAGTGCTTGAGAAGTCGGTAAGTGCAGGGGGTAACGGGGTAGAGGGAGAAGTGCAGGAGTGGGGTGCCCCCAGGGAAGGCGGTAGGGAAGTGCTGGGGGGGGGCCAAGCCAAGAAGGTAAGTGCCAGGGGAAAAAGGTGGATAGGGAGGATGAGTGCGGTAGGCACAGTGGACTGGGATGGGCTAGTCCAGGAAAGGGAGCCCCAGGTCAAGTGCTGGCAAAGGATGCACGGGGGCTGTTGGCAGTTGGTCTGGCCCCTGTATGACTCTGAATGGACCAGTCCCCAGTCATAGCGGCAGAGGGAGAGTTAGCACAGGAGGGTGAGGCGGAAGGAAGAGGAGAAAAGGAAAGTCTTGAGAATTTTCCAGAACTTTAGGATCCGGCTCAAGTCGGAGGGGGGGAGGAAGGAAATTCCAGAGGGAGTATCCAGCCGCAGAAAGGGATCTACCTCCCACTCTCTACTAGAAATGTTTGACCTGCAGAGAGTTGGAGCCAGAGGGCCGAAGGACTCTGGTCAGGAGGTATTTAGGGATGTAAAGAGGGCCCAGGCCCCAGACAGCCTTGTAGATGATGCAGAGGATCTTGAATTTGATCCTTGCAAGTCACCGAGAGCCAGTGGAGAGATTTTAGGGCAGGAGAGATGCAGACCCTGGGCTTGAGACCAAGGATAAGTCTTGGTCATATTCTGGATTAGTTGGAGGGGGCAAAGGGAGGAGAGAGGCAGATTGAGGAAGAGGCTGTTGCAGTAGTCAAGCCTAGAGAGAACCAGGGCTCTGGAGACGTTGAGCTTCTGGGAGAAAGTGAGGAAAGGTAGAATGCCCCTGAGGAGGTGGAGCTGAATGTTGGACTTCTTGACAAGGTCCATGATGTGGGAGAGAGAGAGGAGTCAAAGATGATCCCAAGGTATTTTGCCTCACAGATGGGTGAGGGGATGGGACCTAAGGAGTGTGGCAAGAGAGAGTGAGGGGGGGCATGGAGCAGGCGTCCCTATGAGTAGAATTTCAGTTTTACTGGCATTAAGGCAGTGATCGTTGGCAGAGCACAATGCCTGAATACCAGTCAGGCAGTCAAGTATGAGGGAGGAGGAGGAGGAGGAGGAGAACGTAGAGGGTGGCAGCTTGAAGGAGAGGTGTGTCATCTGCATTTCACTGGAAATGAGGTGTGAAAGTGGAGATCAGGTAGGCCGTAGGGGCCTGGTAGATGTTGAAGAGCCATGGAGATAGAATGGAGTCCTGGGGGACACCACAGCTAGAGAGTGTGGTGAAGGAGAGAAAAAGACTCATTTGTACTTTGGAGTGTCTGTTTGAAAATGCCTATGGCGGGTCAGGCATGTGCAGTCAATTGTTACAATTTTGGTCCTACTTGCGCCTGCAACCCATTGAAAGGCCACAGGTGCTTAAAAGGAGGGCACAGAAGTGGAGAAGGGGGGAACCTGCCTGGAGAGAAGGTGGCAGCTACGAGGCGAGGGGCAGGCTGTAGCAGGGCTGGCAGAGATGACACTGTGTGTTGTCAGAGGGTGAGAAATGTGCTGCAACCCAAGCAGGACGTGAGAGGACCAGTCCCTCAGCAATTATCTGAACCGTGTGGTGCCAGCTGTTGCCGAGGAACACGGAAACCTCCTAACCGCCACAGGACACTGCAAGAAGGGTTCCCCGAGAGTGAGCGATGCTCGCTGCAGCTCCCGAGTGTATCCAGGAGTGAAGAGGAAAATGGAGAACAGAAGGAAGATGCCGGAGGAGCAGACAAGCCCCGGTGAGTGCGAGACAGGGAACACTTGTACCGGGGCAGGACTTGGACATTTAATGTTAGCGAACAAACTGAAAATGATAAGAATGGGGTTTGGAACACAAATGAAAGAACATTAAAGCATGAAGAAGTTGCCAAGTATTTTAGGAAATATAACAGCGAATATTGAATACCGAACTAAAGAAAAGAAATGGAAATAATGTGAAATTACAGCACGAGTGGAATGCAAATGATGTGCTGTTGTGAAAGTTGTGAACCCTGCTAAGAACCATTGATGAGCAAAGTGAAAACCTATAATACATACTTATGAACTAATCGAAAAGCAAGAGTGAAAGACAAGTTGCTGAACTCGAATGGGCAAGGTTAAAGCAAAGTGGTGGAAGAGGATATACACCACTGAATAAGATGAATACAAGTTGTGGCAAAGCCAAAAGACTGCCAAGGAGAAACCACAGCACATGTTAAGTACTGACACTGGTACAAGGTGCAAAGCCTGTGTTGGTCGAGCAAAACTGAAAGCATCATAAAGTGCCAAGGGTTATTGGTTGCGTGACCTGTAATGGATGGACAGTGTCATCCGACAACTGCGCCTAGACCGAGTGGCCCGACTTGGTAAAGAGCCAAGAGAAGCCAAAAGACAAAGGCTGTGTGGTATAAGTGCTGAAGTGGAAGAAACCATCTGTGCTAATTGTTATGGAGTCGAAAGGATTATAAATTGAAGTTGGAATTATTATTGAAAGGCAAGAGACTTGAACTATGCTGAACTTGGGGAAGGGAACCCCAAGCCTTTTTGTGGAACTATTTGAACTTGGGCAAGGGGAAGTTGAAACGAGCCAGAGCTGGAAGAAGCTCAGAACTTTATTTTGAACTCTGTTTCTTTTGGTGCTGTCATCTGTACACATTGTATATCTTCAGTTGTGAGGACAAGTATAGGTTTTGGACACACAGACTTTTAGGTTGAACCTACTGACATAGACTGCCCTTAGTTATTTTAGGTAGGGAAATCCCACCTTCGTATAGGGCAAGTTAGACCTTACTCCATCCTGACATATAAAATAAAGTCCTTTTTGTTAAGAAAAGTGAATCTGTTGTCTGTGTCTTGCTTCATGATGCCTTCACAATTAACGCTTCCTGCTGTGCAGCCTCTGCACACGAGATCCTCAAGGGGAAAGCCTTCAGACTTAACACTTCCCGCTGCGCAATCTCTGCATACCCAGTGCTTAAGGGTAGATACCCTCACAAAACCGGCATCCACTTCTTAATCTGCGGTAGCTCTGGTTTCTCTGCTGCCCCTCAATTTTAGCTGCTGCTGCAACGTGGAATCACGCAAAGTACTCCACCCTCTGCTTCTCCTGCTGCCACAATTACTGCCACTCCTACTGCTTCTACTACTGCTGCTAATGGCCTGCACCTGAGGGGTGCTCTTTATATACGCTAGTCCCTCTCAGATGTGGGTCACTGAAATCATTAGACTGCATCTTGCAGTCTAATGCCTCCAAATCCCTCTTCCTCGTCCCAGTACTTTGGGCATTGTAGGACTTGAATGTTACAACTAACTTTTTCTCTCTGCATATTATGTTTAGATGAACTTTCTTCACTTTTATTACTAATCATGTTTTCAAGAGGAAATTTAAAAGGTGTCAATGATTGTTTTGGAGTCACAGAAGTGCTAGCGCTATAAGAACTTAAGGTGGCACTGTTCTGGTGTTTATACTTAGCTTCCTCTTGTCGACTACAGGAGTTCCCATCACATAAATATGGGCAACTCTGAGGGGGGCGCTTCATGGCTGATAAATGATTGATTAAGCCAGGATTCGCTAACCCCAGGATGAATAACCTTAAAAAAAGAAATCTCACTCTGACAACAAGCCATTACATATTCTGGCCTCACTGACATCTCTTCCTCTGAGGGAGAAAAATACTGTGTCTCACCCAATGGAGTCTGCCTATTCCCTGGGGGCCCTTCTCCTCCCAGATGATCCTCCCGGTCACCCACAGGGTTAGGATCAGGTTGCGGCTGCCTTCCCCTAACCACCTGGGAGGAGACTTTAGGGAAGGTTTCTATGAGGACTCTGCATCTCGTACCCTTACCCTTAAGACCTGAATTCCTGGTCTAGGTTCTTTTTCTCCTTGTAAACCATTACCCTTCCCTGCATTCATAGAAGGTTCATATGTTAGCCAATCTTATACTGGTTCTTCTACAAATGTCTCTTCTTGAACCCAGGACTCTAAGGGAGAATATGAAATGGGTGTTTTCTCCGTCTTTTTATCAAGGGGTTTATTTGGTTTTAATGTTGTTTATGCCACTCGAAAAATCCCTTCATCAAAATGGGGAACCTCACTGTCTAGAATCATTGGGGTGGGAGGATTAGGTATTACTGCCACTAATACCGATATAGGTTTTACCAAAATGGTAAGGTTAGGTTTAATGGCCTTATTGGCCTTGACTCGGTCTGTTCGTAACTAGAGTAATGGTCTTTCTCTACCTCCCACTTCGAGTCATGCAACAAGAACATTTCTGTGTCCCAATTTCCACCAAGTTGCTTTCCCAGGTTCCCTTCATCTCCCTGCCTAATATCAGATGGAGAAAGAATTTCCCATGGGGTTTCATGTACCAAGAGTCCAGCAGCTCGCCCCTCTTAATTTGTATTGGTTTGTACAAAAAAATTCAAAAAGACTACCTTTATTTCTTTTCCACTGAATAAAGGTGTGTGCAATTTCCGTGAGGAGAGGACACTTTCTTGCTGCTTGCTGCATTCTGATAACGTGCGCTGGGAGTTCTAAGAACTCGCGCATTTCGCATTTCCCAACTCGCCAGCTCGCTCGTTTCCAGGAGGAGGCGGAGCTCTGTGCCTGTCACGTGACTGCTCACGTGACCTACCCAGGCCCACAAAACAGAGTTCAGCACAGCCGAGCGGCGTGTGCAATTTCCGTGAGGAGAGGACACTTTCTTGCTGCTTGCTGCATTCTGATAACGTGCGCTGGGAGTTGTAAGAACTCGCGCATTTCCCAACTCGCCAGCTCGCTCGCTTCCAGGAGGAGGCGGAGCTCTGTGCCTGTCACGTGACTGCTCACGTGACCTACCCAGGCCCACAAAACAGAGCTCAGCACAGCCGAGCGGCGTGTGCAATTTCCGTGAGGAGAGGACACTTTCTTGCTGCTTGCTGCATTCTGATAACGTGTGCTGGGAGTTCTAAGAACTCGCGCATTTCGCATTTCCCAACTCGCCAGCTCACTCGCTTCCAGGAGGAGGCGGAGCTCTGTGCCTGTCACGTGACTGCTCACGTGACCTACCCAGGCCCACAAAACAGAGCTCAGCACACCCTTGCGGCGTTAAACCCGGCCGCGTAAAGGGCGTCTGCTGTGATTCCTGCTGTTTGGCTGTTTGCTGCTATACTGCTGTCTGCAACTGTGAGATAAACAATGACCTTGCTATCAGACGGCCCCCAAACCCGGAAAAAATCATCACAGCAACGTCGCGTGACTAACCCTTGGGCCAGGATGAAAGCCATTGCTGGGGCTAAGGTAAGCAAAACCACTGGCCGTGCGCTAATGGCTACAAATAATTCATCAACACTAAAAAGCCCAATAATTACGGGGGAAATTAAACCTTTAACATCTCCCCCATCATCGACTCTTGATGAACGATGCACCCCAGATGACGGCTCCAACGTATTGCTCCAGCCTTGCGTTCTTTTAGAAGCGCCAGCATTCCAACCTGACAACCAATATTCATCAGGCACTTGTGTTACCAATCTCGAATGCAATCCAACTCCCAATGGCAATCCCTGTGCAAGAGCGTTAGCCAGCGAATCTGACTCAGCTGCATTTCAAGCAGCTAGCGCCGACCGGCCGAATTTACCTAGCCTCTCTGCTGCCATTCGGGTGTCTCAGCCTGATGCGAGAGCTCCTCCAACTGAGCGATCAATGAATTCACTCTTGTTGGCTCCTGTGCCTTTCAGGACTGATAACTTCACAAATGGTGTTGACCTCTGGAAAGAAAAAGGTCTTCTTTCAAATGTAGTGACTGACGAAGAACTGCTTAAAATTTCTAATTTAGACTTGGGAAATCCTCTGTTGAATAATTCGACTACCAAACATACTTTGCACATTAATCGACCACTAATGCCCACAAAGGTGCCGACTTTACTTCTTAATGCCAGAAACACTCTGTCACAGGAGAATTTCTCTAGTTACTCTCTGGCCAAGTCAAGTGGCTTACAGACTGGCACGATCAACGCCAAACACGTCTTGAAGCCCCCTGTTTATATTCCATGTCCATCATCTACAACAAATTTAAGTGGCTCTCTAATCGACCCTATTACACTAAAACCAGCAGGTCGAGCTACTTCAGAAGTCGTACTTGAATGCACCGAACCTGAGAACGACAGTGCCTTAGCTTGCCAAGCACCTGATGTTAGGCATCCTTCCATGTCAAGCATAAACGATAAATCCATCAATCTTAATATTCAAAGTATTTCCCAACTCCCAGTACAAAATCTTAATCTATTGCCTATACTTCTTGATCGGAGCGCGATCGCTCGTGCTAGTCGCCTGCAAAGAGTCGCTGAGCTTAAAAGAAAAAGCATATCCACCATACCTCCTCGACATGGAAATCCAACACTGAATGCGAGTACTCCGCATCATATGCAATCTCAATCAAGTGACGAGGTTCATTCAACGAACTTTGTAAAGAAATGTTCCACATTTAATCCGCAGTACAATCTGGATAATTCAACTTGCTCCTCATCACTTCAGGAACTTGAGCCACAACTGCTCGGTATTTCATCTGAAGCACTTTCGCAGATCCATAACAATGTGTTGGCCGCCTCGGCGGTTGCTCTAGCACCATTTACAAAAATCTTTGAGTCTCTGATTGGCACGATAAGTGATCAAGGTGCTGCAATATCCAATCTAACGACAAAAATTGACAAGTTAGAACATTTCTCGAGCTTTCTACAGGATCAAATGACAACTAATGCAGAAATTGCAACGAGATGGCAGGACAGGCTGAGTGATCTAGCCGCTCGGCATCATTGCCAAAATGATGCTTTAATGGAAGTCCTCTTGGACTCTGTAAAATGGATGCGAAAGAATACATCCATTCAAGTATATGGAGCCCCGGTGTCTCGAGACACATCTTCTGGTTCTAGTCATTCTCCATCGAGAAGCGATTTGGTGACAGTTCCTAATGAATCTTCACAGTCTGGTTTACCAACGAGCTTGTTGGCTTCCATGCAGGACGCTCAAGATCCAACTCAGACTGCACAAGGCTCTGTTCCGCAAGTGAGCACCCTTGTACCACACACGATTCCGCTAAAAGGAACTGTATCATTGCAAACCTTAACGACAGTAAATTCTTTCAATATTTTTAAAGGCTCTGCAAAAACAATTGCTACACAGCAGAAAGCAATCAAAAAAAGATATCTGCGAAACAAGTCCAGCAATCCAAAAAAAAAAGTATTCCACCGAAAAAAATACAACAAAAGGTCAAAAAATTCATAAGAAATATAACAACTCCGAAGAAGACAAGTCTGTTCACCAGACCAGCTCACACAATAACTACTAGGAGAACTGTTGGAAATCCTCCAACAAGTTCAACAGGCACTGTGTTCAGCTTTTCAAAGATTTCGGCAAAACGGCGGCGCTTAGCATCTAGCGCTTCTTCTTCTGAACACGGCTCCTCAGACTCTTCAACTGATTTATGCAATTTATCCACCTATTCAGCTGATCCTGAGAATTCCACCATTGTCTCTGTCGAAGACCAAGTCGTTAGAACTATCGAACCCCCTTTGAGGAAAATCCAAGTGGCAAACAATCTTTCGAGGTTACCGCAGGCTAGACCAATCCGTAGTCAACTCTCCTTCGTGACAAAAAAGGCTCCACAGAAAGCACTAAGTTCGAGGTTAAATCCGAAACAAACATTGAATCAACTGAAAACGCGTTTGCCTCCAACTCAGCGAGCCCCCGGATTCGGAAATTCGGAAACACAAAAATACAAGTGGAAACTTCGCCTCCAAAATATTCACTCAGATGGCAACGAAGTTAATTTAAACAGAGGAAATATTCTAAAATTGCTTGCTTGTATTCCACCTTTGCGAGCGATCACATCAGACGACATCAAAATTGTGGAATATCTCTCTGAAATGTCCTCTGATCATGTTCTTCTTCATATAGCTTCTGCAGCAGTAAAAAATATGCTACTTCAAGCAAACGAAGATCTTTTGGTATATGGCTTTGACCTCACCCTCGAGCCATTGGCCTCGAATTCCATTTCATCGACTAAAACAAATTTTGATCACGAGGCAAACCTTGGAGCTACCAAGCGATCAGCCCTGCGTCAGTCTATGGTCTCATCCCCTGACATCTTAGATGCTGCCACGCATCAGTCTTTCGAAAGAAGAGCTAATAACCTAAAAAGATTTCCACATGGGCCACGCAAATAACAACGATCACAAACTAAATAACAAGAGCTAATTCTATTGTCATGGAATACAAGGGGTTTCACACATTTATTCAACACATTCCAGGAATCTCTGGAGAATGTATTCATCATGTGTTTACAAGAAACGTGGCTACGAGATCCTCCCACACGTGACGGTTTTTCCATATTAATAAATCCAGCTGGAAAGAACCCCAAAGGCTGGCCTTTTGCAGGATTAATAACTCTTTTGAAAATCTGGAATTGGTGGACGTTGGTGACGTCTACAAACCCTAATCCATTCGTGCAAAGCACTTTGATCAGACTATCATTGAGAGCTACGGTTTCTAATCTCTTAATTATCAATGGATATTGGAATCCCGCCATGATTTCATCCTCATCTTTCATTCAGTCAGTATTGAATGAAATTGATCTTACCTTTCTAAAATACGAAAACGTCTCTGTACTCATCTGTGGAGACTTAAACTGCAGCTGGTTTAAGTTTGATCTACTCTCCAAATCAAATGTTCGGCTGCCGGATTCTGAGGTTACTCCGAGAGGCCAACTTTGGGCCAAAGATCTTCTAGATCGCAACTGTCACATGCTGAATGGAGCAATTCAGGGCGACTCTCCCGCAAATCCAACATGGCATAGCATGACTCGGACGAATACACTTGATTATAGTTGGGCCTCGTCTGACTTTTTTGAAAAATCCATCTCTAAACGTGCAGCCGATGACATCTAGCGATCATGACTTATTGCGATTCGTTTGGTGCGAAGAGCATTGTGGCATGCCAGAAAAACACTTAGATCGACTTCAAATAAATGCTACAGGAAATCGACTGAGAACCAACGGCTCTACGATCGCCCATAAGTCATAGCTTAAATGTACTTCAGACAGTAGAGTACACACCGCTTCTGACAGACCAAACTCGGATAACCCTTAATTCAAGAGTCCTTGGGACAATCCCGAAACACTTATATAGTTTAGAAATAGCAAAGGAAAAAAAATCATTAAGGAGGGACCTCATACAAATCAAAAGAACACAGTGTGATCAGAATTGTAAGGCTTTGGAAGTGAAGAAGCGGCGGCAATCATATAGAAACTGGTTAAGATCACATCTTGTCATAATCGATCAAGGTTGAGCAGAATCCATGTTAAAACTTCTGGTACAGAAAAACACACGTGAAATCTGGGCCATTTTAAATGGAGGTCGCTCGAAATCCAATCCTTCAATTTCTAATGAATATTTCACTTTATTATACGAAAACTCTGCATTGGAAGTTTCTCGCCCGCCGAGTGTGTCAAATTCCAGTTGGGACCTTATACCTTCGTGCGAAGAGATTGAATTTGCAATCGCTAAGCTAAAAAATTCAAGAGCTGCCGGCCCCGATCAAATATCAAATCTGATGCTTAAAAAGCACAAATCACATTGGGCCAAATTCATCCACGAACTATTTCTTCAGATTGCTACTAGCAAGAAGCTGCCCTCTTCCTGGTCCAAGGCAATAGTGGTCCCGATATATAAGAAGGGTTGTCGGGCTGATCCTGCGAACTATCGCCCGATCACCCTTCTCGACACTATTGGCAAGATTTTTGGATCCTTCTTGCGCCAACAGCTGGTTAATTGGGCCCTCTCATCTGGTAAATTTGACTCCAGACAATCAGGCTTCACAAAAAATGTTGGCACCGATATGAACCTTATACTCTTGTCATTTCTAAAATTGTCAGCACTGGAAGCGAAAAAAAAAATCTTTTTTGCATTCGTCGACCTTCGACAAGCTTTTGACGCCATCAATCGGACCAAATTATGGGCAAAATTACGCTTGTGGGAGTGCTCAGATTATCTGTTAGATCCCATCATCGCCCTGCACTCTGACACCTCGATCCAAATCAGAGTCAATTCACAAGGCGACCTCACAGATCCAATAAGAATGTTCAAAGTCGTCAAACAAGGCTGTCCACTCGCAGCAGACCTCTTTAAACTCTTTATAGCCGACCTACCAGAGTGGCTAAAGTCTGTCGATTGCTTTCCTCCCAAGCTTAATGGTCACACTGTAAATCATCTGGTCTACGCTGACGACATAGTGCTGGTCGACCAGACTCAAATCGGCCTCCAACATCTTCTCTCCCGCTTGCAAGAGTTTCTATCCGCCAATGAGCTCTGTTTGAATGCAGAGAAAACAAAAATTATCTGCATTGGACGATCCATGTCAAAGAAAGATAAATCTTTCCGTTGGCATATAGAGCAAAAAGCCCTAGATGTCGTTAAGTCGATCCACTATCTAGGTGCAATGGTCAATGACTCGCTATGCGAAGTTGCCTGGATAGATGACTTGATAGCTAAAACAAAGATCTTGAGTCTTAAAGCGGCCAAAATCAACTTTGACTATGGGAAATTTTCCATCACGCCTGTTATCATGTTCTACCTCCAAAAAGTAATACCAACAATAACCCTTGGCGGTGAAACTGCCTTGAACATCGATCATAATGTCTGGAGCCGTCTGGAAGGAAAATTTTGGAGACGTGTCTTGAATCTTCCGAATTACATCTCAATATCAGCACTGAGATATGAGTTAGCTCTGAACTCAATCTACATGACAATCGTCTGGAAATCTTTATCAACTCTACGTAAGATACTACTTGGTTCCTCTATTCCCGCATATAACATTCTCAAGCCAAGTAAAGATTCCACGGACAACGTATTGATTCATGCATGGAAGCTTAAGCTAAACTTAATTATGGCTGAAGCAGGCATACTTGAAGAAGGGTTAATCCAGCGCCCACAACATGCGAAGAAGAAGTTAGCAACATGGGATTGGATTACAACGTACAACAGCCGCTCAGCCCTCAAGTCCACCCTTCCATCCTCCAGAAGTATGGTTAAATTACATTCTCAACCAACATTTCTCACAGACTGCCCATCGCGCCATCATAGGGCACAATTTTTGAGGTTACGATTGAATGCTCTAAACACTAATGAGATGCTCTGGATGCGTAAGAACAAAGATACAGTCAACAACAAATGCCGCTTCTGCAAAACATCAGCAGTCGAGTCTCTAAAACATCTGGCAGCAGCATGTCCCATGTTGACTAAACTACGTGAAGTACATTTAAAGGAATTCAAACCACTATCCAATGAGTCAGACGATTGGTGGGACTATGCTGTGGCAGGGCATAACATCAAGCTGTCCTGTCACTTAATTAACTTTTTTGATGAAGCTTTAAAGTCAGTTCCTATCTGAATGACATAACTGCGCAATCGGAAACAACCCATTTATATCGGATAGTACTCCGTGAGACAGACTCTCCCAATAGTCTAGCTTGAACTGTTAAGATCTGAGTAATACGAAGGAAGAGTTGGAAAGAAGGAAAGGAAGACATACTTAACTTTTTTTCTCTCTTTTAGATGAAATGTAACAAAAACATGATATAATTTTATCAAGTTGAAGTTTTACAATAAAATAAAAAAAAAAAAGAAGAGGCAGCATATTTAACCTTCCCTTTTGTCTCTTTCCACACAGGGGCCTAAGATAGACAACTGAGCCTGATTGACCTCTTGGGAGATTATTTTTTCCCTACTGGTTGTTTGGTAGAGCTGGGGAAAGAAAATGTTATACATGTTATCCTCCACCCGTGTCCTAGTGGGGAGAATGGCTTGTTTGGTTAGTGGTTTAAAAGTGACTCCCGTGGTGAAGGTAGGTAAGGGCCACATGATTTCTTTCTAGAGGTTCCAGCCCACTGATGGAAAAACCAAAGATCTTTCCTTAGACACAAATGGTAGGGGACTGGACCCTCAGCTGGGAGAAGTGATGTTATTACACTCATTCCCAGATATAACAACTGTGAGGCTAGTATCTATCATATTCATGTGGACTCCCCAGTTTGCATCAGCTGATTTTTATCCCACGTCTGACACCATATGTGAGGGATCAGAAATATGAGGTGGACAACTTTGTGAAGGTTTTTCATAAGATGCCATTTTATTAACTTAAAAAGGTTTGATAAATGCCTCACTATCCCTGCCCTTAAGAGAAGTTATCTGCCTATCAAAACAACTAAAGGAAACACTCTGATAAAAGGAATCTGTGCCTCACACTTATACATACAGCAAACATATGAAGGGAATATGACAATTCAAAATATAACAAACCCAGTCTTATCAAACATATACTTAATAACTGTTTCTCCTTGTGACCTGGGTGCTGTTCCCTTCCCCATATTCAAAGCAGGAATTTTTTATAGGCAGTTCAAAAAATAGAAAAGTTTTGTTTTACAACACAGTTCTGGAAAACAATATTCTTCTTGCTCCAACAAGTCTCTCAAGGGGACTTCCCCACAGTTCCAACAGAAATAACAAATATGTGTTATCCACTGACAACAAAAGTTCAACAAACCTTCTTCAGAACCAAAATCACTGTCACAGTTCTTTATGGGTAATAGAAATAGTTTGTCAGGGTGATTCCACAATGATTCACTATATAGGTATTGTACGAACGGACCGAAAAAAAGGTCTAACTCTACAAAAAGTCAGAAAAATGCATACCACCAAAGGTTCGAACACCAAAAGTTCGAACCTATGGTGGCATGCATTGTTGGTAAGTAAAAAAAAGAAACAGACTGCAGGGTTGTCACCTGCAACACCCTGCTCACCATACTATACAGTAGAGTGAGCGGGGGTTGGGGGGACACCCCCGCTGCACACCCGACAAAGGAAAAAAAAAACAGGGGCTACGGGGGGGTCCCCCAAAACACCCCACTCACTATACACTG
The DNA here is from genome assembly GCF_040938575.1 of Ambystoma mexicanum. Classification (NCBI taxonomy): domain Eukaryota; kingdom Metazoa; phylum Chordata; class Amphibia; order Caudata; family Ambystomatidae; genus Ambystoma; species Ambystoma mexicanum. Next base: position 547,973,408 of record NC_090923.1, read on the forward strand.
TATAGTATAGTGAGCGGGGTGCTGCAGGGGACACCCCCGCAGCACAGCCGAGTAAAAAAAAAAACAGGGGCTGCAGGGGTGCGCAACACCCTGCTCACTATACTTTACAGTATAGTGAGCGGGGAAACCCCTGCAGCTGTGCCGTGTAAATAAAAATAAAGGACCTTACGGCGCTGGTTCCCAACCACCGAAGTGAAAGGGAACTGGCGCCGCACGGACACAGCGTGAAGAAAAGGTAAGATGGGTTTGGTTATGTTGGGGGTGTGGGTGGGGGTGTGTAGAGGGTGTGGGTATATAGTGGTTTGCAGTGTATGTTTGCATTGGGAAATGTACAAACCTTTTGAGGTGCGTACATTTCTCATGCAAACATTTCCGTCACAGACGTTTCCATGACGGAAAAATCACACAAATCCACTATATATATATGGTAGTGGCCTTGCCACTTCGGCTTCTTCAGTCTTTGCCCACAACACCATACTTTAATAGCTGGTCCACTCGCCTGCCAGGTCTAACACAAGGTCCCTTGCCCTGGTGTACTCGTCTGCCAGGACTAAAATCTTCTGACTCTAGTGCAACGGTTCCATTTAGCAACAGCTTAGCAAAGTCCTTTTGACCTTTCACAACTTCAGTAATATACACTTCTTCTAGAAAGACATGAACCACATTGGTGCTGTTTATGCCACATGTATTTCAGATTATGCTCCTCTGTTCCTGAATACTGGATATCAGGAGGGAAGCCCATCGGCCACACTTGCTTCCCCACTATTACATCACTCAAAGGCTGAAAATAGAGTTTTTTTCACCCGTGCTCTTCTTGGGTTTAGACAATGGTTGTTTGTGTCTTTCCTAATTATTGCTGCTTCCTCTTTGTGGCAATAGGCTTTGCAATTGGTCTTCTCAATTGCCCACTGTAGACTGGGGCAATATTGCCTGCGTTAATGTCTTTTCCTATTGCCCTCTTTTTGCTTTGGCAATAGTATTTTTTGTAACCTTTAGAATTACAATTGCCCCCAATGTTCTTTTTCTGCCACTTTTGCTGGTAAGCATTATCTTGGTATGCACAGTTATGATGATTCAGCCGCTTCTGCTTTTTAACATTAGTTTGGTATTCAAAACTACTGACACAGGCCAGCAGACATTCACTGAGCGTTCCGGGGGTCACATTTAACTAGCGAACTCACCAGGTGCTGCATACGTGTCCACCCATTTCACTGCCTTCGTGTCCTCTGCCTTTGCTGCTTCCTGCTCCACGGTAGGTTGATTTCTCTTGCTCACCACGGGCCGCGCTGGTCAGGGAAAGAGCATTCCTTGCTCCACAAATGCTCTGTTGTTTGCCTGCCACCGAAGCACACTTCACCTTGGGGAAAACGTTCTGCATTAATGGTTCCCGCTGCACGGCCTCTGCACATTAGATCTTTAGGGGGAAAGCCTTCAGACTTAATGCTTCCCACTGCGCAATCTCTGCTTAAGGGTAGAGACCCTCACGAAACCGACATCCGCTTCCCAATCAGCAACGGTTCCGGTGGCTCTGCTGCCCCTCAATTTCGGCTGCTGCTGCAACATTGAGTCACACAAAGTACTCCACCCTCTGCTTCTCCCCCTGCTACAACTACTGCCACTCCTACTGCTGCTCCTATTGCTGCTAATGGCCTGCACCTGAGGTGGGCTCTTTATACTTGTTAGTCCCTCTCAAATGTGGGTCATTGAAATCATTAGTCTGCATCTTGCAGTCTAATGCCTCCAAATCCCTCTTCCACATCCCAGTACTTTGGGGAAGCACCCAATATTACAACTAACTTTTTCTCTCTTCATATTTGGTTTAGATGAACTTACTTCACTTTTATTACGGATCATGTTTTCAAGAGGAAATGTAAAAGATGCCAAGGATTGTTTTGGAGTGATAGCATTGCTAGCTCTATAAGAACTTAAGGTGGCACTGTTCTGTTGTTCATACTTAACTTCCTCTTGTCGACTACAAAGGTTCCCGTCACTAAAAATATGGGCAGCTCTATGAGGAGAGCTTCATGCCGGATAAATGATTGATTAAGCCAGGCTTCGCTTACCCCAGGATGAATGACTTTAGAACAAGAAATCTCACTCTGACCTTCTCGTCTCAGGTGATCCTCCCGGCTATTACCACCCGGGTCAGGATCAGATAGCGGCTGCCTTCCCTGGCCATCTGGGAGGAGACCTTAGGTAGAGTTTCTGTGAGGACTCTGCAGGGTTCATCACAGTTTCCACCCTAGTTTACTAACTAGGGTGCTTGTCAGTCAGAGCTATTGTCTAAAACAGGTTTGTCGACTGTCTAAATCTAGCCTATCTGGCCCGACCACTGGTATAAATACGGCCAGGAGAATGGCTCCCTTCTCCTGGGTGCTGTTTCCTCATCCGGGTTTTCCTTAGTTATATTGTTCTACTCAAAGGACCATATGTAAATAGTCTCTGCTTATCCTTTGGACTCGGTTCTGCAGTTCTTAGAGGGGACTGGTAGCTTCCTTGTCCTATTTCTAAGAGATGATCTTTGTTTTGCTCAAGTTCCGTCTCTCTCTGTTGTAGGACTCCAGATCCCCTAGTATATGGTTCTCTTCAGAGGAAATTTGGTTGCTCAACTCCAATTATAGTTCACCTCTTCCTAGGGTGCTCTTTCATGTATGATAATTATCCACTGACCTCACAGGTTTCTGCTCTTTCTTATCTTTGGGCTATGGATTACCTTTTCCCTTTTCTGTGGGTTTCCCCTTAGTCTTTATCTCATAAGCTCAGTTCTGAGGTGTTAGAATTGAAATATTATATATGTCCCATTCTGTGGGGTTTGGGTTTCTCTTTATCTCATTAACACAGTTCAGGTGAAATAGGATTACAGTTCTATTTCTCTACCCTTCTGTGGTTTTCCTGTTTCTCTTTATCTCATTATTTCAGTCCTGATTCATCTGCTTATTTCCAATTCTTTACACATTAGTACTGGGACGAGTTTCATTGAATTTATACTGAGTCCCTTTTAACTTTACGGTATTCTCGTTACCCGTATTATCTTCTGTCTTCAGGGGTAACATTGTAGCTCTGCGGTTCCCTTTCCGCGTACATCTGTTTCATATGCATCCCACTCTCGCCTTATGGATGGAACTGTTGCCGGGACTTGCTTTGGGAGTTGTTTACTCCCGCTGGTGGTGCCGTTGTGCGGGCCGGCTGCCCACCACGATTGCTGCATGGTCACGCCACCATCGAACACTCGGTTTCAACTTGTTTGGATTTCCTCTGTTCTTGCATGTCAGTCTCCCTAAGTTTTCTCGTTTGCGCTGGCATTGCTCTGGTTTATGCGCTCCGCATTCTGCGACAGTTCTACCTCCTTCTGCTCTGTTCCATACACAGGGCTTCCCATGGTATTCTCCCCATTCCGGCCTCTCTCGGCTTTCTGCCTCCTCTAGCTGGTTCTTTGGTTTGTCATCCCTTTTCAGCTTCCTCGGCACAGTTCATTGGAGATTGTGCTTTCAATGGATATCCTCGGTTTCTTGTTGTTGATGATATAGGGTCACTTTATCTTTATGAAACTTATAACTTTCTGGTGTATTAGATAAGTCCATACAAGCCATCGCTAGGAGGGCATCAGGGAGTTCTTCACGGGAACGGCAGTCCTTACCCCCAAAGAGGGAGTCTCTCCTAGTGAGGTCCCACTTGCCTCGACCCCCATCGAGGGGTTTGCAGAGCGGGCTCACAACCCTAGCCTCATGGGGGAATCCCCCTTGGGGAGAGGGGACGAATTCCTCAATGTTTCACAATAAGCAGAGGGAGAAAACAGGCCTGAGCAGGGCTTGCAGGCGCTACTTACAGCCGTGCTGGGGAAGAGGAGGAGGCCAAGGAGGGAAGCCCAAGTCCCTCCCAAAAACAAGAAGGCATGTCTGTAAGGTTGTGGGCATCCTTCAAGAGATAAAGGAAGTTACGAGGAAGAGGGACGAGGAGGTATTGAGTGAGTGAGAAATACAAGAAGAGTAATGGGCTGTTTGAGTCTTAATGCCTCCTGTAAACATCAGCCATTTTTTTTAGTAAGAGCAAATTACCTATGTGTTAAAATAAAAAAGTGGTCAAAAGACATTTTGATGGTTTAAATCTTCATCTTTCTTTTCGATCTCCAGTTCTAGGACATGATTTAAACGCGTTTCCAGCATCTATTATGCAAACATTTGTGTTGCTGACATAGTGTGACTTAGATATGCTTACATGCAGAACATATTTTCAGGTGACTATCACTTGCTAGGCACATTGTAGTACTTCTAAGTTTGTTATTAAAAGGTTGTCCTCAACACCGTTCCTTTTTTTCTGTTGCCGTTTTCAGGTGTTCACCTTAATCAAGACACAATTTCCAGAATTTTAAAATGCTATTGAAAAGAAAAGTATTTTTAGAAAATCTAATCAACTGTTTTTCACCTTTTGAGGAATGCTCCTGGTAATAAAGCAGGCACGTCTGCTATTGCCAGATGGGCATTATCCAGTATTATTAAATGTTGCGAAAATTGAGGTGTTTGGGTTCTTAAGAGTTCATCCAAATTCTACCAGACATAAGGCATTGTTGGAAGCCCTGTAGCACAGCTTTGTGGGTTGTTTCTTGCTCTTTTTCCTGGAGTTTTCTTGTCTAGAAGCATCATTTAAATTCGTCCAGGATTCCACCTATGCAAACTGAAATCAGGCATACGCTGTGTCCTCCACCAAACATTTTGCTTTATAAAAACGGTATCCCAACCATCTAGGAAGGTGAGAGAGCAGGACTTTAATGTAAGGGGAAATACTTTCATGGTGATCCGGGTACCCTAGTTCTGCCTCCCCTTCAATTAAAACACCCTCTGATCCAGCCTCTCGGAATATTTGCTATGCTACAATCTTGCATGTTGGAGAAAAGTTTTAACAAGTGAAAGGTGATGGTTCGTTGAACATTGTGTGTGGAGTATCAGCATGTGATGTAGAAGCTTGTGCTGGGCACCCTGCAAAGATTCTTGGGTAAAACAGCATTTAGAGAAGCCCTTTCCAGGATGGTGGGTTTGAGACTATCACAAAGAAATGGGTAACCCTTATGTGATCCCAATGTGCCACCTGTGAAAGAAATCCATAGATGTGCAGCAGGGACGTGTGGTAAGCCAGAAGGAGAACTTGGACCAGAGTATATGGGTTTCAAGTAACTTTATAGAACTTAAAAGTAAAACGCCTCACAAACCCTATTGCTAAACAAGAGTTCCCTTCCTAACCAAAACTAAACTAAGGTGCTCGTCGATCATCGAAAATCATAAGTAGTCCTCGGTCTGGATCTATCCACTAAACTGGCCCTACAAAATAGTAAACCATATAATACGTGGTGTGCCCTGTACTCTTGGTTCTCCCCAAAGGTGTGTCTGGTTGTACCAGGAATCCCTCCAAGGTCTGAATCCAATGGTTAGAAGTAACACTTCTTCTGTCTATCAAAAGGTTCCTTAAAGTTTCCCACGGTTCAACAACAAAAAGTCTTAACTTCCAGCAAAAACACAATGTCCACATTTCTTCAGATGGAGGGTTATTTCCCTGATCCCTCTCCGCCACTTGTGCGGGTCTCTGCCCACTTGGTTCAGGAATTGGGTACATCCATGCTCCCATCGGTTCTGTTCTCTCTCTCTCTCTCTCTCTCTCTCTCTCTGATCTTAGCAACCCACGTACCTTCAGAATTGCAAAGACTGCTCCAGTGAGGGTGTGTCTCTTCAGCATAGCTGGTGTTCTCCACAGCTTGCCGTTCTTCTGGACTGGATATGAGTGGTTCTTTGGACTCCACATGCCTTGGCGTTCTCTCGCCCTTCTGCTCTCTCGTTGGGAGTGGAGAACTCCCTACTCCCTCGATTACTGGTTTCGGCATACGTTTGTGTGTACCAGGCCCACCACGTCTTGTGTGCGGTTGTGCCTACCGGTAGCCTTTGCTTTAGGTGACCTTGTCTTCTATGGTCCTGCATGACTCTGGAGCGTGACAGCGGTGTCTACCTTTGGTGTTTGCTTCTCTCCTCGCCAGAGTGTCTCTGCCTGTCGCCAACATACTCAACGTCAGAGTCTCACCTTTGCATGTGGTTTCCCCTCCTCCACTAAAGGGTCATTGGACCGTTATTCTTCCTGTAATGAGAGTGGGTGAATTGTTCACCACCGGTTGTCAAACAAGTATAAAATTCAGCATTAGCTTGAGCCAAACACATATTTGTATTGTCAGTATTTATTCCGATGTAGGCAGACAATACCTTGTGTATAGAGAGTTCCCCAATCGAATGGGAGTTCTTGTCCACTGCAGGGGTGTCACTCCCCTAGGGAGGGCTTTTCTTAGCGGAATCACATCCATAACCTCAAAGGGGGTGGCTCCCCTTAAGGAAGAAGGGACGAAGTCTCCAGATTCATCACTGATGTAAATCACCAAAAGGTCGCTGTTGCAGAAGTGAGATCTCATACCTGTTGGCATCAGCGGAATTGACACCCCATGATCTTTTACCCTGATAACATTACAGAAAGTGATAACATCTGACCTTTTTACCCTGGTGATACCATAGGACATTGAACACGTTTTTTTAAAGTGTTCAATTACTAAAACAACAAACACTACCAAAGCTGACAAAATGCTATTTTAGTTTCCAACCACATTAACTATGGCGCTGTCCCAATATGTAATGGGTGCAGTCTTGATATACCAGGTACATACTCAGTATAACCATTGTACTGCTTCCCTTATGCTTGTATTACCTGACCAGTGAGTAGCACGTTATTCCTGTTAAAGCCTTGCGTGCCAGGTATAGCCTTAATATGCAAAATACTGCCTCACATGCCGGGCACTGCAATACAATGTTAGGTGCAGCATTCTATATCCTGCAGTGCCTTGTTACAGCAGGATAATACTCGTGTGCCATGTGTTGTCATTGCATGGGAGATACTTTCTCACCAGTGCTGTGGTCATTGCAAATTGCAGACTCAGTCATCCAAGTAGTGTCATCATATGCCAGGTAAAGGTGGAAAGGCTAGATACATGCCAAGGATTGTTGAAAAAGACATGGAACCTAAAATCTATGGGGCCACTCTGGGAAGCTTGGAGACGATAGGGATTGTGGGAACATCAGATCAGGACATTCTGTTTGAGTATGAAACTCTGATGGGTAACCTCTTGCAATATTTTATGAGTACATTGATACAAATTATTAAAAAGGGTGCTTTAAAAAGGCCAGTTGGTATGGCTCAGCGTGCTGGAAAGCGAAAACAGATCTACTTGTGTGTTTGGAGGGAGGTAGTAATGTGGATAATGTGAAGAATCCTACGGATCCCTCACTGCAACCCTGCCTAAAGTCTCCTCCCAGGTGGCCAGGGAAAGGCTGACCCTTCCTGATCCTGACCTTGGGGGTGGTGTATTGCGGGAGGATCACAAGGGAGGAGACCGGGCCGAGGGTGGTGAGGAGATCCTGTGGGATGAGACGCAGTATTTGCCCTCTGAAAGGAAGTGCCTTTCTGGGTTTCCAAAACAGGCAATGGCATATTGTCCTTACAATGTCCCTGACTCGCAAATAAAATCTGTAACCCATGGTATACAATCTGTTAAATCTGAGCAAGCATTATTAACAGAAAGATCTTTTGAGAATAAATACCCTCCTTACTCCCAAAGGTATTATGTAAAAAGATGCCTTAAATCAAATGTTTTCCTCTGTAACCACCAATTCCAACAGTCCATCTTTTAATGGGTTTCTAGGAAATAAATCCTACCCTTAAAAGTAACTCAATTGTTAAGAGCTAACTTTATTGATGCGGACTACAAGTCCCATAATCCCAGAAGTACTGGGACGAAGAAGAGGGCTGAAGAGGCTTGCAGTTGCATTAGTCAAGCAATTAAGCCTAACAGCCCACACCTGAGAAAACCTGGGCGACATAAATGGCCATCTCAGGTGCAGGCAATTGGAAGGAAAAGAAGGAGCTGGAACTGACTGGAATGTGAGTTGTAGCAGAAGGAAGAAGGCACAAGCCTGGCAAACCAAGCAGAAGTGGGAGAAGAAGAGGCACACCCGAATGTGGAGACACCAGATTTCACCTGCTTGTTCTGTGAGGGTCTTGTTCCCCCAAACTCTGAAGTGCAGAGACTGTGCAGCGTAAGGCATGCAGGAGAGCTGTATTTACACATGCGAGCCTGATTGCTGTGGTTTCCATGTAGAGAACATGCTGGTGACCTGGGCGAGGAGCAGTTATCAAGCCGTGGGTCTCAGGAGCGAGCGGGCTTCATAAATTTGTGGCCGGACCGAGACAACTTCACAGAGGAAGGGTATGGGTCCCTAAGAAGCCAGAAGCAGTAGAAGTCGTGGTAGAATACACGAAAGTGCACGCCGTGTGACCCGCAGAGCAGGTTTCAAAGAAACCGGTGAGTGAAGCACATTGTTCTAACACCTTGCGCAAGCATTGCCGGCAACAGTAACCTGTTCCCTGTTCACTCACGTAAGATTTTAAGCGAGTAGAAGTTGTTTGTTGAAGCTGAAATACCTGAACAATGGAAATGTAGCACTCGCATATTCATTTTATTCGCATGAGAAGCTAAAGCTGCTAAACGCATTGTTCCATCTTTAAAAGGCTTTTACTGCCTGAAAGAGTGGTCGCGTGCCACAAATTAAAGAGAGTGAACGTTGTGAATACCATTTCCGAATGCCTAACCTTGATAATACAATTGTTAATGGGAATGTTTTAATTTCTTTTGTAAAAATCTTAAAGTACAATTAAAACAAATAATAAAAAATAAAAAAATGCAATTGTTAAAACTTTGAACTTGTGAAAACTACATCAAGAAGTGGTCGTGCGTACCCAATTGTGATACCCAAAGGAGGACTGAATTTGATCCTTCACTTTCACACAGGAATACAATTCAATACCAATCTTAAACTTTAAAAAATACATTAAGAAGTGATCGCGGGTGCCCAATTGTGATCTCTAAAGAGAGACTGAACTCTATTCTTTACTTTAAAGCAACATACATTTAATTTATAAGAAGTTAACAGTGTATTTGCTATTGAAGAAGAAAACAAGCAATGCCCAAGCCAAGAGTCTCCCCACATTAACAGTGAAACCAGCCTTTTTCAGAGTTCAAGAGCAATCTAACTGTACTGTGAAGTTACTAGCAGGTGACTTGGCCTACGATACAAGTGTGCAAGCATTACCTGAAGCTCAGAGTGGGACTCCAAGGCTTCTGGGTAATTACTTGGGCTGACAACAGGTAGAAAGGTGCAGGTAAAGTTGGGGAAGGGAAACTGGCTGCTTGTAAAGACTATTTTGAAGTTGACACAACCTGTAGTGCCAAAGACTGTGGAAGACAGAGAGAAGGGTGTCTTAAAGGCGAGCTCAGGATGTTATTGTGCCAGACAGACAAGAGATGCAAAGAGGCTGCCCCTTTTGAATAGTTATTCAAAGGAAGAGTGCCTTGTCTACTTGAAGTTTTTGAAGTACTTTGAAGTGTATCTTGTCGAAGCCTATCTAGAAGTACAAATCCCTGAAACTGTGATAGTAGCCCAAAGTACTGAAGCTGTGGTTGTATATCTGGTTGTAGGTAGAAGTGAAGTTGTTGAAGTGGAGGCAACAGCACAGAGAAGTCATCCTGACAAACATACAATTGTTAACTTTAAAACGGTAACTAAGAACATAGTAACTGTTAACCAAGAACTGTGTTTCCCAGGCAGTTGTGGATGTTTGAATTTCTTTTGAACTGTAACAAGTCTTCTTGAAGAGGTGATCAAGCATCACTGTTGGAATTACCTTACCATTGGTGCTATTTGGTGGAAGTGGAAAGTGGATATTTCCCCAAGGAGAAGAGATTTGCTATAATTGAAACTTTGGTTAACAAACATTTACATTGACTTTATAACATCAAGGACTGATTTGTGACATTTCTTTCTCTGTTTGAGCACTAACAGAATTGACCTTGAATCCTGGGGAAGGGAAATCACCCAGGACATTAAAAGGTTATTCAGAGACTGTGAATGTTGTTGATTGTTATGTTGTATTGCCATATATTTTCTTTATGTAATTGTTGATTAGTGTGAGGGCCAGTTATCCTGTGTTAGAGTGTGTCCCCTTAGCGTTGGTTAGGAAGGGAAATCCTCAGCAGAGTAGGGATAGTGAGGCATGTTGACCATATTGCTTAAGAATAAAATGGCAAATGGTGATAAATCATCAAACAGTTGACCGCCTCACATTGCTGATCCCTCACAATAAGCAGACCCTCCACCAATGCAGATCAAAATACAAAAAACATATCAATGAAAAAAGATGGCATATGAAAATGGTCATGTCTTATGAGGGCTTTCAAAGAAGGGGACATGGTAGCCTACTGGAAGTTGGTTATGGGTAATAATGCCATAGACAAAACTTCTATTGATTGTTGTAAACCTGGCAGCACATGGAGAGAGCAATTCTCAACCCTATATGATGATACTCTGTGGGTGCTGGGTCCCCCAGAGGTTGTGACTACCGAAGGGATTGTAGAAGAGTCTTGGGAGAGGGGTGAATTCAAAGTGACTTTGCTTGATGTACAAAATGCGATCTATTCACAGAAAAGTGGTAAGGCCCCGGGGCCAGACAGGGTCTCACCAGAGCTCTTTTAAGGATGAACCTTGTATCTAGGGACGGATCATGTGCGGGATGTTTAATGCACTAGCACATCTGAACAAGGTCCCGCCCTCTTGGCAATGTGCATTATTAATACCAATATATAAAAAGGGGACTGGGAGTTCCCGGCTAACTATAGGCCGATCTCTCGTTTTAGCTAGCCAAGGAAAAGTCTTTGCAAAGGTGATTCTGTCCCACCAACAATCCTGAACAGAGGAGAACAACACCATGAAACCAGCCGCGGAGTTTTCCCTTTTCTTCACGGTAGTGGTAAACCGTGGTATTCCGGTTGCCGGGGTGCTTGGCACAGGCAAGGCGGCCACGAGATGATCTAGGAAGGTGAAAAGACGGGCAAACTGGTTATCCCCACCAGTCAAAGGAAGAAGACTCTCCGGACTGGAGATCTCCTCTGTCGTTGGGAAAAGTGGTGAGACGGTTCAGCAGGGCTCCACCGGTGGTGTCGTCGTTGCAGGTCGGCTCGGCTTCTCCCTCCTCGGATTCTTTAGGTCCTGTGGCGACTTCTGAAGTTCCAGTCCCCAAAGCCCTGCTTTTATGCAGAAAACCCCCATTCATCAGTCCTAGCTGTCACTCAAACATGGGCCAATCACACCAGAGTGCGACTTGAGTTGCCAAGGCCCTGTGGTACCCAGACAGAGTGGCACCACTTTTGGAGGCTTCTGTGGAGAAGCCCGCCAAAAAGTGGAACAAAGGGCTCGACTTGGGTTGGAGTCACAGAAGCAAACACAAACGCCATTTTGGAACCGAGTTTCGGCAAAAAATACCAACCGGTGCATTTATATTAATTTAATAAACCGGCGGTATGTTCGAGGCTATTTTAAAAAGTGGTAGCCTCGAACAATGGGAAAATGACATAGGAATATATTCGCGGTCGAATATAAAAAGTAGTATCCACTGCCACCAGCCAAAACTCGGTCGGGGGGACTGGACAGTGCCCCCTCGAACAACAGACCTCGGGGCAATCGAATTGCCCCAACCAGTACGTCCACAATATGATGGTTTGTACTGGTTCTGTTCACAGTTTAAGACGAGTAAAGCCAATGGTGACTTTACATGCCCTGGGAGACAGTAGTCAGTCCCAGGGTATGGAGTCTATGTTTGGGGGTCGCTACGACACCCCTTGGTTACTGCACGGAGGGTGCGGTGTAACCCACATACCAAAAACACATGAAGCCCTATGGGGTAAAGGACCCCATAGCCCATAAAACACATACAAAGTCAAAGTAACACCTCAAATCATGTGTAAGAGTGGGAGAAAAAGAGTCTCACTCTTAGCAGGAGAAAAAAATAAACTCCAAAAATCCAGCAAAGCTGCTGGGGGACTCACTAGGTTTGGGAAATTAGCCTTTGCAGAGAATTCTCCCTAACACACCATCAGTGTTCTCCAGACTGGCTTCCACAAGAAAAAAGCACCATGGACCAAAGTTTTAGAGATCATTGCAGCACTGATGAGAGACTGTTTAGACTTTCCCAAAATTGGGAGGGATAAATATCCTGCGTTGTTTTTTTGCTGATGATTCAGTCCTTTTGTCGACTTTCCCACAAGGTTTAAAACACAATTTAGTCACTTTTGTAAAGAAATGTGAGGAACTCAAACTTCAACTGAATATAGGAAAAACAAAGGTGCTTGTTGCTAGGCCTCTATTTTCTAAATATTCTAAAGTACACATCTATGGGTGAAAACATCCTGGAACAAGTGCAATCCTATGATTGTTTGGGAATCAGGTTACATCAGAATGGGTACTTGGTCACGCACCAATATATAGCGCCAAACAGGAATATTGTCTGTAGACATGGTAGAGGCGCCATCAGTCCGTCACTAGAATTGCATCGCAGGCAAGCTATACCTGCCTCACTATATGGTGCAGAACTCTGGGGTTATGCAAATGTAACCAACATAGGAAATGCAGAAAACAAACATCTAAAATGTTTGGTCCATGTTCCCACTCACTCACCTAATGCACTTCTCCATCTTGAACTTGATATCTGCCCAATCGGGGATCAAGCCGCTCTGCTCCCAGTTTTATACTGGGTGCGCGTGTTGTGCACTGAAGAATTGGGCAAATACCGAGATGCTCTAAAGCATCTCTTGAGTTTGCCAGGGGGGAAAAGTGTACCTTGGGCGGCACATGTGAAAGGAATGCTGTACAATATGGGTGAACTGGATTGATTGGAGAACAGCTTGTGAACACATTGTGAGGATGGCTTCTCATAGCTTGAAGAGCAAATCTATTATTGCTTCCAGTAGAAGAATGCTAGAAGTGGCATGCATGCTGAAATCAGCGCCTGGTTATCTGGCATGCAAATTGTATTTTGGGCCTGAGGAGTACTAAGACTACATCAACCCACCGTACGTACATCAGTTTTAGAATGTGCACTTTATACGTCGCAAGTGTCGCACAATCCTGGTCCTTGGAGGGGTCAAGTGTGTGCCCTCTCTGCAGTACTAGTGAGGAGACACCTGTACACTTTTTTTACTGGTATGCGACATGTTGAAACCTCTGAGAGTATGCTACTTGAGACCACTAATGAGGGACTGTGTTGCTTGCATCTTAAAAGCTACATTTGATTTCTGTAAAAGTACTGCTCACCAGATAACAGTTATGGTTGTAGCAAAATATGTTCACAGGGCTTGGGCTTGCCGAAGATAATTGTGTGCCAGACAGGGGCGCCGAGTACGCGGGTGCTCCGAGTCCTGGGCACCCGCCGGCAGAATGAAGTCGGAGAGAAGAGACGCAGTATGGATGGCCCTTTGTTCCATCCATACTGTCTCTCTCTCTGGCGGCCCGGGTGAAAACCTGGGTTTCCCTCAATTTCTAAAAATCGTTTTAGTTTGGGTATACTTCTACATCTGTGCACCCGAATGCACGGATATAGCGGTACACCCAACCCAAAAGATTTTTAGAAATGGAGGCACAGATGCAAAGCAAGTCTGTCCCTCAATTTTCTAAAAATCGTTTTGGGTTGGGTGTATTTGTACATCTGTGCACCCCTCTTGAATTGCATCTGCAAAGGGAGTGGCAGGGAGAGGGCAAATGAGACTGTTTGCATGTCTCTCAGTGTGTACGTGGTGAGGGTGAATGCTATGCTATGGGCGGGGAATGGAGGTGTTGAGGGAAGTAACTCCCCTGAATTCTAAGGAAGGTAACAGCGTGGGAAAGGGTGGGAGTTCGGGGTGAGGTGGGATCACCTTCTTGGGGGGGGGGGGTTTAACAGAGTGGGGGGGGGGCAGTAGAATGTGATAATTCGGCATTTTGAAGACCACACAAATCGGTCGAAATAAATCAGTCTTTTTTGTATTTATTCTTCAAAAGGCAGAATTATCACATAGAACCCAGTATGGACCTTTTAGGCAGAATCCTGTGCAGTGCCCTTAGGGACCACTACACACAATTAAGACTACAGGTGGCAATACAAGTTTTACCTTTGGTACAAGCCTGTACTACTATGTTAAAGTGGTAGCAGTAGTGGAGCAGCCAGACTTATCTCAAGAGTATATGAGCAGTAGCAGAGATTACACCAAGGGACCACAATTACTGTGACTCAAGCAAACACTGACTCAAGGTTTCAGGTAAAAAATATAAGTACATTTATTTTTAAACCATTTGTTATCAACACGACACTTCTATTAATTCAAAAACCACACGTAAAATATACTACAACTAACCAATTCACTTTGTCCAGTATTATTCGAGGGAAGTGCCCTGTGTTTGAATGGACCGGTGTTACGAAACAGAACACGTTACTTTGAATACAATTGCGATCACTTTTGACTGTTCGGTCTACTAGGTAAATGCGTATCCGCGGCAAGAAATGCTACCGGGGTAAAAACACACTTAGACCCGAAATACCCAAGAGTACTTTGATATTGTCAATGTTCGGAAGCAAAAGTTATAAGAAGGAGGGAAAAGTAAGGACAAGCCTTACAGAAGAGAAATGGGGATTTCACCCAGAATTCCTCAAACAGGACACAGTACCTTTCTCAAAGAACGAAGCTGGTGCCACGGCAGTTGTTCCTGTTGGTTTCCCGCGGAACCACGCTTTCCTGCAGCTTCAGCACAAAGAAGGACGATGAGGGGGTCCGCACCACACAGGGATGAGGCCGGCAGCAGCGACAATGAATAAAAGGTGCGCTCCTTAAAAACAGGAGAGGTTCTTCAGGTGGCTATCCGGACCACTACAGCAGTATGCAGCGATTTCGACCACGAAGGTGACCTCTGGCTGAAGAAGATGAGCTGGTTATCCCCACCAGGCTCAAGGGAAGAAGACTCCGGACTGGATCTCCTTTTAGTCGTTGAAGGGTAGATAGCTCAGGACTGCAGCAGGGCTTCACCGGTACGGGGTAGTTGCAGCAGTAGACCTCTCCTCCACTTCTCGTCGGTTCCTTGTAGTTCCAGTGGCGACTCTCTGACTTCCAGCACCTGAAATACCCAGAGAGAGTTGGGGGCAGAAATCACAGGCAATATGTTGGTTAGGCAGACAGAATCGAAGAACACACATAGACAGGAATTCAAGAGTCAAAGGGCCGGAACCAAAGTCACCGGGTGCCTGTTGTCGAGGATCAACAGTCGGACAGTTCACGATTCAACGTAACCAAGAGTACATTGATATTGTCAATGTTCGGAAGCAAAAGTTGTAAGAAGGAGCCTTACAGAAGTGAAATAGGGATTTCACCCAAAATTCCTCAAACAGGACACAGTAACTTTCTCAAAGAACGAAGCTGGTGCCACGGCAGTTGTTCCTGTTGGTTTCCCGCAGACCCATGCTTTCCTGCAGCTTCAGCACAAAGGACGACGATGAGGGGGTCCGCACCACACAGGGATGAGGCCGGCAGCAGCGACAATGAATAAAAGGTGCGCTCCTTAAAAACAGGAGAGGTTCTTCAGGTGGCTATCCGGACCACTACAGCAGTGTGCAGTGATTTCGACCACAAAGGCGACCTCTGGCTGAAGATGATGAGCTGGTTATCCCCACCAGGCTCAAGGGAAGAAGACTCCGGACTGGATCTCCTCTTAGTCGTTGAAGGGTAGATAGCTCAGGACTGCAGCAGGGCTTCACCGGTACGGGGTAGATGCAGCAGTCGACCTTGCCTGCACTGTCGTCGGTTCCTTGTAGTTGCAGTGGCGACTCTCTGACTTCCAGCCCAAGAGACCCGACTTTTATGTGCAAAACCCTCATTCACACAGCCTGGCTGTCAATCACCCAGCCGGGGGGTTGTCCAGCCCGGACAACCACCTCAGCCAATCATGACAAAAAGCGACTTGGGTTTCCTAGGATACCCTGTGCAGGGGGTGACAACACCCCTCCCTCACATTCAGCCCACCTAGACACCCAGGCGCCTTGAGGAGGGCTTCTAGGTATAAGCCCGCCAAAAGACAGTGAACAAAGAAGGCAAACTTGGTTTGCCGCGCAAAGTAAAACACAAGAAGGAATTTAACAAAAGAAATGGCGAATAAACTGCACCGTAGCCAAAAGAAAAAGGATTTGGTCAAGCGGGTTTAAGTTTGAGGCTAACACAATAGCCTACAATATTACCACGATTATATAAGATAACCGCGGTAGAAATTTAGGTTAGATACCACTGCCACCAGCCATGTCTAAATGTTAAAAGAGCGAAATAATGCTCTAGGAGGTACAGATAAAAAGATTTAAGAGTTAACCCTTCCAGCACTCCATGTAAGATGGGGTGTACTGGATCTGTGGTTAAATTTGACTAAGTAAAGTTAATGGTAACTTTACCCCTTTCTGGGGGACAGTAGTCGCCTCAGAAATGGAGTCGGTGGGAGTCTGACCGACAACCCTGTGCCACTGGACAGAAGGTGCTGTGTGACACACACACAGAAGGGGGCTACTGAAGTGGTGTACTCCAGAGCCCACAATCACAAAAACAGGTAAAAACACATAGAAAAATACAAGAGTGGGGGGAAAAGCTCACACTCTTACCAAGTGGAAATAAATAACTCCAGAGATTCAGCAAAGCTGCTGAGGGACTCACTAGGTAAGGGAAATTAGCAATAAAATGAGAATTCTCCCTAACAGGACCTTGCCATACTGTTGACCATGTTCAGTGTAATATCATTCAATGGGACAGTACTTGCAGGGCCTAATGGTGCAGAGCTAATGGGCTTCTATATTTTTAAAGAGACAGTAACAGCACTTCTCAGCAGGGCTGTGTAATCTATTTTCTACTAGAGCTGCCATATTTGAAATGGGGCAATGCTGGTACTCCTCAGTTAGCTCGCTAAACAGGGCTTCTATAATTGTAATACTATGCTTTTGTTGGGGCAATGCTAGTTCATCTTAGTGGGACTGCTATACTTTTGATGGGACAACATCAGCACTTCTCAGTTGAGCTGCTACACTCTTATTGACAAGGCCCAGCACTTCTCAGCCGTTTTTTTTTTTTATTGGTTATTTATAATGCGAGTAATAATACCCAGAGGTTTCTAAGCACAGACAGAGGGATCGAACCTGTTGCGCAGACCGAGGGATCGAACCTGTGTTGCTCCATGTCGCCTTGCTACCAAGGCAAGCACGTTGCCCCCTGAGCTATCCTCCCGAGACTATGCAGATCTGAAGTACATTTAATGATACAGAACCAGATCTATTGAGCAAGTCTAAATCATCTTCATCAGAATAACTGAACACTGTTGTGGTTATACAAGAGCTAATATATTTAAAGGGATGGAATTACTCAGAATGTAGCAGCACTTTTCAATAACCCAAAGTGCTTAATCATAGTTAATGTGCAAATACTACACTTCTCACAGTTGGGACAGTACTGCCACTTCTCACAGAGGCTTCTAAACCTTTTATGGGGCAGCACTGATCCAGCCTACTGGACAGCTTCACTTGTAATGGCAATTCTCAATAGGGCTGCTATACTTCGATGGAAAATGACCAACACTACCCCGCAGGGAATTGCATACTCTTGATGCCACTGATGCAGCACTTCCACCCACCACAGCTGCCTTATTTTTAATGGCACAGTGTGTGTACTTCTCAGCCACGCTGCTTTACATTTAAACAGACCAAATTGTCATTTCTCAGCAGGACTGCAACACTATACCATTGTGTTCTGTATGTTGAGCGCTTCTTTACCACCAATGTGGGTTCATGGCACTCTCCCAGTGTCTAAATAGCAGATCTGGCTACATTCAATTGGCAACAGGCATGTCCTGAGCTGCCTGGTGTCCAGAAGCTGTTGCTCAGGATGTTGGAAGCCGTCATGGGGCAAGGGATAGAAGGCTCTAGCCTGTAGGATAGCAGTATCAGCAGGGTCTTAAAACCTGCTCACTCATTCTGGAGTGATGGGCCATGGGGCAAAATTAGCCTGATTCCACATACAGGGGGTTGTTACCCCTTTATCTCTCCTTAATCAAGGAATGAGCTCTCTCAGACACAAATTATCACCTCTTCACATACAATGAATGGATATGGTATGGATCTATAGATTTTGAAAACTGGAGTGAGAATTCAGAGTGTTATAACAGAAATATAATTGTTTTCCCAGATGGGAGACAGACTCCATTAATATACATGGGTCACTGAGATGACCAAGAGTGACACTGTACATTCAGTTGTGAGATTACCAGAAAGGGGTATACTATGCTCCAAGGAGTGAGGTGCCCACTCAATATATCACACTGTTTAAAGGTGTGAGAGCCATCCTGAATGCTTGCCCAAAGAGCCTTTCCCAGAGTTTCACACTGAAGAAGTGAGCATGTGATCCGGGGTCTGCAGCCCACACACACACGCATGGGATTCGGATTCCCATGCACCCACTTGCGGGATTTGCACCAAATAGTGAGATTGTGCTCCAAGGTAGGAGGGGCACACTCACGGTCTTTGCTCTGAGGTTTGACACACTCGCAGGATGGGATGGCATTTCGTTCTCCCATCCTAGTTGTCTTGCTCTGCCTTTTCAGGGCTACTACAACCTGGATGATTATAGAGGGGTGGAGTAGGGGCAGTGTTGGCCTACTGGAATGCAACTGGAAGGCTTAAACCTCCTTCTTACTTGACTTTAGTATATGCAGTACATGCTAGCCAATGTTTCCACTGTTCTGCGCCCACCCCCCTCGCACCAAGTTGGCGACTACGTGCAAATGCGGTCATATAACTGCTGGTGATCATCTCACTTCCCATATTTGGGCACCCCCTGGGAAATTCATAAGTCGGCTCCCCTGGTGCCAGATCAATTGATGATGTGCCGTAGCTAAACTTAGAAGTTGACGATGCACAAAGAATGATCTCAAGGGCTTCGAGTATACTCTCCCAATGTCATTTTAAAATGTCGCGTTGCGGCTGCGTATACTTTCCCTAGCTTTATTTTTACATCCCGTTTTACAAACTGTTTTTCTTTAGCATTACTATTGAATGTATGACTGTCTATTGGTCTTGCCTTCCATGAGTGAAACTGTACGTTAAGGTAACCAATCAAAATGTATTTATGACACAATGGCAGAAGAGGACCCTTCTTTCTGCATACTAGATTGTTTTAATGTTTTACTGTGATTATGCCCTGAATCTGTAATTACGTATTTGTTCTCATTTTCTTTTCTTTGTGATTGTGTGATGAACTTTGATGGCTTTTCTATTGCCGAATAAAGTTAACATTTGATTTGAAATGATTCAGGTTGTTTTTTTATAGTGCAAAATTAACTGAATATCGCCACCCAAAATCGAATCCTTCTGGGCTGTCTTTGAGCTACTTGTATCAATCAGCAACATCAAACAAATGGCCTGCCAGTGTTATTTCTACGATGGCTGCAGAGGGTTGGTTGATGGCTTAATTGCAGCTGTAAAATGTGTACTGATGTAATAAAAGGTCTTAGCCAAGTGTCCCTTCAGCCACTTCTCTGTTCCTGAAGGCCTGTTAAAAACACGTATTGATGAAGCCAACAGTTGCATCTGTTACACCATTGAGAGTTTAGCACCTTCCTCAGAAATTCTGCATCCATGAGAAATTTGAGAACAGCTTATCAAAGTAAAATCTACACTTTTACGAATAAAATCTGCCATTAAACCGATTGGAACTCAAATAATACTTTAGAAGAGGAACTTTGAACTCTTGTTTCTCGGACTCCTATTTGAGGCTATTTGAGGCCTGTTAAAGGTTTACCTACGATTAACCAATAAAACATAAAAAAAAAAAAAAAAAAATTAAATGGGTTAAATGATCTGAAATATGCACTCACACTTCACGTTTTATTCATCGCCATTCGCCCTGCGCTGGCTTTAAAATGCCGGCTGGTAAGAAATGGGTGTAAAATGCCAGCGGGCTGCCCATGATTTCAGTGCCATTTTAAAAATGCTTACAATCAGTATATTGTGCAGAAAATAAATTATCTTTACGGTTGAAAGACTGGAACACAGCAGGACTAGTTGAACGCAGAAGAGATGTACAGCACACACACACACCATCACTCCCTCCATTCACTTTGTTCTGATTCCTGTCAACGTTTTCTTCATCTTCACTTGAAATGCTGTAGCCAAGGCAACCTTCTAAACACAACATGCTCCACTTACTTCCCTTTTTGTGCGTGCAATCTTTGGAGGGCAAATGGGACAGTGCTGTTCAAAACCTGTAAAATCTAAAATTCTTAAATGTATAAAAATAATTGTGATTGATTCAATGATATCGAGTGTTTCTATTCAAATGTATCCCAAACAACCCCTCTTCCGTATGTGCTCTTCCACACATGGGCAAACTAGGATGGATATTTCCACACTGCTTTTGCGTCCACAGGACGTAGTGATGAATTTGCAGTCAACCTCAGGTATTTCTTTACATGAAACATACCACTAACTGGAGGCTGCCCTGGATTCAAGATATGTAGATATATTATTTTCTGCACCCCACGCTGTCATTGTTTGAAGGATCATCTGCATATTGCCTTCTGTAAACTAAAAAAGAATAATAAAGAAATCTGGAATACCAATGCATAGTAAAAAGGAGCATTGGCAAAGCTAACCCTTTTGGCTGTTGTGCACGCATGGGATCTGCATGAATAGTAATACCGGAACACAAGATTTAACAGCTGGCAAATGGTGTTACTATCTGGGTATATTATGGCAATGACGGGCAAATGCCAAAACAAGAGCAACACTGCTGACTTGGGCAATGCTTTTCCAGTCGGCCTCTACATAGTGGGGTTTTTCTTTGTAATGCCACTCTGAATGGGCCTTTCTGCCCTGTGGGAACAGTAAAAGCTTCATAACACCAGTGATCTGGTTTCCCATGTCAACAGACCCCAAAGAGACTGACCTCTCAATTTGTCCCATGCCAGATGTGAGTAGAGTATCCGGTCCTGGTGTTTCATTAGTGCAGCATCTTTGATGAAACAGCAATACCAGTACCAGAATGTAAAGAAAATAAATAGGAATTTTTCAATTCTCACCCCTGACATGGGGCAGTGTGAGAGCTGTAAACTGAGGTGATTTTATATCACTGTTATATAAGGAAGATGCCCCACCTTATAAATGTGTTTATCCAGAGATGTTTTGTAGTATAAGAACATATTATTTGTGATTGCGATTTGTGATTGCTTATGTGCATCTTTAAACTGACATGCTGCGCACTCCCTTCCTAAGCCTATGCTCACCGTTGCCTTTGATCCCTTTTTGAGTGGCTACGTACCATATCCTTGCATTTCCCATAACCTTTCCTGAGATATTTAGTGACTCCCTTTATTGTCAGTTGTCGCTGCTTTAGAGACTGGAGCGAGGGGCTGGAGTCCAAGGGTGACCAGGGGCTAATCCCAATATAGCTATGTTTTCACTGCACTTTCCATTTGTTTGCAGACAGGTGCCAATCGGGTGCTTGAAGTAACTTTGGGCTCACTGGTGGCCTCAAATGTTCAACTCTCTTGACTTGGTAGGGAGGTAGGAGTCAAAAGTTTAAAAAGGAGCACTATTATGAAACCACTAAGGCTATGAGTCTTCAAACGCTTTTCAGTTTTGTCAATTAGGAGGGCACTTTAAACACTGCCTAAAAGCCAAAACGATTGGCATGGGAAGTGAAGCTAGAAGTGAGATGGGATGTGAGCCCGGACACATATTCTTTGGTTGTTTGAATTTGTATCCATCCATTGACCACCCGTGGTCATGCTAATGCTCAGATAAGTTTCACACATGAATTGTCTCTTCTGCTTGTACTGTAAAAGACGTGGCACTCAACTTAAAACCATTCCCTCTTTACGTCTGAGTAAGTTGGCAGCAGAGAACACACTGCTGTGTTTCCTTGCCAACCATGAGAGCAATTATCATGTTTGTAATCTATTGAAGCACAACTTACTCCAAAAGGTAGAATCACTAGGAACATAATGCATTGTAATTCTCTAGGTAATTTGTGATTGGTGTAGGAGAACAAAAGTACTCATTTGATATATGATCTTTATTGTCCTGGAGACATTTTCAGGACGAATATACATTCATTTATCCAACCTTTTTTTTTAATACTCAGTTTGACATGTTGAACAAATTGGTTAAAGAATTTCAGCCCTACCGCGATCTGTGGACCACTGTGTCGGACTGGGTGCGCTGGTACGACAGCTGGATGAATGACCCACTCAGTACAATTGATGCTGAGCAGCTGGAGAAGAATGTTACAGAATCCTACAAGATCCTGCACAAATGTGTCAAACAGTTCAAAGACATCCCAGGTACAGTAAAATAAATATAATGATTTTTTCTGTCATTCAAGGTGATTTGTGTTTTCATATGGCTAGGCGAGTTAGAAAATATGAGAATCATTTTGCAACTTTTGGAATTGTTTTTTGTTCAATTTTGTATCTGTTTAGTGCTCTTCCACCCTCTTGCCACTGGTAACAGATAGTCAGATAGGGTTGTAATATAACTAAGTAAGAAGCAAGATGTCTGATCAAAAACAGAGGGTTTTCTTTCTTTCGAACGGATTGTGCCCTCCCATGTATTCCTCATCTTAGATATTTGTATCATCAGCTTTGCTGCTTCGAGGAAAAAAATCACACACCAGGGGCGCTGTGCACGATGTTGTGGCGTCGATGTCCTTCGAGGGCTGCCGAAGAGTGTCAATGTCATCCGTAGTATAAATGACTCGAGCCGTGCCCATTGGCTTCAGTTCTGTTTTTCCAAAAGCTTTTGCTTCGTGTGTTCGAAAACAGCGCTTCAGTCTTTTGCGATGTCTTCCTCATCTAATCCTTCTACCCCTAAAACTGGCTTCGAAAAGTGGCAGAGATGTGGGAAGAAAATGTCTATAACTGACACCCATCAAGTTCGCCCCTGGGACCTGGGTTCCGGACCATCGAGTGGACGACTGCGGTTCCTGTAAAGCTATGACAGGTAAAGCTCTCAAAGAACGGCGAGGTAAATTGGCAGGTGGGGGAGGAATTTTTCGAAGGCCTCTTCGAAGAAAAATAAAGGCTCCACAGAGTCTAGGGAAGAGTCCCGACGTAAGTCGAAGAAATCTAGGTAGAGGAGTCGGTCAAGAAAATCGTTGTCTTCTTCAAAGAAAGCAAAGAAAAGACGACACTGATCTCCCTCTCCCTCTCCCTCTCCCTCTTCTTCGTCTTCTGATACAGGGGTTATCACTTGTCCATGAAAGCATGATTCCCCTAGAAAATGGAAAGCTTTTAGAGCCTCAATGATGCAAATCTTCGAGAATGCGGCCCAAACCCTTCGAAGGAATGGTGCAAAGACCATGCCCGAGCTCCTTCTAAAGATGACAGAGGAAGGTCTGAGACAAGACGCTCTAAATCCGGCGAGAAATCGTCGAGGGTGTCGTCGAGAGAAACCTCCCCAGTTCCTCATAAAAAGAGCAAGACAGGCCTATCGGTGCATAAACCGAAGGCGACAGACAAAATGGCGCCAGATTCCAAACCGTCATCGAAACCTGTGTCAAAGGTTTCCTCGACGCCTCTGTTGAAGATTTACTCGACACCAGTGTCGAAGGCTCCGTCAACACCTTCCTCAACTCCTCTATCGATGGCACCTTCGACCTTATCGAAGCTAGCGTCCACAACATCGGCGCCTTTGTTCGAGGGCAACATTGATTCCGGCGCCAGTATCGACGCCTTTAGCAAAACCAAGGTCGATGTCCTCACAAACCATGGGTAACATTTTTCACCCTGTGCCAAGAAAATACTTTTTCAAGTCTATGGCCTCCATTTATGAGGAGGAACAATCCTCGGATGAAGAAATTTCCCCTTTTGGGGTAAGATATGGTACAAAAAATGTTCCTGAGGAACTGATTGACCCTCAGTCCAAAATGTCTGACCTCTGACTGTCTCCAAACAGATAGTGGTATAGACACGTGACCTGAATTGGAATTCGACAAACCTGACCCAGCTGATCATGCACTCAGCATATAGGAATATTATGAATAGGGTGGTGGAGTTCATGGGGTGTAATAGTAATCCGCCTACGAACTAGATGACATGACGGACATTCTCAGTAAAGGTTCTCAAAAGGATCCTGTTCTTCCTTTTCACACAGCACTTCAGAGGAAGGTTATGGCCGCATGGGAAAGCCCAGAATCTGGACCAGCGGTGAACAAACATTTTGCTAGGAAATAAAGATCTTCATCCTCTGACCCTGACTTTTTAACTAAGCATCCTACGCCTGAAAGGTTAGTAGTCCAGGCAGCTACTTCTACTAGACAATCTGCATAGCCATCTATTCCCCCAGACAGGGACAATAAGAGAATTGATGCCTGGTCTTGCAAGATTTTTTCTTCGAGCAACATGGCTTTAAAGTCAACAAATGTGACTTTCACCATTGCATGATTCACATACACACTGTGGGATTGTATTACTGCGGCTGTTGAACACATTCCTGAGGACGAGGAACGGGACGGCTTCCATGCGATTGTAAAAGATGGAAAGGAGGCCATGGGGGAATGCCTCCAGTCAGGGCTGGGCACTGCTGACAGCATCAGCAGGTCCATGGCATCTAGCAGAGTGCTACGCAGGTTTGTGTGGCTGAGAAAGTCGGGCTTTGCACCGGATGTGCAGGCCAGACCTCTCAATATGCCATTTGACAGCTTGAGGTTGTTCGGCAGCAAGCCGTATGAGAGTTTGGAGAAGCTGCAGACCTCTAAAGCGGCAGCTAAGTCACTTAGCGCCTCCATACATCAACACTCCTACTCAGGCTCATCTTCCTGGAGGGGTCGTCCCTTTCGTTTTTATTCCTCATTTGGAAGAGGAAGAGGACAGGCTAGTCAAAGAGGACAAAGAAAATTTCCTTGGGTGGATGAGGAAAATGATAATGATAATGGGGGTCATTACGAGGTTGGAGGTAAGGGATTACCGGCACCGGTAAGTGTGCCGATGCCGGTAATCCCTTACCTCCGTATTCTGAGTTCCCTTTGCGGGTCCTTCCTTACCTCCTGCTTTTAGCAGGAGTTAAGTACGGGACCCGCAAAGGTACCTCGGAGGTAATTACGGTGCCGTAATTACCTCCTTCCTCATTCCCATTGAGCCCTATGGGCAGAAATGGGAATGGGAATGGGGAAAGGCAAAAGGTGAATGGGGAATAACCGGTCCCTCCAACCCTGGAATGGACCGGTAATTACTCCTTTCACCATGCCGGATTTGGGACGGTTTCGGAGGCAACCATGGAGCTAATTACTCCATTGTTAGCTCCAAACCCGGAATGAGGCCCAATGATGTGTTATTTATATAGCGCCTTAATCCAAAGCGCTTTACAGAGCACATATTTGCTTACAATATCACCCAACCGAAATTGGTACTCATTTATCGACCTCGGAAGGATGAAAGGCTGAGTTGGCCTTGCAGGGATTCGAACCTGCGTCCTGCAGATCACACTCAGATTACAACAGCGAGCTATTTTACCGGCGGTAAAAGGTGCTAGATCAGCCCCAGCAGCGACATCTGTCCCCTCAGCTGCTGCTGCAGCCGCCGCAAATCCACTCTGAGGCCTTGACCCACAAGACCCCGGTGGGAGGCAGGATCTCTCAGCATCTGAACGAAAGGCGTGGCATTACTTCAGATGCTTGGGCACTGGAAACAATGGCTCAAGGTTACTGCCTTCCTTTTCAGAAAAGGCCTCAGGATCATCCACCGGGATACAACTCTGTAAAAATTCCAGATCTGCTCCTGTTGTAGGACAGTTTAATCCTACTAGAGAAAGGTGCAATAGAACATGTACCTGTAGCGGAGAGGAACAAGCGTTGATATTTCCCATGCTTCATCCCAAAGAAGGACAGAGGATTGAGACCCATCTTGGACTTAAGAAACTTGAACAAGTTCCTCAGGAAGGACAAGTTCAAGATGGTAACCCTTTCTCAGACCCTTCAGGCTCTCCAACTCCAAGACTGGTTAGTATCATTGGACCTTCAGGATGCTTACTTTCATGTGCCAATCCATCTCAAACACAGAAAGTACCTGAGGTTCACGATTGGCAGTTCTCACTATTAGTTTTGAGCTCTGCCATTCGG
Source organism: Ambystoma mexicanum (assembly GCF_040938575.1). NCBI lineage: Eukaryota > Metazoa > Chordata > Amphibia > Caudata > Ambystomatidae > Ambystoma > Ambystoma mexicanum. The sequence continues at coordinate 547,999,479 of NC_090923.1, forward strand.
GTTGACTTCCGCCCTGGGGGTTTTCACCAAGCTGATGGGGGTAGTGGCAGTGAGTCTCAGGAGAGGGGGGATTCATGTCTACCCTTACCTGGATGATTGGTTAATCAGGGCACGTTCACCCAAACAGGCCCAGGAACATCTGAGCATGACCTGCCACTTCTTACACAGACTGGGCTTCTCCCTCAATTACAAGAAGTCAAATATGATACCGTTCCTACGACTCCAATTCACTGGAGCAGTCCTGGGTACTTCCTCGGGCAAAGCCTCACCTCTCGAGGTGAGGGCTCATCCCATTCTGCAAATGGTAACAAAGTTCCAGAATGCCCAGCATCTGCCAGCCTTCGATTTTCTGAGGTTGCTCGGCCTCATGGCATCCTGCATTTTTCTGGTGCCAGAGGCCAGATTGAGAATGAGATGCCTTCAACGGGCCCTCAGAACTCACTGGTCCCAATTTTCGGGGAATATGTCAGATCTTTGGAAGTTCCAGCCAGGGTGGCTCAAGATCTTCTATGGTGGGCTTGCAGGGACAATATTCTCCAGGGAGAATCTTTTTGGCAACCATGGCTGGCGATAACAATAGTGACGGACGCCCCACTCACAGGGTGGGGAGCTCACACCAACGATCTGACAATCGGCGGTCGTTGGTCTCCATCGGAGTCCAAACTACACATAAATCCTTTGGAGCTGAGGGCAATCAGACTAGTGCTGAAGGCTTTTCTACCTTCTGCATGGGGAAAGAATGTCTTGATAATGACAGACAACACAGTGGCCATGTACTACCTCAACAAGAGAGGAGGTGTAGGGTCACTACCACTATGCAGAGAGGCAATGCAGCTCTGGTTCTGGGCAATACAAGAAGGAATCTCTCTGTCAGCAGTCGGAGAGGAGAACACGGCGGCGGACGCTCTGAGCAGGCAGAGCACAGTGTCCCACGAGTGGGAACTAGCTCAGGTAGTCCTTCAAGAGATCTTCACCCTTTGGGGAGCCCCTCAAGTGGATCTGTTCACGACCAGTGTCAACAGGAAGTTAGAACTGTACTGCTGAAGGGAATTTCCTCCAAGAGGAGCTCTAGGAGATGCGTTTGGTACAATAAAAGGATACCTAGGTGCGCTTTCTATTTTTAAGCGCTCCTCGGAAGAGGTCTCTTACTTCAAAATTCCATTGTTTGTACAATTCTTAAAAGGTCTCACTAACGTGTACCCCCAGTCCCATTTCAAGTCCCTTTGAGGGATCTAAATTTAGTATTAAAATTCCTTACATGCATTCCTTTCGAGTCTTTGCACGCTTGTCCGCTAACGCTTCTCACTTTAAGACAATCCTACTAGTAGCTATTACAGCAGCCTGCAGGGTGAGCGAGTTAAAGGCTCTCTTGTAAGCCTCCTCACGCCATCTTCCATGAAGATAGTTCTACTTAAAGTCAAACTTTCATTTCTACCAAAAATAATCTCTGACTTTCATTTGTCTCAAAAAATCACATTACCATCTTTCTATCCTCCCCCTCATACAAGTAAGGAAGAATAAAGGCTCCACCCAAAAAGGGCTCTGAGCTATTATATTTCTAGACTGGCAACATTTCGACAAAGTGACTAACTTTTCATTGGATAGACCGGCCGCAAATTGGGCCTGGCAGTAATCCAGATGGATGATGCTAGCAATTGGAGAGTGTTTCAGGCTGGCAGATAAAGAACCTCCAGATGGGCGAAGGGCTCATTCTACTAGGCGCACAGTGACTTAGAGGGCTCTTCAGAGGGGTGTCCCGGTGTAGGATATTTGTGTAGGGGCCACCTGGTCGTCAATGCACACTTTTGTGAAACACTATTGTTTGGATTCCACCTCATCCCAAGGTGGTCTCTTTGCTAACGCCGTTCTACATACGGTTCATGAGTAAAATTAATTAGTACTCCATCCTCCAAATTTTTACTGCTTTGGGAGTCTGTCTAAGATGAGGAATACGTGGGAGGTGTAGGTGTCTTTCCCCGTCTTACTACGTGTTAGAGAAAAAATAAAATAGTAGACACAACCCCTTGTCGGGGAAAGAGGCACTGAGACCCGGCTGCAAGAGTTCAAAGGATCGTTTATTTCTCCAGCTAGGAAATAACCTAAAAAACTCTCCCCAAAATCTCATTACATCAGACTCATATTTATATTAGTTAAAGTAACTCTAACAAAAAATGCTAAATGGACCCGATTGGCCAGGCGGTGTGGTGCTGTAGATGTGGGTGGCATCTCTTCCTCCTGGTTGGCTGAGTAGCTGATGGACATCAAACATCTTGTGCTCCATGCAGGTCAGGGTCCGGTCACTGTGGTCACCACCTAAGCTAATATGTTACACACTAAATAACAAATTATTTAAAACATTTTATGCTACTTGTCACATTTCTAATAAGTCACACACAATGATTATTGTCAGTACAATTGGGTCATTCGTGGATTTAATTGAAGGCCTTGACCTTTATTGTGTTGTAAAAGAATCAGGCTGTGTTTCGCATCTTTTCTTAGGTTTCAAACTCATTAGTACAAGTAAAAACATATATAGTAATAAAAATGCTTAAGGTTAGTAGTGGGTGTGTTGGGTGGGTTTCGCAGCACAGGCGAGGGTCTGGCACTTGAAAGAAATACCTTACAGGGGGTGCAGGGTCAGGATGGCAATAAATTGTTGTAATGGGGGTGGTTGGCTTGCACGTTTATGAGGACGAATCGAGCAGAAAGTGCTTAGCTCATCCTGGTTCACATGCTGGTTCTCAGACGAACAGTGATCTCCGAGGAAGAAAACTGTAGCATATTGATTGTTGCAACTTTCTCCAGCTTCAGCGTGAGAATGGAAGCGTAGAGCTTTCCTTCGCAGGGGGAGTGCAAGGTGGGGGGGCAGCCAGCTGCCTGCGCGCCTTGTGTGCGTGTCTCTGTCCTTGGCTGCGTGTCTCTGTCCTTGGCTGCTGCGGTGGAAGGGAAGCTGAGCATTGCTGTACTATTGCAGTGAGGCTTGTTTACCCAAGATGGAGTCGAAAGGGGGCACAAAAGATGGATGCCCCGTGTCCTGCTCAGTAGTCCCATCTATGTAGCAGTCAACCGTGATTAACTTTACATAAGGGCAAGGGGCAATCCCACTACCGGAGGCACGCGGTCCAAGCCTTGTACTGAGGAGCGTACGACGCGAGGGGGCCTGAGGACCCCTCGCTCCCATACAGAGGACACAATCCATTCGAAGAACAAGTTACACACCAACTGTAACGTTCTTTCAATAGGATGTTGCTCCCACGTATTCCTCATTGACCCTCCCAACCTACCCCGCCGTACAGTTTACGTATTTTACAATCAATGTTCCTTGAAAGCTTGCGGTCTAGGGGTATGCTTGGTCAACTCATCAGTTGAGAATATTGAAAAAACAGAACTGAATCCAACGGGCGCGGCTCGAGTCATTTATACTACGGATGACGTTGACACTCTACGGCAGCCCTCGAGGGACATCAATGCCACATCATCGAGAACAGCCCTCCCTGGTGTGAATTTATTTTTCCAAAGCAGCAAATCTGATATGATAAGAATATCTAAGATGAGGAATATGTGGGAGGAACATCCAATCAAAAGAACGTTAAAGTTGGTAAGTATCTTGTTCTTCTCAAGTGTAGATTGTCAGTAAAGGAAGGCACATGCCCCTCCATCCATATGCATGAATGAAGTGGGTACAGAAAATGAATGTAGGCCATCTGAGCATTGTGCACAATACAGAGAAGTTCAAACATTCCTCTGTGACTGAAAGCCAATGTCGGGGCGTTATATGTGATCTCTATGTCCAGCTCCTGTTCAGAAGAAGGCAACAGGATTCTGAATGTTCTGAAAGTGACATGATTTGTAGTTTATCACCTCCCCGTATTAAAATTGACACAATAGCCATCTGTTAAATCCTGAATGCATGAGGCCTGAGTGAGTAATGGCAGAGTTGGGATTTGGAATCCAGTGATGCACGGAACCCTAGGCATTTGACCTGAGCGATCATGAGTGCTAGTTACATGGCATCAAGGATAAATCAAAGCTGTGGGGGCAAGGGAGGGCAGGTAGCCTGTAATCTGCATCTCCTGCCCCCCAAGTGAATAAGGACCATCCCTGTATGCGTCTACCTCCCTAGAGTTACTATTGAGCCAACCTGAAGGCAGATTAAACAAGGGGCATGGAGCAGTTGACCGAAACATTTACCAGGATGATGGGGATGTTGAGGCCTAAATTAATCCACTATTCAGCCACATATGTACAGCTCTCTTGCCCGACTGTGCCATAGGGACATATATTGCGCTGTACAACAAGGCAGTAGTGGAAGTAGAGACATGCTGGTGTGATCATTATAAGGCTGTTACATGTTTAATACTGCAGAAACGTGAAGGACCATAGAGCCATCCGATCCATCAGATTCAGGGTTTGATGGTCTACTCGTGAGGAGTAGTACTTAAGTGGCACATTGATGAATCAAGGTATTGCCAAAGCTGCCCTTTAAAGCAAAGAGAACATACCTAGGGGTGGCCATAGGTGAACAATGCAACAAGCCAAAGGACTGTTGTATGCACCCCGAAGGCAATGCTGCAAGCCCACTAACTTCACCCTTCCCTACCCGCCCGGTCACACTATTTTAGCATTGGCTCCTCAACATAGCCAGTCATTCGAGAGCTGTCTAGCATGGGCACTGCATGTGTGCTGTGATGAGGTCCTCTGTCTGACTCTTGTGATGTGTTGGGATGGCCATGGGAGTTGGGAGCCACCACCAGCTCTGTAATGCAGGGCTCTGAAATGACATGCAGAGTATCCCATTGTCCCCTCCACAACACCTATGTCAGCGTGCAGGTACTTGCCACATGTGCCCTATTACGCTGTGGGACCCTTTAAGGATAGTGATGTAGAGGCTTAGTCAAGTTAACAACGAAGTTGAGCGACCCACAGCCCCTTTAAGGTATGCCCTGCAAAATAACAATCCATCTCAAAGTAAAAAATGTAGGAGTGAGAATGAAATACCATTTTGGCTCACAGCAACAACACCAGATGGGAAGAGGTGTGGTGAAGGTGCAGAGTGAGCGACGGTGACCTACCCAAACAGTTAGTTTGATGGTCGTGCTCCAGCATGCATGCGCAAGTGCAATCTGAGAACCAAGATGGTAGACTGGTCTTTCACAGGCTTAGTCCACACATTGTGGGAGACCCATGATGGAGAAATGGAAGCACTGAAACAATAAAATGATTAATACGCAATAAATCCCAAGTAGGGAAAGACAATAACTCACACGTGCAGACCTGTAGAAAAAGCACACTCCAAGGGGTGAAGAAACTAGCCAAATAAGCCATGGCGCAGTGCTGACTGAGTGTTCAGTGTGGTTTTCTTGTATTTCAAAGTCTTTTTGCCACTTCCATTGAAGGAGGGACTTTCAAGAACCACAGCAGTAGCGGAGCGTTGGGGGAGTGCTGACTGAGAGTTCCGTGTTCCTGTGGGATCGCAGGTCCGGGACTTCGAAACAAGCAGACCTGAGCTGGAAAGACGTCTGTGGAGAAGGTGAAAAGGTGAAAATTGCCTTTCCTTCGTGTAGGCCCACTCGGATAGGTTAGTTCATTCCAGTTTCATCTTTTCCCTATATCATTGAAATCAGTGACTCAGCTGAGCTCTGTTATTACTGTTACTACTGACTTGCAATTGTCCTGCCGGCGGGCAGGTAATACACGTAAGGAACCTAAAAAGTCGAGAAGCTGCTGTGCCACCCACAAATTTAAGACGGAATTCAAACGTGGTTACCACAACTGACTTCCTTGTTATTGAGGGCCAACAGACTTTTTCTACCCATAAACCCACCGCTTTAAATTGTTTGACTAGCTTAAATTTGACCCTTTCTACACCTATTAATAAGGAGCGACGACAAGACACTACTTTAAAATATGGGAAGTGGATGTCCGCTATTTCTCTGGTGTTAGACGAAAACGAGAGGGGGTTGTGGACAAAAATTACTCCTTCCATGTACTTTTATCATCTAGTAAAGGCCTCTTAAAAGAAATTATGGATATGGTGATCTGTTTTTTGTGACTGGGCTGATATATTGGAACAAACGACCCACACAGATTTGAAGAAGAAAGTTCTTGCCTTTTGTCCCCACATAATGAAGCCTGATAATTTGGGCTCTTCGCCTCGATTATATGGTCACCATGTGCTGTCAGATGATCTTTATGTCCCTTCAATACCTAAATTGACATGTATGAGACCTATTTACTTTCCTTTCCCATCTCCTACTCCTTTGTAAGTTGCATCTGTTTTTTCTGGAGGTGAAACTGTATGGCCATTTGCATTAGTAAATGGTCGTGAGGATTGTGTAACAGAGGAGAGGAGATTACGTCAGAAATCTATTGCAATTCAAACAGCAGTGCAGTCTGATGATTTTGTTGAGGGTCGTGTATTGGAAAAACGTGACCGAAAACCAAGCTCTAAGGACATAGCCACACTCACTGATTTTACTGGCAGGTCTGTTAATATAGTTGAGAAAGACACAAAGAGCAACTTGCAGAAGTCCTTGATTTTATCATTCAGTTTTAACCACTATGCATGAAATTTTGACGACGTTAAGAGAGCAATGTGGTCTCCTGTCAAGCTTGAATAGTAAGTTCTGTACTCTGGAGGACTACATTATGGGTAAAACCAACATAGGAAATATAGGACAAGTTTTGGTAGAGGACAAAAGTATGCAATGGGAGAACGCTATGCCTGAAAGTTACGAAGGAATAAGGAAATGTTGTACATGGGAATCTGAGTATAGTTGTAAATGAAGTGATTGTTTTAGCTGATGTACAAGTAGGAACCTTTTATAGTAAATGCTAATTTTTAGCACTGGAAGAACCGGAATCTCAAACTGTTGATCCGGATTTACTTCAGTCTCCACAGAATATAACTATACTCCAGACTGCGGAATATGTATTCGCTGAAAATGGAGTGCATGTTACTGACAAGCATGTGGTTGAAATAGTAGAATTGGTAGAGGAGGATATTAATTCTCCCTCATCGGATTATGCAATATTTTATCATTCTAAAAGAAAAAGGAATGGATGAAATTCTAGTATAGTTACTATGAAATCTAAAAACAAGAAAAATGCTAAGATTAACGTAAATAATGGCGCTAGAAAATTCCTCTAAGATTTCACTGCCTACAATTGAGGAGCCAATGAGTATGGATAAGGAGCCTGAAAACGTAGTTAGAAAAGACCCCGGGAAAAGTACACCGAGGCTGAGAAAATAAACATTGAAGAGATTATCATAGCGGAACAAGGTGGCAGAAGGGTCGAGAATGAGATCCAAGAAATTCAAGAGGTTTTGGAAGAAAGTGAAGTTCAACTTGGGTCTGTGACGAGAAACTTACCCAAAGTATAATAAGATCTGAGAGTATGTTGGGGCCTGGGGGATCTATGCCAGAAAACCAGCTGTCCAAGGTAGAATGACTGATGTGGGGGTAGAGCGAGTTACAGATACAGAGAAGGGTTGGGGAGAGAGAGAGTGACGAGAATTTGTTTGTATCACCTTTTTACCACTATGGAAGAAAGAAGTCAAAGGACCTGTAAAGAATCCTCTAACATGGGAAGAATTTAAGAGTAAATACTCCCCCAAGAGTCGACCAATTACTTAGAAAAACTATCACTGGACCACGACTCAGTAATTTTGAACAGAACTAAGGTTCTTTCACTTCTAAAGAGAGTGCCAAAACTTGAACAATTGGACTCTAGGGACATTAAACGTATTGAATTCTGGAATAAATAAATATCGTTTTGACAAAGTTTAATTGCATTTTGATTCAGGTGTTATGAATCGGGTATTAATGGTTGGATTAAAATCAGAGCTTGGGGATTTGTCAATTTATTATATAGCCCTAAGTTAAAAAGCAATCGATAGCCCCAAACAGACGACACTACGAAATAACCGAGACTTGGAGTTGGGATCTGCTCCTTTAATGCAAATAAAATGTTTTCGAGCAGAGGATCAAACAAGACAAATTACTAACACAGCAGTCTTAAATAAAAATACATCAGCAATAGAAGATTGGAACTGGTTGACTGCCACCTTGAATTCGAGGCGAGACAATTCTTAGTGGACTAAGCCAAATATCTAGTCCCCTGTTAATTCATTCTGATGGGTCAAGGAAAGATCTTATGTTGTAATGGAATACAAGAGGGGCGGCCCACCTGTTTACAGAGGGGCGGGGGGGGGGGTTAGACTTGTGTTCAGTGGATATTTTTTGTCTACAAAGAAATATGGTTATTAGTGCCTCCAGTGGTGGTCGGTACTTCTGTTGCCTGCGACCAAAGGGGATCAGGGCCGTCCATCTTCAGGTTCTTTGACAGGAGTTAATACTAATTTGAATGTAAATGCCTCCATATACAGCCACCCAAATCCGTTTGTGCATGCATTAGAGCTAACGTGGGATCCTGAGATGTATGCGTACTTGGACTACACCCATATAATGAATCTGTACTGGAACCCCACAAAAATGATTTGTGAAGTGTTTGTTGATGCAGTAGAGTAGATTTTGTTTTCCTGGCAATGTAGGCGTAGTTCGAATGAATTAGATTGTAATGTGGTGACCTAAACGCAAGATGTGTATTCTTGCCATATGAAACAATAGTCATAGGGAAGGGAAAAGAAGCGATCGAGAGAGGGAGAACTTGGCTACGGCTTATGGAATTGTGGGGCTTATCTATGCTGAATGGCAATATTATAGGAGACATTGCCCAAAGGTATGCATGGAAGAGAGGTACGCATGTCTGATGAAATATTTATAGATATTAAATCTCTGCATGTTGAGTCAAACACAATGAGCGATCACCGTCCTCTGAGGGTTGTCTGGTTGGTGAAAGCTCATGACTATGAAAATAATATATACAGGTGTGGCCTCAGGGTCAAAACAGAGTAACTTGGAATTATAAAACCATACATAAGTTTAACACTTTATTAGTAGCTAAATTGTATTGTATTTATTTATATAGCGATATAGCGCACCGAGCCCTGAGGCAACTTTGGTACAGACAGACATGCACATATACAGTTACAGGCATAGCAAATCAAGTTTACAGGCATGGAAGGTAAGCAGAATGTATAGTGCAAAGAATATTTACATAGAATTTACATAGGTAGCATAGAACACAGAGTTAATTACAAAGATTGCATAGGGTACGAAAGTATCTACAGAGAGATTGTAGATGTTGTGGGTTAGTGTTCATTCTGAGTGAGCCAGGATTTGGCCTCATTGCAGAATTTATGATCGGAGGGTTCAAGCCTGATGTTGTGCGGTAATGTGTTCCAAGTTTTGGCTACGAGGACTGGGAAGCTTCTACCCCCTGCTTTTTCCAGTTTGTACCTTGGTACGGTAAGGCGGTTGGAGATGGAGGATCTAGTTTGTCTAGCTGAAGTGTTGAGTTTGAATTTGTCTGAGAGGTATTTAGGTGCTTGGTTGTGGATACATTTATGTACGAGGGAGAGAGTCTTGAATTTAATTCTTTGGTTGATAAATAACCAGTGGACGTTATATCTCAGATCCGTGATATGTAGTTTTCTGGCGAAGTTGGTGGCTGCTCTGAGCCCATTGTTGTGATAGATTTGTAGTTTGTGTAGATTGTGTTAACTAGTGCCTAGGTATAGTCCATTGCAGTAGTCCAACTTGGTAAGTACCAGGGCTCAGGCCAGGGTGATGCAATTTTCTGTCGTCAGGAATGGTCGGCAGACATTAATGAGCTTACACATGTAGGCAGTGGTGGATGCTGTTGTCATGATCTCTGCTTCCAAAAGGTCAGGGTTTTCCCAACTCCCTTGGAAGCAGATCCATAACCCAGGTTCCGAGTGCCAACCAGTCCCAATTGGGACCTTTTGGACGCAGTCCTGGCGCCAGTGGCACCAGGCTCATAAATATGCCCAGTCCCAGCGCTGGAAGCGCCGGGCTCATAATGCTTGGGTGGACTTACCTGCAGCAGACCATGCTGCTTACTTGCCTGCCAGTTGAGCCTCTGATCCTCTTCTGTTTGGAACTACTTTTCCTGTTGGGTGGGGCAGGAGCCACTCCCTAGATTCAGAACACTGGAACTCTTCTGGAAAGCAGGAACTCTTTTCTTACCTAGGCGTGGCTGTGGAAGGAGACACCTAAGCACTACAGGAGGCTATTTAAACCACACCCGATGGATGAATCTTGCTTTGCGTTATTCTGCATCCTCTGCAGCAGAACGCTCATCGTGTCTTCTGCATCTGATCCTGGGCCTAAGGAAAAAGGCTTACCATCCTGAATCCAGTCTTCAGCAACACCTATAAAGACAAGAAAGAACAGGTTAGCATTACGGTCTTCAGTGACAGCTCTTCACTTACCTGGTCCATCGGCTGTCACCAACGCCTCGCGCTGCATTCCTGCATCTGAAAGACAAAAGCTTACCAACTCTTCGCACGCTCCGGAGGCCTTCGGCGCTGCATCCCGCATCTGAAAGACAAAACAAGGTGCGTTTAAAGACATTACCGTTCGTGCAGTAAACGACAGACAGCAGTCCTCTGAAGTCAAGAGGCCTGCTCCCCTTATCCAGTGAAGAAACTGGTTACAGCACCGTGCCCCGAGGCAGATGGAGAGCACGGCGTTCACTTACCTAAGGTGAGAGCGTTAACCTTTGGGGTTCTACAGGAGAAGAGAAAGGGAAGAAGAGAGAGACCTTCAATAACCCAGTTCCTTAATCCCATATTTTCTATCTGCAGACATCTTACCCTTCGAGTCAGACATACAGTGCACAGAGGTCCAGCCCAAAGAGCCAGCCGTGTGTTAGACATCACCTTTGAAGATACGGTATACGCCCAGTCAAGACCGGCGCCTCTACGGGAATCAGGTGAGCGTTACAGCTGTGGAGTTGATTTGTTTTCCTAGCGAGAGGATGGCATCAATTTATATACCTAAAGTTTTGACATCTTTGGATTCTTAGATGTCATTGCCGTCAATATTAAAGGTGTTAAATTTGTTGTCCAGTTTGTTGAGTCTAGCTTGGGTTCCCACTAGGAGGAGTTCAGTCTTGTCTTCATTGAGGCAGAGACCGTGTTGTGCATCCAAGCTTGGATGATAAGGTAAATGTTGTTGAGTCGTCGTAAGTCAGAGTCGTGGTTACCTGTGAAATGTATGAGAATTTGTGTGTCGTCGGCGTAATTAGTGTAGGATATACCCAATTGGCCAAGTTTGTTGAATAGTGATTTGGTGTAAATGTTGTAGAGTGTGGGGGAGACGCATGAGCCTTGTGGGACGCTGCATGTGACAGTCGATGGGGGTGCAGAGGCCAATGATGCAAACACTCTGGTTGTTCTATTGTTAAGAAATGATTGGATTCAAGAGATGGCGTCATCGGAGAAGTGGGCTGACGAGGAGAGGTGTTTGAGGTGAGAGTTTTGTGGCCTTCTTTCCACCCTTTAGGGGGACCACTATCCCCTGTCCCCCTCCCCCCCGAGGAAGACCTTCAAAGATGGCAAGCGGCACCACAGTGCCACCCTCAACACCTGCTCTGCCATCAAACACTCGTCTGACATCTGCAACCTCCTCAAACTCATGGGTCTTGATGTGCTCGCAATCACAGAGACCTGGTTCAAGGATAGCTCAGTCACAGGCTTTGACACATTCCTCCCTGAAGGCTACAAAATCCTCTCTGCGCCCACGCCTAAAAGGACAGGGGGGGGAGTGGCACTTATCTTCCCAGAATGGATACCTGTGTCCATCATTCCTACTCAGGCCTACTCCTCCTTTGAGTGCCTAGTCTGCAGACTCTCACTATCCCCAAAATCATCTCTCTATATGGCCACATTCTATCGGCCACCAGGTCAGTCCACTCTCTTCCTCTCTGAATGGGCTGACCTGGCCTCCTCTCTACTTTCCACTTCCTCCAAACTCCACCTGTTGGGTGATCTTAACATACATCTGGACTTTCCTGACTCCTCAGGTCCTTTCCTCAATCTTTGTGACTCTCTCGCCCTTTCTATCTTTCACTCTGGCCCCACACACACACCGCAGGCCACACCTTGGATGTTCTCATCTCTACTGACATCCCTCTCTCAATCCCTCTCACTAGCTCCCTTTCCTGGGCTGACCACTATCTCAACACACCTGAAGCTCTCCTCCCCTCTTGCAGCAATACATACGGCACAGCCACTGGGCTTTCGAAGTCGCCAGACCCATGAAAAAAGTGACAGTGGCTGCTTTTGCATCCTCCTACTCTCCTCCTCCCATTCCTCCGGCTGACTCCCACCCTGACACAGCCGTTGCTAACCTCAATTTCTCTATCGCAAACACTCTTGACATTCTTGCCCCTGTCGTGAGGCTCTGACTGAAGCCTTCCAAAAAGTGCAACTCTTGGTATGACTCCGCCTGGCTGCCCTTAAACGCAAGTGTAGGGCAGCTGAGCGGAAATGGAATGTGTCATGCAAACCATCTGACAAATTGGCCTGCTGCCTCCTTCAAAGGCATCATCGACTTTGCTGCTGCACCAAGAAAAGAGTCTTTATTCAGGCCTGCCTCTCCGCAGCCTCTAACAGCACGGCTGAACTTTTCAAAGTCTGCAAAGAACTAGCCAATCTTGCAGCAGCCTCTTCTTCTGTCACACCCACCCAGGTCCTTTGCATGGCCCTGGCTACACACTTCACCACAAAAACCCAAGACATTCTTTCCACCCTCTCTTCCACACCACAGCATACACCAACACCGGAGCCTCCCTTGCCCCCCCTCCTCTTACCCTCTCTTCATTCTCACCCGTCACACCGGATGAGGTCACCAGACCAGTCTGATCTATGAAGGCTTCATCCAAACAGGTTGACCCCTGTCCCTCCAAAACCATTAGAGATAATATTGACTTCCTTGCCCCAGCTCTTGCTGATCTCTGGAGCTTTCCCAACTGCTCTGAAGGACTCCCTTGTGCACCCTCTGCTCTAAAAACCGTATGCTGACCCCTCCATTCCAGCAAACTACCGCCCTATCTCCACCACTCCTTTCCTGGGCAAACTCCTTGAGAAACTGGCCATCTCTCAGCTGACCCTCCACATTGAATCTATTGGTTCCTTCCATAACCAGCAATCTGACTTTTTAAAAATAAAATATTTGGTTAGTTCAATTCATTGAACCTTTCAAATTTTACAAAGGAAAATAAAATCATCAGCAAATTTAACATATTCTAAACCAATATGTCTTTACATAAGATAAATTAAGTGCTCTTAAATACATTTTAGCATTGCCTTAAAACAACAAAGCATCAAATGTGTACTTGCAACAGCATATATACACTGAAATTTCATTCAATTTTAGCACTCTATATTTCTTAATGGGATTGCTTATTCAATCATCTTCAGATTTAAACAATTAATTCAGGAATTGAACAATAGCAAGTTGTACAGACAAGTTAGAAGTCGAGAAAAGCCATTTACAAGCAACAGACTGATTCATAGGAAGTAATGAAGAGGTGACTTTGGTAAAGTATTTCTTTCGCAAGTCACTAAGGTTCGGACATTCTATAAGACAGTGCTTCAAGGTTTCTTTCTGGGATTGTACCCTACACCATCTACAGAAGTTTTGATTCTCTGGTATTAGTTTCCTCCTTGCCAGTACTGACCTAGTGTGCCATAAATTACATCTAAAGCGCAAGTATTGGTTGCGCATGTACGGTGACGGATATTTCTGCAAATAACTAGCCAAGGTTCCCAATTTTTTGTGGCCAAATGCAGTTATATCAAAATCTTTCATTCGGGAGCCCTCCTCAATAATAATAATCCAGTCCATTTGAAATAACTCCAACTTTGCTCTAGCAGGATTATGTAACAATATTTCGAAGGGATTGTGTCCTCCGACGTATTCCTTATCTTTGATGATACGTTTCCAGCTTGCTGGCCTCGGAATTTTTTTCTGTAGAGGGCGCTGCGCGTCGACGTCTGCCGAGTCGATGTCCTTCGACGGCCACAGTATCGGCGCCGACGTCACCATGCCCATAAATAGCCACGCGCTGCGTCCATTGCTCAGTTCCGTTTTTCCACACTTCGTGGGGCCTCGGAACGTCGTTGCTCAGTTCAGTCAGGATAACTATCTATTTCTACTCGAATATACCTTATCGTTCTCGATGGCTTCTTCATCAGAACGGACGACGCCGCGATCCGGCTTCAAGAAATGTCGAGACTGTGGTAAAAAAATGTCAATAACGGATCCACACAGGATCTGCTTATTGTGCTTGGGATCCGAGCACCATTGTTCGGAGTGTGAGGACTGCATGTCCATGACGGCGAAAGCCTTGAAGGAGCGCAAGGGGAAGCCCGAGAGAAGTAAGTCAGCCAAAACCTCCTCGAAAGTTTCGTCGGCTGAGTCGAGGCATTCGTCTCCTCGCCGTCGAAAACATTCCCATTCTAGATCTCGAAGCAGCTCCCACCATTCGTCGAGAACAAGACACTCAAAAAAGAGACGTCGAAGGTCCCATTCCTCGTCTTCTGTGTCCCCAAAAAGGGTCTCCTGTCCCACTAAACACAGTTCTCAAGCTGAGTGGGAGGAACTCAGAAAGAAAATGTTAAGCGTCTTCGAGAACGCGGCCTCGACCCCCTCGAAGACAGCTGAGGGTGATACCCTGGGTGAAAAACCCAAAAAATCAAAACGCCGTGAGTCGCAGCACCCGGCGAAACATTCCACCCGAGAGCGCCATGAGCCATCGGGTAAGAAGGCACCGTCTTTGACGACGCCGTCGTCGAAGATTCCTTCCACGCACGGATCCGCGCCATCGACGCCGTTGTCGAAGGGTTCCTCGACGCATCGGTCGATCGACTCGACGCCATCGTCGACGCCAATGAAAGAGAGGACCAAGGCCACTCCACAGCCAACGGTGAGTTCAAGGGCCTCCGGCACGACGCTGAGACCATCGTCGATGCCCTCGAGTAGGATCCTGATCCTCTCGAGTTCTTCGAGACCCCTTCCAGTTTTTTCGACCTCGTTTTCGGCGCCTTCGAAGCCTGTTACATCGGCGTCGACCACATTGACGTTTTCTCGTCCAATAACGACGAGTTTGGATCCTTCTGCCTTAGAGATGGGTTTTACTCCATTTCAGAGGTCGGAGTACTCTGGACTTTCTTCAATTTATGAAGAGGGGGAAGATTCTGACCAGGAAACATTCGGGTTACAGAGGACCACACTGCCTATTGCAGAGGATTTCACCTCTGAGGAAAGAAGGCTGAAGGACCTACAGGAGTCACTACATGAGGCAAGTGGGCTGGACACTTCCCCAGAAGTGGAATTTGTTAAGCCAGACCCAGGGGAACATGCCGAAACACCCCATAGAACCCTGATGGCAAGAATTATTGAGTTTATCGGTTGGTCTGCGCCTTCACCTGTTTTCCAACAGGACGACCTAACAGATATATTAAACAAAGGCCCACAGGAGGACCCGGTGGTCCCCTTCCATGCAGCCTTACAAAGGAAAATTGCATTTAATTGGGAAACTCCCAAAGTTATCCCTGCAGTCAATAAAAGATTGTCAACCAAGTATAGGGTAGCGGCTGCTGACCCTGAATACTTATCAAAACACCCAACTCCAGAGAGCCTGGTGGTTCAAGCGGCAACTTCATCTAGCAGTAGGACCGCTTACCCTACTGCCCCACAGGATAGAGATGACAAGAGGTACGACTCTATGGCAAAGAAAGGTTTCTCTGCCTGTAGTATGGCGTTGAAGTCCATCAACGCCACCTGTACGCTCGCCAGGTTCAGTCACACACTATGGGAGTGTGCTTCATCAGCGGCTGACTGCATACCCGAAGGAGAGGAAAAGGAAGCCTTCCTTAACATTATTAAAGATGGCAAGGATGCCATGTGCGAATCACTTCAAACTGGCATCGATTCCGCTGACAGTATCAGCAGGGCTTTGGCGGCAAGTACAACAATCCGCAGGCATGCATGGTTACGAAAGTCTGGCTTTGCTCCAGATGTACAGGCCAGACTTTTGAATATGCCCTTTGACGGCTCTTCATTAATTGGGAAAAAGGCTGATGACAGTCTGGAAAAGTTACAGACTTCTAAAGCAGCAGCAAAATCTTTAGGAGCTGCTATCCGCCAACCTTCTTTTCGCTCCTTAGGAACCTCTGGTAGAGGAAAGTCCTTTCGCTATTCCGCATTCGGGAAAGGCAGAGGACAGCTGGCTCAAAGAGGCCAAAGGAGATCCACCCGAGGTGGACAGGTCAAACGTACTAAGGCCGCAGCAGCAGCAGGTGCCTCTTTACCCTCGGCATCTGCATCAGCCGCCTCCAAACCACTCTGAGGCCTTT
Source organism: Ambystoma mexicanum (assembly GCF_040938575.1). Lineage (NCBI taxonomy): Eukaryota > Metazoa > Chordata > Amphibia > Caudata > Ambystomatidae > Ambystoma > Ambystoma mexicanum. The sequence goes on from NC_090923.1 coordinate 548,015,770, forward strand.
CCACACAATACACCTGTAGGGGCAGTTTAACTCACCATCTGACGGAATGGCAGGCTATAACGTCAGATGCTTGGGCATTGGAAACAGTTGCCCAAGGTTACTGCCTACCCTTTCTACACATTCCTCAGAGTCATCCACCGGGGAACAGCTCTCTGAAAGTTTCAGATCCGCTCCACTTGCAGGAAATTATAGACCTGCTAGAGAAAGGTGCCATAGAACCGTACCTGTAGCGGAAAGGAACAAGGGCTGGTACTCCCCCTACCTTCTCATACCAAAGAAGGACGGAGGACTGAGACCCATCCTGGACTTACGAGAATTGAACAAGTTCCTCAGGAAGGACAAGTTCGAGATGTAACTCTCTCTCAGATCTTTCAGGCCCTCCAGCTCCAGAACTGGCTGGTATCTCTGGACCTTCAGGATGCTTATTTCCATGTGCCAATCCATCTCAAACACAGGAAATACCTGAGGTTCGCAATTGGCGACTCTCATTATCAATTTCGAGTTCTGCCATTTGGGCTGACCTCCGCCCCGAGGGTCTTCACCAAGCTGATGTCGGTAGTGGCGGCGAGTCTAAGGAGGGAAGGGATCCATGTCTACCCCTACCTGGACGACTGGCTGATCAGGGCTGTATCTTCGGAACAGGACCAGGCCCAGCTAGATTATGTCTGCCACTTCCTTCACAGACTGGGCTTCTCCCTCAATTTAAAGAAGTCACAGATGATACCATCACAGAGGCTCCAGTTCATTGGAGCGGTCCTGGACACTTCCCTGGGAAAAGCCTCGCCACCAGAGGTGAGGGCTCAGGATATTCTACAGATGGTCACCAAGTTTCAAAATGCCCAACGTCTCCCAGCCTTCGACTTTTTGAGGTTGCTAGGCCTCATGGCATCCTGCATCTTCCTTGTGCCAGAGGCTCTCCTGAGAATGAGATCTCTTCAGTGGGCACTGAGAAGTCAGTGGTCGCAATTCTCAGGGAGAATGACAGATCTCCTCCGGATTCCGGACAAGGTAGCCCGCGACCTTCAATGGTGGGCCTATCCAGAGAACATCTTGAAAGGAGAACTGTTTTGGCAACCATGGCCGGAGATAACAGTAGTCACAGACGCCTCACTCACGGGGTGGGGAGCCCATGCCAACGACTTGACCATCAGTGGTCGTTGGTCTCCATCGGGAGTCCAGACTACACATCAACCTATTAGAGCTGAGAGCAATCAGACTAGCGCTGAAAGCTTTCCTGCCATCAGTACAGGGGAGAAATGTCCTGATAATGACGGACAACACGGTGGCCATGCACTACCTCAACAAAAGAGGAGGCGTAGGATCACTGCCACTGTGCAGAGAGGCGATGCAGGTCTGGTTTTGGGCAATCCAAGAAGGAATCTCTCTATCGGCTGTCCACCTAGCCGGAGAGAAGAACTTGACAGCGGACGCTCTGAGCAGGCAGAGCACAGTCTCCCACGAGTGGGAGCTAGCTCAGGAAGTCCTTCAAGAGATCTTTACCCTTTGGGGAACCCCTCAGGTGGATCTGTTCGCCACAAGCAACAAGAAGTGCGATCTGTTCTGTTCAAGGGAATTTCCCCCGAGAGGAGCTCTAGGAGATGCGTTCGTAGTGGACTGGGAGTTTCCACTCCTTTACGCGTTCCCACCAGTCCCTGTTATTCCTCAAATGATCAGGAGGTTGAGAAGATTCCGGAAAACCATGATCCTAATTGCCCCGGATTGGGCCAGGAGAACGTGGTACCCGGACCTTCTAGATATGTCCATCTGTCCTCCAATCCGTCTTCCACTCAAAGAGAATCTTCTCTCACAGAAGGGAGGTCAGGTTCTCCATCCAGACACCAAAACCCTCAACCTTCACGCTTGGCTTCTGAAAGGTTGAGGTACAAGGATTGGGATCTCCCTGATGACGTCATGGAGGTGTTGCTTTCGGCCAAAAGAGCGGAAACAAAGTATTTATAACGCTGCCGTTGGAACAAATTTTGCAGCTGGTGTAGGGAAGAGAATATTGACCCTTTTTCATGTGGTACACCAACGGTGTTATCGTTTCTACTCTACTTGGCAAATTCAGGCCTTCAAGTGGGCACTGTAAAAGGCTATCTTGCAGCGCTTTCTATCTTCAAGCGCACTGCGGAGGAACCATTGTATTTCAAAATTCCTCTAGTGGTACAATTTCTCAAGGGACTAACTAATGTTTACCCTCCAAAACCATTCCAGGTTCCCTTATGGGACTTAAATTTAGTCTTAAACTTCTTAATTGACACTCCATTCGAACCACTTCACTCTTGCGCGCTGAGATTTCTCACGCTTAAAACTGTCCTATTGGTAGCACTAACATCTGCTAGGAGGGTGAGCGAACTACAAGCTCTCTCCTCTAAACCCCCACATACAATCTTCCACAAGGACAAAGTTGTCCTACAGGTGAAGCCTAATTTCCTCCCAAAGGTGGTTTCTGAATTTCATATTACTCAGAAAATTACCTTGCCTTCGTTCTACCCTCCTCCCCACCCGGGGAAAGAGGAATAAAGGCTACATAGGCTGGACCCTAGACAAGCTCTCAGCTTTTACATCAGCAGAATGGCTAGGATAAGGCAAGCAGACCAACTGTTTGTAGGATACTCGGGTCACAAGTTGGGACTACCCATAACAAAACAAACCATCTCCAGGTGGATTATTTTGGCCATCCTGGAATATTATAGACTAGCAGGGAAAGAGCCACCCCAAAATCTCAGGGCTCATTCAACCAGGGGTATCGCAGCCTCTTTGGCTCTCCAAAGAGGGATACCGGTCCGGGACATATGTGCGGCTGCCACATGGTCGTCCGCACATACATTCACAAAATTTTACAATCTGGATTCCTCCACTGCTCAAGAGACCAGATTTGGCAAGGTCTTATTACATTCGGTCCATCCCTAAAGGGATACATAACACTCTCACTCCCGCCTCCAATTACATGCCACTGCTATGGGAGTCTATCAAAGATAAGGAATACGTCGGAGGACACAATCCCTTCGAAGAACAAGTTATTTCTTATCTGGTAACATTCTTTCGACGGGATGTTCTCCTCCGACGTATTCCTTATCGCCCCTCCCAACCATCCCCGCAGTGATAACTTCCCTTTTGGTCGCAGCTTACGCTCCTTCAAGGTCAATAACCAATTCAGGCATGACTTTTCTTATGCTACAAAACGGAGCTGAGCAACAGACGCAGCGCGTGGATATTTATGGGCATGGTGACGTCGGCGCCGATACGGTGGCCGTCGAAGGACATCGACTCGGCGGACGGCGACGCACAGCGCCCTCTACAGAAAATATTCCCGAGGCCAGCAAGCTGGAAACGTATTATCAAAGATAAGGAATACGTCGGAGGAACATCCCGTCGAAAGAACGTTACCAGGTAAGAAGTAACTTGTTCTTCTAATGAGATGTTAGAATCTGCAAGAATATTTAGCGTATTCTGAATCCATCTCGTGGAAAAGGAGTCGTTTGTGGTTGCCAGATAAGATGCTAATATTCCAACTACATTAGTACAATCGAGATTTAACAGGCATTTCCTAAAAAACGCGCATCTTTTCCATTGGTTTTGTGAGTGCAGAGATGTTAAGCCCAGTTCAAACCGTAGTATTGCTTTCGACGTGCACATGGGGAGATGAAGGATTTTTTTCCAAAACTTGGATTCTAACACATCCCAAAATTTACGTTGTTTGGGTAAGGTCATTTCAACACCATACGTAAGGATGGGAATCACTTTCTGTTTGTAGAAAAGAAGGGTGTGAGAATAGGAAAACTTTGTATATTTATGCATTAATAACTTCGCCTGGGCAATCAAAGGAAGTAACTTCTGAATAATTCCAGACTCATTATCATTATTTCTTAAAGAATTGGAGATAAAAACACCCAGATATTTATACATGTTAACTTTTTCAAGTTTTTCAGTTCTCAAGTACCATTGATAAGAGTGGTCCTTCGACTGTGTCTTCGGTTTGCACACTAATACTTGCGTTTTAGCAGTATTAATGACCAAGTTATTTTTCAATGCATACGAGTTTCATGTGTTTAACATGTTTTGTAATCCACTGGGAGTTTGTGAAAGAAGAATGAGATCATCTGCATAGAGCAGATAATTGATCGGACGAGTGCCTAATTTGGGTGCGTCACAGATTGTGTGTAGGAAAGCAAGACTAATGTCTAAGATGAACAGATTAAACAAGGTTGACACCAGAATGCACCCCTGCTTTAAACCTTCTGAGTGCGAATGTGGGCGGATAGTATGCCGTTTAGAGTCAATCTCACTTGCATATGAGTATTAGTATGGAGCAGCCCAATTAAAGCTAGTAGTGTACCCAGACAATTATAATGCTTTAATTTTTGATAAAGAATTAAACGGTCAACAGAGTCAAAAGCTACTCTGAAAGCAACGAATGCAAAATAAATTGGTTGACCAAGTTTTGCATACTTCGCTTTGATTATGTTCAGAATCATTATATTGGGTATAGTGCCCACTCCGGTTACAAAGCCTGCTTGTAGAGGATCCAACAAGTGTTTATTCTGTGCCCAATGTTTAAGCTTTTTTAAGATGAGACGCGATAAGATTTTCCCAGGCTCGTCTAATAGGGCTATAGGACGGTAACTGTTAGGGGCCTGACGGTTTCCCCTTTTATACATCGGCACTGTGATCGAATGTCTCCAAGACTGGGGAATGGATTGAAATTCGTTCACCAGAGTAAAAATATTAAAGAGAATCTGGGCTTGCATATAAGGGTTCTGTTCTAGCGTCTGATTGGATAAACCATCTGGGCCACACGCTCTCGATCGACTTATGGATTTAATACATAATTGGATATCCAGGAGGTCAAATTTCAAGTTGAATTTGATAGGAAAATTTACTGTATCTAGGTTTGCATTATTTGTTGGCTGAGTGTAAAGGTTAGAGAAGTGAGATATCCAATCAGACTTCGTAACACTATTAGCTTGAATGAGTCCTTGTGGTCCACTCGTAGCACCATTGATGATTGCCCACTTTCTTAATGAATTTTTAGATTGTATTAATCTGAGCATATTTTGACCATCTATATGATATAGGTTTGCGTGCCTAGCCCTCAGCCAATTTTTATATCGGGTCTTGGTCTTACTGAATGTGGGCCCTCTTAATGCAATAGGTAGTTTTAAAGCATTTCTTTTCTCATTTCTGATCATAGATTTCCAAGTTTTCAATTCATCATTATAAATATGCAGAGGCGATTTCAGGGATGGCACATTTCTTCTCTTATCAAGAAAAAAGGTATCAAAGCATAGTATCTCATGTCTGACGGCTCACCCTGTTTGGTCATCCCAGACAGTTCTGTATATAGACATGGAATTCATACAGATGCTCATCTGAGCATCATAGTCTAGTGCTTCTAGCATTTGTAGTTAAATTTGTTAGGAAAATAGCCCTGTCTATTTGCCTTGGTGGAATGCAAGATCCTCATTTTGCAATCAATTGATCGTGATCACTGATGCAAAAATCAACAATACATGGAAATAAAGAGGCACTCACATAAATGTAATCAATCGAAGCTGTTGAGTTCCCTCGCTGCCATGTTGGTTAGGCTGGCATATCAGAGGCACACGAGCCATTGAGCATTACGAGATTATGAAGTTTAATGAATTGATTCCAAGCTCTAAGTCTCGGTTGGGTCTTCGAAGATAGAGAACCTAGACAATTCAGATTAAGATCACTTCCCATGATGATATGCCATATGGATTCATCTTGGGAGATCATTAGCATAAGATCACTAAGATCCTCAAGGAAACGTGTCTCTATAATGCCATCTGGGTTCCAATATAAATTAATAAGTGCAAATGTGTACACTGGTGTTGTAACTTTGACCATTTATATGAATTTATTTGGATTGGGCCATGGTTCCATGACGATACCTGGAGCAATTTTGATTGCAATAAGAAGACCTGAAGTTGGACGACCATTGCCAGCTTTGTGTTCCGGTTTTAAACATACGTCATAACCATCTAGAATTGGTGAAGCTTGTAGCCATGTTTCTTGAAACATAATCACATCGTACTTTACAATATCACTAAAGCCTTGAATCAAATGCTTAAAGCCTCTTGTGTTCCAACTAATTAAGGTAAGGGTATTAGATGACGACATAGAGACTAGCTAATTCTGTGTATGAGAGCTCATGTGATGGTTGTTGATTAGCTTCTCTTGTGACACCGTTTTGTCTGAACTGAAGGCCTTATAGGGTCTGTTACTAAAGGTGGTTTGTTTTATACTTGGAGTAGGAGCTTGAAGATCCTCTGTTGCAATAGCAAAACCCAGATTGTAAAGTGCTTCTTTCGCCAACCATATTGTATTTTGCACTACTCTGGATTCCATCCAGAATTTCACTGTTGTGGCCAGTTTATTTTTGGAAAATTCAACTAGGGCAATGTCAGTGGACAATATGTCCTGTAGTTGGGAGACATCAGAAAATATGGCTAAAACAGTATGTCTATTAATGGTGTACTGTGGGAATGGTGCCGGGCGGCAAGATAGTATCAGTGAATATGCAGCTGGTCGCTTTATGCCAATAGGAAATAGTTTGGCTTGAGATGAAACTGGCTTTTTGACTAAGATTTGATTGAGTCTCTTGAATTTCTGGTGGCAAAATACCTGCAAGCGCCGTTTGTAGGAGATGGATTGCTTGCATTGAACTCAACGGGGCTTGAGAGATCTTATTAGCCTTTTGCGGGCGGGAGATATCTGTCGAGCAAGACTCAAGTTCAAGTAATTGCGTTGGTTCAGACTCCATTTGATTTTTTGGTGATGTACACAGAGTCGATTTTTGTGCAGGGTTAGCTATATGGGCAACCGACTTAAACGGAGGCGGCCCATTGTTAACCTGCTGTGGGAGATTAAGTCTGGTACAATCACCACACATTTGAGTTATTGCAGTCTTTGCGGCACCTAAAGTATGACTACTCGAAGAGATTTTAATAGGCAAACGTTCTGACATGTAAGTGTCTACCGCTTCCCGAATCTCTCTTCGTTGTAGGACTTGATTATCAACACACTGTGCTTTATTGTTTTTCTGTGTGACTTGATTTTTTTGTTTCTCTGCTGCATCCACCAAACTATCTAACGGGGCATAGGAAATGATGACTTTGCCCACCTCTGGACTGCAAATAAGCACAGACTTTTTAGCCTTATCAAGATTTTGATATTTTTTAGAAATGGCTTTGGAAAGTAAATTGGTATTCTTTACTGGTTTTGGCATTGACAGTGCTTTGATTGTTTAGAATTTGAGCCATTATTCTTTGGGATTGATTTCTGATTTTTGGATAACTTGATTGTGTTCGGTAATTTAGTAGTTACAACTTTAAATTTCGAGAAAATAGTATATGCAGATTTTTTATTGTTAACTGGGCTTGATAAGATTGATTGTGAGTCTGGAACCACACAAATGGACTTCGATTGGGGAAGGTGTGTGGGTACTTCATGGGCGACCAACAACTCTGTATGCTTGGATTTCGCGAGCACTTCATAAATTGGACTATCTATAAGGGGTACAGCACTAGGCACTTCCACATTTGATGTAAAGTTTGACATTGTTTGAGAAGACTGTCACGAGCTTCGGATCACAGTCATGTTTTTTGAGACACACGCACTTTCTATTTTGTAACAGGGCAGACGTCTCCGACTGCCAACTAAGTATTTATTCAATCTGTATGTGCTGCATAGACATTTTACCTTCTAATGATTCAAACAATTTTGTCATAGTTTGTAGAGCTAAATTCATTGTGGTGAATGTAACCTCCAACACTTTTGTAATTGAGTCAGGTTGATAGGTCTTGTAAACCCCCTCCACATTCTTTATATTACGAGGGGTGGGGGCCGTATAGGAGGCAATGGAACTAATAGAGGAGTGAGAGGTATCTAGAAACATAACTGTAGACCTGGATACATTTTGGTGTGTGATGTCCTCTCCATGGATAGAAGTGGGTGCATCTATATCACTGATGACCTGTTCATCTGGCACTTGCGGCACCAACAGCACTGGGAGTGGATTCCCAGGACGCTCGCATACATTATTCAAAATCATGCTGTCGCTTGGCGAAGGTTGAACAGCAACGGATGGAACTTCCACTACAGCCGTCGTGGGACCAATCACTTCAGAGAGTCTTGGTAAGGGAACCGACGTTGGAACTATTCGCTGCACAGGTGCTATAGTGGGTTCACAAGCCACAGTTACTGAGTCAGACTGTACATCCGGTACTGATGAGAGATCTTTACAGTACTTATGGATGTCTGCTAGTACCTCCATTTTGGAGGTGGATTTCTTTATTTTGGGGGGAAGCCGGTTTATCAGCGTAGAGCTCGTTGCATTTGGCAGTTGTCTTTGACTGATGCGAGCTAGGGAGCATGAGTTTAAAAGATTACTCTTTCCTGTTATTATAGGGGGCATACCTGATTCCAGTGTATGCAGTACATGCTGCATTACTAGCACCGGCCACGTAGAAAAACCCAATTGTAAACTGGATCGTTACGAGTATGAGTAGCTTGTTATCAATCTTGTAACACAGACTCCCGGGGAACGCCAGTTGAGTTGAAATCGTCACGCTCTCGCGTTCCGAGCAAATGATTAAAGGCGACGCCACTCAGGAACTACCCAATCAGCACAATCTACAATATAAAAAGCAGAAAGAAAAGGCAAAACTAGGTCCTTGGCAGTCCGCGAGCAGTCCAAGACAGCCGCAGACAGCCCTTGAACAACAGCGCTTTCATATAAAGCGCGCGCGCATATAGCGTGAGTTTTCCAGCATTAATGGATTCTGGGCAATGTGGGCGGGGACAACCACACTTAGGAAATTTCCGGCAAAAGTCACAAATGTCCTCCGTGAAACCAGCAGAAAGGCACAGGAAAGCAGGGTCTCCAGCCGCAGACAGCCCTTGAACAACAGCGCTTTCACAAAAATCTGGCTTTAGAGCATCCAGAGGCACGGAACTTGCTCTGCTGAACACCTATGAAGACCTGCTCTCAAATCTTGACACTAACACCCCCTCTATCCTCATTCTCCTTGACCTCTCCTCTGCCTTTGACACGGTTAATCATGACATCCTGATCGCACGTCTCTGTGACACCCTGGGAATCACAGGTCTGGCTCTGGCATGGTTAACCTCCTTCTTCTCTGATTACCCATCCCAGGTGGAACTCAGAGCCTTTCACTCGACTATCACTCTCTCAACCTGTGGCGTTCTCTAGGGATCTAACCTATCCCCCTGATTCTTCAACGTCTATATGGCTGCCCTGGCACATCTAATCGCCACTTTCACCTCTAACTTCCAGTGCTATGCGGATGACACACAAGTATTTTTCAGGCTACCCTCAGCCACCTCCTCCTCGCTCATATCGGACTGTCTGTGCGCTACTCAGTCTTGGTGTGCTGCAAATGACTTCTGCCTCAACGCCACTAAGACTGAGATCATTCACATTGGGACACCTGCTCCCGCTTTCCCACTTTCGCTCTGGCCGGCCTCCCTTGGCCTTGCGCCCGCACCCACATGCGAAGCAAGAACCCTTGGGGTAATCTTCGACTCCCCTCTATCCTTTTCCTCTCACATTTTAGACATCTCTAAAAAGTCTAACTATCGGCTACACCTCCTAAGAGGTACTCTACCTTTTCTCACTTTCCCCCAGGGGTTCACTGTCTCCAGAGCCCTGGTTCTCTCCAGCTGGACTATTGCAACAGTCTCTTCCTGAACCCTTATTCTGCCCTGCGGCCTATGCAACTCATCCAGAACAGAACCGCAAGACTTATCCTTAGCAGGTGCCTCCCTCTGGAATAGCCTCCCTGCCACCCTCCGTCTTGAGCCAGATCTCCTTAAATCCTGTAAACTACTCAAGACTTCCCGCTTCTCCTCCTCCTCCTCCTCCTCTCTCCCTCTACCCTGCTAACATAGTTCTCGGTTTTTCCCTCCCTCCCTCCTCCTCCGTACAGCATGCTGACTGGCTGCCGGGTGTACCTCAGAATCTCACTGGTCCCTGGTACCCCCACCAGTCCTCCCTCGCACTTGCTTCAGGGCCCTACACCCTACCCCACTCAATGCACATTAAAAATTAACCCAAGAGAGTGGCTCTCTCAGCACTTACCCCAGTCTCAACTGACCGGTTCCCTTGATACTCCCCATCCCTGTGCCCCCCGGTGCACTTGCTTGATCCGTACGCACCGCCTAAAACAGCAGTTTTGCCGTCAGGTCTATTTGCTGTCTTCCAAACTGTTAAATGTACTTTTTACGCACTTACTCTGCGTGTGCAGACTATTATCGTCTCAGAATTTCAAGGGCTCTGAGCAACTGATTGTTTTTTCTCCATGTTCCCACCCTCCTTAAGCGCTTTGAAACACTTGCCTATGTATAGGCGCTATATAAATAAACAATACCATACCATAATCCAGTGATTAGGCAAAAACAAAAGAGAGCTACGTAAAGCGCTGAAAACTTTATAAATGAGAACGCAGCAACGACGCCTGAAATGCTCTTTCAAAATTGAATACGCAATCAAAAACATGAACAATTGCTAATCAATGCACGAAAAATGCTTTGACATTGACGAAAGAGAATACACAGTAGTTTTGGTCCATGGTTAATAATAATAATAAGACTGCCCAGGCAACAGCTCAAGTAAATCTGATGACTGATCATAACTGGATATTACATTTTACAAACATGTATGACACTGAAAAAGTACATTAAATATGAAGCAGACGAAATGTTGCAAGGGAATTAGATGGAGATTTTGACACCATTTCTTCTATAATATCTTGTAGCAAGAATTCAAGAGCTCCAGGGCCAGATGGCTTGGCCGCTGTGGTTCTTAAGGGGGACATACGTTTTTGGGCAAAGGCCTTGATTATATGATATCGCATTTATAACGCGCCTATACAAAAGTGTTTCAAAGCGTGTTGGCCGTTTTTAATTTTGTAATTGGTACTAAAAGTATTCCAAAATCTTGGTTAAATTCTATTATTGTACCAATTCATAAAAGAGACCCCCTTATGGATCTGAATAATTATAGACCCGTAGCCTTGCTTGACATACCATCAAAAATGTTTTTGGCACTCCTTCTTAGGGATTTACAACTTTGGGCAAAGGAAATAGGACTGGACGTATTCCAGACCGGCTTCTGTAAAGGAATTGGAACCACTGCAAATGGTTTTATCCTGGGTTAGTTGAAACAAGAAGCAGTGGAGAAGTCAAAACCCTTGTATGTCACATTTATAGACTTTTGTATGGGTTTTGATGGCATCGACCGAGATAGGTTGTGGTCTAAATTGCAGGCCTGGAATTGCCTGGGGCCTTTATTAGAAATGATGATTGCTCTCTACACCAACACAACTATCTGTGAGATTAGAAAGGCAGGGCCGGCTTTCAGTGCCTATTGAAAGTAAGCAGGGATTAAAGCATCGATGCTTGTTAGCTCCACTGCTTTTTAACTTATTCACCTCCGATATAGGTACCACTCTTTCTAGTGCGCATGGAGATCCCCCGGTAGTGGGTGACGTGCGGGTTCATTATTTATAATATGCTGATATGATGTTAATGAATCACACTCCAATAGGATTACAACACCAACTAAATGCATTGGAAAGATGCACCAAAGAGAATAGTTTACGAATACATGTATCAAACACTAAAATATTGAGAATTCCAAGATGACTGCCTAGGGAGCAGGGCGCGTCGCCCCATGCTCCCGACCTGCATTGTGCTCCAATCCCGTCCACAGCATTAGCAGCCCTCCCCTGCATCTGGACGGGCCGGTGGGGCTCCTTGGAAGAGCTTGGTTCACCTTGATTGCAGACGCACCCGGGAGGGACCGAGGCGGGCGTGGCTGGAGCTGGGGCGCCCTTACGGCTCGGAGCCATAGTGCCCTGTTGGAGTGCGGGCTGAGCCGGACCCCATGGGCTGCGGGGGGTCCCTGGGGCGCGTTGGCCGGCGCCTGCCAAGCGGTTGGTGTTCTCCCCCCTCCTCGAGTCCCGGTTCGCCGTGCGGGGAGCTCCGCCTGACTGGCGTGCTCGGCCGGCCGGCGTTGGAAGGTGCGGGGGCGGCCCGCGGCCTGCAGGGCGGCCCGGTTGGTCTTCGGTTCGGCCCCCGGAGAAGTTGGAGTGGCCCCTCCCCCCCCGCAGGATTGCGAGGACGTTTGGGCGGCCTGCTTCGCCCCGCAGGCGGCTGGGCAAGTGGAACATCTCTGCTCCCCTCCATGGAGGCATATCCTTAGAGGTGAGGAGGGGGGCAGGTGGACTGAGGGGGCCCCAGAACTGAGTTTGTTGTGGAAGGAGGCGGGGGACGTCCTCATTAGGCTCCCTGCATGGCGGGGACGTGAGGACTCCGGAGGGCGAGGAGCAGCTCCGCTAGCTATGTAACACAGAGACTTGCCCGGCATGCACTGGAGCGGGGGTCCCCCCATCACAATTCCTGTGCACTACTAATAAGGCCCTGCTTAACCTGGCCTGTGGAGGCGCCAACTGGTTCCTGCCTGGAAGGTGCATGGTTGCTTAGGGCCTTGGCCGGATTGGGGTGTGCTCGCTCCTGCCCCCCTCCGCCCGCAGCCACGCTGACCGGAAGCTTTTGCTGTGTCCTCAAACCGCTTTCTGGGGACGGGGGAGTGGGCGCCCTTATCAGCCATGTCACGAATCAAGAATAAAGACTGTCCACCCCAAGGGAAGACCCCCAAAAAGGCACCGGAGGGCCCCCCTTACGAAATTCTGGTCCAGGGAGGTAGACGCGGCTGAGGATCCACAGGCGGCCCAAGACTCCCCTGAGAGCGCCCCCGGGTGTTCCCGCGAGGGTCAAGACAAACCAATTACCCAAGCGATGCTTTCGCAATTTATGGGAGAGTTAGTTGAGAAAATCACGGCTGCGGGGCAGCAGCAAATGGACAAGCTGCGTGAGGACTTGGCTGAAAATCTAAGGGATCTTAAAAGAGACGTTAATAAAGTCGAGGAAAGAGTGGCCATACAGGAACTGACAGAGGACGCCAGAAAAGTGGACAACTTGCTAGAGTCTCTGGCTGTGGCAACGCAAAACCTGGAGCTACTGGCAGAGGATATGGAGAACAGGTCCGGAAGGGCGAACATTAGAGTGAAATCACTGCTGGAAAATGTCCAGGCCCAGCAGTTGGGCCCAGTCTTGAAAGCTATATTTGTTGACCTGCTAGAAGCTAATCCAGACCCTGAAATGCAGTTCGAAGGAGTCCACAGGGTGGGACCGTGAACAGCCGAGCCAGGGTCCAGACCGCGAGATGTGCTGGTGGCCTTCCATAGCAATGCAATGAAGGAGAAGGTTATGGAGAGAGCGAGAAAGGCAGCTTCTATCACCTACAATGGCCAATAAATATCGCTGTATCAGGACCTGACGAGGAGCACCCTAATTAAGAGGCAGCGGATGGGTCCTGTCCTTCCTTAGATCGCAGCAAATCCGGTAAAGATGGGCCCACCCCTTTGGTTTGTCTTTCATGTGGCAAGGTTCCCATCATAAGATCACGACCTGCGACCAAGGGATGTCCTTGTTGGGCCTGGAAGAGCAGACCCCGGCCCCATTAGAGGGGGCTGACGAGCCACCGGCTACTCAAAAGCCATGGGAATGGTCTACAGCCAAGCACAGGAGAGGTTGCAAGAGACCCACAGACTCGGGACGTGCTAAGCCTACTGCTGATGGGGCCAGCGACCGGTCTACGTGGCAGTGTGGTCCTCCGTCAGTCACATGAGACTTGTTCATTGGCAAAGCTCGGTTAACGATTAGAGCCCGGGGAGGGCGCTACCGCCAGCTGTTCACTAGTGGTTGATGGGTTGTTCGAATGAGGTGTGTGGGTTGCGGTTTGGGGGGGGGGAGAGGCCGGGAGTCTTGGAATGGGGAAGGGTTTCCCTGCGTTGGAAACTTCCGGGTTGGTTAATGGGATCGGCTCTCGTGGCAAATTCACGAGGGGGGCTGAGGGCCAGTCGTTCCCGCCTGGAGGGGGAATGGGTGGGGAAGGGATGGGGATGGAGAGGTTTTAGATCCAGGGTTCAGGGCGAGGGGCCTAGGCATGGCACCCTTGGTAGGAGCGCATGCTGCAAACAAGTGCAACACTTGAGGAGCTGCTCAGGGGAATCTTCAGAGTTAATATGGTCCACATTAATCAGGCAAATGGCTAGATCCCAAGTTGTAAAGTTCCTTTCCCTAAACGTGAATGGTCTCAATTCCAATGTTAAGAGGAGAAGAGTCAAGAGGTTTATCAAGAGAGAGCAGCCCCAGGTAGTGACCTTGCAAGAGACTCACGTGCACACTAAGGACTCTCACAGAATTAGATTCTGGGGTTATTCCAAATTGGTACAGGCCGCACAAACCTGCAAGAAGGGGGGTCTTAATTGCATTATGAGACGGATCAGGTCTTTCCATTAGAGACATGCAGAAGGATAGTCAGGGACGGTATCTGGCGGTGTTATTGGAGGGCATGGGCGAGATCTTCACAGTAGCAACTCTATATGCCCCTAATCAGGCACAGGATGCCTTTCTACAAAAATCCCTCACGAGACTGGGGAATTTCTCTGTGGGTAACATTGCCCTTATGGGGGACTTTAACTTGACATGGGACCCCGCCATAGATAGGAGCTCCGCATCCTGGGGGAGTCAGGACGGTCCATCAGGGGATCTTGGCCCTGGTGGACACTTGGCGAGAACTTTACAGACAGACGAGGGGGTACACCTCGTACTCACATGCGCATAGGTCGCATTCCCGGATAGAATATGCCTGGATCTCGAAACCACTGTTAGGGAGGGTGACAACATTGGAGATTGGAGCGATCACATTGGGAGATCACACTCAGCTCACCCTGATAATGGCGGCTCCCAAGTGTCCCCCGTCCGTCTGGAAATGGAGGTATCCAGCCCTGCTGTTTAGGGATCCGGCCTTGGTTGGGGAGATAGAGAAGGAACTGGGGGATTACTCTAACAATAACAAGTGGGATGATACTACCCCTCAGAATTGGTGGGACGCCCTGAAGGCCACAATTAGGGGAAGGATCATTGCAATTAAAGCTAGAAGGGAACGGGAACTGAGGTTGGAGGAACTACGGTTGGAAACAAGGGAGTGGCGGCAGCCACCAAAAAGGAATACAGGGCTGTGCGAGGTCAGTTAAACCTCATACAAACAAGAGCGGCAGAACGTAGCCTCCTCCGTCAGCGACAAAGATACTACGTCAAAGGCAACAAAGCTGACCGTTTGCTGGCCAGAAGGTTGCGTAAGGAAGCAGGCAACAAGACAATAATAAAAATAAAGGGTGAGGGTGGAGTTTTGCTTATGTCGAATTCTGACATTGAAGCTCAATTTACTAAATTCTACACTGCCCTCTATAGTTCAAGCTTCCCCGATTTCTCAGATCAGGAAGCATATTTGCGGGATGTTGGCGTCTGACATTTATCGCAGGACGATAGAGACGCGGTGCAACTCGAGATCACAGCGGATGAGGTGAGGAGAGTTATTAATAACCTTCCATCCGGCAAAGCCCCAGGTCCTGATGGGTTTGTCGTTGAATTTTACAAGACCCAAAAAGAATTCATGATTCCAATTCTTAATAAACTGTTTAATTGCATGGGGGCGACGGGTTTTCTCCCCAATTCTATGAATGAGGCCAAGGTAATCTTGATACATAAATGTGGCAAAGATCCGACGGACTGCGCGTCATACCGCCCTATTGCTTTAATTAACATGGACGCCAAGATTCATGCTAAGATTCTAGCTAACCGCCTTGAATCCATCCTCCCCAAGTTAATTCACCGCGACCAGTCGGGGTTTATAAAGGGTAGACAAACCTCAGATAATGTGAGACGGCTGGCACACCTGGTTGAAAAGTCTTGGAAAAAGAACATCCCGGCCCTTCTTTTGGCAATCGACGCTGAGAAGGCTTTTGAGCGGGTTGAGTGGGGCTTCTTGTTTGCGGTCTTGGGTCGAATGGGGTTTGGCCCTGGTTTTACTACTGGGTTAAGAGCGAACTACCGAAACCCGGTTATACGTCTGGCTATTAACGGTCAGGTCTCCACTCCGATACCGGTGGGAAGAGGCACCAAGCAGAGCTGTCCGATGTCGCCGCTCCTTTATGCCCTCCACCTCGAACCGTTCTTGGAGACGGTGAGAGAGCTGATGATGTCAAGGGAATCCCATTTGGGGGGGAGGTTCATAAGATTGCAGCCTTTGCCGATGATATGATCTTCTCATTGACTCACCCCACCATCCCACTGCAGGCGGTGGGAAGAGAGTTTAACAGATTTGGGCAGGTAGCGGGCCTAAAAATTAATATCCATAAGTCTGAGGCGCTTCCCCTTACCTTGTCATCGTCCGCCATTCAAGACCTCAGAAAGGTTTACGACTATAGGTGGGTGGACTCCTCACTGAAGTACCTGGGGATCCAGCTGACCAAAGCTGTGGAGCACTTCTATACAGCAAATTACCCTCTGCTTCTTCAGAAGGTGAAATCCAAGCTGGTCGACTGGAGATTTCTTGGTTGGGTAGAGTCAATACTTTAAAGATGGCAATTCTCCCACTGCTCCTGTATCACTTCGCAGCCCTACCGGTCTGTGTCCCTACTTCTTTCTTCAGAGCCCTGCAGAAAGTAACTAGTAGGTTCGTATGGAACCAAAAGCGTCCAAGGATAGCAGCTTCCACGATGAAGGCATTGCCGGAAAGAGGTGGATTAGGGGTACCTGACTTCAGTGTGTACTATATAGCAGCACAATTGAGGGTCATTAGGGACTTGCAAAGGGATGACAGAGGCAAGGTGTGGAGGTCGATGGACAGGGCAGTGGTGGGGAGGGGACCTGGAGGGGGTCCTGTGGGTCCCGAAGCAAGACAGGCCGACCAGAATGTACTGTAGTACAATAACGTCCACAACAGGGGAGGCCTGGGATCAGGCCATCGTGAGAGCTCAGATCACCTCCTTCCCATCCCCGTACTCACCCCTGCATGGTAACCCACAATTCTCCCCAGCGGCCTCATATGTCCCGAGTTTCGACCCATGGTTTTCGGGTGGTTGCAGGATGCTGCGAGATATGCTAAAGGGGGGTGAGGTGAAGCAGTTCGAGCAGTGTAAGGACTTTGGAGTGGGGGAGAAGCAGAGATTCTTGTACCTCCAGATCAGGCACTGGCTTTCCCATCCATCAGTAAAGCAGGTGGGCTCTTGCTCCCTTGCCCACTTTGAAAAATTTCTAGATACTGAGTCGGGTGATAGGGGGGTGATCTCCTCCATTTACAGACTAATAAAAGAAATGTTGGAGGGAATGCGGTGCTGCGGGCTCATGGCCTCACATATGGTGGGAGTGCCCGAAACTTGATGTATTCTGGTCGCAGGTTCAGCGGCTACTGCCCAGGTGTTGAGGGTCTTCACAACTCTGCCCTCTAAAGCCGATCATAAATTATATGTGATAACGATGTTGTCTGCTGCATTGGTCTTAGCTAGAATGTGGAATTCAAAGGTCCCTCCACAGGAGCACGAGTGGGTCGCGAAACTCTGGACATTGGTCGCAATGGAATGGCTAACCTACTCGATCCAGGGATGTCATATGCGCTCTTATACAGACTGGGCCAGTCTTCTGGTATTTTAAGGGAGGGTGCACGCCGTGCCTGGTGCCCCAAGGCGATGGAACTACTGGGCATAATCCGCCCTCAGGACGAATCTGACCTGTGAATTTACCTTGACCGTTGTTCATGCCTCCATCTCATTTGTTTTTTTTTAGCTATCTCTGAACCCATGGGATCGGGGAGGGGACGGGAGAGGGGTGGAGAGGGGGATTTGGGGGGGTTTAGGGGAAAGGTTGTTGATTTCTTGTTACTCTTGCTTCTATGAAAATCTGCTAATAAAAATTTATTGGAAAAAAAACTAAAATATTTGTATGTAAATTCATATTCTAAATTCCAATGGTCTTTGGATCAAAGTACTCTAGAAAAAGTTAAAGGCTTGATCTATCTTGGTTTCTATCTTTTTGGATCTAAGAATAAAAGCTTGATATTTGAACAAAACAAGTAACAATTGAAAGCATTATCGATATAAGCAATCCATGTAAACAACAAGTACGACTTTTTCTCTTTAATTCCAGTCACCGAATTATACATGAAAAAGGTTATCCCATCCATTACATATGGAGCAGAAACATTGTTTTATGGTTTGAAGGATGACTGGGTAAAAGTATGGGTAAAATAAAGTATGAAGGTCTGGGTAAAGTATGAAGGTCTTTTTTGGAGATGGGTGCTTGGCTTGCCACAGGGAGTACCTGCGAATGTACTCGTTTATGGGTTAGGTTTGTCTTCATTATATTCTGGGGTAATTTAGAAAAACTTGAGAATGCTGACCCATATTACATATGCAGAAGAGCCGACAATGTGGTGGCACCTGAATGTAATGAAAGACAAACGCCAATGTAAACCCTTAAATAAATGGGTGTTGAAATGTAAGAAGTACATTGACTATTATGGGCTCTCTTTTGAGAAACTATATTTAACATTATTTAAAGCGAAGCAGAGAATTAAAGAAATTGACTGAATTAACACTATAGAGGCTGTTCGTAAATATAAGCTATATTCTACAATTTTGTTGGATGTTCGATCTGTGGGTGTGTTGCCATTCTATTTACAAAGTCTTCTGAGTCACCATCGGCGTAGACAGTGTCTTCGTCTGCGCCTTAATTTGTTCCCCACATATGAGATTTTGGGTGCTAGAGAGGGCATAGAGCACTCTAAGAGAAGTTGCAGATATTGTAATGAAGCAGAAATAACGGAGACCTTGTATCATTTGCTCCAGGAATGTAATGAATTAACTGAACATAGATCAAAGCACTTTGGTCATTCAATATGTAGCCATGTAATTTTATCACCTGCTCTTATTTGGCAGTACATCTTAGTTTCCCAATCTAATTCTTGGAGATTTGCTGTATTGCATTTTTTAAATGAGCTATTCCCAAAATGAATGTAATCACATTTTCAAATTTTATTATGGGATTGATGTCCTAGACGAATTGTAGTTTTAACATGATTGTATTGATGGTTCTTTTAATGTGTTTGTATTGGTGATTTTATATATGTTATTATGCCTTATTGTACTTGTATTTTTATGGTGAAAAAGTTCCATGTTGAACTAATATCACTTAAATAAATAATTCAAAAAAATAAGCCATGAGGAGGAAAGCAAGTGCTTGGGTGTTTGGAGAAGGAGACTGATTTATTAGGTTGCTAGAAAGGCTTGTGGTAGGTCAGGAGGAGGTGACAGACAATTGTGTGTCATGTTCACAAGGATTTTATTTAAATAATAAAGAAAATGCCTAACTTTCCTTATGCTAAGGGTTTTCCTACCTAACATAACTAAACTAGGGTGCTCATCATAAGTCTTATAGTCCAAAGTAAATAGTATGTCCTGCATCCAAAAAGCTAAGCTACTCTATCCCTACAACTAAGACAAGACAACAAAAGAACAGGAGAATGGCTCCCTTCTCCTGCGATGCTTTTCAGCATAGTTCCTTTTAATAAGGTTTCATCAAATAGTATTTGGCTATTCCTCGTCATAGCCCTTTTAGTTCCTTGCAGACATCTTCTCACGGCCTTGTAGACTTTTTCTTTGCACTCGTCGGACTCTTTCTCTTCACACTGAGAATTGTAGATACAGTCTGTGTTTGACTCTTGCTTATTCTTCTTTATTTTAAACTTGACTTTTATTAATTTTGGCATTGGATGTGAACATACAGGTGGATACATATTATGCTTTAGGAGTGATTTCACGAAATTGTTCCAGTCCACCATAACATTATTTAACAACATTAACGTTCATTGTTCCAATACGAAGAAAATAAGAGCCGTGCCCCCTCCCCGCACCCTCCCTCCCGGTTCTCGAGTCTCCTTCTTCCGAGGCATTGCTACTTTGATTCGTGGTGGGCTGCGTGACCTGCATCTTCAATCATCTCTGTCATCGATCTCCAGTATAGTCTGTGACAGGCATGGGTTGTTGGCCATGGGTCGTTCAGCGTTCCGTCATTGTTGGCCTGGGTTGGGTGCTAGTTTCTTTGCTGTGTTGGGTCATCTGTGGTTGAGCGCGAAATATATTGTGCAGTGAAGTCGCACCAGGCTTCCTCTTGTCGAGTGGCTTTGTCATGTAGTATTGCCGTTATCTTTTCCATTGTGTAAATGTTTGTGGCGATCTGTATCCAGTCTTTTTTATCAGGTAGGTGTGAGGATTTCCATTTTATCACTAGGGCTGCTCTTGCCGCAAGTAACAGGGGGATATTAGACCATTTACCCTGATCAGTTCGTCATCTTCTTCCTCGAGGCCAAAAAGAATCAGAAGGGGTGACGGTTCCCTCTCTATGCCGTCCAGCTGCTTGATCCATTCCAGGACTTCTTGCCAGTAGATGCGGACCTTGGGGCAGGCCCACCACATGTGCCAGTAGTCGGCATTCATGCCACATTGTCGCCAGCATCCTGGGCTGGAGGTCTGGAACATTTTGGACAGTCTGTATGGTTCGTACTGCCATCTGTGGAGCAATTTTATTGCATGTAATTTATACTGGGCTGCAATTGATATTTTGGATGGCATTTCACAAATTTTGTCCCAGGCCTGCTGGTCAAACTCTCTGCCGAAGTCTCTTTCCCATCTTGCCTTGAGACGGCTGTTTGGCGCGTCGTCTTTAGTAATTAGAGCCTTGTACATTCGTGCTATGAGGCCTTTGGAGGTGGCAGTCGTGTCTAGGATCGTCTCAAAGGGCGTTAGTTCTCTCTGTGTGGTGTCCTACCATTCCCTTCTGGATAAAACGCCTTTCAATCGCAGGTACAGGAAGACTGGTATTGGGTGAATTTGGAGGGCTTCCTCTAGTTCCGTTATTGAGATGAATTTCCCTTTTTTTTTTCTCCACAGCTGACCGACTCTCTCGAGGCTGGCATCGAACCACGATTGGTATCTAGCGTGTTCCGGGATTTCTTCTCTGATCCGGGGGACCAGAGATGGCTTAGGGGCGAAGGCCACGTGGTGACTCCCGACATCGCTTTCCCCTTCTTCCATATGTTCCACATTGTGGCCAGTATCGGGTGATTGCGCAGTCTTCTCGTAAGTTTCGGTCTGGGGACCCAGAGCCATTCTGCCAGAGTTACGTTGGCTAAAATGTTGTTGTCCAGTTGGACCCATTGGAGGTCCTTCCTATCTCGCAGGTGTGGGATTAAAATTCTGAGCTGTGTGGCTTGATAATAGCGTTCTATGTCTGGTAAACCCACTCCTCCGAGGTCCTTTGGTAATATTAAAACATTGTAGGGGATTCTGATTTCTTCCCATTCCACATAAATTCTAGTATGGCCTTTCTGACTTGTCTAAAGAAATGCTCTGGGATTGTGATGGGCAAGAACTGAAAGGGATAAAGGAACCGTGGGAGGGTCACCATTTTGATTGCGTTTAGGCGCCCCATCCAGGAGATTGTCAGCAGTTTCCATTTCTTAAGATCAGCCTTGAGAGCTTCGAGAAGTGGGGGGAAATTGGCTTTGTAAAGGTTGTCGAGGTGTCGCGTTAAGTTAATCCCCAAGTATCTCATTGTTGGGCCTCCGATGATCAACCCAAGTTGCTCGAGAGCGATTTGGTGTTCCGTAGATGCATCATGCAGTGGAAAAAGAATGGATTTGGATTTGTTGATCTTGAATCCTGAGAGTGTGCCGTATTCCTCTATGAGATGGATCGCTCGTGGAATGGAAGACGTTGGGTTTGACACACAGAGCAGAATGTCGTCCGCGGTGTGCAGTCATAATGTCGACTGCAAAAAAGTCGAAAACAAAAATGTAGAAAAAAAAATGTCAAAAAAAAAATAGAATGTGTTTTATTTTATTAGTATATTTTTTTGGGTTTGGGTAGTAAAAATAAACGGGGGGTTGGGGGGTCCCCCCCCCATTAAAATATTTTTTTTTAAAAACACATTCAACATTTTTTTTTTCGACATTTTTGAATTCGACTTTTTTGAATTCGACATTATCACTATGAACCGTCGTCCGCATACAAGGCCAGCTCATATTCTTTGCCATTCACCCGAATCCCCTCCACTGCAGGATCTGCTCGCAGTATTACCATGACGGGCCTCAAGGAACAGTGCGGAAAGTATTGCTGAGAGGGGGCAACCCTGTCTCGTACCCCTACTGAGGGGGAACCAAAGGGAGAATTGGGCGTTCACCGCGACCGATGCTCTTGGGGATGTATAGATAGCTTTGATCCCTCGACGGAGCGTGGGGCCTAGGCCTATCTTCTTTAGCGTGGCCTCCAGGAAATGCCATTCGACTCTGTCGAACACCTTCTCGGCATCAATTGAGAGTAGCGCTGGTTTGTTCAATGATGTTTGAGTCTCGTGGATTAAGTACAGGGTTTTCCGGGTGGAGTCCACGCCTTTTCTGCCTAGGATGAAACCCACCTGGTCATTGTGGTTTATTGATGGCATGTGTGACTCCAGGCTTGCAGTAAGGATTCTCGTATCCATTTTGGCATCGATATTTAGAAGGGATATCGGACGGTAGGAGGCACACAGCGTTGGGTCCTTACCCTCCTTGGGGATGACTGTTATCAGTGCTTCAGAGAAGGATTCGGGTGCGACACCGGATTGAAGGATGTTGTTAAATAGGTCAACCATGAATGGGAGGAGAGCATCTATAAAAGTCTTATAGAACCCCGCCGTGTACCCGTCGTTCCCGGGGGCTTTCCCTGTTGGAAGTCTTTTGATTGCTTCTTCAATTTCTTCCCCTGTGATGGGGCCTTCCAAGGTATGTGCTGTATCGGACGGTAGGGTGGGCAAGGGTATTTTGTCCATATACTCAATTATCGCTTCTGGGTGCGAAGCAGCGCATGACGTGTATAGCTCCTCATAGTCGGCAAAGGCTTCCGGGACATTAGGGGGAAATGGTTTGCAGGAATTCCCTTCTGTTTGGATCGTGGGCACCCACCTCTCTTGGCGTTGACCGCGAAGTCTTGCGGCTAGTAAGGCGCTTGCTTTGTCCCCATGTTCATAGTGTTTCTGCTTCAGGCATTGAAGCTTGCGCGCAATGCTGCCCGCCTCCAGTTGTCATAGTTCCTCTCTCTTGTCATTGGCCTCCTTAATCTTTTGTAGTCTATCTTGGTCGGCTGACTGTGCCATGAGGTCAAACTGAGTAATTTCATTTCGGAGCCTATTTTCTATCAGTTGTCTTTCTCTTTTTTTCGCTGCTCCCTCTTTAATAAGTAGCCCTCTCCAGGTCGCCTTGCCAGCTTCCCAAATTGTGTTCATGGAAGTTTCGCCTTTGTTGTTAATCTCAAAGTATTGGGTGATATCCTGCTCTAGTTGTTCCCGGAAAATTGGGTCCTTAAAGAGAGTTGTGTTGCACCGCCATTTGGAGCATCTTCGAGGAAGGGCCATTTGATCAAGGATAGCCATGACCATATCGTGGTCTGACCATAAGACCGGGATTATAATGGCATCAGTCATTGCCGTGATGAGGTCCGCTGTTAGGTATATATAGTCTATTCTGGAAAAGGTTGTATGCGGTGCTGAGAGGAAAGTAAAGCCAGTACGGTTGGGCTTGGTATGTCTCCACGCATCGGTGAGACTGTAGGCATCCATCATATCTGCAGCCGGTGGACGTCCGTCGCCCGCTTGAGGGGGCGTAGAGGTGCGACCCGATTGTCTATCCTGTTTCAGATCCATCCACGTGTTCAGATCACCCCCGAGTAGTACCTCGCCTTCTGCTTCGCTCATGACTTTCGGGATTATCCTCTGCAGGAATCTGGTTTGTCCTGTATTGGGGGCGTATATTGACGCCAGGGTGATGACGGTGCCTTGTATCCTGCCCACTAGGACTAGTGCTCTGCCACTGACGTCCATCCATGACTTCAAGAGTTCAAATTGAATCATTTTGTTGACTAATATGCCGACCCCTACTTTCTTCAGCTGGCCAGAGCCCCAATATTCAGCGCCTAACTTGGCATATAAGACCTTCCTCTCTTCTCCCTTGCTGTATCGGGTTTCTTGTAGAAAGAGTATATCTAGTTTGGCCCTCTTGAACTCTCTCGTTACCAGTGATCTCTTGGTGGGGGGAGTTAAGTCCCTTAACATTCAGCGTGCCAATTTTAAGTGTGCCCTGCCTGTCACTTGATTCGTTATGTCTGCAGGACATTAATATGTTTGTGGAGATCGGTCGCAACGTCACGCTGCCCATTGTACGAAATTGCCATGCTGGAGATAATGTAGTAGCTGCCTCTATATGACAGAGACTTTACCTGAGGTTGTGCCATTCCCCGTCTCCCTCCCCCCACCCGCCCCTGTAGGGTATTGAACATCATACCCTTTGCCCTCTGTTCTCTCACGTTGCTCTTGGGTTCTTCGATGAGGGTCTGTGTCTGTTTGTGATGGCGTCCGAGTTGGACTGGATGAGAACAACCGGTCTACTGTCGGACCACCAGCAAGGGTCGTAACCGCACAGCCCCGTCAACTAATAACATCAACATATCATTTTTGAGCCCCCGCCCACCTCTTTTATAAAATTCTGTAACAAACGAGAATATTACAAACAGCAACTTTAACTGTGTGCTAGTATATAATATGATACATGCGGTTTCCGGAGTCTCCATTCCTCGGCAGGTCGCGTTTGCGGTTCAAGCAGTTCACGTGGCATCAGATGGAATCAGTGATACAGGAGTGCTGTGATCCGGGATGTGGTTAGGTCCACTGCAGGGACCTCGGAAGCAAAGATCGCCGGGATATAGAGCTTGGGCACGCGTTGTCATTTGTTATTGTCTGGTGTGTCATTGGGTCGCCTGTACTTTCTGGATCCCTTTACTCGTTTCCTTCTCGGGCCCCGAAGTTCCCATCCTGGTCTGTTTTGTGCAGGGATATCCTGAGTTCCCTCCCCCGAGGTTGATCTGAGGAGGTCGGCGATGCATTCTCGGATTTCTTCTTCAGAGCAGAGTAAAAACTTCCTGCTCCCATGTTCAAACGCGAGGGAGAAGGGGTATCCCCATCTGTATCTCTTGCCTTGATCTTTTAGCCATCTTGTGAGGGGACCACAGAGGCGGCGTAGGCCCAGTGTCAGCAATGAAAGATCCTGGAAAATGGTAATCTGGGCCCCTCCAAGGGTAAAGGTGCCTCCGGACCTGGCTTTAGCAAGTATCCTTGTTCTGTCCTGATATCTGTGGAATCTGGCAAGGACCGATCTCGGGCCACCTGGGGGGCCACCGGCTCTATGAATTCTTTCGGTCTTGAGTTCATCAATGTCCTCGTCCGCTGTGAGGATTTTGACAATATTGTGTATTGTTTGTTTTAGGTCTTCCTCTGTCTCCCCTTCTCTCTCAGGAATTCCGAAAAACCGCAGGTTATTCCTTCTCTCTCTGTTTTCCAAATCATCTATCTTGAGGCGAATCTCATCCTTCTTCTCTATATTTCGTATTCTAAGCTCCATTTGGGCTTCTAGGGTGTCGATCGAGGCCTGGTTGTTCTCGACTCCCTCCAGTCTCTCCTCGATGTTGTCTACTCTGTGTCATCTTATCCATTTTACCGTCGAGGTTGGCACCCATGTTCCGAATTTCACTTAGGAGGGCGGCAATGTCTCCCTTGGTAGCAGCAGCACCCGTTTCTGAGGCTTCTAGTGACATTATTGGCCTTGAGTCGGGAGCCTGCAGCAGCGGGGTGTAGGCGTGTTTGGCAAGCTTACTTGGAATGTTCATGGGGCACTTGCATGTAAGGAGGCACACGCCCTGGGATCGGGGGCCCTACCCTCGGTCTTGGTGTGTTGAGAGGCACGTAGGCAGTGTTGGGGGGTGCTGAGGCGATGACCCTCTGGGCGGGGGTTCTTTGGCGGGAGGAGGCACACGCCCTGTCTCCAGGGGCTCTACCCTCCGTTCCGGTCAATTCCCTTCGGTGGGTCCAATGTCGTCTCAGGGGGGTCTGAGTATCGATGCCGGCCGGTAATGGGGCTACAGGGAGAGTTTGTGAGGCGAGGCCCCAAGGAGAGGGTCTTGAATGCAGACGAGGTGGGGGGATGATCACCTCTAGGTATTCCGCTGCTCTCGGTTACTGGGCCACTTGTCCGTGTCCTGATCAGGCAGTGGGCTGAGGAGGGCACACGCCCCAGGAATGGGGGCCAAACCCTCTGCTTAGCCTCACTGCAGTGCCGAGTTTGTTGCCGGATGATGAGAGGCCTCGGGCGGCGGAGTCCAGAGGGATTGCATGGGTAGTTCCGGCTAGAAGCAGTAGAGCCTGGGGCGTAAGTGGCACTTTGGTGACTTTATGGCCCAATGGGGTTAGTGCTGTGAAGCTCGGGGGCCTGCGTCGCAGTCGGTGTATGGAACCCCCCGCTTGGCTGTTCAAATCCGGGCCCCGGACGGGGCACGTTCCGGGGAGGAGAAGTGGGCCCCAGTCGAGGCGAGGTGCCACGGAGCACCCCAGGGGGGATGGGCACTCACCTCAGCAGATTGGTACTGCTCGTCGCGGTGCCGGTGTCCAGGGATGCGGAGGCAGCTGCGGTCGATCGGCCCCCGACGTACGTCGGGCTGTTGGGTGTCCGCGGCTTTCCCAGGAGTTACTGCGCGGTGCGGATCCTCTGCTGGGAGAGCAGAGGGAGGAGGTGGGTGCCGCGGTCCGCGTGTGAACGTGGCTTCCTTTCCAAGTGGTGTCCTCGTTGGTAAGGGGGAGGCAGGTTCCGACGAACTTTTCTCTGCGACTAAAGGTCCGATTTATGTCAGGATTTCGCTCGATAGGTGGGGGGGCGCTTCCGATGGCTCAAACTGCTGCTGTCGGGTACAGGGGGGGGCAAAAGTGGGGGCTCAGGTCACTTTTGGGGCCCGTGGGTCGAGAGCTCACACGGAGGCGGTCATCGTCCGTGCGCCCCCTGGTGGCCAGTGACTCTTAATTATTCTTAACTCTTGCTCTTCACTAAAACAAACATGATAAGCTCCTGTATAACTCTCACACTTTTGGTATTCTTGCCAACTACTGGGATGAGCATAGCCCTCACTCTTCTTATTGCTTTGCAATTCACTGGGACGAGTATGTAGGGTTTTGGAATGATCCTCACTTTTCTTATGCCTGGGCCACTCACTGGGACAAGTATGCAGGCTCCCTGAGTGATCTTCACTCTTCTGATATCTTTGCCACTCAGTGGGATGAATATGAAGGATCCCTGAGTGATTCTCTACTCCTTGCTCCCCGAGTCACCCGCTCTCCCCTTTACCTGCAGGGGTCTGCGACACAGGTTTGGCATTCCTTTTCTTCTTTGGTCAGGATTGTTTTCTGATTTCTCTTCCTCGCTGTTTCTGACACTTTGCTGTGTCTCGGCAGCAACAGTGACAAAATGGGATTCTCATGGTTTCCCTTCTACGCCACCACCTCCTTCCTTTGGTTCTCTGATTGCAATCATCTTCCATGTACAGACCCAGCCCTACAGATAAGAGGTGAATCAGCTACTTTTACTCCCTGAAAATAGGCAAATACTCCCAAAAAAAAAAAAAGGAAACGGACATGTAGGACCGTGTGCCTCTGCTTTCACTCACAAAGCTATATGGATATGTCTGGACCATTACTGTGCATAGTACCACAGGAAGAAACTACTGTTATAACTGCATGATCGGAAGAAGTAAACTTACATCTTTTAATGTGCAGGTGCAAAGATATTATTACAAAAACAATTCTGTTTTCCAGTTAAAACAGATTCTTACTCAATTATAAAATACTTCCATTGGGAATTGAACTTATATTGTTACTCCCTACAACATCATTTTACTCCTAACTTGAAAAAATAGGGACTAAAATTCTCCCACTTCCAAATCTTATCCGGAGCACTGTACAGACCGCCTTGTCTGTTCCGGATGTGTGGCTTCTCTGGCACGCTGACAGCTGGGCTATCCTTCGACCCCGCTTGGACGTCCCACCAGGAACTATTACCAACTCGATCCTCTCGCTTGGTCGGGCAGCGTACCACTGTTGCTTCTCCTTCATAGATGCTTGCAAGCGCATGAAGCAGCATCTCCCTTGGTTTCCCAGCCTTCTCGATCCAGCCAGTTCGAAACTCCCAAGCTTCACTTCCTGTTCCTTTGAGTCCACCTCTTTTTATGAAACATTGCTGGGGCTTCCCCAGCTTCACAGGAAAGTCTTTCCTTTGTGTTTGTGACACATTCAACATACCTCTTATCAGCTTCTTCATCTAAGTGCTAAATAGACAAACACTCCTTATTCCTCCTACGTTCTTGCTAGTCACAGTATCAGGGTTTTATCCTGGTATGACATTACCGTAGCCTATGTAAGAGGAGTCTGGATATGTGTTCATCATTAGTGCAGTTTTAGAATATGGGGGTGTCACAAGTTCAAGATGGGATAAAAGACAGCATTCTCTTGGGTTTACAGAACTTGTACTTTATTCACCTTTTAGTTTCAACAAAAGACAAAAGAAACTCTCTGGTATAGATGAAGTTTGAAAGCCCTTGTTCTTTCTCGCTCTGCAGAATCTGGGGAGTCATTAGCTTTATCCAAGGGAGCGAGCTTCTTTTTCTGTTTCTGTTTCCCTCTTGTGGCGCTGACTGTACCGGGATGAGTCTGTTGTATAGATATCCTTTGTCCTACCGCTTATATGTTCAAAGTCCAGACTATCTCCTATTCTCTCGGTCTTGGCTTTATTCAGCCCTTTTCCACACATTACTTCTGATGGACTTCACGTGTGAAACTGTTGATTTACAGTTCTTTCTCAAAAACGGTCTTATTCATTTCGTCAGTAAATATCTGCTGCATCGAAATGGTTTCCCACATTAGCTTGCTCTGGTGCATTTCAGTCTATCATTGCGGCTCATTCCGTAACATTGTCCGCTTCGCTCTCCTCAACAAAGCTTTGCATTCACACACTCTTTCTTATGTTTCGCTGTATCCACTTGCCTCGTTAGTGACGGCACATTGGTTCACTCACAGGCGTCGGCCGCGATGCTGACCCACCTTCCACTGCTACTGCTAATCGACGCGGCAACCAGGGGAAACGACACGCCCTCTCCTTCTTCTTCTAAATTATCGAAAGCGTGGGCGGACCCACCCAGGCACTTCCCCATCCTAAAGGATGATGTGCACCTAACCCACCAATCATTATTTAGCTCCCATAAACTCACAGTTCCTCCCACCTCCCCGTCTGTCTCACAAAATCCAACAACACACTGCTCTTCTTCCTGCCACTCACCCCATCACCTCCCAACAAAGCCTTCCCACTCAACTCAGCCACGCCCAGCGCAGATAACCGAACCCTCATCAATTCTCTCTCTGCAACATGTTTCTCACATCTAAGTAGAAAATGTCCCAGTCTCAGGCACCCCACACACCGCACAATCCCTCGACTCTCGCTTCCCCACTCGAAACAGACAATCATTCAGCCCCACATGCCCTATCCTCAATCGATTCAGCATCACCTCCTCCCCCTCCTCCATTCCAAACTCCCCGCATCCACCTTCACTGACACTTTCCCACGAAGACCAAACATCCACCTGCCCTTCGCCCCACTCACCCACCTCTCCTGCCACTCATCCATGACCCGTCTCACCACCACCGCCTTCACCTCATCCACACTTAAAGGTAATCTCACATCAACCACTCCCCATCTCATACCCTCACCCGCCGCCAGATCCACTAACTCATTACCCAAAATACCACTATGACTGGGGACCCACGCCAACTCCAAATCCATTCTCCCATGTACGCACCGATCTATCTTTTTCCTGATATCCATAATCACATCCTTCCTATCACCATCCCCCGCCATAATAGCCTGCAACCCACTCAATGAATCTGAAAATATCACCACCTTATCTAACCCCAACTCGCACACCCTATCAATTGCTGATGCAATTGCCACCAACTCAGCCGTAAAAATTGACACATCATTCGTCAATCGTCCCACTTTATACTCCCCAGTGCTTTCCAGATAATACGCCATACCCACTCTCCCAGACACAGGATCGTTCGAACCATCCGTAAACACCTGCATCCTTCCTTTCCTGCCACATACGCCTGACCCAAAGCTTTGATCTCACTCCGCAATCCTCTCTTCTTCGACACCACATTCACTAACTCCAAATACACCTTTGGAGACCCCCTCATCCACCTCGGCCATCTCTCCAAATCCGTATCAGTTACAGTCATCAAATCGCCCACACCCCACTGCACTCCCTTTTCCCACATGTGAAACCCAAAAGTGACCCCTTTCCTCCTCCATCGATCTCTATAATAATCAAACCTCCAATTATAGTTCTAACATTCACGCACCGGATGAGCCACGCTCTTCGCACTGCACTTCACCCACCATCTCATACTCAACGCATCTCTCCTCAACCCCAACGGCATCTCTCCCACAAGCAACTGAACCGCATTCGCTGGAGAGGACCTCATCACACCCGAACACACCCTCAAAGCCCTTGCCTGAACCTTGTCCAACTGCAACTTCTGACATGCCGTAAAACCCACTGACACTTGACATCCGAAATCCATCACACTCAAAATTAACCCTTTATACAACATTCGTAGACATTTCTGTTGAGCACCCCACTCTTTCCCAGTCACAGCTTGCAATAAATTCAACCTTCGTTTGCTCTTATCCACCATTCCATTCACCTGCAAATTCCAATTTAACTTCCTATCCAAAATCACCCCTAAATACCGAAACTCTTCCACGCTTTTCACCCATTCACCTTTCAGAACCAAGTCCAACCCTTGCTGCACTCTTCTCCTTGAAAAGACCATACTCACGCTTTTATCCACAGACATCGAAAAGCCCCATTTCCCACACCACTCCTCCATACGCACTATCGCAGCTTGCAACCGATTCTGCATCAACAAAAAACTCTGCCCTCTTACCCATACCACACCATCATCTGCAAAGAAATCCACCTGACATCCGAAACCCTCCAAAGCTCGAATCAAACCGTCCACCATCACATTAAACAGCATCGCACTAATCACACTCCCCTGCGGTGTCCCATTCTCCATCTTCCAAACCTCAGACAACACCCCCCTCACTCTTACCTGAAAGGTCCTGTCAGCCAAAAACACCTTGATCCACCGAAACATCCTCCCCTTCACACCCATCTCCAACAGTCTCACCAGCAACCCATTCTTCCACACCATATCATACGCCTTCTCCAAATCTAAAAAGAACGCCCCCACCATCTCCCCATCACACAACGCCTCTTCCACTCCAGTCACCAACCTCACTAATGGATCTGCCACTGAACGATTCTTTCTGAATCCACTCTGAAAATTGCTCAGACACCCATTCGACTCCAAATAAAATCCCAATCGCTCAACTATCATCCGTTCCATAACCTTACACATCACGACAGTCAAAGAAATCGGCCTATATGACTTACACTCCATCGGGACCTTGCCAATCTTCAAAATCGCTACCACAATCGCTCTCTTCCATAAACTCGGTAAAACTCCACTCTTCCAGATCTCATTGAACAATGCTAACACCTCCAACTTACATTCCACCGACAACTTCTCCAAAAATACATACCTGACTCCATCCACCCCTATCCAACTCCGCCATAGAAAACAGACCCTCATGCTGCTCTTTCCAAGGCCCAACATTCACCAACGACTCCCGCATCTCCTCCTCAACCACTCCCATACTTAGTCTCACTGCTTCCGGGAAGTTCTCTGAACTATGTACTCCCGCAAAATGTTCCCCCAACAAATTCGCTTTCTCCCCATCTTCACTGATCACCTCTACCCCTTTCAACAACGCAGACATGCTACCCTGTGACTTCATTAACGGGGACATCCGCTTGAACTGCTTCCAAACCTCTCCCACATCAGAATTACTCTCCAAAGACCCACAAGATCTCCTCCAATATCCACGCTTTCTTTCCCTAATCACCCTCTGCACCACCGCCTTCGCCTTCTTATATGCCAACAAATCCTCCAACATTCCCGTTCTCACTGCCCTGGCCCTCGCCTTCTTACGCACTGCCACAGCCCGTGAACATTCCACCGACCACCAAGGAACCTCAACCTTCCCCCCTTTCCCCTTCTCTACCTCCGGAACTGCCGCTATCGACGCCGCTCTCATTCCCTGCACCAAATGCTCATTCCATTAATCCACCCCCTCATCCCTATCCCGAGAAACAATCAATTCCTGACACAATTTCTTATATAACTCCCAATCAGCCTTCCTAAAATTCAACCGACTCCCAATCATCCTGGAACTGACCCCTACCTCACCCCTCACAGTCACTAAAATGCCAGAGTGATCACTCCCGATATCCCCATCCTCACGCACCATCCAGTCACATTCGCCCGCAATCGCAGCAGACACCCAGGTCAGATCCAAACACGACAACTTCCCAGTCTTCACATCCAATCGTGTGCCCGAAACGTCATTCAACAAAAACAGACTCAATTCATCCGCCATACCCTCCAACAATTCTCCATTTGCATCCATCCGATCACTGCCCCACAACGTATTGGCACTATTGAAATCACCACATAAAACACAAGGTCCCACATGTCCCCTTATCACTTCAGACAGTACATCCAACTCCACCACCTCACACGGATTATAATAATTCAACACTAAAACTTCTGATCCTCCAACCCGAATCCCCGCCCCGATAACCTCCACTGCTCCATCTACCACAATCTCCCTTGCAACCAACCCCTTCCAAACTGCCACAGCTACACCCCCCCCATCTCCCCTCCGTCCTATCCTTACGAAACAACTCAAAACCCGGAATCACAAAACTCAGATAACCCCTTAACCACGTTTCCTGAATACAAACCACATCAACATTCAATTCCCCACACAACACCGCTTTCAACTCCTGCCCATTCCTCAACAAACTCCTCGCATTCCACTGCAAAATTCTCAGGCCGATGCCCCACTCTGTTTCCGCACTTTATTAACCTTCTTGAACACATCTTCTTCCGACACATCTACAACATTCAAAAACCTCCTCCCCGCTTCCACCACTCCTTTCGTAAGACCACAGGAGGTTAAGACAGGAAAGTAAAAAGGAAGCCAAATATTTATTTGAACACATTGCGAAGAAAAAGGAGCAGTGTTGGTGGTGTTGTACCTGTGTATTGTGTCACTGAGAGAGACGAGAAACACAGGACTGTGTGCATGCTGTGTGTAATTGTTTTCTGGGCAAAGGATGCAAAACGTGATCTGGCGTGGTGTACCTACAAGGCCTTAGGTGTACACCTGATTTATTGGGGGCCCAGTTTGATGGCAGACTTTCTACAGGAGGGTATTTAACATGCTGTACTATGGGGCTAAAACGTTCTCTTTTGAAGTTACATTTACTTCTTAGACTCAATTTTTGTTGTACAGAATGGAGGGATTTAAGAGGTCCGCACAGCACACAGATGTACTAGATAAATCAATTTTTACTTTAAAGGCTATGAGATGATTAACAATTTCATGCAACATGACAGTGTGTAAAAAAAAAAAAGGTATTTGTGGGCTTAGCGCCATACAACACCATACAATTGGCCATGTTAAAAATATATATCCAGTATCACAAGTGCCCCAGTGATATTGTAGTTCATATTGCATCCTTAAAATACTGCTAGTAATGGTATGATTTTAGTAATGGCGTGGGCCTAGCAGACATGCAGAAGGTAGCAGGGCCATTATGCAATAAGTCATCATAGAATCTATTTTTGTTTTGCAGTTTTTCCTGTGAGGGGTCAGAAATGAAAGCCGGACATAAAGTTCTCATGTGTTTGGTTAAAGATTTCTTTTTTTTAAAATTAAAGGGGTTGGACAAATCCCTCTTTGACCCTGCTCTAAGAGGAATTCCCTACCTAAAACCAAAAACTAAGGAACTGTCTGTTTCAAAGCCATCCTTGTGTGCAAACGTTCTATCCTGACCCTCACACTAAAAGCAAAATAACAAAGTGACACAGGTAATGTCTTTTACCTGATATTGGCAAAAAAAGTGTTCATAGGGAGCGCTGCTGAGATGGCTGTCTTCTTCTAACTCCCTGAGCCGACCGCCCGTATCCTGACCCGATAGCCCTCTCACGACCCTTCCCTGTCACCAAAAAGGGGGAAAACGAAGTCTGACACCCTGGGGAATAACCGCAGCAAATCTGCTGCTGCGTGCCCTGCTGCCGGCACTGTGAGGTCCGGCGATCTGAAGACTTGTAGCCGAGGTGGGCTGTGTGAAACACCTGGCTAAAGATCCATCCTTGGCAGCGCAGGCTGTGTGGGACGACCCCGTGGGGCCATCTACTGCTCGTATTGGAGTCTCTGGTGCCTTGCTGAGAGAACCGGAGAGCCAGCGGTGGGGGAGAGGACCGGACGTCCCCCAGAGGAGGAGGAAGAGGAGGAAGAGGAAGAGGGCGAGGAAGAGGGCCCGCCGTTGCTGGAGGGAGCAAGCCGGATCATGGCTGAGGCAAACGAGCAACGGGCCCTGACATCTGCTGTGAGCGAGGGAGGTGAGCCGCTGCCACTACTGCTCCACACAGCCTCCCCCGGTGATTCAACTGAAATGAGGGACATACAATGCTATGGCTCAGAGCAGGTGGCTGTGGAAGTGTAGGCCAGCACTGTGAATCCACTGCAGCCTGCCGATCCTGGCCGCCTGTGATGGAGGGGATGTCCCGAAGGGACAGATCTAGACCCAGTCAGGCCAGAGAACTGCAGGGCAACCTTGCTGACCCACTGGTGCCCTGCGACCCCCCCCCCCGCAGCGCTTAGAGACGCAGAAACCACAGGTGAGGAGCTGAACATCACATGAACACTGTATAATGGATCTCTGGCCTAGGTTACATGAGGGCCGATGAGCCCATGCATATGCAATCCACCCCGTCAATGAGGCCCTGCAGCACCAATCCCTGAGAGACACAGTAACAGTCATTGCACTAACCTAACAGCACGCACTTGGTGCGTATGTCCTCGCACTTTTCCAACACACACTGGGCGTAGTGGCAGTGTGACCCTACAACTATACCGATCAAGGGCTCATAAGAACAAGAGTGGTCTGGTCCTAGGTGGCCCTCATCTGATGCACTGAGGGGGGAGGTCCCCCTTGGGGAATTACAGACCTGCGGCGGTGCCGAGGCGAGAAGACAGCCTATTAGAACCCACAGCCATGACAAAAGGGGGGGGGGGGTGGACAAAAGAAGCAAAACACAATAGAAGCATTTGCGTGGCAAACCCAACAGACCCTGGGATGAAACGGCCCCAGTTGCCCAGGCGGCGCCAAGCTTAGAGGTGCCAGCACCCAAGACTCCATCCCTCGGGCAGCTGATGGAGAGCATGCATGTCTCTAACATGACAGACAAGGTGGTTGGCATCACAACCAACATCAACACTCTCAATGGCAAGATGGAGAGGGTGTCTGCACGAGTGACAGAGGCCGAAACACGGATTGGGACAACAGAAGATGATGTTCACGCGCTCAAGGCCCAGGTGGCGGACCTGGCCAAGGACCTGAAAAGAGTCCTCTCAAAGTGCGATGACCTTGGTTCGCGAACCAGGAGAAGCAACATATGCATAGTCGGTCTGCCCGACGGGTTTGGACGCGGCCCAATGGAAGCGGCAGTGGAGAATCTATTTAAAGACCTTCTGGGCGAGCAGGGCTTCTCCCACATGTTTGTGATTGAGCAAGCACAAAGAACACCATCAGTGAGACCAAAACCGGGAGCTCCACCTAGAGCGGATATAGCGAAAAACCTCAACTACCGGGATCGTGACACTGTGCTACGCCTAGCTAGAGAGAGGGGCCTGCAGCGATATGAGACCACCACAATGCACATTTACCCCGACTTCTCTACTGCAGTTCAGCTGGAGCGAAAATCCTTCCTGGGAGTTAAACACATGCTTTGAGAGAGAGCCACTCTTTTATGCCATGCTATTTCCGGCAAGATTTCGCATACAGCACTGAGGCAAGACCATATTATTTACAATTCCGGAAGAGGAAGCGGCATACATTGAGGCCAATATACCTGTTCACCGTCAGCAGATACCACACAATGAGGCTCAAGTGGCATCCTCGTCCATATGATCCAGAATTCCTCGCTGTGAACTCCTGGTGCAGTTGTAGCCCTTGGCTAATTGTTTAATGTTACTGTGGTAGCAGATGTGCATGGAACACTGATCCTCCAGGCGGGCGGGCGAGCTGGTAACAGTAGTTGGTTGAAGGTAAGCAGTTGTCCCCCTATGCAAGGTTGCGGGTACACAGAGGTTGTTGATGTTGTGGTTAAGAAGGGAGGGTAGCATTGGCCCTGATTGAGGGAATGATGAGAGTGAGGGGCGATTGGGGTGAAGTTGGGGGTAAAAGAGTTAAAATAAATATCTCTTAGCAAGCGCATGACACAGATCACCAATGCCCATGGCCTACCTATCTGGTCACAGCAGGGTGAACAAAGAGCGGCTACATTGTTCCAACCACCTTTGGTCTGCATGGAGAGTATTAAGGTACTAAGCTGGAACATAAGGGGGCTTGGAAATTACTCCAAGGCGCTGAAGTTGACGTCTTACATTGCCCGACACAGGGTTCAGATCCTTTTGCTGCAAGAAACACATACGCGGGGTAGCAGGAACATTACATATTCCAAGGGATGGGCGGCCAATCGGTTCCATACTGAGTACTTGACACAATTCTGAGGAGTTCTAACTTTACACATAAAGGGGTCAAATTTGAGGGCCTGCGCACACACACACATCGACCCAGAGGGCTGCTACGTAATAGTGCACTGTAAACTACTGGGTGGGGAGGTGCTCCTGGTGAACTCCTATGGACCCAACATAGATGACCCAGCGTTCTGCGATGGGCTATGGGAATCCTCACGTGATATCCAAGCACACCAATTATATGCAGGGGGGGCATGAACACTATAATAGACCTAGAACTGGACCACAATGGGAAGGCACCAACGGCACTATCGAGGTCAGCCCGCTGCAGTCGGGAAACTATATCGGAGCTTGGCCTGTGGCACATATGACCCAGCCGCTCCACCCAGATGACCGGGGATACACCTATAATTCATCTGCGCATGACATGTCCTCCAGGATAGATCTCTTCTTGGTCTCAGATGGCCTGGTGGGGCAAATGGTGATGGCCCACATACTTCCCTATAGTGCTCTCCCTAAACTGGGGGACCGCTAAATGAAACAGCACCCTGTGGCGAATTAAATCTCTGGCGCTGCAAGATTTGGTCTTTAGGAGTGGCATTGAGGAGGATATTCAGACCTACTTCCAGACGAATTAGGGTAGTATAACATTACAAAGTACACTCTAGCAGGCTTTTAAGTTAGATATAAGAGGCATGGCTATGTCTAAGGAATTGGGCGTGCTCAAAACTATCCGAAAAAGATATTGCTAATAGCGAGAGCAGACTGAAAGCTCTGGAGAGACGGTAATCAGCGGCACCTAGCCGAGCTACCTTGCGAGATATAAAGACCTAGTTGGTGGAATATAAGTGCCATACAGACCAAGAGGTTAAGTACTTCGCCAGACCCGCTGCTGCCAGGAAATATGGGGAGGTGGAAAGGCCAGGCAGACTGTTAGCTGGTACGATCCGACGGGAAAGAGGGGCAGAGCATGTGGTGGGTGTCCGAGATGCAGCCGGGCAGTTGCAGTACTTGGACCGGGCTGCCAACAACGTGTTTCGGCAGTTTTACGAGGCACTATATACAGCACAAGGCCGGGAATAAAACAGGGATTTACAAACCCTGTTGGACTCCATGCCGATGTCGATACAATCATCCAGCGCCAAAGAACAAATAAACTGCCCTTTCACCATGGAAGTAAGACTCTGAGTGATAGACTTTCCAAGAAATAAATCCCCCCGGCCGGACGGACTGCCTGCTAAAGGTATGGGAGGAAGCGCTGCAGACTGGGTGCCTGCGCATTTGCTCTTAGAGGCCACAATCATAGTACCACTGAAACCTGGCAAACCCAGAGAAGATTGTGGCTCATCTAGACCACTATCACTCATAAACGTGGACACTAAAATATAAGCAAAAATGATTGCGAGCAGGCTACTACCCCTGATGCCAGCATTAATGCATCCCGACCAGGCCGGATTTGTCCCTGGCAGATCCACGTCCCTGAACTTTAGGAGGCTATTTAATATCATGTCTCGTATGATGCCCACAGCACAGGTGGTTATGGTTGCCCTGGATGCCCAAAAGGCATTCGACATGGTGTCCTGGCCATTCCTGTTTGCAGTACTATGCAAAAAAATGCAATCTGGGCGAGCACCTTATACAATGTATCAAGCTGTTGTACGCGCCCCCCAGTGGCCACTATGCAGGTTAATGGGATACACTCCAGGCCGCTTGCACTGGGCAGGGGAACGCAACAGGGCGGCCCATTATCACCCATACTCTTCGCACTGGCAATTGAGTCAATGGCAGACATGATACGACAATGCCATGGGAACCGAGGGATCTGCAGAGTGGGGCGACCCAAGATCATCTTGCTCTATGCAGATGACGTGCTTCTATTTATACAGGACCCTCAAGTCAACCTGGACCCTATTTTGGAGGATGTTACCCGGATGGGACGATATTCTGAATTCACGGTGAAGTATGGGAAGTCGGAAATGTTCCCCCTGACAGATAGCACACACAGCCCTCATGGTGCCTTCCCCCTACAGTGGTCACCAGACCGATTAAAATACCTGGGCGTTGTTATCTCCAGCGACAGAGACAAGTTGATGACAGACAATTTTATGGCAGGGACCAACCATGCGTGCGTGAAAATTGAGGCGTGGTCCAGAATGCCGCTGTCACTAGCTGGACGACTGGCGTTGATAAAAAATGGTTCTGGTGCCCAAATTACTATACACTTATGTCAATGTGCCACTTTGGCCGGGGAAACAGTACTTCAGGGAATTACATAGGATTATATGGCAAGCTTCCTGTGGCTCTCAGGAACAGTCAGGAAAAAATGGGAGGACATGGCAAGACCTTTCCATCAAGGGGGTTCATAAATCCACACATGGAAGTGTACTGGCTGGTGGCCCAGGCCAAGTTTGCCACCTATTGGTACGGTACAAGTGAGCTTCTGCCACACGCTAGGTTGGAGAAGGCGGCGGGGAATGTAGACTTGAAAACACTGATATTGGATCCACCTATACCGATGACTATCGATATGACCTTGTTCAGACAATGCTGGATGCCTGGAGTCCCATCTTCAAGAGGCTAACAGGGGACAGACCATTTTACTGATGGCTGCCACTGTGGAAATTCATGGGGCTCCCCTCCAGATGGGACGCCACACTGGGGGAGGACTGGATCAAACTGGGCTACAGGGCGATAGGAGACCTGTTCCCGGAAGGCCAGTTCTTGACACCACACACATGGCGAGCTGAACACAAGGGTATACACATTGAGATGCTGCAATATTACAGAATACGAGCTGCCGTGCAGGCTAGGTGGGAATGTTACCCAGTGGTGCCCTCAGAGAATGCACTAGTTACTCTAATAGCTAATTCAAATGGCTGTCACTGATTGCTTTCCACCCTATACCGTAGAATCATAGCAGAAACCCCTGTGAGAACAGATAAAGCCCGAGGAAGGTGGGCGGCGGAAGTTGGGATGGAGGTGTCTGAAGCGCGATGTGTATTTTTACAAAGTGCGTGTCTATGAATGAGACTAAAGTTGATTCAATACAAAATATTACATATGCTGCACTATACCCTGAAGAAATTGGGGAACATGTATACTGAGCATAACTGGTGCTGCCCAAGATGTGGGACAGAAGTAATGGGGTACGTTCACATGATGTGGTCCTGCCCTGAACTAGGGCACTTCTTGGGGGAAATATCTGGGATACTATCCACTGTGGTTGATAAAAACGTGAACTTATCCCTGATGAGCATGCTATTTGGTGAATGGAACGGAATCCCTGAGCGTCGGTTGTGGGCCTTCCTGAACATTGGCTGTATGGTGGCAAAGAGGTGCATATTATGCAAATGATCAGACACGCACCCCCCACCCTATCTCGCCCCACTGTGCAGAGCAGGATGAGGGAGTTAACATGGGTAAACGACTGAGAAGACGAGTACATTGCGCTGCTACCTGCCACTTTCCGCCTGAAAGACAGATGGTGGGAATTCCGATCCTTCCTCGCGAAAGACCAAGACAATGATACATAAGCACTGTACCTGCAATATAAGACTGTGACCATATTGACCAGGCTTCATTGTTGATGTTGTAATACTGTACTACTTACCATACCTGCTTGACATATATATATATATATATATATATATATATATATGTAACATTTTTTTTAAAGTGTTCATAATTAAAAATAGTATAGCTTCATTGTAAATTGTTTCGAAGATGAAAATATCTATGTTCCAGAGGGTGATTCCTGTCCCCTGGATTCTTCAATGATTTGATGATCAGTCTTTCTTTACTACAAGTTTCTTCTTTGTTCAAAATACTGTCTCTTCTGGTGTACTCTCCTGCCAGGACTTCTCTTATACTTCCTTGTACCTGGTGTACTCTACTGCCTGTTATGTTATTGCCTGGACATCTCTTGTGCTTTCAATTGCCTGGGGTATTCTTGCCAGGACTTTGCCTCTTATTCTTTCAATTGCCTGGTATACCTATTTTAAGCCTCCCCCACCTCTGCACTTCATGTGCTCACGTGTCATTGGTGTTTGGGTTGTCTCTCTGCCCTTTTGGCTTGCAAAAAAAATGCTCTTTCTTTCTGCCTATGAAGCTTTACAACATTCATTTAGTCGGTGGAGCGGTTGCCGAAATGTCCTGGGGTCTCCACGTTGCCTGGGATGACTCACCGTCTCTTCAGTGTCTTCGGTCCCGTTCGTGCTTACACAATGCTGCTCTGTTGCTTGCCTCCTAC
The DNA here is from genome assembly GCF_040938575.1 of Ambystoma mexicanum. NCBI lineage: Eukaryota > Metazoa > Chordata > Amphibia > Caudata > Ambystomatidae > Ambystoma > Ambystoma mexicanum. The sequence goes on from NC_090923.1 coordinate 548,056,608, forward strand.
TACGTGGTTCTCTGACGTCTCTCCGGCTTTCCCAGAGGTTCTTCTCCTGCCCGCCTGCTCCCTGTCAGGTCCTGGTAAGGACAATGCTGCCTCTTCGACCTGCTGCGCACCCAGGAATCCTCTAGAGATTCCTGGCGTCTCCATGGCGCTTCACTCTCGTACAGGGTGGCTTCCCTTCTGTGCTGGCAAGCTCTTCTGTTCTGCCACCCTGGCGCGTGTCTCTGGCGTCTGCTTGCCTCTGTGGGAAATCCAACATCTTCCCCTGTGCTCACTCTTAGTTTGGTTGACATTTTTAAAGGTCCTTTTTAAAGGTTCTGCACATAGGTGCGTTCAGCAAACAACTAGCACGCTCTGTGAGCTTGAGGTTCTGGTTGTTCTGCATCATTTCCTTCATCCTCCTTGTCCCTGTACTTGTGAGAATTGAAGTCCAATGATGTCGTACGATGTATAATATTTGTAGGGTCTTTCTTAATGATACCACATGAAACATCAGTTCTTCTTGAAGAGAAATCAGAACTGAAAAGGTCTTCTTGGAATTCTTAGAAACAGTATTCATTGAGCCTTTTGAAAAGGTATTTTTTGAGCTTTTACTTCTTATATCAAAAATGGGAGGTTGGTCTGAAAGATGTTTGGAAAAGGTTTCTCTACTTTCCCTAAAGGGGGTAACAGATACATGGCAATAGGCCATTAGCGCTCTGGGTATAAGGGGGTTTTCCTCATGGGCAAATGGAGGATACCACTCCTCATCCAATGAAACCATGACCTCAAGGTTACAAGGTTAGAGACATTGTAGAGTGGTTTCATGTTTAGAATATTGAACAAATTGCAGCGTGTATCAGTGATGTGTTTCAATCAGCAGTGTAGAGGATAATTGTTTAAACCCATAGGGGACATCTTAGAGTGTTGTTGGTTTTTAAAGTGTTCGAGACATCTTAGTGTTTCATATGTGTTACAATGTTATCTCAAAACACCTTAATAAGAAACAAAAGTATCTTATCATTTTGCCTGTTAGTTTTAAGTCAACATTCCAAATCCCACCCTGTTTAAAGCTAGTGTTGGGTTTGAAATGCTGTGATGCATAGATCTTTTGGCGTGTAACTCGAGTGAGTTCCATGAGTGCCAGTTACAGCTGTTTGGGAAGATGAGAGTATGGACTGGTGGACTCGAAGCCTCCAACCCCCAACCTAGTGATTATTCCTGAAATATGAAGACAAACACTCAAGGTGGAAAGCTGTTTAGCAAAGCGAAGATCTGACAAGGCATGCAAAGCTGGAAAAAGCACAAGAAAGCACTCTCATTGCTCTGGGAATTTAAGGAACGTTTTTGTGGTATTTGGTGTGGGCATTTATTAAACACTTTCACCTAAGCGCTTGACAAATAAAATATACAGCAGTACAACAAAATCAAGAACAAATGTCAGATAAATGATCACTGAGGAGAGGGGAAACTAGGGTCAGAAAGTAGAGATATGAAGTGGTTCTTAAGATGGGTAGAGAAAATATGAAAGGAGGCCGAAGAGCGAATAGTAAGAGGTAAGACATTCCAATATTTTTGAGCTAGAAGCGCAAAGGAGTGGAAGCGTGATGCAGCACACGGGGGGCTTGGGGACAGAAAGGAAGTACTGTGATTGAGAGCGAGCGACTACATGGAGTAGAATAGAAGGAGACAAGAGAAGACAGAAAAGGGGCAAGACCATGAGTACACTTGAAGACTATACAAAGAAAGTGAAAAAGGAGGCAGGAATCAAATGGTAACAGAGATGCAGCTCAGAGAGAGAACGACAAAGGAACGGGGTGGTAGAAGAAATGGAGGTGGATTGCTGAGTTATAGGCAGAGTGAAGGGAGGTGCGGTGATAGGGAGGTAGACCAACTAGAAGGGTTGAACAATAGTCGAGGCGGGCGAAGATGAGTGAGGAGATAAGAAGCTTAGTGGCATGAAATGACAGAAAATGACAAGCACGATGAAGATTGTAGAAGTGATGGGGGCAGATTTGGGAAGTGTTAGCGATGTGCGTTGCGAAGGACAGTGCAGAGTCAAAGATTACGCAGCGATTACTGGCGGGTGGGGAGAAGGCGAGTTGTGCAGCTGGAAGAGATTATCAGGCACAGAAGAGGGAGAGAGAGGGAGAAGTTGGTTGAAAGAAAAGCATTTCAGTTTTAGTGGCTTTCAAGTAAAGGAAATGAGAGGGCCTCCACGATTAGATAAAGAGTAAACAGAAGGAGACTGTAATATTGCGTCAGTCAGAAAAAGCAATGAAAATCTGTGATTCATCCACGTAGAAATGACAGGAAAGGTTGAATGCTTGGACCAGGGCAGAGAGGGGAGCAGTATAGAGGGGTAGGAATAGTGGTCCAAGGGACACCGTACAATAGAGGGTGAGGAGAAGAGAGATTACCAGCCCATGAGACAGAATACAAATGTTGTGGGTGATTGACTGAGAACAGAGCGAGAAAAAACAAGAGGAGCGGGAAGTGAGAAGAGTGAGGTGATCAACAGTGTCGAAAGCCATAGAGGAGAATGAGTATTGAGGAGAGCTTGTTGTGACGTGCAGTATGAAGGGTGTTAGTGACATGAAGGGCAGTCTCTGTGGAATTTGTAGGACATAAATGAGATTGAAGGTGAGGCAGAGGAGAGTGAAAGTGTAAAAAGGAGAAGACTTTGGAACAGACAATCCCTTCTAAAGGTTTAGATAGAAAGGAGAAAAGAGAAATAGGACAAATGTTAGAGTGAAGTGCAGGGTCAAGAGAGGGTTTTTTAAGATAGCTTGTTTGAAACAGGAGGGGAAAGTAGAGGAGGAGCGATTTAAAGAGAGAGTTGAGATAGGGCAGTAACTGGGGGTAAAATGTAGGAATGAGAGAAGAGGGGGTAGGATCTATGGGGGAAGCAGTTGGATGAGCACAATTCTGGAAATTAGCAAAATAGTCAGCAAAGTTAGTGGAGGAAAGAGGGGAGGATGTCTGTTGACCGGATAGAATTAAGGATGTGTGCAGACATATACACCAAAAGGTCTATATAGTTTAAGGCATAACTTGTAGGACTACAGGTCAGGAGAACCTCTCACCTAGTTATTACCACACTACACATTAGCCAGTTGTTATCCACCCTCACACTGATGGCACACAAAGAGCTTTAAAATTGTGCATAGTGACACCCAGATCCCTGTTCAAATGCAGCATGATCTGCCAGTCATCTATACCAGTGTAGAATGTAAAGGCAATTGAGCATATGAGTGTTGGGACCATTCTACATGCTAATCTGAGGGAAGGCGCACGTGCTTGGTTTGTGTTTGTCAAGGTGTCACAGATGACCTCAAGAACACACCAACTCTCAAAGACAGTTCAGGAGTTGTTGTTTTGCAGTCAAACTGGCTCTTGCGTCAACCATGGTAGTCCTCTTACCTCTACCTAACTGTATTAGATCTCTGCCCCTGTTACATGGGGCTGCTGCAGCAAACATAACGCTCACAAAAAGCGAAATACAGGTACACTGCAACTACCACTGTCTGTCTTTGAGCACAACAGCAGTTTGATTGAAAAGAGATCTGTTCCAGTTAGGAAAGACCTGAGGACCAAAGGAAGGCGTGTTTGGGGTCTGTTTAAAAATAGGAAATTTTGATGCTCAGATTGGATGAAAATAATTTTGGTTTGAGTTTAAACGGCAGAGGTAATTTGATGATGCTGGGGTCTCGAATGAAGTCGGAACAGTGCTGTAAATGAATCAAAACATGCAATATCTGGACATATGCTAGAAGTCACTAGGTCTTGGTCAGTTACTAGGATGAGAATGTTGAGGCATGTAAAGTATTTCCTTACATATTGTGCATGTGTGAGGAATCAAATGTAAGTGATTTTCTTTGGCTCTTCAAACTGCAGCATGCCAGGAAGTTGCTCAGGAGTTCAAGGACAAGATTGAGGACTTCAAGCCATACATTCCGCTCTTCCAGGGACTACGTAACCCTGGCATGAGGAATCGCCATTGGGAGATGCTTTCTGAACAAATCAATATGAACATTAAACCAAAGGCAAACTTCACTTTCACCCGCGTTCTAGAGATGAACCTACAAGATCATATTGAGAGCATAGCGAAGGTGGCCGAAATTGCTGGAAAAGAGTTTACCATAGAGGCGGTAAGTTGCACAGTTCATACAAGTTGGAAATTCGGTTTAACATTTTAACACTAGAACATTAAAAAACTGATTTTGCAAGATTACCATTCCATACATTCCATTTTCAAAACCTTTTGAAAAGAAAACAGATAAAAATACATTTCTTATTTTTAATTTGATTATGTGGTAGCTCTATGCACTTTGAAGAGGAAGCCAGATGAGCTGTTGCTGTTTGTGTTACAAATAGTGTGGTGTTTAGTAGGGGCTATTAACCAAGCACCATCTGTATACATAACTGCTGCTTTATGGTCTTTAAATTTAAAACAGTTTTACTTGTGAACATTACATTTACCAGAACAGTGAGTGACCTGGAGGAAAGAAGACTTAAAATGTGCCTTTTGAAAACATTAGTGTATGAGTACTGAATGTGTAGGCTTTTTAAACTAGACTTCTCGGGAGTTTGCTTGTCTCCTTTGTTTTTTTGCAACTTTAATTTTTGCAAGTAAAAGGTTAACGTTTTGTGTGGAAAAAGGCACATACAACTTTAAAAAGTCAGTAATAAGCTGTGACTAAGTCACCTCTTTAGCAGCAACAGGGAAACATCAAGGTCCAGCGGAAGCCCACCCCTTGCAACAATCCCTAGGACGTGGTATATGATGAAAACCCGGTAGCCCTCCAATTGCTCACTCTTGGGATGGGACAATGCCACATCAATGACCATTGTGGACAAAGCTATTTAATGAACCGGGGTGAACTATCTACTAACCCTAATTAAATATTTGTTAATAAGGCACTGTGATAAATCCAATGGAGTTATCAAGAATTCCCCCTGCAGTAACCTCCTCCCATGTGGCCAGGGGACAGCAGCCGCTACCTGATCCTGACCCTATGGGTGGCTATATGAGGGAGGATATCATGGGAGGAGACAATTGCTGTGGAGATGTCACGACTTTGTTGAACAAAACGTGGTATCTCCCCCTTTCCCATGAAGAAGACCCTCTAATACCCAAGACCGTTTTCCATGAGGAAGACCCCCTAATGGCATGTTGTCGGGTATTGGAACCCCCTTTTATGTGAAGTAAAGAAACCACTTGTTCATCTTTTTATGGTCATGCCGCCACCTATGACCTAAACACACAAAGCTCCAACACAACACCTTTTGCTTCTGAAGTACCTTTATGTACAATCACTAAGAACAACTGTTTAAACACCAAGTGCCCATGGACACCAAATTCCAGAATCACCCAAGTACTGAGGCAAGGTGGATGAACGAGTCTGTACAAGGTATCAAGAGCTCGAAGTACAACATGCAGTCTAGTTGTTTTACCAAATTACCTTTGCACAGAATATTTAAAGATGGCAACCACACTTGTGTGTGTAGCAGTGCAAGAGAAGACGTTGGCTCCAGTCAGAAGGCTTTTGAGTTTAGGAAACACATACCGGTGTGGTGGAGCAGAGGCATCCGCAGAAGGAGAAATGCTGAGCGAGAGCAGGAAGTGCCGTGGAGATGCTGGGAACCGCAAGATAGTTCCTGGGCATTCGGCAGTTTGAAGAAGTAGCGTTCTCCAGACCAGGGCCTCAAGAGAAGCATGTGTGTGACAGCAGAGCCGCAAGGGAAGCCAGAAAAACAAATGCAGCATCCAGAGTGGGAACGGGCTGCAGAGCCACGTCGCAGAAGCGCGAGCAGGAGACGCTGGAGAGAACCAGTGAGTCGACCTGCGCCAACAAAAATTTGAATGTTTTGAAAGTACTGATACAGAAAGTACCAGAGGTTTGTTTGAATGCAGAAAAGGTAAAATACAGTGTCAAGACCCAATGAGATACAAGTGCATGAGATGCAAGTGTGGGGCAAAACTTGAAAAAATATTACCGGAGATAGATAACAGTGAGTGTGCCACAGTAAATGCAGTTTTGGTGGTATCGGGTAATAATAACCCTGTATATATGGAAACCATATTTAATGTCGCCGGGAAAAGGTAGTGGCAACATTATATAGGTGACCATATATATAGGGACAGGGGGAGCAGGGGTTGCCCCCTGCTCAGCTTGAAAATGTAACAATGTCCCCTCAATGTCCCCTCATAAAACTGCCATTTTTCGGCGGTTTCTTTGCATGGCGATATTTTTGAGGGGACATTATTACATGGAACTGTTTTGGTGATACAGAGGAAAACAAAGCTATCAGAAATAATAAAGAACAGTGTTTTCTAAGCAAAGGAGAAACTTGTGTTAAAGAAAGACTGTTACAGAACTTGTTGGCTAAACATAAAGGAACTATTGGTAAAAGAGACAAGTTGCCATCCTACTTAAAATACAGGGGAAGGGAACACCCACTGGATCCAAGGTCTTTTACCTTGGAGAACATTTCTATTGGAGTTATTCTTATTTTCATTTGTTAACACATTTCTTTCCAATATCAGGTTGAAGACATTGTTTTGCACATGTTATTGTTTGTCAGCATTTATGGCAAAAGAGCAGAGTGTAAGGATGTGAACGCAAAGTAAGGAATCAACTGCACCCTAGTGTGGAAGGCGCAGTAGTGTGGCCTTACCAAAAGGGCCTGAGTGAGACCCAGTTGCCAGAAAGGGCATAGGAAGACCAGAGAAGCCATAGCTGCAGGGGAGGCTAGGACTAAAGTAGAGAGCATTTGGTTACTGTTTTGGTTTAGGTCTTACAAACCGGCAACAACCAACCTGGTAGATACTGGGACCAGTGAGAGGAAATGTAAAATAGGAAGCAAGCTGGGAGCAACAGTATAGACTCTGGTGGAGTGGGGAAACTACCAACGAACTAGAAATATGGTTAAAAGAGAGCGATAAGGCATATGCAGAAGGTGTACAAAATCTACCCAAAACAACTCACATTGTGGGAGGCTATCTACAGCCGAGGAGCAGGAAAGTACCCTATGGGGAAAGGTGGTGCAATTGCTTGTGAATTACATTGCATGAGGCTTTCGCCTTTTCCTTCAGAACACCATTGACCCAGTCACCTGCCGTCATCACCCAGAAGAGGACACCTGGACTCCGTCCCATCCAAGCCTACACATTGTAGACGAAGTGTGGAGGGTATGCCACTTTGTGGAACCGCCACTTAAGCTCGTCAACATGCTGGGCTGCTGCCTGGGAACTTGATATTTTTGCTTTAAATAGGGATACACTTTGGACCATGCGGAATTCAGATTAGGCATAGTTTAGGGACAGACTTTGCACTTCTGGTCCTTTAGAATAGGAAACACTCATGGACCTTTGTGTTTCTCCCAGGACCATGCACTCTTTTTGCTTAAAGAATCTCCCTTCTGAATTACCCCTACATCCTCCAGCCCATACCCAATCCGGATAGGCGAAACTAAGGAAAACCTTGAACCAGGAGAGGCAGCTCTTGAACTCAGAAACCCAAAGGGGTGTTGATGGAGTTAGATTTATGAAACATGGTGTGAGGAAGGAGATGGATTTGTAATGATGCCCTTTTCAGGGATAAATTGATTTATGATAGAATGGGGGAGGAAATGGAGGATTGCTTTAAGAGGTATGACTCTAGTGAGGTCCAATTCCATTTAGTGTGCGAAGCAGCCACGCTGACCTTTTGAGGTTTGATTATAACTGAGGGGACGCAGAGTAAAAAGGCAAAGGGGTTGTTAGTAGAGGCTTCGAAAATAAATAATTGCTTTAGAAAAATTGGAACAAGTTCAGAGCGTTGACAATGGAGATATTCTACTGGAAATATAAACAAAAAGGCAGGAATGATGTAGTATTATTAGAAATCTATCAGAAACTGTGGTACCTGAAGCATGCCTATTATGAAAGGGGGCATAAAAAATTGTAGCCCTATTCTCAACTCATCTTTATATCAACATAATTAGAAAGGACAGTAGTAAGTCAGATCTGGGACCATGTCCAAAACACATGTCTGTTAAACAAAGCACAAATAGGCTTTAGACGTTCACGCAGCACTGAATTAATCATGACCTCTGTCCTGGAGCACTTGAGAGAGAATATGGACAGGGACAATAGGAGTGCATTAATATTACTGGATCGGTCAGCAGTATTCAACACCCTCGACCATCATTTCCTACTCGACAGGCTCTATAAATTAGGGTTTGAGGGCAAAGTCCTTCATTGGATTCATTCCTTCTTATCTGACCAACTTCAACAAACTCAATTAGATCCATTCTTCTCTCAACCCCTCCCTCTGAAATGCGGCGTTCCATGGGATTGGTCCCTGTCACCTATTCTGTTTAATCTCCATCTCCGTCCATTAATAGACATTTTTTATCAATCTGGTGTTAACTACGCAGATGACACCCAGTTTTGTCAACCTGAAAGATGGAGACGATATCATATCAGGAAAAATTTTAAAAACTGTTTGACCTCCTTTTTTAAAATAAATCTGAATACAACAGGACTATTGGTCACTTTCCTGAATCTAAACCTTATGTAAAGAACTTGGGCATTACTATAGATAATAAGCTTACACTAAACAGTCAGATTACATCAGTGACCAAAGCCAGCTTCTTCATGTTAGGGAAAATAAAGCATGTTGTTCCTTTCCTCTCATTCTCAAATCAGATCCTAGTAACAAACTCCTTTATCTCCTCATGTTTGAACTTTGGTAACAGCTGTTTATAGGACTTCCGGTCTGAAATATTTAATTACATGCTTACAGAGAGTGCATAACACCGTCCCAGAACCATTTGGAAAATCAAAAAAGATGATCATGTTACTCCAGCCCTGTGGCCTTTGCATTGGCGCCCTGTAAGGCAGCGGATTATCTTGAAAAGTATGTGCGTTGTCCACAAAAGCCTACAACATCCTAATGCCACATCCTAGGCCTGGCAATGATGTCTCTACTCCTCCACTCATCTCCTAAGATCCAGACAGCACAGGAAATGTACGATTCAAGATACGGAAAGAAAGGCAGCGTGGCCGCACTTTACTGGTTAAAGAGTCTAGAATTTGGTGGGGCTCCGGTGTGTACAAGTTGGAGCACCAGAGAACTTAGACAGAGAGCAGCAGGAAGGCCAACCCAACCTGCAAGAAGGCAAAGCAGAATGGAACGCTGAGACGCTGAAGGACTGCATAAAGAAGCAGAGTGTAAATGCGTGGCGAGGGAGCTGTGTCTCCAGGGAGCTGGTGAAGGTGGGAGAAGGGAACCGTGGAGAGCGTTTGTCCCTTTGCTGTGGAAAAACAGTTTTGGTTCCCCTTAATGGAAATACCAGTCCTAGGGTGTCTCTGGGGCAGGCGGTGAGACCCTGACCTCAAATACAATAAATCATCTCAACGAGGAAGATAAAAAAATAGAGTGCAGCGACTGGTGAGTTTCAGATAATGCGAGAAACCCGGAGCGTGTACAAAAGTTGAGTTACATTGTATCGGATTGGTCATGTGCGATCTGCACGTTCTCGAAAGCCCCTGATCAAAGCAGAATAACAAACCATAATGAATGTAATGTTAGAAGTGGAGTTTGCAGAAACAGTATTTCAGAGTGGGCACGTCTGAAGGAATTATGTGTTCAAACTTCTCTGATCAATCAAGGACACTAAGAAAGTAATATGAAGTATTAATGCTATGAGAACGAGAATGACAGCTGTAAACGAGCAGCCGAGAGGAGCCAGTGAAGTGTGAGCAAAATCCTGAACGAGCAAAAGTAAGTTGAACAAGTGGAAGTGAAGTATGTAAATGAAAGCTAATAAAGCTGAATTTGAAAAAGAGAGCCAAAGAAGTGCCAAGAAAGAGAAAACATTAACCTGTGAACTTGGGTGTTGGTTGTGCACCACCTAACCAATATTAGTCAAGTTGGCAGAAAGCTGGGGCAAGGGTAACTGGTTGCGTGACCTGTAATGGGTTGGCCCCGTGGCCTGTCAACTGCATCTAGATCATGAAGCCCCAACAACTCGAGAATTGTGAACACAACCCTGAAACAAGATAAAGCTGAACATTATTTTGTGAACCAGTGCTTGAAACTTGGGGAAGGGAACCCTAGGCTCCTTTGGAACATTGTTTTGTGAACTAGCGCTTGAAGCTTGGGGAAGGGAACCCTGAGCTCTTTTTGAACTTTATATACTGAAACCAAAAGTACTTGAAACTTGAGGAAGAGAAACCCAAGTCCTGATGGAACATTTGAAACCCATAATTGTTGGAACTATATCCTGACCTTGGGGGAGGTTGCTAGAGGCTGCTCCAAACTTTGTGTTGAACACTATTTAGTTAGAATAATGCTACACTGCATGTTTGCATTAAAGGTGAGGGCAAGCATAGATTTTGACACAGACTTTGATTTGGAAATATGCGCACAGACTTTCCTTAGTTTCTTTAGGTAGGGAAATCCCCACCATAGTTATAGGGCAAGTTAGGCATTGCACCCATTCTGATTGTGAACTCAACAATATAATTTTTGTAAACTATCTGTTGTCTGTGTCATCACTTGATACCATGCCTGTCTCACAATGGTACTCGACGTAACCTTACTCTGTTATTTAGATTTTCAGAGATAGATTTTTGGGATAATTTCTTAACATTCGTTACTGCAGGTTTTCCTCAATCCCTGAAGAACAAATTTTGTTATGGGAGCAAAGTTCCTGTGTGGATCTCTGAGAGGTGGGAGCCTCTGCAGACCATGCAGCAATCAACTATGGGCTTCATGAGTGGCATATGACACAGTCCACACTAGATAGATTCCCTGCCACCTCCCCAACTCTTACCTAGGTTCAGAAAGCAGGTCTGTCTGACTTAATCAGTGTATCCAGACGAGAGAGCAGGGTCAGGGGGGGGGGTCAGAATGGCACTCTCTTCACAGCCCAAGTACAGAGGTGGTCATACCACTTCGAAACACCTCTCAGGTGACTTCTTCCCCGGGAGTGGGCAAAGCCATAGACTCCTTTGGGTAAGCCACCTTTCCGAATTCAGATGGAGTGAGTTGCGTGTCGGATTGCTGGTATGTCGGGCCGGATTAAAGAAGTCCCCCTCTCCCCTGGATCACGCATCTACCAGCATACTGCCATCTCATTTCTACAGTGCAGAGCAGGCAGGTCCAATCAGAGAGGAGCCCAAAACTAATCATACAGGTTTGGTCTTCAAATGATCAGTAGTCCCCTCTCAGCATCTCCCGCACAGTTAAGAGCCGGGGCGAGGGGATGGCGTTTCTAAATGTTTGATCTCACAGCTGAATAAAGTATTAGTACAGGCGAGGGGCTAGGATATGAGAAAGCCAGAGCACAGTTGAAGAGACACCTGGGGAGGAGATCTCGGATTTATTGAGAGACATTCATGATGATTTACCGCTGCCTGACTTGCCAGAATAACTGGGGCATTACCGGCCAGACGGTCCGGTAAATCAGGTGGCAGCATTCGTAACTCCCCATTCCCACTTGAGTCCCATAGGACTCAATGGGAATGGGGAGGACGGAAGCACCGTTACTGTGCGCAACAGTGCCGGTGCTTCCGTCAAAGACTGCGTGCGGGTGCCGTTCCGCCCGCCAGGTCTGGCCCGCAGAACTTAGTTTGCCGGTCCGGAAACAGAGGTGTAGAGAGAGAATCCATATCATGAGTGGACAGATCGAGGCCATATAAGATGATGGGTTCAAACCTGGCCAGGTAGTAACGCCTCACAAGTAGCAATGAAAATGTACATACTCTGTGTTTCAAAAATTTCAGTTGAGCTTTGAGTTTATAGGCCTTGTAAGATAAACTAGTTTTCCAAAATACAAGGCTAGCTCTGTTAGTGAGATTGTATCCCAGATAGGTAACAGCCTTGACTCCACTTTTTCCTGCCCTATAGCCCAGGATTATGACTTCAACTTAGTACCTCTAGAGAAAAGGACCTTTGATTTGGACGCATTTGGCATGAGATTGTTGGCCACAGTATAGTCAAAAAACAGATGCATTTTCCTTCTAAGCCTTGCAGTGTTCCATCAAGCAAGATAAAATCATCCGCAGAGGCTGTTCATTCAAGCCTAATACTCCCCAACCTGATGGGTGCAATGGAAGGACCCTGCCACATTCTCTCTACATCACACACGTATAGGTTAAAGAGTATAGGGGCCAGTGTGCAGCCCTGTTTCACCCCAACAAAGGAAGAAATCTCCTGTGAAAGCGACCCTTCCTTCGTAAATCGGACACGAATGGTGGTATGAGTATGCAAAAGTGTAAGAAGTTGAACAAACATATGCAGGATATTCATATCAAGCATTTTAGATCAAAGCCTTGACCTGATGACCACATCAAATGCACAAGTCAGGTCCACTGATGCTAAAAAATCTAAAAAAAACCCCTACCTGAAATTTACTCAGAAGAGTTACTTTTAACCACACAATTCTGGTCCCTTAGAAGTAAGATGGAAAAAACTTTACTCGTAGCATCTGTCAGAGCTATAGGCCTGTAGTTGTTAGGGTCAAGCACATCCCCCTTTTTGTAAATGGGTACAATAATGGACTGTACCCAAGTGGCAGGGACAGTATGGGTCTGGAAGATATAATCGAATATAGGCTTCAGAAGCTCGGCCAATAGACTGGGAGTACAAAAGGAGGAATGCCATCAGGTTGTGGGGCACGGGAGGGCTTGAGTCTACCAATAGCCCAAACAATGTCATCTTATTCCCAGGTGCACTGTCCTACAACAGGTGTACCGAAATCAAACACCCCAGTTTCACTGAAATTCTTAGGCAGGGCACATTTATTGGAATAGAAGGTAACCAAAACATCAGCCTGTATGGGACAATCCAGACCCTCTTTATTGGTCTCAAGAGTCCTATTAACAATAGACCAAAATGTACCCTCCTTCCCCTTAGAGTTGTTCCAGCATGGTCTGGTGGGACCTAAGACATTCATTCATCCTCAGGGATCTCACAAGGTTTTTATGTCTTTGGGAGATTTTTTCTTTTAAGGGTCATATACTCAGGTGCAGTCGAAGCCTGCTTTTTGAGAGCAGCCAGATCCCTACGTTTAAAGAGCTTGGAATGGTATACTTTGGTATCTCCCAAATATCTACCCGGTTTGAAGTTAGCCTTATGACCTATCCTGCTAACCTTATAGGCGCAAGCCAATATAATGTTGTAATAAGAATCCTCAAAGCCTCTGTTCCCTGTCTTCCTGGGAGTAGTAGAAGTCGTATCGGCCAAAGATTCAGTGAGGAGATATTTAAACTGAGGGATAGTTTTCCTATTCTAAGAGACTGTCCTCCCTTGTTTGCTAATAGAGAGCCCCATAAGATCCGGTCTAAAATCGAAAGTAGGGGTAGAAACAGTCAGAGTGAATGAAAGAGGTATGTGATCTCCTAAGTCGGTATAAATGTGTTTAAGATAACTACATTTATTCCTAATCCCGTTTGCAATGTAAAAAAATCAATCCTAGAGCTATAGGTCCCTCTATGCCATGTGGTGTTAGAGACGGAGAAAGAAGGAGGGTGGTCCAACAGGGACAAGTCCCATTCCTCCAAGAAAAGATCCCATTGGATACCACGTTTAACATAAGGGTGAAGAATAGAAGGAATAGCCTCAATGTTATTTCATGATGCTCCGTCAGCACACAACGAGTTAGTCTCCTCCCAATACTATGGGCCTCATTACACGGATGGCGGTAGGGATTTACTGGTACCGGTAAAATACCGATACCAGTAAATCCCTACTGCCTTACTACGAGGTCCCTTTGCGGGTTGGGGGATTTAACGCCTGCTTTTTGCAGGCGTTAAAATCCAACCCGCTAAGGGACCTCGGAGCTAATTACGGCACCGCAAAATTGCGTTGCCGTAATTAGCGCCTTCCCCATTCCCATAGAGCCCTATGGGGCAGAAATGGGAATGGGGAAGGGCAATGGCAGAAGGGGGATTTACCGCCCCTCCAACCTTGGAATGGGGTGGTAAATCCCCTTTCCGGCAAGGCGGTGCCGGTATTGTACCGGCATGAGCCATGGCGCTAATAGCGCCATGGCTCACCGTCTACCGTGTAATGAGGCCCTATAAGTTTCCCATTGCCCATCTCATACCATTCACCAAGAACATTACTCAGGCCCGTTTCAATAGCTTCAAACTTGACCCTTAATGGGTTCCAATAGAGGTTAAGCAGCAGAATAGGCTGCAGACATTCTTCCAGATCCAGCTTAACCACCAGAAGCCATTCTTTACTGCATACAAATTCACATCTAAACCTCAAGTTGCAGTCGATCGCTACTACGAGTCCCCCCCCTAGGTCTCCCCCACCCCAACCCCCCGACCCCCAACCGCATAACAGCTGAACATGAAAGGGTATGGAAACCATCAATAACGGGGTGGACCAAAAGCATGGTTTCTTGAATCATGTATATACAAGGAAGGCCCCTGGGAGAAGAATTAGCCATAAATGTAGTCATATTTGCCCCCTACACACACATTCCATGAGATCACTTCGATCTCAATGGTGTCATGTGCACCCTGTTCCTTGTCTATTGTTTTTCAATGACTTAAGCACCGACTGGATCCAGGACCAATCTGGACCATTACTCCAAAGACTAGTGATTAATGTCAATGCTGTACTTGAGTCACATAAGGGGTTGAGATTGGACATCCCCACAGTCTCTGGTGGTTTAGTAGCAGATTCCTTAAAAGCAAGGAAGGTCTTAGCTTCAGCAACACTATAGAGTGCCACCAGCTCAAATCCCACCGACTCTGAGTTTTTCTCTTGACCTCTCGCCATATCCGCAACCATTTCAGAGTGGAAATTACTAACCATTCGAGAATTATAAGTGATGGGCAGTGACATAGCATCGATATCATCCGAAGTAAGCAATCGTAAGAGGGGGATCTTTTTAAAGATATTTAATAGATTGGTCCTATTTAGCCTTGTCGTTTTTGCATGTTTATTATTATCAATCCACCCAATTATTTTGCCCTTCTTGGCAGATGAGCTCAGTCCTAGAGGAACAGCCGCCTTAAGCTGATCCTGAAGGCCCAAAGAAGCACTGTCATTTGTAGGGCTAACCTCCTCAGACGTAGTAATTCTCTGGCAAATGTCACTCCTGGGTATATCCACTGAACCACCCACCAACGGCCCTATAGGTGGAGATCCCTCCCCATAAATAGGAGATGTAGCTAAAGGCTGCGAACCAATAGTTACCCGAGCATGTATTGTGGTAACAACCTTCCCAAAAGCAGTCATCTTGGTTTGTTTTGATTGGGGACGGTCAATTAAACTTTCCAACCATGCACTCCTGGTAGGATCCCACAGAGATGCTTGGGCCCTCCCTGATCCGTACACCGCCGCTCCATGCCAAATCATGTGGCACGGCCTGACATTCCAACTGTTCCTTAGAATTCAGACCTTCACCTCCTTGTGATGGCTTACAGGGGCTTATTGTTATGACTTGTTCCTCCTGCACGGGTATGTGCCGAAGAACCCTAAGATTAGAATTCCTCCCCTTGATTTTGGCCTCAGGCATGTTTTTTGGTTACTTAACAAATTTGGATTTCTTCTTATATTTTTTACCCATGGGAGCAGAGGACTTCGGTAGATCTGGAGTTTCATGGGTGGGAATAAGAGGAGACGTCCCCACGGTTAACACTTCAGCATCTTATTGTGAGTCTCCCCCGTCCATAAGCCCCATAGCCTCCACCAGGGTGAATGGACTGTCAGGAGCACAAATTACCTCTCCCACCTAATTTAATTCCTGGGGGTTCTGACAAAGAATCACAGGCTCCCCTCTCAAACCCCTAGTAGTAGAAGAGGATGCCCGCTCCCCAGAAATTAGAAATTCCAGTATCGTCGTGAGCTTGGCATCTAGAGTAGATAGTCTTGCATTGTATTAATCAGACAGCCCCTTATCCTCTGTAGGATTGTTATCATAAGGAGTTTTTCCATTGACAAGAACCTCCAAGAATGCCGTACGTGATACTAGTTCATTAAAAGCTGTTTGATGACCCACCAAAATCCCTCCCAGATTCTCCTGTGTCTCTCCCAAGGTCCTAAGTGCCAAATTCAAACTCACTTGCAAATTAGACAACAAGGGAGATATCAGCTCACTTTCACTTTTGTACAGCTGGACCCCCTCTAACATTTATGTCAACAATTGGGTAAGAACAGCCCAGGCACCAAGTTCTGGCAAACGAACCTTCGCGCAGACCTTGCGTCCGTCAGCCCCTCTCTTATGTCAGAGGGACATAGGACTTCACTTTGTTCCAATGCATCTAGGTCCCACCTAGGGGAAGTGTGATGTGCCCATATACCCAACCCATTCACCCTCTGTCTTCACTGGTTGGAATCTTTATGTTGGCTCCACAAGGCCCTCTGTATTCCCTGATTAGGTTCTTTATTACGACTCAGCGAGGGGCGATTACCACAGGGTCTAAAGGCTCTGTTTAGGCAAATAGAAACATCCTGGTTCGCACCCCCCTCAGACATACACTTTCTCTCCTTAATGCGATTAAATTCACCAACAATATAGGGCATATCTAAGTCTATTATTTCTTTCAGCAGATCCCCTGTAGCATCTGTAACTTGTTGAAATTAATGTTCAAGACAAACTCCCACCTGTAGCTGCTCCAAGGTAGTTGTTTTAGAGGTATCATTACCCTCATTCGTAAAAGCGGGGTTCTGTAGCTTTGTAAAGCACCCCGGTTTCGATGAGTAGTTGAATCCAGGTTTGCACCTAGATTCCTCACCGGACCCTCCGAATACAAAAACCTTCGAAGTGCCAGATGGGGGAACCACCTTCTAGGGCCGTGGTTTACTAATGGAAGTGCTTGAACCCCCACCGTTAAATGAGTTTATAAAACGCATAGAACTTCCAGCTCCCATCCTACCACTCAGATGTGCAACTTGCAATGGCGTAGAGGCATGAAATCTAACCACCCTTCTTAGAACAGGTAGGCATTCTTGCAAACATTCAGCATCAGTGAACTCGTGTGTACCCACAATAATATGGGAATTTCCCAATGTAGCTTCATCAGCATTGGTTACAGCATCAGTCAACTCATGTATGCCCCCAGTGATATGAGAGTTTCCCAATGTAGCTTCTTCAACATTGGTTTCAGGTGGAATATCTAGACACAGCTCGCCTTTATCTCATTCCAATAACACATCATTATCCAAGGCAACCTCAGTCCCACTGCCATCAAGCTAATTTGTCTCCCTTGTCCGTTTTGTGATCAAAGAGCTCATCATGCTCTGTGAAAGGTTTTTAGGTATGGGCTGTGACCCTTGTGATGATACTTTGGCCTTGATGCTGTTCATAGTGAGTGGCTAGGTAAATATAAAACTGAGCTCCTTATTACAGTTTTCTTCACTGGAGCCAAAGCCGCTTCTCAGGATAGACATAGATCACTAAGAACAGCACAAGAAATACAGCGGAAAATAAAAATAAAAGTAGCGGAAAAAATACAAGAACAAGAAACGTAACCTAAAAAAAAGGTTGCACTAAATCTAATAGGACAATGAGACTCAAAGGCCCATGGCCCGCATTCGCCTTATGTCAGATTATAAGTATCTCTCCAAACCCCTAAATCAGAAATCAGGATTAGTACAAATTGTCATAAGTTCAAAAAAGTGAGGCTCAAAGGCACAGGGCCCGCAGTCACCTCCTGTGAGCAAATATAACAGCTCAAGTTACTCGATCTCTTGAAAAGATTGTATAATAGATCCTGTAGCAGATTACTTTTCAATGAGAATAGTGAGGCTCAAAGGCACCAGGCCCCCAGTCTCCTCCCTTAAGCAATTATGTCAGTTCAGGATAGTAAATCACTTGAGAGTTCATATAACATACACCTCCCGTAACAAGTTAAATCGAAGCAAACTGTAACATTTCTCTTAAATGTCAATGTATCGCAAGGCTCAAAGGCACCAGGCCCGCAGACGCCTTGCGTAACTGACTCAATCACTTAAGCAGTGTCCAATGATCAATGTTCCGTGTACTGGCTCCAGATAGAGAAAAAAATAAAATAGATGTCGCACAACAGGGCTCCTCTCATGTGCGTCGCTTAAATGCACAGGGTATGGACGCAGATAGAAGCAGCACTTTCAGATCTATAGAGGCCGCAATAAAACATGTACAACTTGTAGCCAAGCCCCCGGAAACTCACAGCAATAAATCCAACAAGTCCATAGGTTGAAAGGCAGCGGGGCAGCGGGGCTAATGTAGCAGGGAAAGTACAAAGTAGAACTGCCTACGCTAAACAGGAACCGCACAAAGGGAGGATATTTTCACTCAGGGGGGCCCGGCAGAGAACGGCAACGAACGTGCAGACTTCAGACTGCTCGCCTAACTCTGCTCAACTCCGCTCCGCGGTCCTGAGAGTTTTTGATGTATTAGCTCCTCCTTACACCACAGCCACTGAAAAAAGATAAGCTCAGGCACCGACACAGACTGCTCGCCTAACTCTGCTCAACTTCGCTCCGCCGTCCTGAGAGTTTTTGATGTATTAGCTCCTCCTTACAGCACAGCCACTGAACAAAGACACAAGCTCAGGCACCGACATAGACTGCTCTCCTAACTCTGCTCAACAGTTTTCATTTGGTGGACCTTGCCTGTTTCGCTAACAGCTGACTAATTAAACAGTTTAGAGCAGTACCAACTCCTTTTTTAAAGCCTGGCTGATAAATGTCCTTGCATTGCTTTGCGGTGGCCCAAACAAACAGTTCCTTCAAAATAAAGGACGAAAATATCTTATACGATGAGTCTAACAAGAAGATTGGTCTGCAGTTATTATGATTTGTTCTGTCCCCTTTTTTAAAAATTAGTATTATGACAGCATCCCTCCATGAGGTAGGTATAAGGTGTAAGTGCATAATATTAGTGTACAATTCAAATAGTGCTCGCACCCATAGAGCAGGTGCCGCTTTTAGGGTAGCATTGGAGAGCCCATCTGAGCCGAGGGCATTAGAAATGTGACTTTTTTTGATCGCTCTCTGAATATTATCCACCCCAATATTCAGGCACGTCCAACCTTCAAAAACCTGTGTAGATAATACGCCTGCAACCATCTGTATGCCTCTCATACTCAATTGACCATGTAAGTTGCCAAAGTAGTCTTCCTTGATAGTGGTTGATACTTTGACCAATTTGCATATTGCTGTTTTTGTTTTCTCAACACTATCTCGCTGTCCTGGCTTCCCTCATATTCCTCTTCAATTCCTTATTTCTTAATTGCATCATCTTGTCAAATCTTTGGTAATAGGATTTCTTTTTTATTTCCCCATTTAGTTTCCTAAAAGAGGAGAAACTACTAAAAATCCCCTGAACCATCAGGACAAATTCCAATGGGGTTGCCCTGTCAAACCAGCCCTCATTGCAACAATCAACCCGCTCATTGAACTTGAGTGACAGTCTCCGGCTCCACAGCACCGCATGGTCCGTCTCTCTAATTTCCACCTTTAGCGGTTCCAAAGTGGTTGAATCCCTCCTAAAATTCCATGCTATCGTCAGCTCCAGGCGACTGTGATCACGGTTTTAGGAATAACTTCTAATGTCGTGCACAAGGGATGTAAATTCTCTGCAACAAAGATGTAGTTCAAGGTTGATTTCGTAGTTACATTTGCACAGGTATAACTTGGTGGCATAGCACCCATAATATTACCATTTAGTAAGAATACATTCCATATTTCATACTCATCTCGGATGTGTGCTCCTCTTTGTCTCTGCCTCTTTGAAATTGTGTCCTTCCTCCCATCAATATAGTGTTCTGGGTTTAGACATTCAATATTTAGGTCAGCCATCAGAATAATTGAAGCACCTTCATCAGGTATGTGGGTTGTTAATGCGTCAGATATTGCCTTTAGGAAATATTCCAAACCCATAGAGAGGAGTTTAAAATACACATAAATTATTATGGACACCCTGTTACATGACCTCTGTTAGTCCCAGCCCTTCAAAAGAACTGCCAGTAGATCTTTTCTATTGAATTCTAACTTCTCCATTGACAGGTCCATATTATGCCTTAAAACACATAAAAGACCCCCAAAAAGTCTGCCTTTGACCCCCCCACCTGTTGGCCGGTTTAAAACCTACAAAGAAGCCGTCCAGAACTGGGGGGTCAATCAACCAAATCTCCTTTACGGAAATAAAATCATAATTGGCTTTTAGTACGCTGTTACTGAACCAAGTGCTTGAAACCCTGGGTATTCCAGGAGGCCACCCTTACGTTGGTACTTCAATTTATGGTTTGAGTCGCATTCCCATGCAGGGTGTTTAGAATACGGGACCAATCCCAAACTGCTGTTATCGAATTTTCCCTGGGGAGATTGGAATCAACCCTATTTATCTTGAGTATCCCATAATTCAGCCCTGATTTCACACACATTACCAAAGGCTCTCATGAAATAGGCAAAGTTTACACGAAGGTGCTGTTGATGGCCAATCCTGACCCCTAGTTTCCAAATTTTCTCTGAGCTCTGAGAAACCTGAGGGTATCCTCACACGGACTCAGGTGACCAGGGAAAGGCCATCGCTTTTGGATCCTGACCCTGTGGGTGGAGAAGCAAGGGAGGATCACCTGGATGGGAGGGTCTTTGGGGATCGGGTAGAGGATATCCGCAGGCGAGACATGGTATCCCCCTTTCCCTTATGAAGACTAGCCCAACCCTCCCACGGCCTTTATGGGCTATTGTAACACATCTCCCCACATTTTGCATTTTTCAAGCCACTATTGTACTGGGATGAGGAAGAGGCACCTAAGAGTGGTGAACACTAGTAAGTAATTTCACCACTCTAGTACTGAGACAAAGAAGAGGCCTCCTAAGTATTGTAAAGATCTATGGTCAGGCAATTGGACTAAATGACCACCACCTGTGTCACTTAGGAAGCCCAACGGATATAAAAGGCAGGCTTTTCCCAAGAAGAGAGGTTGCACAGCAAGCTGGAGCATGGAGCCGGATAGAGCTGGAAGCTGGTGAACTAAAGTGACTGGAGCGGGAGACGCAAGTGCGTGAAGCAGTGTCGGGAAAGGACCAGAGACGCCAGGGCCGGAAGCAGTCTCAGAAAAGGTTGGTATGTCCTGTGTACCTTCCGTGTCGGACCCAAGCAGGAACTGTGGGTCGCCGAAGCACTCCGGTCATCGCAGACCAGTGGGAGAGTGAGCATCACTCTACCCAAACTCCGTGAGAGAAGAGCAGAGACCATGGAAGCTGGGAGGGCACAGCAATGAAATGGAACAAAGTTGGCAGGAGCTGCCGCCTGAGGCCGGTGAGTGCAGATGGTAAACACTCATACCGGGGCGCTCCGAAAACCTGCAATAAGCTTTTCTTGAATGTCAAATGTTGTGAAAACAGTCTTAAGCACTTTTTAATACTGAAACGAGTGCTTATAATGAATTGAAGATAGTTTCAAGGGTGAAACAGATAGGTTTTGAATAACGAACAAACTGAAAGCATTATTGAATACCATACAGAACTAAAGCAACATGTAAGTATGATTGAATAAGCATTTTGAATGTGCACAGAGACAAACCAAATAATGAGAATGTTTTGAATCGAACAAAAGCAATGTTGTGCAGGTCGCAAATACCATAAACAAGTGTTGGCAAAGCAAGTTGATTGAAATACAAGTGTTGGCAAAGCAAGTAAAATCCCAAGAAGGATGTGAAGAGAAGAAAAACAAGTATTGACACAAGCTAAGTGGTCAAGGAACTATGGGTAAAGAGGAAACCTATATTGGCAAGAGCCAGATAAGTCTCAAAAGCATAAACAAGTGAATGGTGACCAAGGTAGCCACTGTAAAGTGTTGGAAGAAGATCATTCTAATACAAGAAATACTTTTCACTGTCAATGGAAAACAGTGGACAATTGTTATTAAAGCAGATGGAAAAGGGGTATCGGTTGCGTGACCTGTGATGGGTGGGCCGTGTGGTCTGTCAACTGCGCCTAGACAGAGTGCCCTGCATGAAAAGCAAATGAAAGGAGGAATTAGGAGTGGTAATAACAAGAGGAGCAAGTCAATGAAAATACACGTGGAAAGACTTGTGTTGTAACAGACGTTTGTTGGTGAACCAGAGAAATTACCCAGAATAAGAGGGTTGGGGAGAATCCCAATCCTTTGAGAACTATTTTGTTTTGAAATTTGAGAACTGTTGCGTTTTAAACTGTGAGCCTTCTATCTTGGACTTTGGAAAGGGAACCCCAAGCCTTTGTGTAACTGTCTTGGACTTGGGGAATGGAACCCCAAGACTTTGTGGAACTATCTTGAACTTGGAGAAGGGAACCCTGAGAGTTTTGTTGAACTGCTGTAAACTTGGAAGGGGATCTGAGCAGTAAGCCAGGGGCTGGGAGAAGCTCAGAATGTTGTTTGGAACACTATTTTATTGCTGACAACCCTACACATTGTTTAGCTTTAGTTGTGAGGGCAAGTAAAAGTTTTGGACACAGACAGACTTTTAAGTTGAACTCTTTAACTCAGACTTTACTTAGTTTTGTTAGGTAGGGAAATCCCAACTTAGCTTAGGGCAAGTTAGGCCTTCATCCATCCTGACATTTAAGTTAAATAAAACAAGTTTGTTTGAACTTTGAATCTGTTGTCTGTGTCTTGCTTCATGATGCCTTCACTGCTCCTTACCCATCTGATTTAGTGCATCTACTTCAGACAAAATGTAGTTTTCGAATCAAGCTTGACAAGAAGCCCAATTTAATTACAGCCACACGTTCATTGTCAAAGAATTCCACCCTCGACAAGTCACTTGAGGAAATCAATGACATATTTGGTAACTCCGGTAACAGTGCCAGAATGTATTGCCTATTTAGGGTCAAAATACCCTTAACTGTGAATTTACATTCAAGGTATAAATAATACAGTAATTGCCCCCTGTGAAAAACCTCATGGTTTTTCCCTTCCCACTCCCGGGAGATCCTCTAAACAAGTGGCCTGGGGAGGGCCATCACTTTTGGATCCCGACCCTGGGGGAAGACTAGCGAGGGAGGATCACCTGGGTAGGTGGTCCTGTGGAATTGGGGAGGGATTACCCAAAGGTGAAACATGGTATCCCCCCTTTTCAAACACCTCACTACCCGACATTGCCTCAGCCTATATGGCTTACTGTTCCCCAGACACCCACTTTCCCCATTCCTTTAACGAATGGATTGAGACGAGGAAGAGCAGCATTTCACCAATATACTCTGCCTTTCCAAAACACCATGGTCCCATTAAAACTACACTCAGAGGCACTCCAATATTTTCATGAATGTACCACTAACAAAGATTGTATCCACCTGAAGCCTGTTAATACTCCACAGGTGTATAAAATGAATAGCTGCAAGCAACAGAATGAACAATTTGAAGCCCAAGAAGGAACCCGAGTCAGAGAACGAGCTAACTTGCAACTGGGAAAGTCTGAGCACCTTGAGGGTCGCTGTCTGAGAGCAGAGCGCTGAGACACTGAGAGCCCATGGTTTGAGAAGGCTAGAGAAAACGTGGTGAGGGAGCAATGTCTCCAACGATCCAGAAGGAGTTTGCGTGGCATGCTGATCTCTGATGGTAAGTCCTTGATGATGTGCTCGTTCCCCTGGGCCAGCGAGGCAGCCCAGCAGTGTCTGAGGGGCAGGTGAGGAGCCCCCGATATCGACACAACATAACCAAAAAAGCTATGTTGAAGTAATCACAACCAGTGAGTTCAAAGTGAGATGGGAGCCTGGTTGGTGAAAGACGAGAAGCGCAAGAGATAATTGGTTGCAAAAGAAGACAAGCGTAGGATGAAAGATGCGCTGAAGAGAACACTTCATGTGAACTGTAAGGTGAAAGCAATAATTGTGAAAGCGAAGGAAACAAAGTAACGGAGTGATCGCGTGTACGTTTACACATTGTCGAATGACTGTTGAAATTGAATCACTCTCTGAAAGTGCAGGGGAGCTGTGCGAAGCTCAAAGTAGGAGAAAAATAGAAAGCATGAGAGGGGAGCTCCGTGAATTAGGAAGAGCGAGCTGAAAGCCCAAAAGAAGCTAAAGGGTGCCGGGGGCAGGACCCTGTTTGTGAACTGTGATCAAAGCAAAAGTGCCGAGGGGGCATGATCTCATGTTACCAAGGTATCAGAGTGGTCTGACACAGGGCTGAGTAAAACTGTGCGCTCTCGAAAGTCTCTGATATGAAGAAATGTTGAGTTGTTGAGAACTGTTGGGGAAGGGAACCCTGTTTGTGAACAAGAGAATCTGATGTGAAGAGAAACCATTGAACTGACAAGTTGTTGTAGGGGAAGGTAATCCCCTGATGAAACTTGAGCAAGAGAGTCTTGTGAAAGCAAAATATTGTGAACAGTGAAATTCCTGAGAGAAGGTGACGAGAAGGGCTTCGAAGTCTGTGGAGAAAGAAAGCCCTTAGCAACCTGAAGGAACTTTGTGTGAACTATTTGAACCCAAGGAACTTATATTATTGGAAAAAACTAAGATTGAAAATAAAATGTTCTTTTGGAGCAGTTTTTTCTGTTCCTCCTGCGAGAGTGCATGTTGTCTTAACCAGTTGTGACTGAGGAAAAGCAAAGACTAAAATAACATAAATAATTGTGAAGATAATTCTTCATGTGAACCACATTTGAAGTTCCTGGTATAAGGCACTGTGCGTCATGCCTACAGTTAAAAAAACATGTCTAATTATTCATAGTCCTTTTATTGATACCAAACAGTGATTTCATTGATTTGATTTATTATTTTTAAGTGGCACTTATATGGTCCATAGGCAACAGTTGCTTTTAATATTTTCAGCATTTCTAGCCCACAACAAACGCCAACTAGCCGGTCTATTGCCCAAAGAATGAGTGCTAAATGAATAGAGGTTAGATTTGATTGAAAAGCTGGGTTTTTTAACAATCCTTTTAAGGTCAAATGTTCACGGATGATGCATATCTCGAGCATAAAATGGTTGCATGACCTTGATGCAAAAAAGGTGACATAGCTTCCTAATTTGTAAAAGTAAGGGCATGGTAGAGGTTTTCCTGAAGATGAGCGAAGGCTGCTAGTATTTGGGTGGGGCAGGACATCCAGATTTGTGGAAGTCACATTGTGTGATGCACAGGAATTTTGATTGAATACACCTAACGACTAGTGGCCAACAAAGCAAAGAAAATGTTGAAAAGATACAACTTGTAAGCAATGTTCCCTCTAATTATTTAGCTCTATGTGCGAAAACTGGTTTGCTGTTGTGCGCACATTATTTTCCATGTGCGCAACTGACTAATGAGGTAAGCCACTTTGTGAGCGTGCGTATGTAGTGAACTACCATCGCAGAAGAGAGTTTGGAAAGTAATTTCCTCTTCCCAGCCACTTCAATTCTTGACAAATCTTACTACGCTTTTACAAACACAAAGGCTAAAAATAGAATGTTATATGTGATTAAACAGAAAACTCAACCAGTCCAAGACTTGAACATCTGCCACAGTACCTTGCAAATGTTTTATGCCACTGGAAAATCACTCATGTGTACTACAAACCACAAATATACCTCGTCATAAACTGATGTGGCTGCCAAGAAATTCAGACAGGAGTTCAAGTGTCACTTTAATGAAGTAATTCAAGGGCCAGGAGAACATGCGTCTAATAATTTGTGTAAGGATCAGAATAGCTGCACCTCAGAATATGATGATCAAATATTCCTGTGCCTCTGCTTGCTATCCACATTACATTGTCCTTTGGGTATTGATAACACTAGCCTTACAGCCAAGAGACATATACACCATCCATTTTTACTCCCTAAATATGAAAATGTGCCCACCAAAAACGAGAAAAAAATGAACATTTTGTTTCATCAACCCAAAAAGCTCCACTGATATTTTGTCTATCCTTTAGCAAACGAGCAACACATTTCCTTCAGTGTACTGCCGAAACATCTGACTTGCTTTTTTTTAATTTTCTGCTTTGATCATCACCCGCGAGAAGTGATGACCTGTGTTCTTCCACTCTTACCCTTCCCCGGCCCCTGTGGTTGCCTACAATATGAGTTGATAGAGCACTGTAAAACGTGAGGGATTGTAGTAGTAAGCACTCACTGGGATATATGCAGAGCCACAATACTTTGCAAGCAAGGCATATTTAATGCCTCAACATATTATGTGCATTTTAAGATGCCATTACTCTGCATGTACGCAATTCTTTTGCAGCGCATACAAGATTGTTTGCAACATACCCCACACTTATATCATTGTGTAGGATTACACAGTGCTCAGTGAAACTGTTTTTTGCATAGCAGCGAGTTACCATATAATGTATGATGGTCTATGCCTAAAGGAACTCTGAACACTTGGAAACGAGGTAGATTGTGTGAAATCATTCTCCTGTCTGACTATCCGGTGCCCTGATAATATGGACGGGTAATCCCAGGCATAGTTCATACCCATTATCCCTTGTCGGCAAAGTAAATGATATTGCAATGTAGCTCTCTACTTATAGGGTAATGTTATTAATGTTAAAGTAGGAGCCGCTGAGCATCACATTTGTCTCCTAAAAATCCTTACAGGGCAAATTAATATTTTAGTTTTATAATGTGTTCACTAGCAAGGGCGCCCCTTCAAAGCACTTGCCTCACATATGTACAAAGAAGAGGAAGTATGGGATAAGGTTACACATCCAGGTAGCCTGCTTATTTACAGTCAGTATCCGATATTTTAGCTGGTAGTTAGATTGTATTGTGCTTTTGGTAAGGCACAATGAGTAACAGAAATTCTGGCACTTGAATGTTATTCCTGTTATTCATATCATTCATATTACAACAAACATAAAACCATATCATATCAAGCCAACCATGCCATATCATATCAAGTGGATGTAGGTACACATCTGTTAACCTTTCGCAGAGCCAAGAGAGGAGAAGTCAAGGTTGTCCGGTACTATCTTAATGTGCTCTGGGGCAGAAGTTCATAAGGTCAAAGTGTGGTAGAATCGAGTTTAGGAGTCATAGGTGGGGAGGGAACATTATTTGGTTAATGTGTGCAGGCATATCTTGGTTAGATTCTTCAGTTAATGGAGCCAGTTTTTCATATTAGTTTTAACCTCATGTGTGTATTTTGCTGTTAGGGATTTTAGGTGTTTACGGTCACCCTTGCATAGTAGCGTAATGCAAATTAGCAGAATATCAAGACTAGTTGCTTATTTTAAGAGAAAGCTAATTTCAATTTATTGCCGTGGCTTGTGCTTTATTACATGTTTTTGAATATGTGTGAATTGTCTGTGTGCGCTGCTAAAAATCTTCTGAGCGGCACCCAGAAGGAAGCTGGGCAAGCGCACATGCGCACAGCTTAGTGGGAACACTGCTTGTAAGGTAAATCCACAAAATAGGATAAAGAAGCTGCTACCTTGATTAAAGGTATAGCTTCCTCAGTATGCTATTTGAATATTGAGAAAATAATTTGCTACTGGACGTGTGACATGCTTTTCTATTGTCTCACAGGCACTGGATAAGATGGAGGGCGAGTGGGAGAATATCCTATTCAGTGTGCTGCCATACAAGGAAACAGGAACTTACATCTTGAAGAGTCCTGATGAAGCTTCACAGTTACTGGATGACCATATTGTGATGACCCAGAGCATGTCATTTTCCCCTTTCAAGAAGCCTTTTGAAGTGAGGATTAGTACCTGGGAAGGCAAACTCCGGATGACACAGGTAAGGTGATGTGGAGGTAGCGGGCAGAATATGTCCACAGATATACCAACCTATTTTTCTAATCACAATGATCTTTAAAGTTCAACCGCGAGCTCGCCTTGGAAGAATTCCATCAGCAAATCCTGGAAGAATAGATGACCTCGGTTTGTGTTATTCCCTTTTATTGTGTGACATCGTCATCATCATTTGGTAGCATCTAAGAGGGAGATTAATGCACAAACAGGGAGAATTCACTAGAGATGGGGAATTTTATATGCAAGAATGTTTTAAAATATCTTTTATTAGAATTTACAATCATTTGGTATGCTCCTGGGCTTGCATTGTAGTAAGGGTTACTTTAGGAGTGAGAAATTCTAAAAATGTCAACCTGATTTTCCAATAAATGCTGAACTGTGAGTTTTTGAAATTGATGTACCATAAAAGTTTCAAATCCTATCTGTAAATGTTTGAATGCCATGTTTTGATTTTCTTCATGCTACTCCTTTTACAGAAAGACACAGAATAGTAGGACACAAAGCTAATATTTAATATTTCTTCACTTTGATGTGGCTTTGTGGTGATGGTAAGGTGCCTTATACATCACTCAAATAAATGTTAAGATCGCCTCCACATAGTAAGACTATGGTTTTCAAGGGATTATCCTTTAAGAAAATGTAATAGCTCCCCTTAGAGCTATTACATTTTCAAATAATTGTCATCAATGACAATGTTAAAAAAATAACCTAGTATTTTCTGAGGCGTGTACTGAGTTCAGATGTATTTATTTTGCGTGAATTCCTTCCACCCGTCGATTCATCATCTCAAAAATTTCTTCTAGACCCAATTTTCCGTCTTCAGAATCTTTTTCAACCCACCAAGGGGGTACTGCAGCTCTTCATCAGCTCTCGTCTACATTGTTGGGTGGGGCCCATGACTGTGGATGTGCCATCATTGGTGGTATATATTGATCTGTCTTCTCAAAGCCAATGTTGGTATCAGATCCACACCAGCATTGTGTTTGGTGCTTGGGCCCAGATCATGACACTGAGGAGTGCATCTCTTGCCAATCCATTCACTGTAAGGCCGTTGGGGAGAATGTCACCACTTTTCGCATGACTGGAAACCTCTAATAAGACTCTGGCCCCATTTTAATCTTTGAATTCTAAAGGAAAAAAAGCATGGCTAATCATAAAGGAAGCAAGTCCCAGCCCTGTGACAAAGGCATGAAAAAAGGACAAAAAGAAAAAATAAGCACAGGAGATTTAATTCCCAGAGTTGGTCTTCCTACAGACACAACTCTTCTTTGACATCTAATAAACAACTCCATCACATCTGGACACAGGAGTCAGCCTCAGAGTAAGTGCAATCAGAGAGTACAGTATTCCCATTGTTTTTTGGTACCATCCTTCATCTGCTGATGCTAGCATTTTATTTGTGTTACAACAAGTTCAAGATGGGCACTCCTGCCCATATCCTTTACTTCCTGAACCTTCAGGACTGGCTGGTATCCCTGGACCTTCAGGACATATATCATTAGCCCTGCAGACCTGTAGGTTTGCCATTCATCAGCCCAGGGCTTTCATCATGCTGCTGGCTGTGGTTGCCACTCA
The DNA here is from genome assembly GCF_040938575.1 of Ambystoma mexicanum. Classification (NCBI taxonomy): domain Eukaryota; kingdom Metazoa; phylum Chordata; class Amphibia; order Caudata; family Ambystomatidae; genus Ambystoma; species Ambystoma mexicanum. Next base: position 548,085,824 of record NC_090923.1, read on the forward strand.
TCTCGGGAGAAACAAGATTTTTTTTGTTTTTGTTTTTTGTATTTTTTTGGCATGCTTACCCAAGTCACCTTTATTTTCATTTTGTTTAAACAGCTTCTCAGCATCATGTGCATTTACGTGTCTTTACCACTGCCATCTACCAACCCTCCCCCCTTAACTCAAGCCTACTCCACTGCCCCTTCAATGTCAATTGTCATTCCTACAGGGCACTACCCCTTCACTGCTCCCAGAGGTGTCGTGTTCGCTTGGACTGGCCTGGGTGGACCCCGACAGTGTGGACACAAGTTGTCTCCATGCTATCAGTGATCCCACTTCGTCCTCCTACCCCCTGTTGGCCGCATCATACCATACTACCGTTTCCGCTTCAGCCCATTTTAGTAGATCTTGCCACCACACCTCTATCCTAGGTCTATGGCGCACTTTCCAACCCATAGCTATTCTACGTTTGGCCAGAATGTAGGCCAAATCCTTAAGTTTGCACACATGTTTCAGGTTACATGGTGTGGTGAATCCTCCTACCATGCATGCCCACACGGATTCCACCTCTAGCTTAATTCCTTTCTCAGTTAAGCAGTGGTTGACTTCACCCCAGAATTTCGCCACCTCCGGGCATGCCCAGAACATGTGCATCATCCCTGCATTCACCTACCCGCATTTAGGGCATGTTTGTGTCTCTGTGCTCATGAATCGGGCGATCTTTTGAGGCGTCCTGTATGCCCTGTGGGTTACATATAGCTGGATCTGTTGTAGTCTTGCGTTCCTGGACACCTTTTTATGGTATGTTTGTGCTTTTTCCCATTGCCCATCATGCATAGGTTCCCCCGCGTACTCCTCCCACTCCTGTCTCAGCTGGGACACTTCCTTTCCCACCCTGGGCATCACCAGTTCATAGATCCGGGATATCTCATGCCCCCCTTCCGAGATGTCATATATCATTTCTATGCCCGTATCTGGTTGTTCTAGTTCTGTTTCGGACCATGTCTCTCTCACCCATCTTACCTATCTGGTGTAGGTGATATATTGCCCGGGGTGTACTCCGGTTTCTTGGACTAACATTTGGAATTCGAGTACCTTCCCATCTCGCCACACATCTCCCAATGTTGCTATGCCTACCGGTTCCCAATGTTTATGAATCGTCTTTCTTAGTTGCTCATCCACTCCCCGCAGCGCCACTAGCGGCACTTGAGGGGAGCACGGGGTCGGGTTATCCATAGCCTGACATGCCTTGCGCCATGTCTTCCAGCCCAATTCCAGCAGCCTCAATCGCCCTTTTAACTCTGATTTGGGTAGCCATATCAGTTCTTTCAGGAAAAAAGGGGCGCATTCATCCCTCAACAGTCTGGATTCTGCTGTTGTATCTTCCGTTAGCCACTTAGCTACATACTGTAGCAGCCCGGCCAGATGGTATATCTCAAAGTTATGCAAATGTATGCCCCCTTTATCATACGTGTTTTGTAGTTTCCATAGGGCAATCCTATTTCTGGTATTGTGCCAAATAAAGCCTCTACATTAGCTCTGAAGTTTACCAAAAAAATGTCTGGGCAACATGTATGGGATATTTACAAAAAAGTGTAACAGCCTAGGCAATACCACCATCTTCAACAATGCCACCCTCCCCACCATGGCTAGGGGAGTTTAGCCCAGAACCTCATGCTGTATTCAATGTTTGTTACTGCTTTCTCTGTGTTATGTTTGTGTTCATCTTCTACCGCGTGATATATATCGATCCCCAAGTATCTAAACGTTCTGGTCACCCAGGGTATCTGTACAACTGGTAGGTTTTCTTATGGGATTCCTTTGTATCTCCCTAGGGGAAATATACACTTCTTTTTGGGGTTGACCACTATGCCGGAGAGTAACGCATATCGCTCCATCACTTCGAAAATATATTGCAGGTTTTCCTCCAGGTACCTTAGGTACAGCAGCACGTCGTATGCATACAATGATATTAGGTGCGGCCCCCCCTTGTATTGTTGTCTTAGATCGCTAAAGGTTCTAGTGCTAGGATGTACAGCATCGGAGACCATGGGCAACCTTGTCTAGTTCCTCTGCTGAGTTGCTATTTGTCTGAAATAATCGCTCCCGTTTTGACTCTGACTAGTGGCAAGCTATACAACAGTTTCACCCACCTCAGATACCTGGGCTCCATTCCATATTCCTTCCAGGCCGCCATCAGCCAGGGCCATCTTACAGAGTCAAAGGCTATTGCAGGCTATTTCAGAGGCGTTGCCTTCTGCCTGTTCTATGACGCGGTGGATCGTTCTATGGTTATCGGATATACTTCTACTCGGAAAGTATCAAGTCTGATCAGGGTGTATATATTTGCTTATGACCAGTTTAAGTCTGTTTGCCAGCACCGTTGTGAGGATTTTACTATCTTGGTTTAGCATAGATAGCGGTCTTTACGACCCGCAGTCTGTGCTTGGCTTATTAGGTTTGAGAAGCGGAATGATTATTGCCTCCCTCAGAGATTCCGGTAGTCTCCCTGTCTTGAAAGCCTCATTTAGCATTGCCAATAACGGGAGAGCACCTCCAGCCTGTATGTTTTGTAAAACTTGCTAGGGAGCCCATCCGCCCCTGGGGCTTTGCTAGTGGGTAATTGTTTGACCACTGTTTCTGGCTCCTCTAATGTAATTGGGGCGTCTAGGTTCGCTCTCTCTTCTACACTTAGTTTAGGTAACCCGATATCCTCTAATGTCTTCCTGATCTCCTGCTCTTCTGTCCCCCCAGCGTCTTCGTATAGGTGTTGATAGAATTTAAGAAATCCCCCATTTACGCTCTCTTGGGTATCCCATATTTGGCCATTTTCTCCCTTTATCTCTCTTATCGCTAATCTGGGCGTCTCATTTATATATAGCCATTCCAGCGGCCTCCCCGGTTTATCCCCCATACATGTTGTCTTTCTATGTATTTCTTATAGTTTAGGTTACATAGTCTTTCCCAGTACCCACCACATTCTTGTTGTAGTTGGCTCATAGTTTCAGCGTCCTCCTGTGAGATATCTGCTTTACCCATGATTACTTCTAGTTTCCTTTCTGCTTCTTGTAACTCATGTGTTATGCCCCCTTGGAGCCCTTTGGATTTGGATATAGCTGCACGCCTCACCACCACCTTAAACGCCTCCCACAGACTACCCTCTGATGCTACGCTGCCGGTGTTATCCCCAGAATATTCTATTATTTCCTCCCTCAGGTCCTCTCTGAATGCTGTGTCTTTCAGTGCTTCAGCTCTAAGCCTCCACTTTGGGATCTTAGCTCTGGGGGGCTGGTGTTGCCATGTTAGGACTAAAGGTGAGTGGTCCGATAATACCCTTGCTTTATATTCCGACCTCACCATCTCTATGTGTTGATGATGCACAATTCTCTGTTTTCCAGCATTCCCTGTATCACCACCCTCCTCCCGTCCGGCTCCACTGTGGCCTGCAACAGCTGAAAGGGTACATGTGGCGCGACCCAGGTAATTACCCCCCTGGCATATGCCGAATACGTTGCTCCAATAGTGGACCCCTCCATTTTTTCTTTATCACCTCCTGTTTCTCTTTTGTGAGGCGAGTTTCCTGTAATAAGGCTATGTCTATTTTTTGCCTCCTCAGGTACATCATGATCTTGTTCCTCTTCAAGTAGCTGTTGAGTCCCATGACGTTCCAGGTCGCTACTCTAAGGTCTCCCATCTTCATCCATATACCGTCCCACCACCGTCCTCCCTTGTCCTCCGCCCAATGCGCTGTAGCGCGTGGATGCAAGCTCGTTCCCTAACAATTTTCACTGCAAACTCCCCAACTCCCCCCGACCCCTCGTCCTCCCTGTCCCCATCTGTTGCCCAGCTCCATCCCTGGATCTCAAGCTATCCTGCATTTAGTCCTACTCTGGCTATGCCGGTACTAGGAACACAGCAGGGGGTTGCCGCACTACTGGCAACCACACTAATCTATCTAATGGGGTATGATAGTTCAGGCCGTCTGAATCCTCCGCTCCACTGGTCGGCCATCTTGCTTAAGCATATATGCGGGACCCTCATAAATCCATTCACCAGCCTTACTCCCTGCTTCTATCAATTCTGGCCCCAGTTGGGTGCGCAATGTGCCGCTTTCCTCCACTCGGCAGCTCTACATTTCAGAGAGTGAATTCGGCACAACTGTTTTTGCTTTATGTCCTGCTTTGCAGCTTCAATTTCAGCAGGTCTGCGGTGCGCACCCCCGAGTCAAGCTATTTCGAGCGGGTCATGCGTTTCGCAGTATGGCTTTGTGCTGCACGTACCTCAGGGTTGCGCCTTCGTACAGCGTGTTGCGTGGGCCGGCTTTCACTTTCTTTCCGCGAGCATGCCCTGGTGCTGCACGTCTGTCCTTCCGAGTGGGCACCTCACCATTCTCTTTTCCTTATTATCTTCTTATGCTTACAGCATTGCCATGTCTTGCGCCTAGGTGTCGGTCCGTTCGGGTTCTTTGTTCAGCGGGGCAGCCATTTTAGCTGTGCACTGGTGAAGACCCCGCGGCTCGACCTTTTGCAAATATCTCCGATCTAATCTGATTCCAATCTAGCACGCTGTGTTCAGCTCGCTTTCCCACAGCCTCCCCTCATTTTGGGGGCCGTTTGCATTGAGTTTGCCGGGCGGGCATGTAAAGGATTCTTCAGGATCATCAGTAGGTCCGAAGCCACCCAACCTCTCACATGGCTAGTTAGCCACGCCTCCCTCAGGAGAAACAAGATTCATGTCTTTCACTACTCGCCTGTTCTCTAGGGTCTGTCTCCAACCTCTTGTACCAGACATGCCATCTGCTACACAGCTTGGGATTTTCTTTCAACTTCAAAAAGTCCTAAATCAACCTTCTCAAACCTTCTTGTTTGTTCAACACCTGAGCACCAGTTCATCAACATCCTCCAGACAGTTCAATATGTTAATTCCCAGACTTGGATCCTAGTTTCAGCTTTTCTCCACTTTCTCAGTTCCTGGACTCTTGCATCGTTCTGGTGCTAGGATGCTCATAACACTTAAGGCCACTCCAGTGGCTTATGTGCTGTCAATGTTGTCACTTCGGGGACAATCTGACAGACATCATGCACGTCTAGAAAAAGGTGTCCCAGGACCTCATGTGGCCCTCACACACCTTGCAAAGGAAGAAAACATTTTGGCACACTTGACCTCAGGTCAGACCTCACAGCCATCTCATTGAAGGACTGGAGAGCTCACCTGGATGATCTGATGGCGAAGGGACAGTTGTCTCATATGCAAGTAAATCACAACATCAAATACTTGGAACTTAGTACCATCGGAGTGGGACCTTGTGCCTTTCTTCTCTCTGTGCAGGGCAGGTGTGTCCAGATTGGAATGGACAGACAACACCATGTTGTGCATTACCTCAACAAGAGAGCCAGTGTAGGCTCACTACTTCTGTGCACAGTGGCAATGAGACTGCCATTCTGGGAACGGGAGAACAACATCTCCCTGATGGCAGCCCGTTTGGCAGGGATGGATAATTTTGCTTTGGGTGCTCTGATCAGACACTTGTCAATCTACCACTACTGAGAACTGTGTCCAGAGCTTTTGGACAGGATCTTCACCTCTATAGGGACCCCACAGGTTGACCTCTTTGCCCCAAGTATCTACCTAAAGTGGGAGTCCTGCTACAAGGAATTTCCACCAAAGGACACCCATTGATTGGACAGTGGAATTGCAATCTTCTCTGTGTTCCTCCGATTCCCGTCATCCATTTGGTTCCCAGGAGATTGTAGAGGTTGGGGTTCACCTGGGCTAAGAGGATATGGTGCACACAACTTCTGGAAATGTTAATCTGTCAGCCCTGGTACCTCCCTGTGGTAGTGGATTTGTTCTCCCAGTCAGACAGCAGAGACGTTTATCCAAGCCGGGGCTGTCTCTACCTTCAATGTGTGCTGTGAGAAAACAGGTAGGACCTGTCTGATTAGGTCCTGGGCCTACACTTTTGTACCAGGCAGCTGCAGATAGCTTATGTTTTCCAGGTGATACAGGGAGAAGATTCGGAACCCCTCATCTAGCACAACCTCCGTTGTACTCCATTTTCTGCTTCCTCTAATACAGGGAGCCCTTCAGATTGGCATTGTGTAAGGAGTGCTTGGTGGCAATTTCAGTCCTTAGAAAGAACAAAATCTGAACAGGGTTCCTTCTTTGGTGATGAATATCTGTTGCTGTGAGGAGAGCCAGGTCTGTGAAATAGAAGATGGATCACAGAAGCAAGGGGACATAGGGAGCCGTTTCATAGGGAGCAAGGGAACAAAGTGAGGTGGTTTTAATGTGCACAGCAAAAAGCCATACAGCCGATGGTTGCAGAAAGCATTTGGAGAGAAAGCAACTGTTTGGAGATGCAGAGCGCATCCAGAGTGCAGTAGGCTGCTGAGATACAGATGGACAACAGTCCATGTGATATTCAACATTTGCGTACCAGTCTACTGAACTCAAGGTCCGGAGCTGTGGGGAGCCGAGTGTTGTGAATGCTATCCCACCGTATTCGTTTTAAAATGATTAAGCAGCATGTTGGTTGCGGTTTCTCTGCTTCTGAGTACAGAAAGAAATGGGCATAACTAAGTTTATTGGGCGAAGCAGGCTACATATACACCATCCATCACATTGCATGCAGAGTCATGGGCACCAACGTTGGTGAGCGAAGCTGCATTGCACCCCCTGGTAGATGAACATTTTTACAAAGGAGTAATCCAGAATGAATATTACAGAAGTCATCTATTCAACTCCATTTAGCTTTCCAGTCTTTGTTAGGATTAGTCTCTTGAAATATTTTTAAAAGGCAGTGTCTTCATATCTAATTTTAGTTTTTTTCAGTTCTCAAGGCATGACTAGTTTGTGTTCTGCAAGTGGCGGAACTCAACTGTTTCAAATGTACAGATATGTAAATAGTTCACATGCACTGATTTGGGAAAGGACTAGGCACACAACTCACTAAAGATTTCTGTTACTACACAATTCAGTCTTCATACCATTGCTGTTGATTGCTGAAGTATCTGGATTACGATGCTGATAATGCAGCTCTTCTCTATGCTTTGTAATATTTTCCTTGCTTCTGTATTGGGCTTACTGTTCCCTTCACTTTAACTTGTTCATATGGTTGAATGAATGCTTTGCTATTTGATCCACTTTTACTTGTTAACGCTCAGAATGGGCTTACTTTGATTCAAAGAGCTTGCACTCTTAATGCTTTTAAATGGGTTAATACATTTTCCGTTGATGCCATTGTCTTTTTTTGCACTTGTCCACTTGGCTTACATAGTGTCTTTTCGCTCATTAGAGTGACTGAACTTCAATTGTAATAAAGCAATATTTCCTTTGTTGCCTGTGTTCGACAGTACCACGGACCCCTTTGGATTGTTGCCCCTGCAACTTGCATAAAGCAGTTTCTTCACTATTGTGCTTCTCTTTAGTTTTGCCCCTGCACATACATACATTTTTCATGGCTTCCTGTTAGGCAGAAACCTGTGCAGTTCCCTTGGGGACCACTGCAAAAGATTTAGGACTACAGGTGTTGGCAGTAAACCCACTTGGTAGCAGTCTGTACCACCCAGATTTACCTGGTAGCTGTGGCCGAGCAGTCGGGCTTCCCCCAAGAAGAGTTAGGCAGTATGTAAAGTATACATAATAGGCACTCAGACACAATAGCACAAGCAAACACTGACCAGAGCTTTGGTATCAAGGTATATAATTATTTATTTAAAAACACACTTATTGAAAAACTCCAGCACTATTATTGTAAATCACTCTAAACACAGTTACTATTATTATATATACATCCCTTATTCCTTATCAGACAAGTCTTAGTTAACACCACTTATTTCCAGACAGAGGTGAGCGCTTAACTATAGATGGCACTCCAATAAGTTAACGAAAAAGGGAGGGAAAAAGGCAGAATGTAGGAAAATACACCACACTAATACTTAGGAACTCTTAAGCAAGGCAGGAAAGTCAAATGTTACCTGTGAGCCAAAGTCCATAGGCCGGCCCACTCTTGGAGAGAGCAGGGCACAAATGCACCCAAGATCACACAATGACAACAGGCTTAAAAAGTCTTGCAGGGAGTTCAGAAAGGTTTTAGTTAGGCTCAGAAAAGTTTAGCCAGGGTGTCCCAGGCTAACCCAGGGTCGAAAGCTGGGGGCTAAATCTACCCCGTTCAGTCGGTTGCAAGGGAAGCCAGGCAGAACACGGTACCTTATGTGGAAAGGATCCTCTAGCGGGGGCAGTTGTTCCTGGCAGCGGGTGCAAGTCATGGCGTCGTCCAGAGAAAGAGAAGGTCTCGGCGTGGAGGAAAGATGAAGGTTGTTGCACTGCCAGGGAAGAAACCAACCGCAGAGTTTTCCGGTTAAAGGTACTACCCTTTGATTCACGGTAGTGGTAAAACGTGGTATCCCGGTTGCCGGGGTGCTTGGCACAGGCAAGGAGGCCCCAAGATGCTCCAGGAAGCGAAAAAGGAAGCAGACTGGTTATCCCCACTAGTCGAAGGAAGAAGACTCTCCGGGCTGGAGATCTCCTCTGTCGTTGGGAAAAGTGGTGAGACGGTTCAGCAGGGCTCCACCGGTGGTGTCGTCGTAGCAGGTCGGCTCAGCTTCTCCCTCGTCGGATTCTTAGGTCCTGTGGCGACTTCTAAAGTTCCAGTCCCCAAAGCCCTGCTTTTATGCAGAAAACCCCCATTCACTCAGCCTAGCTGTCACTCAAACATGCTAAGTGGTGAGCCGGCCGGCTCACCACTTGGGCCAATCAGGACGGAGTGCGACTTGAGTTGCCTAGGCAACTCAGTCCAGGGTGCCTAAATCCCCCTCCACCCCCCCTAAGTACCCCAGACAGAGTGGCACCACTTTGGAGGGCTCTTGTGGAGAAGCCCGCCAAAAAGTGGAACAAAGGGCTCAACTTGGGTTGGAGTCACAGAAGCGAACACAAACGCCATTTTAAAACCGAGTTCTGGCAAAAAATATCAACCGGAGAATTAATATTAAATAAATAAACCGGCGGTATGTTCGAGGCTATAGGAATTAAATAATTAAAGTTGGTAGCCTCGAACAATGGGAAATCCCATAGAGATATATTTGCGGTCGAATATAAAAAGTAGTATCCACTGTCACCAGCCAAAACACCGATCAGGGGGGACGGAGACGTGCCCCCTCGACTAACAGACCCCGGGGCAATCGAATTGCCCCGGCCAGTACGTTCCACAATATGATGGTTTGTACTGGTTCTGTTCAGAATTTGAGACTAGTAAAGTCAATGGTGACTTTACATGCCCTGGAAGACAGTAGTCAGTCCCAGGGTATGGAGTCCATATTGGGGGGTTACTATGATACCCCTGTGTTACTGCACTGAGGGTGCTGTGTAACACACATCACAAAAACACATGAAGCCCAATGGAGTAGAAGACCCAACAGCCCATTAAACACATCTAGAGTCAAAGAAACACACTCAAATCATGCCCAAGAGTGAGGGTAAAAGAGTCTCACTCTTGGCAGGAGAAAAAAATAAACCCCAAAAATCCAGCAAAGCTGCTGGGGGACTCACTAGGTTAGGAAATTCAGCCTGAACAGAGAATTCTCCCTAACACTTCCCTTGGTTTGTCAGCACCGCTGCTAGGATTCTTGGAGCTACAACCCACTTCTTTGTTTTGTCGGTATTGGTTCCTCTTGGAGTTTTAGGACCACAAATTCCATAAGGAGCCCCTCCACTGGTTTCTTTGGGGTTTTTAGTCCCTTTGCACTCTTTGTAGTATTGCACCCGCTACTTCTGTGAAGCAGCATTTCATACTCATACGTTCAGTACCCTTTCCTCCATCCTTGTGGGCCATCCCCTCAACATGGGAACAGTACCGGAACCTTTGTCATTGGAAATTTGAGCGTCCCCTTTAAATGTAGTATAGCGCGTGGGGGTGTGGCTATGGACGTGGGAATGCCCCCCAAAGCCCCGCCCTCCAGCGCCTCACCTCGGTCCCTTTTTCCACACAGACAGTGTTTGACCTTGCAGCTAGGCGCAGAGATTTTTCAACTTTCAGCTTGCTCCTCATTCTTAGTTTTTTAATCTTCTTTACCTCCCCTTGGTGCCTTGCCTCCCCCAGCGCATGTCGGCTGCAGGAGGCTTCAAAAGATGCACTTCCTGTGATCACTCGTTCCCGCCTTGGACACCCATCCACTCTGTCTTCAGTGCCTGAGGCCTGACCACCCCTTGGACGAGTGTACAGCTTGCAGTGCTCTCGGTCTCCAGACCTTGTAGAACAGTCTTTCATGCTGGAGGAAGATCTTCCACGCTTCTCTTCCAGGTCATCTTAAAGACGTCATCTCCAGGACCTCACGTCAAGACAAGGTAGGCCCTTTGTTTAGTGCGGCTCCTTAGCACAGAGACTCCTTGCTGGAAGTTTCCACGGGTAACGGTACCTTGGATTCTGGTTCTGGCAGACCCAAGCCCGTTAAGGCTACTGGTTCCCAAGCCAAGGGGCTCTTCCGGGGATTCCGTCGACAGACCAGAGGCCAGCAAGGCTACCGGCTCCCAGGCTGTGGGGCCCAGGGCTCTTCTGGGTGGTCCAGGGAGGGGCACACAAGTTCATCCTGCTCGTTGGCCCCAGTGGCCAAAGGATTGATGAGTTCTAGCTCCAAGAGTCAATCCGTAGCACGATCCAATATGAATACCAGCTCTGTAGCTGAGGGCACACAGCCTGCCAGAGCCGCCTCCAAGGTCATTGTGCAGGGCAATTCAGGGGCAATTACAATACATCAGCAAGCTCAATAGTGTTCTCATCTTGATTGTCCCACACTGCCCTTGGAGAGCTTGGTTCTCGGACATGCTGTAATTGTGCTCCCAGGGGTCTGTCCATCTTCCGATCCCCAGCAAGGGGCTTCCTGATGCAGCAGGGCGGGGCAGTGGAGCTTCCGGACCCAGCTAGGCTCGGCCTAGTGGCTTGGTTCCTGACCAGTCGAGTCTACACCATGCTCAGTTGTTGGATGACAACTGGGACATCATACAGGAGGCCAGGAGGCTGTCTACTCGATCCCAGTATGAGAGCAAGTGTATTAGGTTTTCCCACTGGGCTCGCAACACGGGGCTGGATCCCATCACCTGTTACCTGGACAGCGTGCTGGCTTTTTCCATACATCTGGCTCATCCCGGTGTTCAGGTCGATACCTGCCGCACCAATCTGTTGGCCATTGGGACCTACAATAATTCCCCAGAGCACGTTTTTCCGCAGCCAACCCGGTGGTTAAGACTCACCTCAAGAAGTTGTCCAGGCTCTTTCCTCCGGTACATAGGCTGCATCCGGTCTGGGACCTAAATGTGGTCCTTGTGGCCTTGCAGTGCGAGCACTTTGAGCCGATGGCCTTGGTAGACATCTGGCTGGTGACACAAAAGACAGTGCTATTGGTGGCACTCACCTCTGCATGCAGGTTCAGCAAGCTGCAGGACTGTCCTCATGCAAGCCCATCACCACGTTTCATAATGACAAGGTCATTTTGCCCACTCATCCAAAAATGTTGCCTAAGGTGGTTTGCCCATGACATTAGAATCGGGAAATCTGCATGCCGGTGTTCTTCCAAACCCACAGTCGGAGGCAGAAAGGCTTTACATTCCTTGGACCTTAAGAGAGTCCTCAAGTTCTATCTCTCTTGGACAAAAACCTTCATGAAGTCTAAGAAATTGTTCATTACTTTTGAGGGCACATTTCCCAGCACCCAGGCTTCCAAAGCTTCTATCGCCCATTGGATGGTCCAGGCCATTTTGGAGGCATATACGGCCCTGGACAAACCAGTTCTCGAGGGTATTCATGCCCATGTGGACAGGGCTAATGCCACGCCCATCGCGTTTCAGCATATCCTCAGGAAGGCAGCTACTTGGGCCACTCAATCGGCCTTCTGTAAGCACTACTCCCTGAATACCAGCTCCAGGCGCAATGCAGAATTCGGTCCGGCAGTTCTGAAGAACCTTTTTACTTCATCCTAGATATGAGGCAGGTTGTCACAGCTCCACCCACAAGGATGGAGAAAAGAGGACGGGATGTATGAGTAATTAAAGTTACTCACTGTAGTGACTATAGTACTCATCGTCCATAGTCCACTTTTCTCCATATGTCCCACCCACCTTCCCCCGCTTGTATGCCAGGGGTTAATATATTTGGTGTAGTCGGGTATTTAAGCGTCTGATGTGTTAAAAAAGGGACTGAGGAGAGGCGCCGGATGGTGGGGCCTCTGGGGGGCGTTTCCATGGCTGGTGCCGCGCTCCAGCGCACTATTCTAAATGTAAAGGGGACTCTCCATTTTGTTGCTGTAAAAGGTTCCGGTATCGTCCCCATGTTGTGGGACCCCCCACAAGGAAGGAGGAAAGGGGACTATGAGTACTAGGGTGTAGATTTTAAATTCTGAAAATGCTGAATAAAGATATGCTCATATGTAAGAGGAATCCCTCAGACCCTGTATGGGTGAGTACCACAGTCCCATCCCGGCCCACTTAGCTTGTCGATCCCAGGTCCTGAGCGTAATCTCCAGGGCTTGGACCTCCACCCTCAGGCGACGCTCCCGGGCAGCCCAAAGGAAGCCTCTAAGATCATCAGTCTGGGCGATCGATCTCCCAAGAAGCAAATGTGGAGAATTATTCATTGGGGACCACCACCAGATTGAATATTGGATCTGAGCAACTAGGTAGTAAAAAAACAGATTGGGGACCTCCAGACCCCCATGGGCTGCACATTTTACGCAAGGAGATGCAGAGTCGCTTCCCCGCCCAGATCAACCTAAACATCAGGGACTTTAGGCGGCTCCAGAAGGATGCAGGGGGCCATACCGGGACGTTATTAAAGATGTATAAATGTTTTGGTAGGATAACCATTTTGGTTAGAGAGATACGGGCCAGCTGGGAAATAGGGAGCTGTACCCATGTATCTACTCTATGTTCCAGGTGCTTCAGGCCGGCAACATAATTCTCCTCGTACAGTAGTGTAGGGGAAGTGGACACTCTTATACCCAGATAGCGAATTCCCTGTGGACACCAAGCAAAGGCCTAACCCACGTCTTGCGGGGCAACCCCAGACGTCAGAGGAAGCACCTCAGATTTAGACCAGTTTATTTGTAAACCGGATAAAGCACCAAATGTAAATATCTCCTCCATCACTGGCCGTAAGTTGGTCCAGGGGTGTTTTATATATAATAGCATATCGTCCGCATAGAGGGTGACAATAGATACATGTGAGCGAATTGTTACTCTGCGGTGGAAGTGAAACTCTCTCAGGGCGCAGGCCACCGGCTCAATGGCCAGTGTGAATAAGAGAGGGGAAAAGGGGCAACCCTGCCTAGTGCCCCGTGTTGGGTAAATGGAAGCGGATTAAATTCTGTTTGTGTATACCAGCGCCCGTGGGGCTGAGTAAAGAAGGCGTAAACGTGGTACCAACGCCCTTGCGGCGGAGGACCTTGAACAGGAAAGGCCATTCAACCGAATCAAACGCCTTCTCCACATCCAAGGCCACCACCACAATAGGGACATCCGGGTTCACATTGTGAATTAAGGTGAATAATCTTCGCAGATTATTCTGAGTAGATCGTCCCAGAATGAATCCTGCCTGATCTGGGAGGATCAGAGCGGGCATGTGGGGAAGGAGTCGATCCGCGAGTAACTTTGCGAAGATTTTATTGTCGGTGTTATCGGTGACACCGGGCGGTAAGATGAGCATTTTTTGGGGTCTTTGTTGGGCTTGAGTACCACCGTGACTAGAGCAGTTCGGGTGGACTCCGGAAGTACTCCAGAGGACACCGCTTCCTCAAACATCCTGCATAGATGGAGCATAAGTAGATCTGGGAAGGCCTTCAGCCGTTATCCCGTTTGTTCCCGGGGCCTTACCATTCGGGAGCGACTGTATCACCTTGCAGAATTCTTCTTCTGTGGGGGGGGAGGGTCATTAAGGAGCACTCCCACCTCCGAGTCAAGCCACCCCAGGGCAACCCTGTCAAAATATTGGGTAATGTCATCGCGCCCAGCAGTGCTATGGGCAGTATACAACTGCCCGTAATATTGGCGAAATATCTAATTTATCTCCACTGCATCCCTGGTAGGCTCTCCCACCGAGGGTTCCACTTCTAGTATAGGTTCCAAGCGACTCTCCTGTCTGATGGAGGATTTGGAACTTTCTGTTGGATACTTCTTTGGACAAGGGCTCTTAAAAGTAGGTTAAGGAGCCTGATTTGGTCACTTGTCCTTGGAGGTGTTGGACAGTTGGACAGCTCGGGAAAACCTCAATTTGTGATGCCCTATCCCTGATACTGTTTGTGTTAGGAACCTGCCTATTAATTGTAGACCTGTTCCTATAGGTGTTTGGTCCAACCCCTTCCCTGACAGAATATTAAATCAACCCAATCTTTTGAACCACATGCATCTGGTGTGTCATTGCTTAACCTCCCCATATTGCTTGGGATTCCTCCATGTGGATGGTGCCGTAATGGCCCTACAAACATCATATCTGATCGCCTTTTGAGTGGGGCCTGTGCCAATAAGTCACTTTGGCTCAGGAGACTTAATTTTTGTACCTACCCTTGATTACCTGTATACTGCAATCCCAAATTTCTCTGTTTTGCCTGCTGCCCTAGTTTATACATATATTGTTGATTTTGATTGTTTTCATGGCACACTGTCTGCATGCTGCACCCTGGCAACAATACTGCAGTTCAGGACACTAAGTATAAAGAAATTCAAAACACAATAGCAGAATCCACTCCTTACAGATGGTGGCACTAATCAGTAATTCATTTTCGAAGGGATTGTGTCCTCCGACATATTCCTTATCTTTGATAATTCTTCTCCAGTTTGCTGGCCTCGGAAATTCTTTCTCTGTAGAGGGCGCTGCGCGTGGACATCCGCCGAGTCGATGTCCCTCGACAGCCACCGTATCGGCGCCGACGTCACCATGCCCATAAATAGCCACGCGGGGGTCCGTTGCTCAGTTCCGTTTTTCCGCGCTTCGTGGGGCCTCGGAATATCGTTGCTCAGTTCAGTCAGATAAAACCTCTTATATTTACTCAAAATACCAATTCTTTCTCGATGGCTTCTTCATCGGAACCGACGACTCCGCGGTCCGGCTTTCAAAAAATGTCAAGACTGCGGAAAGAAAATCTCGATAACGGATCCACACAGGATCTGCTTGTGGTGCTTGGGAGCCGAGCACCATTGTTCGGAGTGTGAGGACTGCATGTCCATGACGGCGAAAGCCTGGAAGGAGCGCAAGGGGAAGCTCGAGAGAGGTAAGTCAGTCAAAACCTCCTCGAAAGTTTCTTCGGCCGAGTCAAGACATTCGTCTCCTCGCCGTCGAAAGCATTCCCATTCCAGGTCTCGAAGTAGCTCCAACCATTCGTCGAGATCTAGACACTCAAAGAAAAGACGTCGAAGATCCCCTTCCTCATCATCTTCTGTTTCCCCAGAAAGGGTCTCCTGCCCCACAAAACACAGCTCTCAGGCTGAGTGGGAGGAATTCAAGGAGAAAATGCTAAGCGTCTTCGAGAAAGCGGGCTCGACCCCCTCGAAGACAGCTGAGGGTGATACCCCGGGTGAAAAACTCAAAAAATCGAAACGCCATGAGTCGCTGCACCCGGCGAAAGAGTCCACCCGAGAGTGCCACAAGCCATCGGGTAAGAAGGCACCATCTTCGACGCCGTCATCGGAGATTGGCGCCATTGACGCCGTTGTCGAAGGGTTCTTCGACGCATCGGTCGATTGAATCGACGCCATCGTCGACGCCGACATCGACGCAGATAAAAGAGAAAACCACAGCTACTTCACAGCCAGCGGTGATACCAAGAGCCTCCGGCACGACGTTGAGACCGTCGTCGACATCCTCGAGTAGGATCCCGATCCTCTCGAGTTCTTCGAGGCCTCTTTCAGTTTTCTCAACGCCTTTCTCGGTGCCTTCAAAGCCTGTCACATCGGCTTCGACGACATTGACGTTTTGCTCGCCCAATAATGACGAGTTTGGCTCCTTCTGCCTTAGACATGGGTTTTACACCATTTCTGAGGTCAGAGTAACCCGGATTATCTTCAATCTATGAAGAAGGGGAGGATTCTGACCAGGAAACCTTCGGGTTGCAGAGGACCACACTACCCGTTTCAGAGGATTTTACCTCTGAGGAAAGAAGGTTGAAAGACCTACAGGAATCATTACATGAGGCAAGTGGGCTGGACACTTCCCCAGAAGTGGAATTTGTCAAACCAGACCCAGGGGAACATTCCGAAACACCCTTTAGAACCCTGATGCAAGGATTATTGAATTTATGGATTGGTCTGCGCCTTCACCTGTTTTTCAACAGGATTACCTGACAGACATACTAGACAAAGGTCCACAGGAGGATCCTGTAGTCCCCTTCCATGCAGCCTTGCAAAGGAAGATTTCATCAAATTGAGAAACTCCTGAGGTTATCCCTGCAGTCAATAAAAGATTGTCAGCCAAGTATAGGGTAGCTGCGGCTGATCCTGAATACTTATCAAAACACCCGACTCCAGAGAGCCTGGTGGTTCAAGCGGCAACTTCATCAAGCAGCAGATCCACTTATCCTACTGTCCCACAGGATAGAGAGGACAAAAGGTACGATTCTATGGCAAAAAAAGTATTTTCTGCTTGCAGTATGGCGTTGAAGTCCATCAACGCCACCTGTACGCTTGCCAGGTTCAGTCACACACTGTGGGAGTGTGCTTCATCAGCGGCTGACTGCATACCGGAAGGAGAGGAAAGGGAAGCCTTCCTTAACATCATTAAAGATGGCAAAGATGCCATGTGGGAGTCACTTAAAACTGGCATCGATTCTGCTGACAGTATCAGCAGGGTCATGTCGGCAAGTACGACAATCCGCAGGAATGCGTGGCTGCGAAAGTCTGGCTTTGCTCCAGATGTACAGGCCAGACATTTGAATATGCCCTTTGACGGCTCTTCTTTATTCGGTAAAAAGGCTGATGACAGTCTGGAAAAGTTGCAAACATCTAAAGCAGTGGCAAAATCTTTAGGAGCTGCAGTCCACCAAACTCCTTTTCGCCCCTCAGGAACCTCTGGGAGAGGAAAGTCCTTTCGCTATTATTCCGCATTTGGGAAAGGAAGAGGACAGCCGGCTCAAAGAGGCCAAAGGAGATCCACCCGAGGTGGACGGGTCAAAAGTACTAAAGCCGCAGCAGCAGCAGGTGCCTCTTTACCCTCGGCATCTGCATCAGCCACCCCCAAACCACTCTGAGGTCTTTCCACACAAAACACCTGTAGGGGACAGGTTAACTCACCATCTGACGGAATGGCAGGCTATTACGCCAGATGCTTGGGCATTGGAGACAGTTGCCCAGGGTTACTGCCTACCCTTTCTACACATCCCTCAGAGTTATCCACCGGGGAACAGCTCTCTAAAAGTTCCAGATCCGCTCCTCTTGCAGGAAATTCTAGACCTGCTAGAGAAAGGTGCCATAGAACCGGTACCTGTAGCGGACAGGAACAAGGGCTGGTACTCCCCCCTACTTTCTCATACCAAAGAAGGACAGAGGACTGAGACCCATCCTGGACTTACGAGAATTGAACAAGTTCCTCAGGAAGGACAAGTTCAAGATGGTAACTCTCTCTCAGATCCTTCAGGCCCTCCAGCTCCAGGACTGGCTGGTATCTCTGGACCTTCAGGATGCTTATTTCCATATGCCAATCCATCTCAAACACAGGAAATACCTGAGGTTTGCAATTGGCGACTCTCATTATCAATTTCAAGTTCTGCCATTTGGGCTGACCTTCGCCCCGAGGGTCTTCACCAAGCTAATGTCGGTAGTGGCTGCGAGTCTAAGGAGGGAAGGGATCCACGTCTACCCCTACCTGGACGATTGGCTGATCAGAGCTGTATCTTCGGAACAAGCTCAGATCCAGCTAGATTGTGTCTGCCACTTCCTTCACAAACTGGGCTTCTCCCTCAATTTAAAGAAGTCACAGATGATATCATCACAGAGACTCCAGTTCATTGGAGCGGTCCTGGACACTTCCCTGGGAAAAGCCTCGCCACCAGAGGTGAGGGCTCAAGATATTCTGCAGATGGTCTACAAATTTCAAAATGCCCAACGTCTCCCAGCCTTCGACTTTTTGAGGTTGCTAGTCCTCATGGCATCCTGCATCTTCCTTGTGCCAGAGGCTCGCCTGAGAATGAGATCGCTTCAGTGGGCACTGAGAACTCAGTGGTCGCAATTCTCAGGGAGAATGACAGATCTCCTCCGGATTCCGGACAAGGTAGCCCACAACCTTCAATGGTGGGCCTATCCAGAGAACATCTTGAAAGGAGAACTGTTTTGGCAACCATGGCCCGAGATAACAGTAGTCACAGACGCCTCACTCAAGTGGTGGGGAGCCCATGCCAACGACTTGACCATCAGCGGTCGTTGGTCTACATCGGAGTCCAGACTACACATCAACCTATTGGAGCTGAGAGCGATTAGACTAGCGCTGAAAGCTTTACTTATTGGAGTGCCATCTATAGTTAAGCGCTCACATCTGTCTGGAAATAAGTGGTGTTAACTAAGACTTGTCTGATAAGGAATAAGGGATGTATATATAATAATAGTAACTGTGTTTAGAGTGATTTACAATACTAGTGCTGGAGTGTTTCAATAAGTGTGTTTTTAAATAAATAATTATATACCTTGATACCAAAGCTCTGGTCAGTGTTTGCTTGTGCTATTCTATCTGAGTGCCTATTGTGTATACTTTGCATACTGCCTAACTCTTCTTGAGGGAAGTCTGACTGCTCAGCCACAGCTACCAGGTAAATCTGGATGGTACAGACTGCTACCAAGTGGGTTTACTGCCAACACCTGTAGTCCTAAATCTTTTGCAGTGGTCCCCAAGGGAACTGCACAGGTTTCTGCCTAACACGCACTGAGCAGGCAGAGCACAGTCTCCCACGAGTGGGAGCTAGCTCAGGAAGTCCTTCAAGAGATCTTCGCCCTTTGGGGAACCCCTCAGGTGGATCTGTTCACCACCAGAACCATCAGGAAGTGTGATCTGTTCTGTTAAAGGGAATTTCCCCCGAGAGGAGCTCTAGGGGACGCGTTCGTAGTGGACTGGGAGTTCCCACTCCTTTACGCATTTCCACCAGTCCTTGTTATTCCTCAAATGATCAGGAGGTTGAGAAGATTCCGGAAAACCATGATCCTAATTGCCCCGGACTGGGCCAGGAAA
Source organism: Ambystoma mexicanum (assembly GCF_040938575.1). Taxonomy (NCBI): domain Eukaryota; kingdom Metazoa; phylum Chordata; class Amphibia; order Caudata; family Ambystomatidae; genus Ambystoma; species Ambystoma mexicanum. The sequence goes on from NC_090923.1 coordinate 548,104,992, forward strand.
ACATGGTACCTGAACCTTCTAAATATGTCCATCTATCCTCCAATCCGTCTTCCACTCAGAGAATCTTCTCTCACAGAAGGGAGGTCAGGTTCTCCATCCAGACATCCGAACCCTCAACCTTCACGCTTGGCTTCTGAAAGGGTGAGGTACAAGGATTGGGACCTCCCTGATGGTGTTATCGTTTCTACTCTACTTGGCAAACTCAGGCCTTCAAGTTGGCACTGTAAAAGGCTATCTCACAGCGCTTTCAATCTTCAAGCGCACTGCGGAGGAACCATCGTATTTCAAACTACCTCTAGTAATACAATTTCTCAAGGGATTAACTAATGTTTATCCTCCAAGACCATTCCAAGTTCCCTTATGGGACTTAAATTTAGTCTTAAATTTCCTAATGGGTACTCCTTTCGAACCACTCCACTCGTGTTCGCTGAGATTTCTCACTCTTAAAACCGTCCTATTGGTAGCACTAACATCTGCTAGGAGGGTGAGCGAATTACAAGCTCTTTCTTGTGAACTCCCCCATACAATTTTCCATAAAGACAAAGTTGTCCTACAGGTGAAGCCTAATTTCCTCCCAAAGGTGGTTTCTGAATTTCACATTACTCAGAAAATTACCTTACCTTCGTTCTACCTTCCTCCCCATCCGGGGAAAAAGGAAGGCTACAGAAAGGCTACATAGGCTGGACCCAAGGCGAGCTCTGAGCTTTTTTTCTTTTTTTTAAAAAAAATATTTATTCATTTTTTCCAAAAGAAGCAAATTGATCCAACAGTAATAGTGATAATGCAAGGGGAAGGAGCCCCTATATCAATTCATCAAATTTTCAGTCTAGAGTATCTTCCCTCAAGTCCATCTCTATTCAACAAAGAATAACATTGCATTATCAATTCATCAGTTCAACTTTAACAGGATTGTGAACAATTCATTTATCAACAATTAATTGGAGAACGATACAATCATGACCAGACAAAACAGCGAGAAAAAAACCAAAAAAAAACACATTCAATAAATCAGAGCCTGTACAGTTCGCAGCAATATCTGTTCTGTGAAAAGTACGCAGTTTCAAGGCAGTCAGGAGTTCATAAAGTGCCTCATCAGATCTGGCCTAAAGTACATCTGCGCCCTATCTTCTACATAGTCCAAAAAAGGGGTCCAAATCCGTCTGAACCTCGATAGCTTTCCTTCTAGCGTAGCAGTGAGCTTTTCAAGACCCATCAACTCCCACACCTTCACCCACCAGTATGCCACCTATGGTCCCTTCACCTCTTTCCAAAATCGTGCCCTGGTGATTCGTGCTGCAATAAGTGACTGCGCAATTAGGGCTGCTCTGGACCCAAACATCGGAAAGGACCCATCTTCCGGCACGTCCCCAAGGATAAGTACACGTGGGTCCATAGGGAGCAGCATACCCGTTACATCCTTGATCTTGGAACGGACCTCTAACCAATAGTCCTGGATGACCGCACAATGCCACCACATGTGCCCTAGATCACCTTTCTCTCCACACCCATGCCAACATGTGTCCGGATACCCAGGGTTCATGGCATGCAATCTAGTCGGCGGGAAATACCAACGGAAGCAAATCTTAATTGCGTTTTCTTTTACTACTGTACATCTGGAGCTCTTGTGAGCTCTATGCTATATACGCTGCCACGCTTCCTCTGGGATTTCGACCCCTAACTCTCTTTCCCACGATAGCATGTAAGGGAGATTTTCGCCCTCAGAGACATTTTCTAGAAGGTCATAACAAGTCGCCAGTCTGTGAGAGCTCTGCCCCTCAAGAATTCTCAGTTCTATACCAAATGGCACTCTGCTGACAGCTTGGCGAGTTTCCCTATTAGTCAACCAGTGTCGTAGTTGTATGCACCTAAACCATTCCCCCTCCGACAGCTCAAACTTCTCCTTACACTCCTGGAATGTCAGTGGTTCCTGGGCGACATACAAATCCCTAAGCCTCAATGGCCCATTTGATTCCCACCCTTGGAATGAGCTGGGGACCAGTCCTGGTGTAAATGCAGGGTTTTGTACCACAGGGGACAGCGGACCCAGGCCCAGAGCTTTCCCACTTTGCACTCTCGCCTTATCCCAGCTTTGAAGCGTAGCAAGCGTTGTGGGCAGAGGTCCCCCCTGATAGCTGCGTGCCTCCTTGGACAAAAAAGGGAAATATTTTAACAGCACTGGAGAAGGCTTCCTGCTCTATTTCCTGCCATTTAGGGGTTTCAGTGGAGCTTCCCCAGGCTAGCATAGGAGCCACCTGCGCCGCCATGTAGTAGCGCTGAACCGAAGGCAGACCTATACCTCCCTGTACTGCTTTTCTCGTCAAGAGTTTATAGGATATTCTAGGCCTCCTATGTCCCCACACAAAGCGTCCTATCTCCCTCTGTATGTCTATAAGATCTTGCTCGGGAATACGTATCGGCAACGAGTAAAAGGCATACAGGAGTTTCGGGATAAGTGACCTCTTTACCGCACTCACCCTGCCCAACAAGGACATTTCCTGTGAATCCCACCGGTGAAGCCATTCTTTGGCTTCTCTAAATAGTGCCGGTATATTCGCCTTAAATAGGCCTGCATAGGTCGGGGTCAGTTTAATCCCTAAGTAGGGAATGTTCGTAGAAGACCAGGGCATGGGAAAAGCCGCCTGTATCTCCGCCAGACTCTCCGGGGCCTCAGTCAATGCCATACCCACCGATTTATTTACATGCACCCCAAACCCTGAAAGTTTTTCAAAATTGGATAATAAGCACATCAGGGGCGGGATGGACTTAGTTGCGTCCTTCAAGAAGCATAGCAGGTCATCAGCGTATAATGCTATTTTATGGCATTGTCCTGTGAATTCAAAGCCCATGATCTCCCTACTTAAACGGATATGCTGTGTGCTAAGGGCTCTAAGGCTAATGCAAAAACCAAAGGGGACAGGGGACAACCCTGCCTAGTGCCCCTGTATAGACGAATCGCTGGAGTCATGTTTGCGTTCACTCTAACTTTACTGGAGGGAAACTGGTAATTGGAAAGGATCAACTTCAAGAATCTGGGACCAAACCCGAATCCCTCTAGCACCAACTGTAAGTAACTCCAAGACATGCTATCAAAAGCTCGATGGGCATCTAATGATAACAGTGACAATTTACCTGGTATTCTAGTGGCCAGAGCTATTAAATCTATCGTCCGACGTATGTTATCTTGAGCCGAACAATGCCGTATAAACCCCATTTGCTCTTTCTCCACTAGCATCGGGAGAACCTCCCCAAGGCGCCCTGCTATCACCCTACTCAGCAGTTTCGCATCTGTATTTAGTAAAGTAATTGGTCGGTAGGATGCGCATTCGGTCGGATTTTTCCCGGGTTTCAAAATCAATGTCGTAATGGAATCTGCCATAGAATCCGAGATCAATCCCGTTGCCCAAATGTGATTAAATAATTTTAGTAGGGGGAAAGCTCAGCCCTAAAGGTCTTATAGAATTTATTCGAGAACCAATCAGGTCCTGGGGCCTTACCTAGAGGAAGGGAGCGGATCACATTTTCTATCTCCTCTCTTGTAATTGGCTCCTCTAAAAGCTCCCGGTTGCTTGGGGCAGCTGTGGTAAATGTGCTTCCCATATGAATCCCTCTGCCATACGCACATCTGTCTGATGGGGGGCAGAATGAGTCCTAAAGTACTCCTCCACTACACGAAGTTTCTCCCTCTCAGATGTGACCCTCTTCCCTTCCCCATCCAGCAGTGCCTCAATCCTATTGTGGCTCGCTTGTTGCTTCAACTTGGCTGCTAATAGCCGATTGGCCTTGTTACCTTTAGAGTAATAGTATTGTTTGACCCTCATCATACCATACGCTGCGTGGCTCATATGATGAGCTTCGAGTGCTCTCTGGGCTATTCTCACCTCTCGTTTCCGACTCTGGGTTTGTCTACACCTATGTGCCTCATCCCTCTCCCGGAGCTCCAATTCCAACTGAGCTTGTATTTGTTTCCTGGCCTTACCCTTCTCTGCAGAGTAAGCAATTACCTGTCCCCGAAGCACAGCCTTCGCTGCGTCCCAGATCTTTGTATACGGCAGTAGCTCTGTCTCATTCTCATCAAAGTAAAGGGCAATAGCCTCTGAGATACATGAGCGGAACTGGGGGTCCTCCAGGAGGAATTAATTTAATTGCCAGGACCGTGGTGGGCTTGATTGGGCCCGAAAGGAGGACAGCGTGAGTAGGACCGGGGCATGATCTGACAATGCCTTGGGCAATATATCTATGTCAATTGTCTGGGCTATTAATTTATCGGACACTAAGAACATATCCAACCTGGAGAATCCCCTGTGCACCGCCGAATAAAATGTATATTCTCGCTCTTCTGGATGACAGAATCTCCATACCTCTATAAGGGAATGTTCCCGCAGGAGCGTAGTAAGTGCCAAAAAATTATTTTTGTCGGCGCTAGTAGGGGGGAGAGTTTTATCCATCAGGGGGTCAATTACAGCATTAAAATCACCCCCGATTATTATTTCACCCTCCGCGTGTTCAAACAGCATCTTTGAGACAGATTAAAAAAACGTATCCTGCTGTGCATTGGGCGCATATAAAGAAACCAGCGTCACCCTCCTCCCCTGCAGGTCGGCTACTCCCAAGATATACCTACCTCCCACATCCTTCAGCGTTTTACAGACCCCTAAAGAAATTCCTCTACGAACCAGGATGGCCACCCCAGCTCTCTTACTCCCCGAAGAAGCACAACATTTTGTGGGATATAATTTGCTATTAAGCCGGAATTCATCCGACGAAAGCAAGTGAGTCTCCTGAAGAAACAGCATCGAGGAGTCCAAGGTGGCCATGCAGTGCATCAGTGCCCTTCTTTTAATCGGAGAATTCAACCCCTGCACATTCAGGGAGAGGCAGCAACAAGTTGGGGTGGTCATAGTCATATCATTATTTCCCTCCAGTGATCGTCCCTTCTTCTCAACTCGAGTTTACTAGACATGAATTCCCAATCCCCGTCCCCTCCCCAGTCTCCCACCTCTTCAGACTCAAAAGGTCCCAACATAACCAGGAGCAGATTCCTGTCTATCGCCTGCTCCACCATTTGTTTTCCCGCTGCTGTAAATCGGGCATTCTACGAGAGCTCCCATAACACCTAGAACCCTGCAGGCCAATGCAAATCTCACCACAACCTACCATGATCAGGCTCCTCAAAAAACATAAAAAGAAAGGAAAAAAAACACCTAAATGAAGATTATCAAATGCTTGCCAAACTCGTAACATAACTCATACGAACAGTAACCCTTCCAGGGTAACAATGTTGGGTGTAATCCGTGTGACGGCCCCAACCTCCAGCTCCCAGAATCACTCCCGCACATCCCTTCATTTGCAATAGTCGCGCTATTAATGAACTTACATAGACATCCCTTTACAACCCTGTTCCCTTTTTACATGTTCAAGAACGCACATACTAGGATCTGGTACAGGCAGATCTCTTAACAGTGTACCTGCGTTGCCGTCGCATTTAGTTATTTCAGGGTCTACACCCTGCCCCATTTCTGCAGATACCAAATTGCCTGTCTGGAACCAGCAAGTATATGTCAGTGTTAGCCCAGTGTGTTCAAACTGCCAACCCCCCGACCCCAGGGGCTCTGTGACCATGTCCCCTCACTTCAGTCAGTCATCCTTCTGGCATCATTCATGCGCAAATGCAGTTACGTACCATCAAGTAGAGCACCCGGCTCTCAACTCCACCCCCCCCCCGCTTGCTGTGTTTCCCTCATCTCTTTAAACTCCCTATTGAAGCATGTGAGCTCTTCATGTTAACTTTATCCCTCAATTCCGGGGGGAGTACCGCCCCCCTGCTCCACAACCTCCGGTATCTTGCGTGCTTTAACCAGTGTCCAACCCCTGGGTCTCCGCCTCTTATCCTTCACCCTGGGGCCAGCCATCAGTTCTCCATCCACGACCGTCCCTGTGCCGCCTGCCTCACCCGCAACACTTCGCAACCACTCCTCTGCGTCCCCCTCTGAGCCAATGCTGTAGGGGTGGTTCTGATATTCAAACAGTAGACTACAGGGGTATCCCCATCTGTAGCGGATCTTTTTCGTTTGGAGCCAGGCGGTGATCCTCTGGAGGCATCTACGGTTTGCCAAGGTGTATGGTTAGAGGCCCTGAAACAATGATATGACAGAAACGCGGAATTCCACCTTTTCCGCCTTCCTAGCCGCCACCATTATCTCTTCTTTTTGCCGAAAGAAGTGGACCATAGACAAGACATCAGGGAGGAGGTTACGCTTTTGCTGTATAGAGGAATATACTCGATGGGTCCTGTCCAGGATCAGTTCTTCAGAGTCCGGAAGTTTCCACAGAGTACTAAAGAGGTCCCGCACATACTCAGCAAGTTCCTGGTCCTGGACCTGCCGCGGCACCCCTCGGATTCTAATGTTATTTCTTCTTGAGCGATTTTCTAAATCCGCCTGCTTTATCGCCATTTCCTCCAGCTTGCTCTCAACATTCTGCATCCTTTTGATGAGGTCCTCATTGTCTCTCTCGTGCTCACAGGCCATATTCTCAAGCTCATCCACTCTAGTCTCGAGGCCACTCAAGTTGGAGCTCATTTCCGCAATGGACCACGCCAGCGAGTCCTTCGAGGACTGAATCTCCATCGTTATTGCCGTCGTAATATCCTGCTCAAGTGTTCTCAACATTCCCTCTAGCTCTTGTCTGAATAGGGCCGGATCAAGGGTTGAGTCCGACCCCTGTGAGCCATGGACTTCAGCCACAATTATTTCCATTTTCTGTGGAGCAGGCTTTGCTACGGACAGGTAATTTGTAATTTTACACTCTCTGTTCCTATTACCTGGTTTGGGCTTCGCCAGGGAGAGGTTGCTCAATATAATGGAGCGTTCCGCGAGGTTCCTTTCAAAGCTGTTTACAGATGCGTATGTCCCCACCACAATAGCTTCTCATTCAGCACTTCAACACTTTCTTACGTCAGGGTCTCAATGTCTTGACAGCCAGTCCGTTTTGTCAGCTTCCAAATTGACTCCAAACTGTTGCGTTCGTGTTTGTATGGGGCACAAACAGCGGTTCCTCTGCGCTCCACCTCTGCACCACTCTTCAACCCCCCAGAATCGGCAGCCCCAGGCAGCCAAGCGAGCCACCCGCAGCGATGTCCTCCGGAGCCGAAGCCGACTGCCCGCCGGCAAGGGGAGGAGCGCCCAGGCCGATCCGCGCTGCTGCACTCCACCGCCACCTGCACAGGCTACCCGCTTCAGTGTCCCTTCTCTCTCCAGGGCGCTCGCTCCCCAGTCGGCCAGCCCGCGGGTCCCCGCCGTCTCGCTCTCTCAGTCCTCGAACGCCTCAAACGGACCGTCCCGCTTTGCCGGGGCCCCTCCTCTTCGTTCCGGCTCCGCTTGTGCTGGACTCGCAGGGGTGTCACAGGACGCCGCGGCTCCTCTGCCTCCTCCACAGCTACTCACTCCCTTCGTCCCGGGCTGCACAATCAGCCCGCAGGACTCAGTCTCCTCCCCGGCAATTGCTCTTCACATCGGTGCCGCTCAACTCACGGCAGCGCACCACCCTGCACCGCCTTCGGGCGCTGTTTACTTCTTCTCGGCTGCCACGAATCCCACGCGCCCGCCATCTTGCGCACCATCAGCCTCCACTGCTCGGCTTCAAAGTCAGGAGAAACAGCTCGCAAACAGCTGCAAAGCACACATCACGTCGCCGCCACACCACCAGATATTCTCCACAGCTTCCGCATCAAAATGTAGGGGATTAACGGGAGTTTAAAGCTTTTACATCGGGGCCCGTCCCGGAGCTTACAGCAGGCACGTCTTCATGGTGCCCTGCCTGGCCACGCCCCCTGAGCTCTGAGTTTTTACATCAGCAGACTGGCAAGGATTAGGCAAGCAGACCAACTGTTTGTAGGATACTCAGGTCACAAGTTGAGACTACCCATAACAAAACAAACCATTTCCAGGTTGATTATTTTGGCCATTCTGGAATGTTACAAACTGGCAGGGAAAGAGCCACCCCAAAATCTTAGGGCTCATTCAACCAGGGGTATCGCAGCCTCTTCAGCCCTCCAAAGAGGGGTACCGGTCCGAGACATATGTGCGGGTGCCACATGGTCTTCCGCACATAAATACACAACATTTTACAACCTGGATTCCTCCACTAGTCAAGAGACCAGATTTGGCAAAGCCGTATTACATTCGGTTCATTCCTAAAAGGGATACATGACATTATTACTCCCTCCTCCAATTACACGCCACTGCTCTGGGAGTCTATCAAAGATAAGGAATACGTCAGAGGACACAATCCCTTCGAAGAACAAGTTACTTCTTACCTTGTAACGTTCTTTCGATGGGATGTTCCTCCGACATATTCCTTATTGCCCCTCCCATCCATCCCCGCAGTAATACTTCCCTTGTGGTTGCAGCTTACGCTCCTTCAGGGTCAATAACCAATTCAGGCATGACTTATCTTATGCTACAAAACGGAACTGAGCAACGGACGCCGCGCGTGGCTATTTATGGGCATGGTGACGTCGGCGCTGATACGGTGGCTGTCGAGGGACATCTGCTCGGCGGACGTCGACGCTCAGCGCCCTCTACAGGGAAAAAATGTCCGAGGCCAGCAAGCTGGAGACGAATTATCAAAGATAAGGAATACGTCGGAGGAACATCCCATTGAAAGAACGTTACAAGGTAAGAAGTAACTTGTTCTTCTGTGAGTCCTTTGTGCATTCCTGTCACCCACTCTCTTGTTTTAATGCCAACGGAGCGATGATTTGCTCCCTTGTAGTGTGCCTTATAAATGTTTTCTATATTCCATTCCCAGAGAGTATCCAGCAGGCTGCATCGCACCTTAGGCAGTGCCCCTGTCATGAGGATCCGCTTGAAGCCCAAAGCCAAGTGCAACTCCTGGTGCGCCTCAGACCTCGTCACCCTTAAACGCAAGTGCAGGGTGGCTGAGAGGAAATGGCATGCTTCCTGTGCATTCTCTGACAAACTGGCCTGTCGCCTGCTCCAAAGGCAATACCGGCTCTGTGTCCGCACCAAGAAGAGAGCCCTCATCCAAGACCGCGTCTCTGCGGCATCCAACAACTCGGCCGAACTCTTTAAAATCTGCAAGGAGCTGGCCAATCCTGCTGCAGTCTCTACCTCTCCTGTCCCCTCCCAGGCCCTCTGCACGGCCCTGGCTTCTCATTTCATCTCTAGAATTCAGGACATCCTGTCCTCTCTCTCTTTCTCTCCTCCTCCTCCTCCCTCTACTCTACGCTCCTCCTCTGGCTCTTCTGTGGCCACCCCTCCTCCCTCCTTCTCTGCCTTTCCCCTGTTCTCCCCAGACAAGGTTTCTAGACAAATCTGATCAATGAAAGTCTTGTCTAAACAGGTTCTCCCTTGTTTCTCTAACACCATCAAGGACCACATTGACACCCTGGCTCCTGCGTTGGCCGACTTCTGCAACCACTCCTTCGCCACTGGAGTCTTCCCTTCCCCCTGAAGAACTCCCTTGTCACCCTCTTCTTAAGAAACCCTCTGCCGACCCCTGCTACCCTGCTAACTAGTTGCCAATCTCCATCACTCCTTTCCTGGGCAAACTCCTGGAAAAGCTGGCCATCTCCCAGCTTAATCTTCACACTGAATCGGTTGGCTGTCTCCATGACCATCAGTCTGGCTGTAGAGCTGCCAGAAGAACGGAAACTGCGCTCCTGAACATCTGTGAAGACCTGTTCTCAAACCGTGTGTCCTCATTTTACTTGATCTCTCTTCTGCCTTTGACACTCTCAACCATACCATCCTGCTCAACCGTCTCTGTGATAACCTGGGTCTCACTGATCATGCCCTGGCTTGGCTGACCTCTTTCCTCTCTGATCGATCCTCCCTCCCAGGTCCAACTTCGGTCCTTCCTCTCCTCTATCTCTATCTCTACCTGTGGTGTTCCCCAGATGTCTAACCTCTCTCCCTGGCTGTTCAACCAATACTTGGCACTTTTTGCCCACTGCATTACCGCTTCTTGCCCACTGCATTGCCGCTTCTTGCCCACTGCATTGGCGCTCTCTGCCCCAACCTTCATTGCTATGCAGACAACATGCAGCTCATTTTCAGGCTCCCTTCCGCCACTTCTTTCGCTCATCTCTGACTGTCTGTCCGCTATACAGGAGTGGTGTGCCGCCAATGATCTTTACCTTAATGCCAGTAAGACTCCTCATCGGCACACCTGCTCCCTCCTTTCCTATCGCTCTCTTGTCGGCCTCTCTTGGCCCTTCTCCCACCTGTGAGGCTAAAAACCTCAGGGTCATCTTCGACTCCACACTCTCCTTCTCTCCTCACATCTCTGACGTCTCTAAGAAGTCACGCTAACAGCTGCACCTCCTCCGAGGTATTCTTCCTTTCCTCTCCTGCCCCCAGAAGCTCACTGTCTCCAGAGCTCTGGTTCTCTCTGCTGAACTACTGCAACAGCCTCTTTCTCAATCTGCCTGCTTCTACTCTCCGCCCCCTGCAACTCATCCAGAACAGGACTGCAAGACTTGTCCTTGGCCTGAAACCCAGGGATCGTATCTCTCCAGGACTCTGCACTGGCTCCCTGTCACTGCAAGGATTGAGTTCTAAACCCTCTGCATTGTCCACAAGGCCGCCTGGGGCCGCAATATCTTCAACTCTCTCTTCCTAAATATCTTCCTTCACGAGCTCTGCCTCCAACCCTCAGGGTCAGTCACTTCTCCATGCAACAAGTTGGTAGTAGATCTCTTTCTTAGGCTGGGGGCGCCCTCTGGAACAGCCTCCCTGCCTCCCTGAAACTTGAGGAGAACCATCTCCGGTTCCGGAAGCACCTCAAGACCTTCCTCTTTGCTTCTGCTTTCTATCCTCCTCTCCCCTGCTGAACTTCTGACTGAAACTGCACTGGTCACCTGGCTACCTGATCTCGGGCCTGGTCCCCTCAACCACCAACTGCACACCTGCACTGCCTCCCAGGCAACCCCTGCACTTATGGGCTGTTTCTGTATCCTTACAGTCCTCTCCAGCTCCTGACACTTGTTGGCTGCACTCACCCCTGCACTTGCCACAAGCTGGCCACACTTTTTACCTATTGTTTTTATGTATTCTATTTATTTATTACTGTTGATTCTATGTACTGCACTGCCCCTTCCCCTGAACTTTCCCTCCCCCCCGTGCACTTGTGCGATCTCAATGTCACCTGGCCTAGTAAGATCGTTGTCTCTATCTTCCCTCTGTGCCCCCTCCCTGCCACGCCTTGAAACACTTGTGTATAGGCGCATTATAAATGCCATATCATATCATATATCATATCATATATCTGCTGTTTCAGAGGGTGCTCTTACATTTGGTGTCTGCATACTAGGTGTGGTATGGAATCAGTGTGCTGCCTTGAGGGTACTGCTGTCGGTGAGGGACACAGTATCCTGTTGGATTGGTATGAGTGAGTGTGGTGTTGGTATACGTGACTAGAAAAACTGGCTTACAAAGTTGGACAAGATAATGGGGAAGACTGGGGTAACCCACAGATGGGACAGCAAGAAGTCCAGACCTCACCTGTACGGTTAATGGAGACACAAAGCCTGACTTCCTTCCCACACTACCAGAAACACTGGGGAATAGAGAACTCTTGTTTCCCTCCCAATTGCCAGCACAAGGGAGACAAGATCAATCAACTTCAGCCCCCATTAAAAGCAATGGAAATGATACAAGCACTGCAGCAAACACAGGAGAAACATGTCTTTACAAACCCTTACCCCACAGGAGTAATGATTAATACTTATCCTGAACTGTGAGACACAGGAGGTCACCAAAACAAAATTCAAAAAAGGGAAACTACTCATTCTGAGACTGGGGAACAACCCAGCTCCTTTTCTGCCAGCAACAAACGCAGACTGAAGCGGGATCCGAGATTGCGGCTTCCCCATTAAAAGGATTGCCCCCCTGAACTCAGGACTACAAAACATCCCTGCCATGGAGCATGGCCAGAGCATGTATGTGACCTCTCTGGCTAATCTGTGGGATCGTAGCCAGTCCAATCACTATATAAGTGCCACCTCCCAGGCACGAGTGGAAGGGAGTTTTGTGTTACAGAGAAGCCAAATTGTACAGTTAGAGGAAGAAGATAGTTGCAGCAGAGAAGAAGGTTTTTGAGTTAGCTGTAAGACCTGGAGTGGAAGAACGGATTGCAAGACCCAAAGAGGAGGGGAAGATTGCTGGGCAGATTGTGAGACCTGGAGTGGAGTAGTATATTAGCTCCTGGAAAGGAGAGGCTGATTGTCAGACCCGGATTGGACCGACTGATTATAAAAACATGGAGACCGGAGGAGACTGAAAGCCAGAGACCAGAAATACAGAAAAAGAAGTAGATCGAAGTGAAGACCAAATGCCAGGTGAATGGAGACCTAGCCACTGCCCAAGAAAATAAAAGGGCAGAGGAAGCAAAGGCAGAGCCCTTTGACAAGGGATAGACTGAGAAGGTGAAGACAAAGGTTTTGACCAAGAGGAATACCAAGCAGGAAAGAGCAGGGGCCCTGACAAGTGAAAAAAAAAGCAGAGACCCTGAAGAGACAGAGAAGAAGGAAGTGCTCAAAAGTTAGAGAAAAGAAGGGCAGGGGCCCGGCCTAGGAAACAGAAAAGGTGACGAGAAGTAATAGAAACCCCCCCCCCCCTCAAATAAAAAGAACATAGTATCCTTGTGAAGTGCCGGGGAACACTATAACATGCCCCAACCACCCAGACACCTTAAATAAAAAGTTTGAATATCCTTGTTGTGTCATATTTTACAACTTGTAACTTATATGAAAATAGGAGCCCAAGAAGAGTTTGACTAGATATTCAAGAGGCAATAAAAACAATTATAACCTAGGAGAGAGATGCAGCACTTCCCCATTTGCCAATTTTCAGGCCATACGAGCGGAATGGCTCGCAAAAGCAATAAAAAGCCTGGAAATTGGCCAATGAGAGGGGAGTTGCAGACCTCGCAGGAGTACTACACTGGTAGCCCTGCCAGCTACAGTGATTGGGGGAGTCTGACCAATTAACAGACCTTTTTTTTTTTGTTGGTGCGCCATCCCATATGGTTTTATGTATTGACTACTACTAGCTACTTATTTATACTATATAATGCCAAGAGCAACACTGGTATTAATTTATATATATAAAACAAAGTCGTGTTTGTGGGTTTGTATGTGGCGTTCATCTTGGGGATGTAACTCCTCATGTGGTATTCCGCTTACCATCTGCAAGTTATTTGTAAAAGTGCTCATCCTCGCGCTGTCCGTGCTGAACTAGTCTAGTCGTTTTTTTTTCAAATTCCTTTTTTAGAAGAGAGCAAGTGTGTTTTTTTTCATTGATTTCTTTTGCAATAAACTCGATACATGTTACTTTCACTTAATTGAGCACCAAATTAGTATTTACCTCCGAATTAAATTCTCACATGAATATCATATTTGTATGTTTAGTCTGATTTATTTGCAGTGTGTGTTTAGCAGCGACAGTGGCCACCACTGCTCACAACACTGCAAATAATCAGAGTAAGCATTCAAATATTATATTCACGTGAGAATTTAAATCCGAGAATATTGAACATTTGGTGTTCAATTAATTAGTGAAATTAACATGTATCGCGTTTTACCTTTGTGGCAAACAGCAATATTTGTTCATCTTTTTCAGTGGAATATGAAAAATAAAAAATAAATCTGACAACGGACATCCCGGACGAAGCCGGGTACTTAGGCTAGTATCTTTATAGACCCCACCCTCAGGCTGTACCAGGCATTATGCGCCCTTAAACCTTGTTTAATGTCCTTGCTGCGCTTATGCCTTTAACTCGGACTCACAACAGCAGGTACAGCTCTCGGGTTGTGTATATAAACCTTAATTCTAACCCTTGGAAAGTGGTTCCATGTAATAATGTTGCCACAAAAATCTCGCCATGCAAAAATATCGCGGCAAAATGGCCGTTTTTGTGGCGACATTATTGCATAGAACATGGACACCCCTGCAAACTTTTTTTTTTGCCCCTGTCCCCATATATATATATATATATATATATATATATATATATATATATGGTCACCCATACAATACCGCCACAACCTTTTCCCAGCGATATTATTTACAGCGACCATATATATGGGGATAATATTACCTGATACCTCGAAAGTTCGCTTGGCATTCTCATTGTATAATCTGTACGGTCTAAGAATTGACCAGCCCGCATATATTTTAGAATGCCACATTGAAAGCCTACCAGCGGCGAGGAACACACCAGCATCCAACTGTGACTTACGCGATAGATTTGTGTACCGACAACAGGCCCTGCCTATGCAGCCAATTCCACATGACTATCCAGCAGACATAGAATTTAACAGGCCTCTGCCTGCCAATTTTAATGTTAGCAGGAAAACTAAGAGGGCATTAACCTCAGGAAGAAGAGATCGCTAACCTGCCTGTTCTGCATCTACACTTTATGCCCTTTTGTTTTTTCTTTCATATGAAAGAGCAATACGGGTTATAAACAAGTATTAGGTCCTTCGGGTGGAGCTTATATAACTTATTACCCCTAACATGTTGACAGTTCCATCGCAGACAATGCACTGACAGAGGGCAGTTGTGGATGGTTAAGTATTTTGTTCCAACATTTCAATGCCTCTCCTTTGTCCCGCCTAGTTTTTTAAAAGAACATTGTACTCTCATTGGGTAGAATATGTTCCATTAGCAATAACGTACGTCCTGTGGTCAGTAACAGGCGTTGTTTAGGCCTTTAACTTGGATCAAGTGTTGTGACCACCTGGCAATGCCCTCGAATTGTTGCATTATTTGTTAAACAGCACTCTCAGAATCTGGACTGCTGTTGACAAGAATGGTATCACTAACATTAAGCCTGGATAATCCCTGATCGCTTTTTCTCAGTTTGGGAGACCTACTTAAGACAACATTTTAGTTTATCTAACATGATCGATAATGCTGTTCTTCTAAAATGTGGGCGTGGCTCCTTTCCAGTTATTCTAATTGTGGCCCCTTTTATAGTTTCGTATAATAACTCAAAAGCAGTCGACCACATGGGTCTTCAAAACTCTACTTGCAGTTGAGCCCAATTGTTAGTCCAGGCCGCTTTCTTCGTTGATTCAATACTGCATACACAGCATACAATTCACACATTCCTGTAAAAGTGGCATTGTGAGGCTGATGAGAAAAAAGGCTTATAGATCTGAACATAGCTCTTATGGTTTAATTTCTCTAATCCCAGTGAATTTCTTCTGCAAAACAAGTATAAGTGAACTGAATAAAAATGGGCTACCGTTTGCTGGTTATTCATACTGGGCCAGCAAGGACTGTTAGACGCAGATGCTGTATATTTGATCAGGCCTCAGTACTTGCGTTTCTAAGGTTAATTTACTCTGCAGCAGCCTTCAATGTCTTCAGTTTGGTTTTAAGTTAAATAATTACGGAATTGATGCCGGCTTGCTCGCCTTATTCATGCGCTGCGAAATTAGTGGTGGGTGAGGATTACATACAGTGCAAAAAACAAAGATGTCAATGGGCCATGCCAAGGATGATCTTCAGACCTTGATTAGAATGAATGCTAAACATATTAGGAAAGCGTAACTAGGAAAACCTGATTTGCACCTAGGCAGTGTAATAAGCCCATGGTTAGAACAAACAATGAAAAAACAATTGGCAGAATGCTAAATATGCTAGGAAAGTGTGGCTAGGAAACAGTCTTCGCACTGCAGGCAGTGTTTGAAGCCCAAGGGTAGAACAAATAAAGGCACAAACAATTGGTCTGGCTTTGTCAATGTCGTGGGTAAGATAGTTTTGCAAAGCCTACCTTGCCCTCCCAATCAGGGCCAAATCATTTTTCCTCTGCATTTCTAAAGCATGATTTGTTTGGCTTTAACACTTGTTACATACTATGATTGTTTCCTGTTGCCTCTTGCTTAGGGCAGGGTAGTTCATGAACTTTGTTTAATGTTTGAGGCCTCTTCAGCCTGTAAAACGCCCCCAAAATGTCAACAAGTACCAGGAAATCCCCAATTGGATACACGCCACATGTATGTGTGAGGGTGAGCATAGAAGCTGCCACCTTCTGTTGAGAAAAACGCTTGTTAAGTGTCTTTTACCCAGTGGCTGTGCCTAGCCCTTATGCACATTAAAAAACCCCTCTCAGCTTTGGACTGAAAGCCTTGGACAGCCACATTTACATTCCCTCATCTCACTGCTTACCTTTCGCATAGGGTCAGCTTTTCTCTGGAAAAATTGTTACATGCTTGGGGCAGTTGTAAAACATGTTTTAACTTTTATTGTTTGCAGAACCTTTAATATTAAATATTTAATATTGTAATTGCTTCCATAACTAATGGTGTCCCAGTGCACGCACTGATCTTTGACTTTGCTTTACCTCTAGTGGATGCCTTATTGCAGTTATTGTCCAAAGATTCTCCTCCCACCTGTGGTGTCTTGAAATATTTGCTTACTGTTGACCTTACTCTCTCCAACCTTAGGACGTTCTTGAGGAGTGGCTGACTTGCCAACGATCCTGGCTATACCTGGAGCCCATTTTCAGCTCTGAGGACATCAACCGGCAGCTGCCTGTAGAGAGCAAGCGCTACCAGACTATGGAGAGGACTTGGAGAAAGATCATGAAGAACGCAGTAGAGAATATGCAAGTGCGTATATCTCCTGTGACTGCATGAATGCGTGTGTTTGCTTGTTTGTATGTGTGGTTAGAAGTGGGGGAGCCAGAGAATTCATGGGCAGGGCCCAGCCAGAGCTTAGGCAGAGGGTCTGGTTTAGCTGTAATAACCAAATGGAAGCCGGGCTTGCAAAAGAAGAATGGCTTTGTAAATCTTGAATTTAATATTTTGCAAAACACAGATTTAACATTTAACTTTACAAGGGGCTCAAAGGTCAACTCAAAAGGGTGTTCCAAATGATCACAAAATGTCTGTTAGACGTGTCAGCACACATCCAGTTAAGTTTTTCATGAAATACTTTCATTTACTAATTTCCCACATTTCCATATACTACTATATATATATACTGGGTGCACCTTGATATGCCTGTATTTTGCCACATACCAGTATCTGCATGTGAAATAGCAGAACATAACTGCATTATGTATTATTACATTCCAAAAGCCCACAAAGCTAATGATGCCAATAAACCACTGGCCACTTTTCTTCACAGCGAGAAGCAGCTGGTGATGATACAGCTCACATCATAAATGCGGGACTACAAGTATGACACTGCAATATGAAGTGAACATAAATGCCAGGATGGGTGATAATTTTAAACCTGATAGGTGTGAGGAGCCTGAGGGTGTCACCTTCTCTTTTTACCCAGACTCCTCCACTCAGGTGGCCAGGGAATGGCCATCACTTTCGAATCCCGACCCTGGGGGTGGATATGCGAGGGAGGATCACATGGGTGGAGGTTGCTTGTGGAATGGCGAGAGGACATCCTTAGGTGAGATGCAGTATCCCCCATTTCCCTTTCACAATGAACCCTCTATCCCTAAAGCCTTTGTGGGATATTGTCAACCCCTTCCCTTCTCCTTCTTTCAATCTGTTCCGCAGAAACAACATCTTAGTACTGGGACAAGGAAGAGACCAACTAGGACACATCCTCATTTCATGGACGCAGACATACATCAGAGACCAAACAGAGGCGAAAGACTTCTTTTATTAAATCAGACCATGCCAAACACCAATCTGGTACTGAGACGAGGAAGGGGACTATGGAGGTATACTAGAGGAACAACCAGGCATTTCTGTACAATGGAGGCCTCTAAAGTCAGGCACAAGAACTCAACCCACACCTGGGGTCACAACACACCTGAAGGATATAAATTGGCTCACCGTTCTGGAGTAAGAGGAACGGGCTGGAGACCCAGGAGGCAGGAGCAGTACTATGCAGGTGAAGGGGATGTTGTAGCCGTGGTCGGCTGTGCGAGGGTCCGGAGGTCCTGCCATCTGCCGAAGCGGGTCTGGTGGGGAGAAGCAGTGGAGCGCCCCGTGACCGCAGCTGCTGCCAAAGGAAGCCAGGAAAGTGGGCGGTGCGTGCCGTCCACAACCCGAAATGAAGGCAAAGTCAGGAGAAGCCGGGAAGCAGCAGAAGCCTGGAGAAGCCTGTTGCAAAGGACACCAGGAGGAAGAACGCTGTAGGGTGCGATCAGTGAGTGTAGAGCCAATAGACACTATGACCAGGGCGCCCTGGTAACATTTAGCAAAGGCTTTTGCAGTTGCCTAGTGAAATGCAATGAGAGCAAAAGTATTGTTGAATGCTGAAACAAGTATTATTAAGAAATTGAATGAACTATAACTGATTGAAGGCACTTGTGGAACCCATACAGAGTAAAAAGGGTTTGAAAGCCATTGTGAATACTGCACAGAGTAAAAGTGAATTGAAAGCACTTGGGAATGCTGCACAAAGTCAATTGAATGCTCATGAAGGGAGCGAAAGCAAAGTAGTGCATGAAAGAAATACAGTGTGTCAAACAAGTAAAGGCCAAAGTCAAGACAGAACTAGGGAGGTACTAAGATGGAAAACTAAAGAGTGGCCCAAAGTCCAAAGGGGTCCATAAATGGCAAACTGAGAGACACTTGTGTGGGCGGGAGTCAGTGAAATACAAACAAGAGCAACACAGTGCATGGTGGTTAAAGCAGAGAATGTGACACTGAGGAATCAACTAAGCATCACTGTCAGATGGAACGAGTGGCTAAGTGTTGATGGAAGCAGTCAGATAGGGTATTGGTTGCGTGACCTGTAATGGGTGGACCGTGTGGTCCGACAACTGCGCCTAGACAGAGTTCCCTATTTGGAAAAAGCCAATTAAATCATATTTGAAGTCAAGCTCAGGTGTTGCTACATCTTGGTTTGAAGATTGAAATTAAGAAAGAGAACTGTTGATTTTGAAAGTTGGAAGTTTAAACTCTTGGGGGAAGGAAACCGCGACTTGGGAGGTGCCCCAAGGAACTGTTAGTTTGGAAGCAAGATGATTTGAACTCTTGGGGAAGGGAATCCCCATATCTTGAACTATTTTGTACTTGGGGAAGGGGACGCTAGTCCTAAAACAAGAGCTGGAAGAAGCTCTGAACATTCTTTGGAACACTAATTCTTTGAGACCGAGCTCCCTACACATTGTATGCATTTCGTTATGAGGACAGGTATAGGTTTTGGACACAGAGACTTAAGTTGGACATCCTGACACAGACTATCCTTAGTTTTCTTTAGGTAGTGAAATCCCACCTTTTCACAGGGCAAATCGGGCCTTAATCCGTCCTACCTTTTAAGTTAAATAAAACTTTGAATCTGATGCCTTAACATAGGGCACAGCTTGATTCCTGTTAATCTGCCCTATGAGCTATTATTCTTTTCAGCTATAACGATATAACCCAGAAGTGCTTGTGTGATATGATCACCTTCTTTAATGATTGTTTGACACATGCTTACAACGTGTTGCTATGCATATTGTGAAGGAAATGTAGAGTGCCTGAAGCTGAAAAATATTTAACACATTTTTCTGCATTTAACAAGCAATTATACTGGCCTAGTCTGCATTCCAGGGTTTAAAACAAGAGGTTTCATTTGTGATGTAATTTTGTAGGAAGTAGATTGAAAGCCAAAGTGAATCTTTGAAATGTATATACCAATGGTGATGCTTATTGCCAATCTTGAACACTTAATAGAAGCTGCAAATGCTCTGCGAATTTTGGTCCCTTCCCCTAATCATTCAATGCTAATTTAGGTGTCTCATGCAGCCCCATGTTACAAAAGCAGTGCGTAACTTGTACTTTTTTCCAGCATGAGGTGAGATGATTGCTGCAGATTAGACTTTGGACATCTGACTGCTCTGTCCGGGGCTTTCAGATAATCTTTTTTCAAATGAATGGCATTCAGTGGTTACATGGCATGCATCTATAGACGGACACAAACAGGTCTGTACTGAAGCTATGGTTCACCAAGTTAACACCTGTGATTTGGATTCAATGGTTTGCGTTTCTTCTGCAGAGGCCTCATCTTCAAGTTTTCTTGACGTTTTTGAAATAGTCATTTTACCCAGAAAACCTCGACGCAATGTGATGGCGCCATTGCGAGGCCGAAATGTCCGTCACCGACCCAGGCGATGTGTGTCGTGGTGTCTAGGTGTTGGGCACGACACGGAGGCCTGTGCGTCGTGCTTGAAAATGTTGCCGAAATCCTTACGCAAGATGGCCGGGAAACTGCCTTGGGTCGACTGCCCATAAAATCGAAGGCACAGTCGCTCGTCCCTTCTTCTGAGACTGAGGATCCCACCCCCGGGAAGGGGAAAGAAAAACATTGCAAGAAGACCAAGAAATTGTCCCATTCCAAGAGCCATTCCTCGTCTTCCTCACGGAAGAAGAAGCAGCACCACCATCATTGGTGCAAGTCCAGCTCATTGCCGGAACGAGGTAAGCTCTCGGCGGGGCCGACCACTCGGGAAGAGTGTGCACATTTTAAAATGTCCATGCTTCAAATGTTTAGACAGCAAGCTGTTGTAGGTGCCGCTCTGGCCCCTGACCAGCAAGCTTTGGTGGCAAAAGCGGCGCTCTGTGCTCCCGACCCCAAGCCAGCCACTCTGTCAACGTCGAAAACGCCTTTGCGCACCACGCCTATTAGGCGTAAATTACCAGAAGGCCGCAAGGCCAGGGCCCACAGCGTCCATCAGTCGTCCAAGCGTCCCTCGGGGCTGAAAGAACCATCAGCATTGAAAGCAGTCTTGGCTTCGAAACCTATTCTATCGGTGGTCAAGCCCTCGGCGCAGACAGTCAGTGATGGTTCGTTTATAGCGCTGTCAAGGGCGGGGTTCTTTGACTGGATGCAGTCCATTTTCGGCATTGATGACCCCGATGATCAAGTCTACTCCGTTTACACGGGATCCAGTTGCATAGATTATTTTGACGACCAGGCCCATTTATTGCCCTTGGCTCAAGGTCTATAGGACGCCAGCGGCCTAGATACTTCCCCAGACCTTGAGTTGCAGCAAAACCAGCCCTATACTCATGCTAATATCAAGTTCAGGGCTCTGGTTGACCGGGTTGTTGACACCCTTGGGTTGAAGTAGTCTATCCAATCTCTTCAAGAGTATGAGCTCACTTATATCTTAGACGAAGGTCCCACAGTTGAGCATAACATGCCATTTAACCCAGCCATTGCGTACCCTTTATCCTCCTTGTGGCAGCACCCTTGTACTATTCCCCCTGTAAATGCCAATTTTACAGGGAAGTATAGGCCGGCAAGAGGAGACCCTTCTTTCCTCGCCACACACCCTTCCCCGGAAGGGCTAGTTATTCAGGCTGCCACTATTTCCACCAGACCAGCGCATCCACTTCCAATCTGCCTCCGGACAGAGAGGGAAAGAAATCGAACGCATTGGCCAGAAAGGTGTTCACCTCTGGCAGCATGCTGCTAAAAAGCCACAGACATAGCCTGTGGATTGGCAAAATACTCCTTTGGCTTGTGGAAAGCTGTGGAAAATGCTGCTGAATACGTCCCTGAGGGTGCCATGCGGGACAGATTTTTACAGCTGGTTGAGGATGGGAAGGAGGTAGCAAAGCAGTCACTGCAAACAGGTAATGAGGCGACAAGCCTTCCTGAAAAGTTCTGGCATCTCCCCGAATGTTCAGAACAGGCTGCTGGACATGCCCTTTGAGGCAGACATGCTTTTTGGTCAGAAAGCTGACAAATCTTTGGAAAAATATTAAGAATCCAAGTTGGCTGCTAAATCACTGGGCCTAGCAGTGCAGCCGGCAAAACCTGCCTTCAGCTTTGCCTCTAGAGGCAGGGTCTATAGGTATTATGTACCCTATTGCAGGAAGGCGCAGCTCCTGTAAGCCAGTCAGGGGCAGAGGCGCTTTCCACATCCTGCAAGGGGCAGAGGGGCTTCTAGAGGCGCTTTGATTTCTCCTCCCATGATGCACCGTTTGGTGGACGGTTGGCAGGGCATTGGCCCCAGTGGCAGGAGATAACCTCCGACGCCTGGGCCATGCAGTTGATTCAGTGGGGCTATTGTTTGCCCTTTCTAAAAAGACCACCGGCCAGACCCCCACCACACCCAATCCAACCAGGACAGGAGCTCCAGGAAGAACTGGGAGCCCTGTTGTCAAAGGGTGCCGTGGAAGAGGTACCTCTCGAACAGAGGATCGTGCTGGTATTCCCGGTATTTCCTGGTACCCAAGAAGGGAGGATGTCTCTGTTCCATCCTGCACCTCAGGGCTCCAAACAGTTCCTGAGGAAAGACAAATTCAGGATGGTGACGTTGATGAAATATTCTCTACACTGTCAAATTTCAGGACTGGCTGGTGTCAATAGACCTGCAGGATGCTGATTTCCATGTGTCAATACACCTAAAGCACAAGAAGTCCCTAAGGTTCCTCATAGGAGACGAGCACTACCAGTTCAAGGTGCTGCCCTTTGGGTTGACCTCCACTCCAGGGGTCTTCACCAAGCTCATGGTGGTAGTTCGGCTCACCTCAGGAGATCTGGGGTCCATGTATTCCCGTATCTGGATGGTTGGCTGATCCGGGGTAAGTCGGCAGGACAAGTCGTCTCATCTGGAAGACACCTGCCTACTACTGCTCAGGCTGGACTTCTCCCTCAACTTGAAGTCCCATTTGACACTAGTTCAGCGGCTCCAGTTCATGGGAGCAGTTCTAGACACACAGGTAGGGAAGGCTTTTCCACCCGAAGAGAGTCGGCAACATAGCCCAGATGGTGCATTTGTTTCAGAACCACACCACCCTACCAGCGACTTCCTTCCTCTGCCTTTTGTGTCTAATGGCCTTCTTTATTTTTCTAGTGCCAGAGGCCAGGCTGCGCAGGAGATCCCGTCAGTGGCTCCTGAGGGACCAGCGGTCTCAGAATCTGGGAGCACTCACGGATCACCTCTCATTGTCCAGCCAGGTAGTCCGCGAACTCGGCTGGTGGAACATGCACAACAATCTCATGGCTGGGGAACCCTTCTGGCCTACTTGGCCTCAGCCTTCAGTGGTCACAAATGCGTCCCTGAAGATTTGGGGCGCCCACTGCGAGGACTTACAGGTGCGCGGCCTCTGGTCTCCATCAGAAGCTAGGTGGCCATGACTACCTCAACAAGCAGGGTGGTGTGCACTCCCGCTCCTTCTGCACAGAGGCGATACAGCTGTGGTTCTGGTTACGGAAGAACTAAATCTCTGTCTCGGTAGTGCATCTGGCGGGGACGGAGAACAGCTTGGCGGATGCTCTGAGCAGGCAGAGCACGGTCTCACACGAGTGGGAAGTGTGCCAGGAAGTCCTAGATGAGGTCTTCGCTCTCTGGAGTACCCCAGCAGTGGATCTGTTCACCACTGAGTCCAACAGGAACTACCAACAGTTTTGCTCAAGGGAATTCCCAGCGAACGGCGCACTGGGGATGCGTTTCTGGTAGATTGGACCTTCCCTCTCCACTGCGCCTTCTCCCCTTGATTCCCGTCATCCCTTGGGTTCTCAGGAGGTTGAAGAGATTTTGAGCGACCATGATCTTGATTGCCCCGGATTGGATAATCGGGGTGTGGTACTTGAATCTGACCATCTGTCTGCCTTACCGGTTGCCTCTGCGTCTGGATCTCCTGACCCAGTCGCAAGGTCGAGTGCTCCACCTCACCCCGAATTCCCTCCACCTACATGCGTGGCTCTTGAGAGGATGATGTATGATGGCTGGGACCTCTTAGGGGAGGTACTTGAGGTGTTGCTGGCTGCACGCAGACCTTCTACAAGATCTCTGTGTGCGTGCAGGTGGAGAATATTTGAGGCGTGGTGCAGGGAGTGCGAGATTAACACTATCTCTTGCCCCACCACTGCAGTGATGGAGTTCCTTCTGTCACTGGCCTTCAGGTTACCACAGTCAAAGGGTATTTGGTGGCCCTGTCTATGTTCAAGTGGTCCCCAGACCAAGGTTCCTTCGTTATTAGTCCGTTCATGGCCCAATTCCTGAAGGGCCTTCTCAATAGGTTTCCGCCAACCGCTTTCGTGATCCCAGATTGGGATTTTAATCTGGTTTTGACCTACTTGATGGGGGCTCCGTTTGAGCCTATGCACTCATGTACTTTACTGCTGTTATCCTGTTACCCCTTCTGACAACCTTCTTGTTTGCAATCCCTTCGGCCAGGAAGGTTAGCGAGCTGCAAATCTTCTTTTCTAAGTTTCTCTCGTGAGAAAGTGTCTCTCAAAGTCAGGCCCGGGTTCCTTCCTAAGGTGGTTTCAGAGTTTCCCCTGTCCCAGTCTATTGATTTGCCCCTTTTTTACCCTCCTCCACATCCCTTGAAAGAGGAAGAGAGGTTCCACCACCTTGACCCCAAGAGAGCGTTAATCTTCTATGTTGCTCGCCTATCCGAGTTTCGGAAGTCAGACCAGTTGTTCGTGGCCCACTCTTTGTCTCGAAAAAAGGTCTTGCCATAACCAAACAAAGCCTGTCAAGTTGTATTATTTTGTGCATATCCGAGTGTTCCCAATCGCCAGGCAGGGAGATTCCAGCGGGAATCAGGGCTCGCTCAACCAGAGGGTTTCGGCCTCTACAACCTTCCAAAGAGGGGTTCCTGTTGGGGGACATATGTCAGGCAGCCACTTGGGCATCCTTACATACACTCACCAAGCACTATTCTCTGGATGTTGCACCGGGAGCTGATGCACGGTTTGGTAAGGCGGTTCTCCAGAATCTACTTGTTTAAAACATTCTGCCCCCCTCTGTTATTCTAATTGCTTGGGGAGTCTATCAAGATAAGGAATGTAAGTGATTTCAATCCAGCACTCCAACTAAGTCAATGCCTAGTATGGGATGCCCAATGGAAACCCTTATTTATATATTTTTATGTCAAAAGTTCTTTTAATTCTGGATGATGTACCCTTATATAATGCCCCTCTCTTTGAATCCCCCGGTGTCACTGAACCAGGAAATAGGTTTGTTTTGCAAATTAAAAGATTTATTTGAAGAATGGAACAATATATAGATTACACTTTTATGAATATGAATAATATCTTAATATCACACCTATGAATATGAACAGTGATCAGCAATGGGTGATATTACAATATCAACAATCTCTTTAATCAATTAGAAGTAGGAATAGGAAGAATAATGTA
Organism: Ambystoma mexicanum; assembly: GCF_040938575.1. NCBI lineage: Eukaryota > Metazoa > Chordata > Amphibia > Caudata > Ambystomatidae > Ambystoma > Ambystoma mexicanum. The sequence continues at coordinate 548,130,083 of NC_090923.1, forward strand.
GCAGAGAATAACTTTGTGTGGGTTCAGGAAATGCAGTGATGAAAGAATGCAGCACAGAAAAAAAATGGAAATTAATTTAACCAAAGACAATGTGATCACTCTTTCCCTATGTTACTACTCACTCCCCCCAATATGCAATATGAAGATATGGAATGAGGGCACACAGGTTTCAGGAATAACAATCCACAATTGCCGTTTTAATCCCAATTCCCCCCAGCAAGCTTAGAGTGAACAGTAATGATTTTAAACAGGTCAATTGCTTTTCCGTTTCTATAAACTCAAGGAGGAGATTATGCAGGAGGCCAGGGCCATGGGCCAGATCCACTTCCGCGACTCAGAGATAGCCCTTTTTCAAGACTTAGCCGCATCCACCTTAGCCAAACGAAGAGCTCTGAAACCCATGGCTGACTGGCTACGGGAACGCAAGATCACCTATCGCTGGAGCTCCCTTCGGGAGGGAAAACCTCAGCAAATCCCATCTCCACGTGAAGCGGCAGCATTTATGGACCCGGACATGGAGGAGGAGGTCCCAAAGGGCCCGGCCCGCTCCCCCGAGGGGGCTGTGGGGGGAACTCTCCGCCCCTGGTCCCGGGTGGTCGGTCGACGCAGGATACGCGGCCCTCTGGCAAGGGGGAAAAACACCAATACTCACTGAGACCCCGAACGGCCCAGATCCAAGCTTATCCTCATCAAAGCCATACAGCAACCGCCTGACCGCCCCCTGGGAGCCTAGTCTTTAAACCTAGAGCCTTACAACCTCCTAGCCCAGCAGAGTCGCTATGGAGTGAGCCTCCAACTTCACAAGCCGATTGGCCTGGGCAGCCGGCGGCAAGATCTCTCAATCTGCAAGATCTTCACCACTATAGCATGAGACCTCCTGGTCTCCGACATGGATGGCGTCTGTGGCCCAGCCGACAGCCCTGTTGGTAGAAGGCTGGCCTGGATACCTTTATCTGTTTGTTGTTTTAGGTTCTGTTCTAGTTTATGTTTGTGGTTCTCCTTGGTCAGGGGGAAATGGGCTGGAGCTCGAGCGGGTGGCGAGAAGGAAAGGACGAACAAAATTCAAACTGACGATGCGCGCTCCTCTCTGCCTGGCATCTCCAGGGCAGCGGCGAAGGGGCCAGCCAGATCTGAGGGGTCCCCAGCTCTGCAATCCAAAATTCCCAGGGTAAAGTCTCTATCAATCCCACCCAATAATGTCTCAGCCGGATAGGGAACTTTCGCTCCTGACCTGGAACGTTCAGGGTCTGAATTCCCCCAGGAAAAGGAAGTCCGTGGAGCACAGGCTCACCCGACTGGCACCCGACATCATTTGCTTGCAAGAGACTCATCTCCTCAGGAGCGACGAATGCCACATAACCTTTCAACGCTACACCAAAAGATTCTTTGCCTCCGCGGACCTCAAGAAGAGAGGGGTGGCCATTCTGCTAAGCCGGGACTTACCCTTATCCAATATCGCCACCAAGCGAGACCCTGGGGGTCGTTATCTCCTGCTAAAAGGCCTCCTTTTAGAACTTCCCATCACGATAGCCGCTATATACTGCCCAAACACCGGGCAAAGCACATTCCTCCGGAATCTCCTACCAATACTTACCGCCTTCATAGAAGGTCGCGTGTTTATAGGGGGCGATTTCAATCTGGCTCCCGACCCAAACCTGGACAAATCGCTCCCTCCATCGAAAGAGGATTTCAGCAAAGCCCTTGCCATGGCGGAATTCCTAAGGGAGACTGACACTATAGATGTATGGAGACTGGCCAATGAGGGAGAAAGGGACTACACTTTCTTCTCCCACGTTCACCTGGGTCACTCACGGATCGATCTGCTTCTAATCTCAAGCATCCTCATACCCTGCGTCGAATCCATCCAAATCGGGCTCAGAGCCCTCTCGGATCATGCTCCAGTCATGTTGAACCTGAGGGTATCAGGCGTCCCGGAACCTCCCCAGAGACAATGGAAACTGCAAGACCACATCCTATCTGACATCGCAATCAGAACAGAAATGGCAGAAGCCCTCAAAAATTATTTCAGGGAAAACACCACCAAAGACTCCTCGCTGGCCATGATATGGGACGCTATGAAACCTGTCATCAGGGGCACAGCGAACGACTGCACAGCTCGACTCAGACGACTTGGCAAGCTGCAACAAGACGCACTTGAAGCGGAGGTGGCAGAAGCGGAAAATATCCTTAAACGAGGCCCGAACAGGAAAGCGAGCCGCATGCTACAAAGGGCGAAACGCTCCTTAGAAATGCACCTGGCCGACAAAGCGGCCAAGGCGCTAACATATACTAAACAGTTTTACTATGTTCACAGCAACAAAGCAAACCGGCTCCTGGTCCACAAATTAAAAAAGCTTCGAACGAGAAACCTCATCCATAGCCTCGCAGATGCGCAAGGGACCCTCCGCTACTCCATCAAAGAGAAAATTGAAATCATGGCTTCCAATCACAGAACGATCATGTCGGGTGCTCCCACGGCCGAAACAGCACAAGCCAAATATCTGGCAGAAGCACATATTGCCGCCCCATCCCCACAACTTGAGGCCCTGGAGGCCCCCTTCTCGGCAGAAGAAGTCAGTGAAACCATATCTAAATTGAAAAATTCAACCCCTGGCCCAGATGGGCTTACAGCTCAATTCTACAAAAAATTTTCATACATCCTATCTCCCCACCTGGCTACCTTATTTAACTCATTCCTCCTCTCAGGCACGACCACCCCCTCAATGGAAGAATCAATAACCGTACTCCTGCCGAAGCCTGGAAAGGATCGGAGCCAGTGTGCCTCCTATAGACCTATCACCCTTCTGAACTATGACGCAAAAATCTTCACCAAAACCCTCGCGAACAGGTTGGCCCCCCTGCTTCCATCAATTATCCACCCGGATCAGACGGGATTCATACCCGGCCGCTGCACCCATGATAATATAAGAAGAACCATCAATGTCATCGAATCTGCCAATAGGAGGGGGCAGGCATTGATGGTACTATCATTGGATGCACACAAAGCCTTCGATATGCTTGACTGGGGCTACATCCGAAACTCACTCACACCCTTTGGCTTCGGCCCACACTTCATAAAATGGACACTAGCAAACTACCAACATCCTTCCACCAACCTCAGAATGAATGGAGCTAAGTCCGACCCGATCAAAATCTCAAGAGGCACTAGGCAGGGGTGCCCCCTGTCCCCCCTGGTATTCGCCCTCTCCATGGAGCCATTCGCGATCAGGGTTCGCCACAACGCAGGGATCCAGGGTCTGGCAGTCAAGTCCCAAACATATAAAGCCGCCCTGTACGCCGACGATGTCCTCCTCACCTTAACCAAGCCAGAGGAATCCATGAAAGCCCTATGGAAGGAACTGCTAGATTTCGGGGAAGCCTCGGGTTTTAAGGTTAACCTTACCAAGTCCACAGCATTAAGCATCAACCTTCCTAGCCAGCTACTATTGGACCTGGAGAAGGAATATCAGATCCCCTGGGCCAGAAAGAATCTCCCGTATCTAGGGGTCCAGCTCCCCGTCGCTTTAAGCAGACTATACAGAGCCAACTTCCCGGCACTCCTGAAAGAACTTAAAGCCGATCTCGCACGCTGGCAAAAACAGGAGATCTCCTGGTTTGGAAGAATCACGGCCTTGAAGATGAACCTCATCCCTAGACTCCTGTACCAGTGTGCGGCCATACCCACTACAATCCCGAAGCAAGAGATCCAGAAGTTACAAAAGAACATCATGAGCTTTATCTGGGAGGGGAAACAGCCGCGCATCCCGCGAAAGATCATGCTCCGGGGTCGGTAGACGGGAGGTCTGGGAGCACCCGATGTTGCAAGATATGCTCTGGCCGCTCAGCTCTCGTAGGCGTTCGCTTGGCTCCCCGCCGCCTCCAAGCCCCGCTGGCTGGAGCTGGAGGAGGCCTGGAGTCCAAGCCCAATAACCTCACTGCCACACCTGAAGGAACCCAACGCAAACAAGGGAGTGGGTCCTCTGTCGGCAACTGAAAACACAGTAAAGTGCTGGAAGAAAGCGGCGCGACTATGGAACATCCGCGGCACGACGGGCCCACTCACCCCGGTTTGGGGAAACCCAGAATTCACCCCAGGCTGTAACCCCAGCAACTTCAGGAGATGGAAAGATGGAGGACTGGAGAGGATACAAGATTTTTATGAGGAAGGAATCCCCCTAGACTTCGAGGCCTGCAAGGCAAAGTTCGACGTGCCGGAGAGCGAAAGATTTAGATACACCCAGCTCCGCCACTGGCTCTCGAGCAGAGAGATGAAGCGTCACGGAAGCAGGGCCCTTACAGCCCTGGAACTCACCCTCACAGGCTCCCCGCCAAAGGGCAGAATCTCCACCCTCTACAAGCTCTTGGACAGAACAGACCCATCCCGCAAAGAACCATATATGCTGAAGTGGGAAAATGACATCGGGAGGGCTATCGATTTGGAGGAGTGGAACCACATCTGGACAAGAGCAAACAGAAGCTCGAAGTGTGTTTCCAACAAGGAAGGAGCATTCAAGGTATGCTTCAGGTGGTATCGGACCCCAGAGACACTCAATAAATGCAACCCCACAATTCCCCCGGCTTGCTGGAGAGGATGCCCAGACAAAGGCACACTCTTCCATCTGTTTTGGTCATGTCCCAAGGCTATCCAATTCTGGAAATCAGTGCTGGATCACATCAAGAAAATCACAGGTCGCTCCATCCCATGGGACCCGGGCATCGCTTTATTGGGATCAAGCGGGGAGGGCCAATTCCCCCTCTCCGGGCACAGAGCAGAGTTATGCTCCCACCTGTTGACGGCCGCGAAAAATCTCCATAGCTAGGCTGTGGAAAAACCCAGAGGGCCCAGCAGTACAAATGTGGTGGACAAAATGCTGGGACATAATCGCAGCAGAAAAGATAACTGCCCTCCGGTTCTTTCTCGCAAACATGGGCTCCCTTTTTGGACTACACCCAGAAATTCCCAGGGTTGGCACGACAACCCCCCTCCCTACGATGGATGGACAAAACCGAATAAATACAGAGGGGACAACGCAGTAGCAGAGGTACAGATTGGCCCAAGATCCCGCTGGCTATTAAACCCAGGAATAAGGCATCAGGGCCCGGACAATCTGACGCTCGCCGCCACCCACTCATGACCCAGCGCCTAAAGTACTTTCAAGGATCCCCTCTCGCCCACTTGTAACCTATCACCGCCCACTAGGGCTAAACTAACCGCTTGCCCTTCCCCTTGAACTGTCCCCTGACCTGTTATTACTGTTGTTTTGTTATGAAGGACATAGTCCTTGTTGTTTTACTACTTGCATCTCAAAGCTCAACGTTGCTGCTCGCAGTGCTCTTTATGTATTCGCTACCACTCGATGCAATGTTTGTACAAAAACCAATAAATATATATTTTGAAAAAAATGTGGTCGAATTGAATGAGAAAAATGCTAAAATGATTTTAATTCGCTAAATTGAATTCAGAACAAGTGAGAGTTGCTTTGGATAAGGTCAGGGAAACACTAGCAATGATTGTTGAATGGTTAGCAGATGGGAAACGAAATTCAGAAGTTGAAAACAAGAAATAGCTGTTTTACATGGAATGAAATTGAGCCAAATGCAAATTCGCGGCAACTTTTCTGCGTGCGGGAAACACGGTTACGGAAAAACTTTAAGGAATTGGAATGTCGTTTTGGGTTTGTTCGAAAGCAGTTGATGTTAGCTTCAAAATTACATTTAAATTTCGTTTCTAGGATGGTTCAAAGTTAGAGGTTTTAGTGAAGGTCGATTTTTCTCAAAAGGAGTCAAGGTTTCTAATGAAATTGCGCTTTGAATTACAAACAGGTTGGCTTACACTAACAATTATCACAGGATTGGATGGATGAGAAAGGATTCAGAATGGTCAAAAGAGATTCTACAATGCAGTCTGGATATGTTGGAATGGGTTGGATGGATTACTTTAAACTAAGAGATGACTATGGGCAGTTCTACGATAAATACTCACAACTCTGGTTTAAAATGGAATGGACCCGTCAAAGATCTGGTCAAAGGTTTGGCTTGGACTCCACTCACAATCGGACAGGTCTCAAGGGCTTGGTTCTGCTCTCAGCACTCTGGTCTCTGCGCGGCCTCTTGGACTGGATCTGACAGGTTCTGGGTCACAGCTCTGCTGGACTGATCTGGATCTTCGGTTCTAGCAAAGGTTGTTGGCCAGAAGCAGCAAACGGATCAGCCAGGCTGTTGAATGGATTAGGTTAGACCCCGTGGAAGAAGGGGGTTAAATCAGGTTTGCAAGATTTTTAAAGGCCTGCTGAAAAGGGTTCAGCTTTTTGGATTAGGCCTCTGCTTCAGGGTTCTAGAGTCTGGATCTGGTGTCTGGTTCTGGAGTCTGGATCTTCCTGCAGGGTGCTTCGCTAGTGGATCAGTTGATGACTGAAAGTGTGTGTCTTGCCTGTCCTCAGCAGTCCCTATGTATCCATTTTGCAAAGTGGGTGGGGAGGCCGATTGTCTATGCCCAACCCTCTAAGGATCTGATAGGTCAGTGACTTCCCTGTCCTCTGATTTGAGAAAGGAACATTGTGTCATGAGGTGTCATCATGTGTCAGAGTGATGCTGCCATTTACAATCTGGGGAAGAACCTCCCCTTTTTTTTTACCCAGAAAATCTATTTTTCCCAAAAACATATTTTCAATATGCACAACTTTTTAATAATACATATACACATCACAGATTGCCTAAGGTATGTTTCTGTCAAAATCTTATATTCCTAGGAGTTTTGGTTCATAAATGAAAAATGTTCGCGCTTTTGGTTGGTTACAAATTTTCGTATCTGTACAATTTTTTTTACATACATGCACATACCCTCTGGGCATATTCCTGTAATTTTTCATGTTCCTAACATAATCACAATAGCTACAATATTAAAACTTGTGTGGTTCAGTCTCTGAATGTCGCACAGATTCCAGATTAGTTTTAAACTGTGAGTGAATTTTTCATTTTAATAATCTCTAAGTTTCATATTTTTGTCAGTTCGGTACAATATTTTATAAGTCTTTTCCTTAAACATATATTTAGTCCAATTTCAAATCCACGTTTTCAGTCTGGCTCGCCTCCAAGCTTGGCTGAGTCAGAGAGTCACATGGCTTGTCTTCCTGCTAGGACAGTTGATTTCAGTCACACCCGAATTCACATTTACATTCAGCTCAAGGACTCCAATGTCTACACTCACAGCAACATGCCAGAGTGCCCCTCCCAGTTCCTTTCACAACAGCCTGCCAGTTTCTTAGCAGAGCACAGGAGAAAAGATTGTTTAGGGAGGAGGTGTGGAATGTGTTTGAAGCTTAGTGTGGGAAACCTTTTGGAAGTTTAGCTGAATCAGGTTACCTTATAGTCCATTTTAACATTGTCCCTTGTGCAAAATTACAGTTACAAATTTAAAATAAGCAAACATATCTTCAATTCCAGTATTTTTCAACATGAAAATCAATGTGTGGCACCCTATATTGCATTTGATGGAAATCGCTTCTTTGGCATATTTCGTTTTTGAGACACAGGGGGTAATTCATAGAAATACGCACAAAAGTGGCGCACGCGGCTGGCGCACAGTGTTCCCGTGCAAATGTCTGCGCCAGCCGCGTGCGCTAAAATTGATTTCCGCGCACAGCGTATTCATGGATTTTAGCCTCCAAAAGCAGCCGTGGCGCAGAGACCCTGCAGCAGCGCCAGTTACGCCCCCAAGAACGCCCTCGCGCAAGGAAAAGCCATCAAAATCCCCAATCCAGCGCAAAGGGCTGCGCCAACCTTGGACCAGTTTACTGGACTGCCAAACAGCAAACGCCAAGTGGGGAACGTGTATTAGGGGTTTCGCTGTAACTTCCACATGCGAAAGGGCCTGTGCGAGTGGGGTACGTGTATAACTGTTGTTCGCGTGAATTTTTACACGCGATTGGCCTGGGTACGTGTATTTCAGGGGAGCGTGGCAAGTTTTACACACGATTGGGCCTGGGGGAGCGGGGTACGTGTATTTCAGGGGAGCGTGGCAAGTTTAACACGCGATTGGGCCTGGGGGAGCGGGGTACATGTATTTCAGGGGCTCGCGGGTAGTTTCACACGCGATTGGCCTGGGTATGTGTTTTTCAGGGGTGCGCGGGTAGTTTCACACGCGATTGGCCTGGGTACAGGTTTTTCAGGGGTGCGCGGGTAGTTTCACACGCGATTGGGCCTGAGGGAGCGGGGTACGTGTATTTCAGGAGTGCGCGGGAAGTTTCACACGCAATTGGACTGGGTACGTGTATTTCAGGGGTGCACGGGAAGTTTCACACGCGATTGGCCTGGGTACGTGTATTTCAGGGGCTCGCGGGTAGTTTCACACGCAATTGGCCTGGGTACGTGTATTTCAGGGGTGCGTGGGAAGTCTCACACGCAATTGGCCTGAGTACGTGTATTTCAGGGGTGCGCGGGAAGTTTCACACGCGATTGGGCCTGGGGGAGCGGGGTACGTGTATTTCAGGGGTGCGCAGGAAGTTTCACATGCGCTTGGCCTGGGTACGTTTATTTCAGGGGTGCGCGGGTAGTTTCACACACGATTGGCCTGGGTACGTTTATTTCAGGGGTGCGCGGGAAGTTTTACACGTGAATTGGCAGTGTGGGTCCTCCCAGGTGTACCCTCTACCCCCACCACGGCCCCTGCAGGCAGCCCACACCACAGGGGACTACCCTGCACCCCTGGTCTGGTCCCGCAGGCAGCCCATCCACCATGGGCATGCCCCTCAGCCAAGCCACATGTCACGTTGCAATATGATCACCAACTCATGTCTCCCAGCACCCCCACCCCCCAGCAGTCAGGCGCACCTGCCAGCAGGCCCCCACTCATGTCTCCTAGCACCCCCACCCCCCAGCAGTCAGGGGCACCTGCCAGCAGGCCCCCACTCATGTCCCACTCATGTCCCCCAGCACCCCCACCCCCCAGCAGTCAGGGGCACCTGCCAGCAGGCCCCCACTCATGTCCCACTCATGTCCCCCAGCAACCCCACCCCCCAGCAGTCAGGGGCACCTGCCAGCAGGCCCCCACTCATGTCTCCCAGCACCCCCACCCCCCAGCAGTCAGGGGCACCTGCCAGCAGGCCCCAACTCATGTCCCACTCATTTCCCCCAGCACCCCCACCCCCCAGCAGTCAGGGGCACCTGCCAGCAGGCCCCCACTCATGTCCCTCTCATGTCCCCCAGCACCCCCACCCCCCAGCAGTCAGGGGCACCTGCCAGCAGGCCCCCACTCATGTCTCCCAGCACCCCCACCCCCCAGCAGTCAGGGGCACCTGCCAGCAGGCCCCCACTCATGTCCCACTCATGTCCCCCAGCACTCCCACCCCCAGCAGTCAGGGGCACCTGCCAGCAGGCCCCCACTCATGTGTAACACTCACCTGATTCCCGTAGAGGCACCGGTCTTGACTGGGCGTATACCGTATCTTCAAAGGTGATGTGTAACACACGGCTGGCTCTTTGGGCTGGACCTCTGTGCACTGTATGTCCGGCTCGAAGGGTAAGATGTCTTAGGTAAGTGAACGCCGTGCTCTCCATCTGCCTCGAGGCAGGGTGCTGTAACCAGTTTCTTCACTGGATAAGGGGAGAAGGCCTCTTGACTTCAGAGGACTGCTGTCTGTCGTTTACTGCACGAACAGTAAGTTTTGAGTAATTCTAATGTCTTTAAAGTCTTTAGTAATGATGCCTCTTGTTTAGCAGGGTTCCGGCGATGGCGGATGGCGGGCTGAAGTGAGTTGAAGATGGAGCCCGTGTGATGAATAGAAGCGCCTGGAAGCACATAAGTAAGCGCTTGCTGCCTGCTTCACGATGCGCTCTAACTGTCTTTTTATTTTGCAGGTACAAGTTCGGGGCGGCTGCAGGGTGCCGGAATACCCACTGGGTTAGATGTGGAAAGGAGTAATGGCACGTGAGTATTAAAGTTCCCCAATGTCTTTAAACGCACCTTGTTTTGTCTTTCAGATGCGGGATGCAGCGCCGAAGGCCTCCGGAGCGTGCGAAGAGTTGGTAAGCTTTTGTCTTTCAGATGCCGGAATGCAGAGTGAAGACCTCCGGAGCGCACGAAGAGTAGGTAAGCCTTTGTCTTTCAGATGCCGGAATGCAGCGCGAGGCGTTGGTGACAGCCGATGGACCAGGTAACTGAAGAGCTGTCACTGAAGACCGTAATGCTAACCTGTTCTTTCTTGTCTTTATAGGTGTTGCTGAAGACTGGATTCAGAATGGTAAGCCTTTTTCCTTAGGCCCAGGATCAGATGCAGAAGACACGATGAGCGTTCTGCTGCTGAGGATGCAGAATAACGCAAAGCAAGATTCATCCATCGGGTGTGGTTTAAATAGCCTCCTGTAGTGCTTAGGTGTCTCCTTCCACAGCCACGCCTAGGTAAGAAAAGAGTTCCTGCTTTCCAGAAGAGTTCCAGTGTTCTGAATCTAGGGAGTGGCTCCTGCCCCACCCAACAGGAAAAGTAGTTCCAAACAGAAGAGGATCAGAGACTCAACTGGCAGGCAAGTAAGCAGCATGGTCTGCTGCAGGTAAGTCCACCCAAGCATTATGAGCCCGGCGCTTCCAGCGCTGGGACTGGGCATATTTATGAGCCTGTTGCCACTGGCGCCAGGACTGGGTCCAAAAGGTCCCAATAGGGACTGGTTGGCACTCGGAACCTGGGTTATGGATCTGCTTCCAAGGGAGTTGGGAAAACCCTGACCTTTTGGAAGCAGAGATCATGAAATCATGTCCCCCAGCACCCCTACCCCCCAGCAGTCAGGGGCACCTGCCAGCAGGCCCACACTCATGTCCCCCAGCACCCCCACACCCCAGCAGTCAGGGGCACCTGCTAGCAGGCCCCCACTCATGTCTCCCAGCACCCCTACCCCCCAGCAGTCAGGGGCACCTGCCAGCAGGCCCCCACTCATGTCCCACTCATGTCCCCCAGCACCCCCCACCCCCCAGCAGTCATGGGCACCTGCCAGCAGGCCCCCACTCATGTCTCCCAGCACCCCCACCCCCAGCGGTCAGGGGCACCTGCCAGCAGGCCCCCACTCATGTCTCCCAGCAGTCAGGGGCACCTGCCAGCAGGCCCCCACTCATATCCCACTCATGTCCCCCAGCACCCCCACCCCCCAGCAGTCATGGGCACCTGCCAGCAGGCCCCCACTCATGTCTCCCAGCACCCCCACCCCCAGCAGTCAGGGGCACCTGCCAGCAGGCCCCCACTCATGTCCCCCCCCAACATGTCAACATGACCCACAATCATGGCCCTCATGTCCACCAAAATCCCACGGCACGCCACCCCTGCCCAAATAACCAACCAAGCATAACATACATCCCACATTGAAATGCCAATTACATGAAACAACCCAAATGGCATGTATGTACATCAGCACATGTCCGTCACACACACAATGGGTGCCAGTGAATGTGAACACCCACATCGTGACATGCATGAAACCAATGAGAGAATACCACACATTGAAGTACGGGAACAAATGTATTGAACAAAAAAATGTGTTGAAAGAAAATCAAATACCAAACAATGGACATAAGGAAAACAATACAGAATGTCACATAATGATAAAAAAAGGAAATCAGAATCCAAAATATATGAAATCAAAAATGTCTCCAAAGTCTCCTTCCAACAAAGCAAATCCAAACCGAAATGAAAAAGTAAAATCTATTGCTCCATGGAAAAATAAAAAAATAAAAAGCCGACAAATGCACACTCCAACTATTTACAAGGATGAAATCCTGGGTCCATGAGCTCAACTGTCCAAAGGAAACCTACAAAAAAGCCTACAGAATAAACAACTATGTACAAAAATGTGGGGCATAGTCCATGCGCCCCAAAGGGAAAATAAAAGAAAGGAAACTTAACACTAATGAACTATATACAATGGCGGCGGGCACGTCCAACGGCTCACTGGTTGATGTCATGGGCCAGGGCATCATCGAACTCCTTTTCAATGGCTTGGAGGCAGGCATGTTCACTGGCCCCGAGGTCTCGCAGGGATAATGCGGTGTCCAGCTCCAACTCCCTGCGAATACCCTCGAGGCACTCAGCCCGCCTCAGCGCCCTGCGCATGGAGTTCTCCGCCCTGCCCATTGTGAGCCGTTCCTCCTCCGCCCGCCGCCGCTCCGCACCTATCTGCTGGCCCAACCGCTGCCACACGGAAGACACTCCCATTCCAGGGTTCTCCTGCCCTCCGGCCGATGGCTGCCCCTCTGATGTAGATGGCCCCGAGCCATGATGCCTCCCATGTCGAGCCTGCCTCTGCCTCCGACGCAACTGCCTCTGCCAGCACGACGGCATCCAGGCTGATGGAATCCACTGACGCCGTCGTGCACATGCCCTGCCCGATGATGCCGGCACATCCTCCATCTGCTGGGGTCCAGTTGCTGGTGTCTCCACCCCTGCTGGACCTCCGACTCCCGACTGTGGCAGGGATGGGAGCCCCACCGAGCTGGCTGCATTGGTCGGGGCAGGTCCAAAGGGGGCCCTGGTGGCATCTGGGCCAGAAGACGGCATGGAGAACGACTGGCGCATAGCCTCCACAGAGGAGGAGAGGGTCGCCAGAGTGGACGACACATGTACGAAACCCCCGACCATGGTCACTCCCAACTGGGCCATGTTGGCACGCTGCTCTTCGTGATGACGTGTGTGCTCCCCCATGCAAGCACGCACCTCATCACGAATGACACCCGTGCGCAACGCGACACCATTCAGTACCTTCTCCATACGGCCAGGGGTCCCCTTGTCTGCAGGTAGAGGAGTGTCAGATGACATGGACATCCCTCCTACCTGCGGACGGGCCTGGGATGGGGCATCCCTGCTGGTGCATGGTGGTGCAGTCACAGTGTCAGGGACAGTGACATGCACAGGCCCCTCCACAGCGACCTGTGCTGCCTCCTGCCCCTGCCCTGGACTGCACCACTTGCACCAGTGGTACCACCGCCACCAGGCCCCATGTGCAGCTCAGTAGCGGCCTCCTCCTCCTCTGTGGAAACCACCAACCTGGATGGCTCCACACCGTCTTCCGCAGTTGCAAGCCCCTGTGGGGGCTCACCCACCCCTTCCGCTGCAGCCGTGGGGGCATCCCCGCCGCTTTTCTCCACAGCACCGTCTCCGCCCTCTTCTTCACTTGCCGCTGTGTAGAGGGAGACATAGAACACAAGCATCAGGGTACTGTACAATGGTCCCCTACACAGGAAGCAATAGCAGATGAGTAGCACTGTCAAACATCACTTCCATCATGTCACTCCACAACACATGGGTCAGTGCAGGCAAAACACATGCAGTAACAGGCATGGCGCATGCTATGGACATTAGCATACATGTCCAAGGGACTCTTGAAACATACAATATTGGTTAGAAACTCACATGCATCATGGGTCATGCCTATCACATGCACACACTTCACCGTAGTTTCATCCATCTAGCCTCGTACACCCCAGACACAGTGGATACAAGGATGACTAGGCTGCATCAGTGAATCTGAACATTGTCACAGACATGTGTCATGCATCCATGGCATTCACAAGTCACAGACACGCATGTCAGACACACAGACATGGACACCATACATGTACATGGCATCAGCACCCATCCCTCACCTCCACCCATGTTCAGGAACAGAGACTGGCATGCTCTCATGTGCCCGTTCCGCATAGAGCTCCCCATGTTGCATTTAAACACATGCACCAACCATGTGGTTCACACATTACTGGTCTGACATGCATGACCATGATGTCCCTGCACACACACATACATACATGGCCTATGTCACACATACAGGCAAGTATCAGACAACCAGCACACTGCAACATACCCTGTCTAACACAGCAATGCTTGGCCACTTACCGCTCAACTCCAGGCGGGTCTGCCTCTCAAGGATCTGGGCGTGGTGCGCTGGGCGTATGCGTTCCAGGACCCTCAGCTGGATGGTACTCATGCAGCCCCGGCCCCCCTCCACGAGGCGCGGGGCCTTTAAGAGGGTCCTGGACCTCAAGTCCTCCCAGCGCTTCTTGACTTGCTTGATGTTGCGGGTTGCCACCCCCTCCGCGTTGATGGCAACCACAAAGTCGTCCCAGATCCTGTCCCGTCCTTCCTTGTTGGCGCGTGATGATCCGAAGAGGGCATGATAATGCCCCAGGACAAGCTCCACCAGGACACCAACTTCCTTCTGACTGAAGCTGGCGGCCCTCTGCCCCTCTGGCTGGGGGTCGCCAGTGGTCTCAGATGGCGTTTGCCCCGACATGGCGACCCCCGAGGCAGGCGTGGGTGGGCAACTGGGTCCTGGGGCTGGGCTGTGGAGCGATGGTATACCAGTCGGGAGTCTTCTGTTCCAGCAGGGGTGGACACAGCAACTGGACCCCTGCAGATGGCAGATGTGCAGGCACAAAATGGCAGGGCACGATGGCAGCAGGCAGGCAGGCAGGCAGCAGCAGATGGCTCGTGGGAGGCTGGTCGGGGCTCTGGGGGCAGTAATTCGTCCTTTTGGGCAGGAGCGTGGTCTTCCGTGTGTTTTCGCGTGGCCAGCTTGATACAGAGTGATTTGGCACGTGAAATTCTTGCACGTCAGCGTGTAATTTGAGGAAAGTCCCTTAGCGTGTAAGTGCGTCGGCACGCATACGCGATTTCATTGGACCAAAGGCCCTCAGCGCGTAAGCGCGTCTGTGACACATCACGCACGGGTCTGTACGTGCTTTTCGTGAGGTGCGGTGCATGTGTTTTCCAGGCGTTGGGGTTCACACGCTGTTACTTCACAGCGGGTGGGTGTTGGTAACGCGTTCTTCTACACACAAGGCAGACGGTGAGTGGTACCCCGCTCGACCAAGGCCTATCGCATGTGAAACTTCACGCGCACCCCCGAAATACACGTACACAGGCCAATCGCGTGTGAAACTTCATGCGCACCCCTGAAATACACATACCCAGGCCAATCGCGTGTGAAACTTCACGCGCACCCCCGAAATACACGTACCCAGGCCAATCGCGTGTGAAACTTCACGCTCACCCCCGAAATACACATACTCAGGCCAATCGCATGTGAAACTTCACGCGCACCCCTGAAATACATGTACCCAGGCCAATCGCGTGTGAAACTTCACGCGCCCCCCTGAAATACACATACCCAGCCCTATCGCATGTGAAACTTCACGCGCACCCCTGAAATACACGTACCCAGGCCAATCGCATGTAAAACTTCACGCGAACCCCTGTAATACACGTACCCAGGCCAATCGCATGTGAAACTTCCCACGAACCTCAGATTTACACGTACCCCGCTCGACCAAGGCCCATCATGTGTGAAACTTCACGTGCACCCCTGAAATACACGTTCCCAGGCCTATCACGTGTGAAACTTCCCGCGAACCCCAGATTTACACGTAGCCCGCTCGACCAAGGCCTATCGTGTGTGAAACTTCACGCGAACCCCTGTAATACACGTACCCCGCTCCCCCAGGGCAAATAGCGTGTAGAACTTCCCGCGCACCCCCGAAATACACGCACACGCTATTTTTCACACAGCGGGTGTCCGTGTTTGTCGCGTAGCCCTTTGCACGTCATTTGTCCTAGAGGCCCACAATATGGGACATTCTACATAGCTGTATATACATTTTTTTCATGTGCAGGGACGCGACCGCCTGCCTTCGTGTGGCGGACGTGTTTAGCCTGTGCGTGTATTTGCCCGTGCACTGTTTTGCCCTATTCGATTCCATGAATACGTGTTGTAGGCGAGCGTGTGGGCGTTCCGCGCACTTGCCTCCCGTACATCCCCCGTGACGCCCACATTTTCACGAGTTGTTCCCCTTTCCGCGTGTCACGCCCCGTGTTCCGCCTACTTTTGTTATGTGCGCCGCGCTATGTGCGCTTTCGCTGTGGCCTTAGCGCACGCCGTTAGATGACCTGTGCGCCGCGCACTTTTTCAGCGCACATCCCAGGTTTTACTCGCGCACGGACTTCCATGAATAGATGTGCGCTGGTTTCCCTGCGATATTCGCACTTGCACTGCGATTTTCGCTCTTTCACTGCAAATCGCACGTTTTTGCACGCTTGCGCCGATATTTTCAGCGCACATTAATTCCATGAATCGGCCTGACAGTTTCTCCTGTCAGATTTAGAGATCGCCAGCGTCTGACAGAGGCGAGTAACGGTATTACACCCATTTTTGACAGATTTCTTCCCAGCAACCATCTTCAAAAGTGTGTTTTGTTCTGATAACATATACACCTGCTGACATTATATTTATGTGGATTCTTGAAGTAGAATGATGTTCAACACCCAAAAGGAGGTTGGATCTTTTGGGTGGTTTGTGAGCCATGATTTTTGCACATTTGACAACCAAGAAAAAACGGATTTTCACACAGCTCTGTGTTTCTTTTGCAATCAGCCTTGCTCTGTGGGCAGCCAAGTGATGGGTTTTAGCAGTGGTCTCCTGTGTTACCACTGAGATAGGAAAAAGTGGATGGCGGCCTACTTTTCAGATTTTTAATGCGCAGTTTTGGGTGATTTTTAGCGAGCAGAATGCTTTCCAGTGGCCATTCTGATGTTCCTGATGTAAGCAATGCACAGTAATGTTGCAGCGCCTGGACTAGTGGGTTGAAACATCCCACAGGAATCTGCGGGAGAAAGGCAATCGATTGAAGGAGAAATGACTCACTGTATTGATCTTTCTATGGATTCTTCTCCCGCAGATTCCTCATCGACCCTCACATCCATCCCCACTCAGAAAGTTCTGTGGCTTGTGACTTCTGTCCAAACGAGAAGACATCTGGTGATGGCTCTTAGACGACTGCTTCTGCCTAATTCATTTAAAAAAAAAATGGTTGTGTGGGTTCACCCTGTTGGGATGTACATGTACATGTCCTTGTTAATTTTTTACTGGCTGATTAGTTTCCTCCTGTGGTTTTTCCTTCTGCATAGTTCATGCACGGGGGAGGGTGTTAGGCAGAAACCTGTTCAGGCAGTTCCCTTAGGGAACACTGCAAAGGATTTAAGACTACAGGTGTTGGCAGTAAACCCACTTGGTAGCAGTCTGTACCACCCAGATTTACCTGGTAGCTGTGGCTGAGCAGTCAGACTTCCCTCAAGAAGAGTTAGACAGTATGCAAAGTATACACAATAGGCACTCAGATACAATAATACAAGCAAACACTGACCAGAGCTTTGGTATCAAATTATATAATCATTTATTTAAAAACACACGGTTTGAAACACTCCAGCACTTTTATTGTAAAATATTCTAAACACAGTTACTATTGTAAAATGTTTTCCCCCCCTTTTGCTTATCAGATAAGTCACAGTAAAACACCACTTATTTTCATACAGAGGTGAGCGCTTAACTAGATGGCACTCCAATAAGTTTGTGAGAAAGGGAGGGAAAAAGACAGAATATGGAAAGGTACACCACTCTAAGGTTCAGGAACACTGTTAGCAAGGCAGAAGAGCAAAGGTCACTGATGAGCCAAAGTCCAAAGGCTGGGCCCACTCTTAGAGAGAGCAGAGCACAAATGCGCCCAAGATCACACAGTTACTCTAGGTTTAGAAAGTCTTGCAGAGAGTTCAAAAAGAGTTTAGAGCGGCTTAGGAAAGTTTAGCCAGGGTGTCCCAGGCTAACCCAGGTTCGAAAGCCGGGGGCTAAATCTACCCCGTACAGTCAGTAGCAAGGGAAGCCAGGTGGGACACAGTACCTTAAGTGGGAAGTATCCTCCAGCGGTGGCAGTTGTTCCTGGCAGTGGGTGCAAGTTGCGTCGTCGTCCAGGGGAAGAGAAGATCTCGACTTGGAGGAAAGATGAAGGTCGTTGCACTACCAGGGAAGAAACCAGCCGCGGAGTTTTCCGGTTAAAGGTGGTACCTTTGTTTCGCGGTCGTGGTAAAACGTGGTATCCCGGTTGCCGGGGTGCTTGTTACAGGCAAGGCGGCCACGAGGTACATCAGGAAGGCGAAAAGACGGTGTAACTGGTTATCCCCACCAGTCAAAGGAAGAAGACACATCTAGATTCAAAGAAACACACTCAAATCATGCCCAAGAGTGAGGGTGAAAGAGTCTCACTCTTGGCAGGAGAAAAAAATAAACCCCAAAAATCCAGCAAAGCTGCTGGGGGACTCACTAGGTTAGGAAATTCAGCCTAAACAGAGAATTCTCCCTAACAGTTGTAGAGGGTGAAGAGTCGAGGCAGAGAGATCTCCTCTGTCGTTGGGAAAAGTTGTGAGGCGGTCCAGCAGGGCTCCACCGGTGGTGGTGTCGTGGCAGGTCGGCTCAGCTTCTCCCTCGTCAGATTCTTAGGTCCTGTGGCGACTTCTGAAGTTCCAGTCCCAAAGCCCTGCTTTTATGCAGAAAACCCCCATTCACTCAGCCTAGCTGTCACTCAAACATGCTAAGTGGTGAGCCGGCCGGCCAATCAGGACGGAGTGCGACTTGAGTTGCCTAGGCAACTCAGTCCAGGGTGCCTAAATCCCCCTCCACCCCTCCTAAGTACCCCAGACAGAGTGGCACCACTTTGGAGGGCTTCTGTGGAGAAGCCCGCCAAAAAGTGGAACAAAGGGCTCGACTTGGGTTGGGGTCACAGAAGAGAACACAAACGCCATTTTAGAATCAAGTTTTGGCAAAAAATACCAACCGGAGAATTAATATTAATTAAATAAACCGGCGGTATGTTCGAGGCTACCGTAAATAATTAAATAAAGATAGTAGCCTAAAACAATGGGAAATCCCATAGGAAAATATTCGCGGTTGAATATTAAGAGTAGTATCCACTGCCACCAGCCAAATCTCGATCAGGGGGGACGGAGACGTGCCCCCTCGACTAACAGACCCTGGGACAATTGAATTGCCCCAGCCAGTACGTCCACAATATGATGGTTTGTACTGGTTCTGTTCAGAATTTAAGACTAGTAAAGTCAATGGTGACTTTACATGCCCTGGGAGACAGCAGTCAGTCCCAGGGTATGGAGTCTATACTGGGGGGTCACTATGACACCCCTGTGTTACTGCACTGAGGGTGCTGTGTAACACACATCACAAAAACACCTGAAGCCCTATGGGGTAAAAGACCCCATAGCCCATTAAACACATCTAGATTCAAAGAAACACACTCAAATCATGCCCAAGAGTGAGGGTGAAAGAGTCTCACTCTTGGCAGGAGAAAAAAATAAACCCCAAAAATCTAGCAAAGCTGCTGGGGGACTCACTAGGTTAGGAAATTCAGCCTAAACAGAGAATTCTCCCTAACAGTTGTAGAGGGTGAAGAGTCGAGGCAGGCAGATTTAGAAAAAAGACTATTGCAGTAGTCCAGCCTAGAGAGGACCAGGGAAAAGGAAGAATACCTCTGAGGAGGTGCAGCTGATGGTGTGACTTCCTAGAGACGTCAGAGATGTGAGGAGAGGAGAGTGTGGAGTCGATGATGACCCCAAGGTTCTTAGCCTCACTGGAAAGAGCAGGTAGAGGGCCCATGATGGGCGGCCAGAGTGAGAGATGGAGGCGGGAGCAGGAGTGACAATGAGGAGGATCTCAGTCTTACTGGCATTAAGGCAGAGATTGCTGGAGGCACACCATTCCTGAATAGCAGACAGTCTGGTATGAGAGAAGGAGGTGAGCCTGAAGGAGAACTGGGTGTCATCCGCATAACACTGAAAGTTAGAGCAGAAGGTAGAGATGTGGTGGGCCGAGGTGCCAGGTAGTGGTTAAATAGCCAGGGAGAGAGGTTAGACCCCTGGGGAACATCACAAGTAGAGAGAGAGAGAGATGGAAGAGAGGAAAGACCCAAGTTGGGCCTGGGAGAGTCAATCAGTGAAAAAGGAGGTCAGCCAGGCTACGGCCTGACCAGAGATACCCAGGTTGTCTCGGAGAGGATTGAGCAGGAGGGTGTGGTTGACTGTGTCGAAAGCAGAGGATAGATCAAGGAGAATGAGGACAGAAGGAAGATTAGAGCCAAGATTGGAGAGCAAGTCTTCACGGGTGTTAAGGAGAGCAGTTTCCGTGCTTCTGGCTTCTCTAAAGCCCGACTAGTGGTCATGGAGACAACCGACAGATTCCGTGTGTAGATTAAGCTGGGAGAAGGCCTGCTTTTCCAGTAATTTGGCCAGGAAAGGAGTGATAGCGATTGGGCAATAGTTTGCCGGAGAGGAAGGATAGTGAGAAGGCTTCTTAAGAAGTGCATGCACAAGGGAGTGCTTAAGGGGGCAGGTGAAGGTTCCAATGGCAAAAGAGTCATTCAAGAAATCGGCCAAGGCTGGAGCAAGGTTGTCGATGTGATCCTTGATGGTTCTGGAGGAGCAGGGGAGCACCTGCTTTGACGAGACTTTCATAGATTGGACTTGTCTAGAAACATTGTCGGGAGTGAACATGGGGAAGGGTGAGAAAGGAAGAGGTGAACTGGCTAGAGAGAGGCCTGGAAAGGTAGAGGGAAACGAAGAGGAGGTAGAGGAAGCCAGAGTGGGCAGGATGTCCTGAGTTTTAGTGGTGAAATGACATGCCAAGTCTGTGCAAAGGGCCTGGGAGGGAACAGGAGAGGTAGAGACTGCAGCAGGATTGGCCAGCTCCTTGCAGATTAAAACAAGATTCTGTGTAACAGTTCAATGTATTCGTTTTGAAAATTAATTGCATTTAATATAAAAGGAACAACCATTATAAATGATTTTTTTTAAATGTGGAAAACCATTGTCTCTCCAACGTTATGCTAAACAACCAAAGCATCCCTGTAGTCCATCTTTTAGGCAAATCTCTAAAAATGGTTTAGAGATTACACATCTTGACCAATCTTGACTCTGTGCCCAACCACCCTGCTCATAAGAACCAATATAGACCAATATGGAACTCTTCGTATGTAAACGTATCAACAACTCGGTAGGCCTTGTGCAGAACCTGGTATGCCACAAAGCCAGCATTAAATAATACAAAAAACACCAGTTTAATTTTCTTTAATTACCTCTACATACAAGATCTAATTAAAAACTCAGCTCTACATAACACAACATGACAACATTGTAGCTGATGGCACTCGGTCAATTCATAGATTCCTAAAAAAACATGGCCCAAACATAAACGTCAATTCTTTCAAGTTAGTTGTAGAGCTGCACGCAGAAAATTGAAAATAGCAAGAATACAGTAATCATGGTACTTGGGCAGAGATGGCAAACGTTTAAAGAACGGTTAAAGGGTGAAGCATAAAACATACAGCACACTGAAGCTCACCATGAGCACCCAGATTTCAGGAGCAATACTAGTCCCTCTGACAAAAAAAATACATGTTGCAGAGGTTTGTAGGCAGTCAACAGTTTTAAAGAATCAAATAGTGACGATACTGAGTTAGATATCATGTTTTGCATTTTCTTTTATTGTTATAGTTCATAGAACTTAAATTTCTATCAAAACATATAATACAACATTAAATAACAGCACTTCCTAAAACGCCAATAAAATTAGGTTACAACACTTCCTAAAAGCATCAACAGAAGAGAAAACACAAACTTAATATCGTAAAACAAGAGCGCTTAGAGAAGAGCATATCAAAATTATAATTCCGAACAAATAATAAATCAGACCGACAGGAGATATTACATGACATAATCCTAGGATGTCCATTCAGGAACCAAATTAGGGTCCATTATCAAGGTCCTTCAATACTTCAACCTCCTCTTTAAATGTATGTAGTGTCATGATCTCTGCTTCCAAAAGGTCAGGGTTTTCCCAACTCCCTTGGAAGCAGATCCATAACCCAGGTTCCGAGTGCCAACCAGTCCCAATTGGGACCTTTTGGACCCAGTCCTGGCGCCAGTGGCACCAGGCTCATAAATATGCCCAGTCCCAGCGCTGGAAGCGCCGGGCTCATAATGCTTGGGTGGACTTACCTGCAGCAGACCATGCTGCTTACTTGCCTGCCAGTTGAGCCTCTGATCCTCTTCTGTTTGGAACTACTTTTCCTGTTGGGTGGGGCAGGAGCCACTCCCTAGATTCAGAACACTGGAACTCTTCTGGAAAGCAGGAACTCTTTCTTACCTAGGCGTGGCTGTGGAAGGAGACACCTAAGCACTACAGGAGGCTATTTAAACCACACCCGATGGATGAATCTTGCTTTGCGTTATTCTGCATCCTCTGCAGCAGAACGCTCATCGTGTCTTCTGCATCTGATCCTGGGCCTAAGGAAAAAGGCTTACCATCCTGAATCCAGTCTTCAGCAACACCTATAAAGACAAGAAAGAACAGGTTAGCATTATGGTCTTCAGTGACAGCTCTTCACTTACCTGGTCCATCGGCTGTCACCAACGCCTCGCGCTGCATTCCGGCATCTGAAAGACAAAGGCTTACCTACTCTTCGTGCGCTCCGGAGGTCTTCACACTGCATTCCGGCATCTGAAAGACAAAAGCTTACCAACTCTTTGCACGCTCCGGAGGCCTTCGGCGCTGCATCCCGCATCTGAAAGACAAAACAAGGTGCGTTTAAAGACATTGGGGAACTTTAATACTCACGTGCCATTACTCCTTTCCACATCTAACCCAGTGGGTATTCCGGCACCCTGCAGCCGCTCCGAACTTGTACCTGCAAAATAAAAAGACAGAGCGCATCGTGAAGCAGGCAACAAGCGCTTACTTACGTGCTTCCAGGCGCTTCTATTCATCACACGGGCTCCATCTTCAACTCACTTCAGCCCGTCATCCGCCATCGCCGGAACCCTGCAAAACAAGAAACATCATTACTAAAGACTTTAAAGACATTAGAATTACTCGAAACTTACCGTTCGTGCAGTAAACGACGGACAGCAGTCCTCTGAAGTCAAGAGGCCTTCTCCCCTTATCCAGTGAAGAAACTGGTTACAGCACCCTGCCCCGAGGCAGATGGAGAGCACAGCGTTCACTTACCTAAGGTGAGAGCATTAACCTTTGGGGTTCTACAGGAGAAGAGAAAGGGAAGAAGAGAGAGACATTCAATAACCCAGTTCCTTAATCCCATATTTTCTATCTGCAGACATCTTACCCTTCAAGTCAGACATACAGTGCACAGAGGTCCAGCCCAAAGAGCCAGCGGTGTGTTACACATCACCTTTGAAGATACGGTATACGCCCAGTCAAGACCGGCGCCTCTACGGGAATCAGGTGAGCGTTACATGTAGGCGTTCATTAGCTACCTTCCAAATCTGGATGATAGCAATGACCTACTTATTACTCCTCCCAGAAAGGCACATCAGCCAAAAAATCTCACTTTTAATATACATCTGAACATATTCAAATGTGGCAAAATATTTATCATAGGTCGCACGCATCATCTGACAGGATGGAAGTGCATGTCTAGCTGTTTCAGCTTTGGAATCATCAGCACATATTCTACAAGTCCTTCTCTCAGCACGTAAATTGATCCAAGATCCCGAACCGCCAATACATTTAGGCAATTAAGTCTAATATCTAAGAATATTCTACGGTTAACCTGAGAGGGCATGAGTTTCATATAGCATTGTGGCTCTTTACATGTATAGGGCATCTTAGCAAATGTACATAGAGAACTCATGGAAGAAACCTTGTCATGACTGGCAGCCCAATCCCACTTCTCTATTACATCCTTCAATGATTAGAGGACCGCCCCTTCGCCATGATCCCATTTGGGAGTCCAGCGGATTTTATCAAAGACTTGCTGATCTTTCTACTTAAATTTATTCAGGGCATCAATTTTTCCGCCCTTCAAACGTTCCTGTAGGATATGCAGCAGAGATCCCGGGAGGGCAAATTTAATTTTCACAAAGAGCTTAGCTCTATTATGATCAACCTGGTGGACCGAGATAAGCCCCATTTCAAGCCGTACCGCCTGAACCGGGGTATAGTTAGTAAGGCCAAGCAATCTACGCCATATTATACCTTCCGTCACATCCGCCCACTCCGACCAAACAGAATATGATGTCTCCAAGCCATACAGAAACATGGCCACCAGCTTCTGCTTGTATATATTAGTTATTCCCAGCAGGCTGAAGCCCGCCGTTTTTTTGGAGGAGGACATAACTGCTGTTAAGGTGGCCATAACTTTAGATCTTTTACTCTGTTGAACCATCATATTCATTTTTCCTCTATCGCCACATACCTCATGGCCCAAATACTTGTAGCAGTTTACTTTTTTTATCAGGCCTAACGGGCACCAAATACCAGACTTTTTACAACAGTTTCTACCCACCGCCATAAATTGAGTTTTAGAACGATTGATTTTTAAGCCATTGTTCTTAGCATATCCACAGATGGCACTAGAGCTATTGCAGATTCCACTATAAGTATTATCAAAGATAATAATGTCGTCTGCATAGCAGATTCACCCAATTTTATGAGAGCCGATTCTGGGGAAGGCGTTCATTTTTTCTTCCAAAATCAGCCTTAAACAGATTATAAAGAGTAGGTGCTAAAGCACAACCTTGTCTTGCGCCTTTAGCAATGGAAACAGGATCAGACATAGCACCTGTGTTATCCAGCCGGATTCTGGCCTTACTTTCATCGTAGATCATCCTGCAAGCATACAGGAGATGAGGGGGCATACCAAAAGTCTTAAGTTTCGACCATAACCTACGGGGTAGAACATGTACACAGGTACCTATCCTTGCCGTTGGCCTGCTCAATAAGTGTGTTAACTATAAAGATATTATCTTTGGTCGAGCACCCTTTGAGAAAGCCAGTTTGGGCCTTATCCAGGATATTATTGCTCTCAATCATTTGGTGATTTCATGGAGAATAATACACAATATAATACATGTAAAAACAAGCTAACTATGCACAAAGCTCCAAGAACACCAGTAAACAGGAAAACAATAACCAAATCCTGTATTAAATAGCCTGAGACTACACGCATTTAAAGGGACACCAAACTCGCTATGAGAACAGGGCAGAGTGCATGAGGGAGGCTAAACAAACATTGGCAATGCCAACAGTTTGGTCTTTTGTGTAGACATGGTATATGCATTTGCCAGGCACTGCCGTAATAGTACTAACCTGTCAATAATTGTAGCAGCAAAAGAATTATAATAGCAGTGCCTAGCAAAATGCCTGTACACAAACCAAAACTTTTGGTTTTGCCAATGATGAAGTGGCTAATGGCAAACTTGGTTAAGACATCCCAGGCCGGGAGGATAGCTCAGTGACAGCGCGTATATCTTGGAAGCATGACAACGCATTGCAACACAGGTTCGAATCCCACTCCCACGCTTAGAGACTGGCCTCCGGTATAAGGTCTGTTATGAAAGATTAATTATTACACTAGTGGCACATTTGCATCTCCAATTTAGCCATTAACCCTTTAGCTCCTTTCTAATAACACTGGCAGGCACATTGGAAACATAGTTTGATGAAGCAAGCTCAAAGAGATCTCAGTCAGGTATTTTGGGCCGGGAGTGCGTGGGAATGGTAATGGTAATAAGGGTGTGCTGATTTTCAGTGTAATCTCAACATTGTGTTGTTCTCTCTATCTCTCTTTCTCTTCATATAGTCTCCCTGATTTATTTGTACTTTGGTTTTGCAGGTGATATCACTGTGTCCTGATGCACGACTACTAGAGAGCCTGCGTGAATGTAACAAACTCTTAGAAATGGTGCAGAAGGGCCTGAGCGAATACCTGGAGACAAAGCGAGGAGCCTTCCCCAGGTAACACCAGTCTGCCTAGGGTTGAATTTAGGTCAGGCCAGATTTAAAGGTCTCTCCAAACTAATAGTGCTGCTTATGCCTTTGCCTAAATTGTGCCAGTGTGAATGGACCTAGGGAAAGGTGTCTGGGCTACAGTAGCTGAGATTATTTCACGAATTAACATCTTCACAGCGTTGCTTTTC
The DNA here is from genome assembly GCF_040938575.1 of Ambystoma mexicanum. NCBI lineage: Eukaryota > Metazoa > Chordata > Amphibia > Caudata > Ambystomatidae > Ambystoma > Ambystoma mexicanum. The sequence continues at coordinate 548,155,882 of NC_090923.1, forward strand.
AGTACGTCCTCTTTAATTCACCTTTCTGGAGTTAGGGTAACCATTTTGATGTGGGGCCATTTGCTATTCTGAGTGAAAATTGTCCTGCATAGCAATTTTCACGGAATTCTAAGGGACCCATTTTGCTCGGTTCCATGTCAAAAAACCTTTTTTAAAGATCTCAAGAGAAAAAGACTAATTTACTTTGACGGATTTTCTTTTGATTTAAAACATTCATTGTAAAGGTCTTTTTATCTTGAGACCTTTAAAATGTGATTTCCCTTTTTCTTTTTTTTTTTAACATATTCAGGGGTTTTCACCACCCGAACACCCATTCTTCCTCTCGGCCCCCCCACCACCACCACCAGCACCACCAGCACCACCACCTACTCCCCCCAAACGAAAACACATACCTACACCGAATACACACTCACCCACGAACCCCCATCTCTCAGCCCCATGCCCCTCCCCCATCACCCCACTCTCCCAAACCAAAACAAATACATACACACACACCAACACACACGCACCCACACACTTACCTGTTCTCCTGGTCCTGCGCTTCCGGGTCCCGACCTGTCTGTCAGCCCCTGCGCACACTCGTGTGCGGCAGGGACAGTTGGATTTAAAAAGACCGATCCGTGCGTCCATGGAGTGGTCTTTCTAGGACCTTTTGCTCAGCATTCAAAATGACACAAATCGTGAAGAAAAGCGATGAAGACAATCTATACATCTGTTTTTTACGATCTGTATCAAATTAAAATAGATTTATAGGACAGAGTGGGGACAGTGAGTGGAAAAATCAGGTGGGATCTATAGAGATGGATTTTAATGCCAGCGAACATGGCTGTACTTGGCAGCCGACAGGGGTGCAGAATATGGGGGTGCTCCAGGGCCCGGCACCCCAAAGGAAATGTAATCTGTGCTAAATATTCTTATACTTGCAATGGAACTTCTCCAAAACCTGGCCACCGTCCCCCAAACCACCCCACCCCCAGTCCTGGCAAGTCCAAAAGTTGGCTCTCCTGGCAGCCGGCACTAGAGCTTCTTTCCTGATTTTGGTGGAAGACAGGGAAGGGAATACAGGACCAGCATGATTCTTGAGCTTTTTGTCTACCCAAACAAAAGGGTATTAAAATGAAATGTGCGCTCTGCTTTCTGTGGGATTTACTCCTCGCTCGAATTGAGCCCTAAATATTTTATTTTTCCCTTATTTTGTCAATGCAAGTACATTTTACCCAAATGCAAACCCACCTTTTTCATTAGTTATAAATTCAGGATCTGAAGTTCTTTTTCTGAATATAAGGAAGATTTGTTAGAAGCGGATTCAGTGTCTGTCCTACCGTAAGTGTTTAATCACATTTGCTATTAGTGTTACTGTTTTCTTCCAAGAGGGATTGTTAGTGGTCTGACTTGAACTTTTGCAGGTATTGATTAGGCATTCCCCAAATCATGTCTCTTCCTCTTGGAAGTGCAGACCAGTTAAATTCTCTGCACCTCTCTCTATATATCTTCTCTGCTGTCCTACTCCACAAATCATGGGCAGTTCCAGAATCTGCGAGGCACTGTGTGGCAATTTGCACATGTAATGACATTGTTGAAAGGGACAATGCAAAAAATGACATCTCAAGGAGGGACATCTTTGATATTCTAGTGCATCATTTGAAGTTAGATTATAAGAATTGAATAATCAGTGACAAAAAACTTTATGATGTGCATTTTACATTGTCACTAATAGTTTTATAAATGGAGCAACACTTCTAGATTGTTAAATTATGAATCCCAGAATTCTTGTGCTGGTGAGTGTAATAAGGTAAACTACATTTTTCAAGTTTCGATTTAAAGCGTTTAATTAGTGGTTTAGGTAGGTCAGCCGACACGTGTTTTGACCCATGCAGTTCCTTCTCAAGGCTGAATCAATACAGGTATTGGTGAAATACAATTTAAAAAGGGGATATTTTTGAGAGTTTTGATAGAAGAGAGAAATTTAGGTTGTTATATCACAATCCAATACATGATTAATAAGGTGCCCAAACCATGTTTGATTTATAACAATAAGCACAAAGGATAAACAAATCAATTACATGTGCCCATCACCATATGGAATACATTTGAATTAGTGGTATACAACGCAAAAGTTGATGTTTCATCCATATAGGACACAAGTTGGATGTGTCAATTGAAAACAGAATGAGAGGGAGGTGGAGGGGAGTGAGAGAAAAACAGCCTGTTAGTATTCTTTAATACAATTTCTTGTTTTTATGTCTGAAGGAGACTGAGAGCCCTTGCACAGAAAGAGCCTTACCTAAATGTATTCTTGGCTACCCATGGTTGATGGGTGGATTGGCTTGCTGATGGGACAATCTATATGGAAGTAATTGGTTTGAATACATTTTTCATTGTGGAATGTAACAGTTTGTGAGTGGCGGCATTCCCCGGGGGTCTGGCAGTGGTATCTGTGTCTCATGGGGTGCCTGGGTTAGATTTCTGAATTTAGGTCATGGTTGGCCGTGAATTACGAATAGGCTAACGTTTAAGGTTGCAGCGATTTTAATGGCCATATATTGATGAGAATAGGGGGGGCCCTTACCCCGTTGGTATATGCAGAGATTCCTTCGCTCAGTTTAGTAGTTCAAGGAACCACAGGTATCTGTGGCTTGGTATCCTATGAATGCTGTCCCTGGTGGGCTTGGTTGGGCTGTGAGTAAAATGATTCTAGTAAGCCTTGGTCTATTAAGCATTAATTGCTTGTTAATGCCTTTAGGTGCATGGCTCACAAAAAAAGGAGACACTTATTGTAGTGTCTGTGCCCGGTGCGTTAAGGGTGATCAATTGATTATTAATGCTCGGCATGGGTATGTGTAGTGGTTTATACAGCCTCTGCTGTCTGCTCACCTCTCCTCGGCTGTTCTCTGGATAGTGACTGCCAGAGGGGAGATTGCAGAGTCATTATAAGTTTGCCATTTTGGCTGGGCTCATGTTCCATATTGGGTCTGATGAATCAGAGTTGATTGCTCCCAAAAACCTGGTCTGGGACCTTCCACAAATGGCCAGGGAAAAGCAGACACTTCCTGATCCTGACCCTGGGGATGCTGTACTGCGGGAGGATCACATGGGGGGGGGACAGACCAGGAAGACTCGGGTAACTCCCTTTTTAACTTTCCCCGTAATCCCACACTTTTAATGGCTGTTTGCCAAACAGCAGAAGTTGACATAACTAACTTTGTTGAAGGGAACTACAAGTCCCAGAATTCCAGAAGGACTGAGCGAGGAAGAGGGCTGAAGAGGCATGCAGTTGCAATAGTCAGGCAATTGGCCCTAACAGTCCACACCTGAAGGAACCTGGGAGGCATGAAAGGCCCCCTCAGGTGCAGGCAGGAGGAAGGAGTGGATGGAGCTGGAAGGTTGGCTTGAGTGCAGGCTGCAGCAGTGGAAGCAGAAGGAAGGAAGGCAGGAGGCTGGCAAACCAAGCAGAATGGTAGAACAAGAGGGACACCAGGATGTGGAGATAGCAGATTTCACCTACATGTTCTGAGAGAGTTCTGTCCTCCCAAACTCTGAGGTGCAGAGGATGCGCAGCGGAAGACACGTAGGAGAAACTGTTTTCCCCATGTGAGCCTGATTGCCATGGTTGCCGCTGGCATGCCGGAGACTGAGGCAAGAAGCAATCAGCAGGCCAAGGGTCTCGGGAGTAGAGGAAACTCCCTAAATAAGTGGCTGTACCGGAGGCACCTGTTCAGAAGAAGGGTGTGGGTGCCCAGCGAGCCAGAAGCAGTAGAAGTCATAGTAGAAGTCGGGAAAGCAGTGCGACCCGCAGAGCAAGTGCTTCAGAAACCCATGAGTGAAGCACAGCGTTCTAAAATATTGTGCGATCCTTGCGGGTAACAGTAACCAGCCCCTTAGCCACATGCGTAAGACTTGAACCGAGTAGAAAATGATCGCTGTATTTAAAATCCTTTGAACAATGGAATTGTAACATGCGCGTACAAAGTGAAAAGCTTCTTGCTCACGTAAGAAGCGAACGCTACTAACATCCATTGTTCCACTATTCAGAGACTATTACTGTTCCAAGAGTGGTTGTGTGCCACTAATTAAGGAGAGGGTACGCCCATATGACCATTTTCTGAACATTGAACTTTAAAGATCCAAGAGTTACAATCTTTATTGTGGGAAAACTACATTAAAGAATGGTCGCATGTGCCTTATTGTGATTCCCCAAGGAGGCCTGAACTCTATCCTTTTCTTCTACAGGAATACAATTAAATGTCCACTTTTAAAGATTTAAAACTATATCAAAGAGTAGACGCGTGTGCCTAATTGGAGTTTTTACCGAAAGACTGAACCTTATACTTTGTATTAAAGTGACACTCCTTGCATTACACGTTAAAAGAGAACAAGCATTGCCAAAGCAAAGAGGTACCCCATACTAATGAATCCGACTGTTTCTCACAGTTTAGAGCTATCCAGCTGCATTGTGAAGTTAATAAAAATCAAACAGCCTAAGACACAAGTGTACAAGTATTACCTGAAGCTAAGTGAGGAGCACCAAGGCTTCTGGGTAATTGTTTGGTCTGATAGCAGGTAGAAAGGCAAAGGTAAAATTAGGGAAGCCAAACTGGCTATTTGTAAAGACTATTTTGAAAAAGACTCAATCTCTAATGCCCAGGACTGTGGAGGTCAGAGAGAAGAGAGTCTTGAAGGCAAACCCAGGTTGTCATTGTGACAGTTAGACAAGAGAGGTTAAGAGGATGCCCCTTTGACAAAAGCAATCCAAAGGACGAGTGCCTAGCCTACCTGAGGAGGTTGATGTACTTTAAACATCTATGTCGTTGAAATCTGTATAAAAAGCCATTGAAACTGAAGCTGTGGAAGTAGTCCAAAGTATTGAAACTGAATCTGTGGCAGTAGTTCAAAGTATTGAAAGTCAAGAGGTATATCTGGTTGTGTTGCAGTTGTTGAAATCAAGGTGAAATACTGTGGGACCAAGGTGACTGTTCTCATGGTAAAACAAGTAGAATATAGTTGTTGAAGCAGAAGCAGCAGTAATAGAAATAATCCTGACTAATATACCATTTGAATGTTGGAACTATAATTCAAGGAATCCTAACTGTTAATTAAGAACTGTGTATCATTGACAGCATGGATCGTTTTCTTTTGAACTGTGGCAAATCTTTCTGTGGGAGTGATACAGCATCGTGATCAGGATTACCATTGGGGCTATTTTCCTAGAAGAGAAAAGTTGATAACTTCACCCAAAAGAGGAGATTTGTTGCCAATGGAACTTTAGTTGATTAACTTTCACTTTGACTTTAAAACTTCAAGAACTGAGTCAAGACATTTTCTTTCTTTGATTGAACATTTGTCAAAGAGACTTTGAATCCTGGGGAAGGGAAATCTCCCAGGACATTAGAAGATCATCTAGCAAATGTGGATATTGTTCATGTTCTCCAGCATGGGGTCTGGCATGGATTCACATGCTCATCAATATTCTCTGTCGTCGGGCTGGGAATCCTCGGTAAAACTTTCACTTTCACTTTAAAACTGTATTTCTCCTCTAAACCAATCACTGTCTTCTGGGTCATACTGCCCCCATCAAATGACAGTACTCTCCCTCAGGCCCGCCTCTGGCAGCCATCTTCAGATTGTTCATGGCACGCTTCAGTGTTGGAGTGCTTGAGTTGCAGAAAAGTTCTATTTTTGTTTCATCTGAGCCCGTGTGCTCCTATCTTCATCAGCCGGCAACGGGGATCCATTGACCATGAAGTTGCGCACCACTCAAGGGTGATTGTTCGTCTAAGTTTCTGGAAGGCCGTCTTGGGTTTCCAGAAACTTTGTGCCCTCCGACCATGACGAGGAGAAAAAGGATGGAAGGACACTTTTCAGACCCTGCACCAAATGCGGGCTAACCAACGTCTTCGTGGAGGACAAACATCAAAAAGGGTCTGTACTGCCTGCACCCGAACCACAACGAGGATGGGTGTGAGACATGCCTGGACTTCTCAAGGTAAACAAAGAAAGGTGTAGCAGGCTGGTGGCATGGCTGAAGTCGAGCAAGGCCCCTGACCCGTGCTCCGATCAGGGTCATGCCTCACCCAGGACTGGTCGTTCCGAGGAGCGGTCTACCTCCTGGAGGAGGTCGAAGTCCTTTGAGGACGCCTCGTCCGTAGGGGTCCAAGGTAAGGCCAAGAACGGCAAGGCCTATTCTGCCGGGTTCGCCGCTGATGCGGGTCCCATGTCGGATAGACCGTAATCGCCATCGCCGTCTGCCTCACCAGCCAGCCTGCCATCGGGTTCCTCCTCAAACAGGAAGTCCTCCACCCCGGCCAAGTTACATTACAAATCTGAGAAACAAAGGCCAGAGGAAGACGACAAGGCCTCACAACAGGCTCATCAGGCATAGCCGAAGACGCCGCTGACTGCTTCGTCGACATCCTCTGGGGCGACCCGTTAAGGCGGGTGGTACCAACCAGATGAAGGTGGACCCTACAGCACAGAGAGTATCCCTGCCTCCCATGTGCGACACGGCCACTGAGGCAGTGGCAAAGGCCTGCAGACACCCCGGGGGGGGGGCACAGGTTCACATCCCGTACATAGCCCTCAGGAGGGAAAAAGGGGTGGCGGCGAGTAGGCTCCAAAGCAGCCCTCCAAGGTTTACGTTCAGCCAATAGACATCTCCATGGACGAAGGACGACCACGCGTCCATACATTCAGTCCACGAGGAGGGCGGCAGCGCATGGCCTAGCACTCCATCATGCCCTGCACAGCCGAGGGACATATCCATGGACATCCTGTCAACTCTCCACACCCTAGTGAAAGAGATCCGGCAAAGGTTGCCTCCAACTCCGGCACCTGTTGTACCGCAGGCCCCTAACTAGCCTCCACGTAAGAAGTGGAAGCGTCACCCGACGCCACATCAGCCTCCTCCACCACGTCGGGACCTGACTTCACCAACTGACCTGGATACATACACGGACACTGGTACGGAACCGAGGAAGATGAGGACTTCGTCCCGGCAGACGACGAATCACTGAACCTGGACGCCCCACATAGAGGCTCTCCACCAGACGAGGTGGGATCATTCCACTCAATGATCTCCAGGGCAGCTGAGCTGTTCCAGCTGGTCCCTGAGGAACCCAAAAGGGAGGGCTTCCTATATCAGCGACAGGAGTCCAAGAGGAAGACTATCATGCCTGTACCCTTTTTGGACGACATTCATGAGGAAGGCCTGGCCCTCATGAAAAACACATGCACGGCTCCAACCAAACGAGACAGGTTGGAGAAGAAATACAGGGTGCCGGACACTGCACTCATGTGCTAAAGGTCACAACTGCCAACGGACTCAGTAGTGTCGGCCACCCCAAGGAAACAGACAATGAATGGAAGAAGATGGATGCCATGGGAAAGAGAGTCATCTACACAGCGGCATCCATGATCAAAGCAATGATATAAGCTGGGCCCTATCCTGGAATTCCTTCCTAATGACAAGGAAACTGAGGCTCTCACCCTCTTCCAGGAAGGGGAGGTGGCATCGGACCATGCCATTATGGTGGCAGTGGACATCGCCGACACGGGTTTCCGACAGATGGGATGGTTGAAGGTCACTAACTTTCGCCACTAAGTTCATGCAAAGGTGCTGGGCATGCCTTCCGATGGCGATATCTATTCGGGAAGGCGGCGACGAATCCCTTCAAGCCATAACGACTGAGACGGCACGTTCCCTTGGCACTCTGCAGATTTGAAGCATGATCATGTATTGATCATGGAATTTAATAGACAAGGATATCAGAAACACAAAAAATAGGGTCTCTGAGATTGCCAAAAAAAAGTAAGAAAAGTCTATTACTCAGGCACACTAATGTTTGTATTTATGCATCCTCCATTTTTCAAAATAACTCTGATTTGTGTATTCATAATTTCTTTGGATATATATGTAATTGTTAGAAGTCAATACATTTTCCTCTCTTTCTAGTTTCCATCTTTTGATTGTTGTCAATGAAGTTGTTAATTTCTGCATTATTAAATGTTGTTAAACTCTGGACATTTTCTATGTTCTTCTTGCTTGTGACTCCCTTCTAGCACGGAATAGTTCTTGATGAATTCTAATGAACAGTGACCGATAACTGGACTGTTTTTCAGTGTGGATTCCACTTTTTCTTTAAGACCCTTGGCACTCTGCAGCAGCATCGCTCGTCGTCTTTTCGCTCCTCCAGGGGAAAATTGAGCAGATCATCCAAGGGATACGGCACGTCATACAGGCAAACTCCCCGATCCTCCATGCAGGAAGCCTATAGGGGTCGCTCCCAGGCCTACAGTAGCAGAGGTCAGTGTTGCCGTCACCCACAGGGCAGGGTGCCAGCGCCCGAGCAAGCCTGAACCGGCCAAGACGTCAGGCCCCCACTCATGCACCCCAGTGGGAGCACGGCTGACGAGGTTCGTCAGCGAGTGGAAGACAGGTGCCCTCTTATTCCACCGGTTCCCCATCAGGAGCAGCGCATCCCTCAGCTCCTGGAAGAAGTGCGAGCCATGTTACGGAAAAAGGCCGATAGAGCTTGTTCCCCAATGGCTCTGGGGTTCCAGAGTCTATTCCAGATACTTTCTAGTGAGAAAGAAGACAGGGGGTGGACCCATCCTGGACCTACGCTGTCTGTACAAGTACTTGAAGTCCCAAAAATTCAGGATGGTGAAGTTGCAACACGAGCTCGGCCAACTGGAGGATGGAGACTTCTTGACGTCGTTGGACCTAGAGGATGCGTACTTCCAATGTTTCCTGGGGTTGGGGCCATGGAAGTGCCTACGGCTTGTGGTACAAGGCCAACACTACCAGTTCAAGGCCCTACCGTTCGGTTTAAAGTCGGCCCCAAGGGTATTCACAAAATTCCTGGCCCCGGTGGCGGCCTACCTGCATCTGCAGGGGGTATACCTGTACCTGGATGATTGGCTGATACGCGCCTGCTCCCGGGAACTTGCCGACAAGCACATGAAGGACACCGTCCGGTTGCAGAGCTGGGGTTCTTCATAAACTATCCGAAGTCCTGCTTAACGCCATCGCAGAACGCGCTGTGCTTTGGCGCCAGACTCAATACAGTGGCTTGGCTGGCATCCCTCTCAGAGGAGAGGCTAGCAGCCATTCCGGAGAAGGTGCAGCGACTGTTGTCGGTGAAGACTGCAACGGTTCAGGCCATCAATTCTTGCTGGCCATGATGCCGTCCTGCATCTACCTCGTCGCAGGTTACAGATGCGACTCCTACAGGAATTATGTACCTTTGGTACAAGTGTCGGGGAATTTTGCGGACAAGATCCCCCTCAACGAGGAGTTCCGGTGGGCGATAGAGTGGTGGGGGGTGCGCTCCCACATCGTCCAGGGGATGGGATTTCAAACCCTGCCATACAAGGAGATGGTCACCATGGATGCCTTTCTGGAAGGTTGGGGAGCTCACACCGGATGTCTACACACCAGAGGTCTGTGGCTTCCGGAGGAAAAGGATCTGCACATCAACATCCTGGAGCTACTGGCAGTGTTCTGGGCCCTCAAGTCTTTCCTACCATCGCTGAGAGGCAAGGTAGTGAGGATCTTCACGGACAACACCACCACACTGTTCTACATCAGGAAGCAAGGATGCATGCAATCCCCAGCACTCTCCAAGGAAGCTCAGGGCTTGTGGCATTGGGCCATCGGACAGGGGATGTTCCTCGTCCTGTTCCACCTGGCAGGCATCAAGAACACCATTGCCGACTCCCTCAGCAGTGAACTGCACTCCTGCCACGAGTGGGAACTTCGTCAGGATCAGGTGGACCGTCTGTTCATCAAATGAGGCAGACCTCCGATCGATCTGTTTGCCAAAGTGGCAAATTAAAAGTGACAGAAGTTTGCCAGCAGATTCCACCAACCGAGGAGCATGGGGGACATGTTCTCCTTCCCGTGGGAGGGTGTGTTTCTGTACACTTTTCCCAGCTTCTTCTCCTGCTACATGTGATCAACACACTGAGACAGTGTCGGTGCAAGATAATAATCATCTCCCCGGCGTGGCCGAGGCATATTTTGTTTCCGGATCTACTCAGCCTGTCGGTGTCGCCTCCAGTCAAGTTGCCAGTACTGCCGGATCTGCTCACCAGAGAGAGAGGCGCAATCCTTCACTATGACCCAGGATCTCTGAACCTGGAGGCATGGCTCCTGCAGCCTTAGAGTTTGGAGGTTATGATCTTCTAGCTCACTGCAGGGAGGTCGGCGCCGAAGCCAGGGCAATTCAACTAAAGTGCTATGGCCATAAGTGGAAGCATGTTGAGGAGAAACATTTATACGATTAAACATACCGATTCATTGAATGACCTGGAGAAAAAGTGTGGTGACTAATCTATGAACGCAACATAAGAACTGGTTGCCCCATTATAAAATTGATACCAGAAATGCTAATTGGAAAATGATTTTTAAGATACTGAAAACTAATGATTCCAAACGCTTCTGGTATCTCTATAGCCAATACTTAGCCAAAGATAACATTAATGTAGTTAATGAAATCAGCCTAGATGAATGGGTTAGATATGTTCATGGTTACTGTTTTGATGTAAAACTTGAACTTAGTCCTACATCTATTATTAGATGAGGTTGTTAGATGGCTTTCCCTTTTGAAGCTGATGACATTTTTAGGGTAATTATGAGGCTTAAGGCAGAGCTCCTGGCCCTGATGGGCTAGCCAATGCAGTGATCAAACAGAATCCTATGAAGTGGGCTACCTTGTCAATTAAATTATTCAAGTTAGTATGGGAAAGTGGCGATATTCCGGAAAGCTGGAGGAAATCCATGTTAGTTCCGATAAACAAAGAAAATGATGTAGATGTTTGCCCTCCAAATATAGACTGCCCTGGCTATGTCAGATACATGTTGCAAAATCTTTAGTACACTTTTATTGAAGATTATTAACACATGGATAGAGGAGCAAAACATTATTCCCTATCAGCAAACTAGTTTTAGACCTGGACATAGTACATTAAATATGTTTGGTCTTAACTACCTCATATCAGACGCTCTAGGGGGTTTAGAAAACAATTTATATTTATTCGTCATACATTATATTGGCTGTGTGAATCGGGGTAAACTTTGGACGAAGCTGCAAAATCAATGTATTCTTGCCAGTTTATGATTTACTGCCATACAGCCTAGAGTGTCCACCTAAATGTGTATGGTAATACTATGTTGATTGCACGCCTATTCCATAGTCCTGGGATATCCTGACTGCAGGCAGGCGAACATAACATGTTTTGTAGCAAGGTCAAACAAGTGGAATGGGGAGCACTTGATCACCTTTTCGTGCTCAAACGCCCCCAGTCCATTTCTCCCCGCTCCTACCTAATGTATATCGGCAGACAGTATGTTAGATGAGATTTGTTTTGAGGAATGGAGCCAAGTACTGGCCTTGCAAGACAAGAGTCACTACAGTGAGTCTATGCCTATGCTAAGTCCAGTTCTCCTTCCGTCAGACATCATCTTGGCAGTTCTAAAATATAATAACTATAGCGGTTACCGTAGGAAACCGATAACAAAGTTTACTTAGGATGTCCTTCAAACATTGGAGGCCAAATTCGGGATCTGAACAGAAGATCAATTTCCAGAGTTTAGTGCGTGCAGAACACGCAAGCCATTGAAAAGTGACCAATCCTGCCTTGGCTCTCAACCATGTGCATGAATCCCAGATAAGGACAATTCCCAACTTTTGCATAACACGTAGAGATGCATGAAGCATCCAGTAGGAAATAGAGATGTGAGATGCTTCCTTGTCAACAGACACCACCATAAGTAGCAAAAAGCCTGTCAAAAGTACAGAGGACCTTGGCGTATTACTCGGGGCATTTGCAATAAAAAAATTTGAAATAATTCTGTACCTTAGAAGAAGGGTTAGAGAAAAATTTTTGAACTTTGATTGCACTACAATCATTTTTGACCCGCAGTTCACATATAGATGTCAGCAACAAACACTATTCTGTTCCACATGGAAGTCTGATAAGATTTTGGGCAAGACGTAATGGTATATCTTCAGTGTTTATTTATTTTTTGTAATGCTTTGCAGGCCATGCACCAATAAAGAACCTGCAATCCATCTATCGTCTCAGCAGACCTAACAGCAACTAGGAAGCCTGTCTTTAAGTTTCCCATTTTAACTACACTAGTGAAAGCTTCAAAGGGCTTATGGGACAATTCAGAACCAACAATATTCAGATGTCAAATGGGCGATGCTACCTTTATAGAGAAAACAAATGGAGCAGCTCTTTAACATAAATTATCGAAAAACAACTTTTATCTGAGTTCCTCTATGCTTTAGAAGAGTTACAGATAAACACCACTTTTTTTTCCTATTGCCCCTGCTACCTCAGATTTGCACTGTAACAATAACTGAGCCATAGTTCACACACATGCTCATAGAACCACTGTTTAGAGTTTAAAGTTGTCCAGCTCATGGCCCGATATTCGCAAATGCAAAATTCAGGAGAAAGGGCCTCATCACAAGTTTGGCCTCAGCCTTTAAATGCAGTGATAACAGTATTATCGTTGCATTTAAGGGCTTGCCAAATCACGAGTTGGGTGGAAAATTGCATTTTTACCTCTTGCTTTTTGCCGCAGGTACCATTTTCAGACCATTTTCGGTGCTGTTCCTGCCAATGGACCCAATGGGGAATAGGGATTCAGAATTCCCGCCCCCACAACTAGTGATCCGGTTGAATTTGTGCCGGACCGAGTTGCGGTAGCGCGATTAGCCCTGGGTGATATCTCAGCGGTATTACTGCCGGGATACCGCCTAACTTGTGATAAGGCCCAAAATATCTTCTATGGAAAAGAATGAGTGCAATTTTCTTACCCAAGACCAATGGCACAATCCGAGTCATTGCTTGTATAAGGGGGGGGGGGGGGGGGGGGGGGGGGGGGGGGGGGGGTGTGTGTGTGTGTGTGTGTGTGTGTGTGTGTGTGTGTGTGTGTGTGTGTGTGTGTGTGTGTGTGTGTGTGTGTGTGTGTGTGTGTGTGTGTGTGTGTGTGTGTGTGTGTGTGTGTGTGTGTGTGTGTGTGTGTGTGTGTGTGTGTGTGTGTGTGTGTGTGTGTGTGTGTGTGTGTGTGTGTGTGTGTGTGTGTGTGTGTGTGTGTGTGTGTGTGTGTGTGTGTGTGTGTGTGTGTGTGTGTGTGTGTGTACACAGCATAAAGATTTTCGGGGTTAGTTCAGGGTCCAACTTCTTCTGTTGGCGACCAAGTTCAAATACCATTGGGGTTGCGTCGGTGCGGTACTTAAAGGAGGAACCAGTGCCCCTACCTCCTGGGTTAGTGAAAGTAAAATGGAATCAACCACACAATGAGAGCACCCAAGAAAATCCAGTTGAGTTCCAAATGGTTGTCCTATTGTGAAAGATTTCAAGCGGAACACCAATTTGATTGTTTAGTTGTGCCCTTTAATTGTTCACACGTGTTTCGGCCTCTCAAGGGCCTTTTTCAAAACAAAAAATCTGGAGTCCAGACTAACAGTACCGACGCAAGGAAAGATGCTTGAAGCTGCTGAAAGGATTAACCCGTGACCAAAAGTTTTTTTGAGAACCCAATTGTATTTGGACTTGATTTAATTGCCCAGATTTTTTGTTTTTAAAAAGGTCCTTGTAGTTGGCGCAGGGCCAAGGGAGGCCGGCCAGATTGACAGGGGGGAAGCGGGAGCAGGTGTCCCAATGGTGTCCTAATGCTAACAGTATGAAATGCAGCTTTCTTCCGAGTAGCATGGGAGGGAACCTGTAGCGGGTGGTCATTGCTTGGCGGGTGTTGAGCCGCCTCTGGAGGAGGAGGATCTACCCCTGCTGCGAGACCTTCTTTGGCCTCTCTGAAACCCTTGTGCGAGGACTGTCCCTGTGATGAGCCCCAGGACGAGCTTTGACCCTGGTTGTAACCCCATCCACGTTTTGGTTTTTCCGTCTAAGGTGGCAAAAATTGGAGCCCCCTCTATCCGGAGGGTTTATTGGTGAGTTGCCCTAATGACTTTAGGGTCTGACAATCTTCTTTCACGCTCTTTAGAGCGTCTTCCACCGCCTTTCCAAACAGCACATTTGGCTCTATGGGCATATTAAGAAGGGTAGCCTGAGTCTCGAGCTTGAAGCCAGACTGGCATAGCCACGCATGGCGTTTGATCAACGTGCCCTCCGCTATTATTCACCCTACATTGTCTGCTGCATCCAAGTTATTCTTGTGGATGCAGTTTGCTATTTGTTTACCCTCTGCAATGGAGAGTGCAAGTTGTGTTTTCAGGGGCTCTGGGACTGAAGCTATTTGCTCAGTCATTTCATCCCACTTGTGACAGTTGTAGCTAGCTAAAAAGGTGATGTTCTTAGCGATTCTCGCCTGGTAAGCAGCCGAAGAGGCTACCTTTCTTCCAAAGGTATAAATCATTTTACTCTCCTTATCAGGAGGGGCTTTGGTAGAGGCTAGAGGTGATCCTGCTCTCTTTATAGTAGTTGTAACTACCACGGAGTCCGGTTTTAACTGTCACCTGATGTAAAGGGGGTTGGAGGGAGCTGGGTGGAAAACTTTCTCAATGCGCAAGTTAACTGCCTGTGTTAAATTTGGAGTAATTAGAGAGGGTTGGATGCGCCTCTGTACTGACTGAAATAGGGGGATGAATTGAGTAGCAGACTTTTTATCACCCAGTATGTCCTCGACAAAGTGCTTGCCCACCTGTGTCTCTTGCGTATCGATTTTTAAATGTTCTGCTGCTTTTAGGAGCAGGTTATCGTACTGTATTTGATTATCCACTGGAGAGTCTGCCACCAGTGGGTCTGAGTGATCTGGCGACTGTATGACGTAGACATCCTCATCGTCGTTGTCATCGTAAAATTGGTCGAGATCACCCATGTCCCCTTGGTCTTCTGGGTCAGTGTAAATTCCAGTGTCCTGGAAGTCTTGCATGGTGTCAAAATAAGCAAGCTGCACTAAATCCTGGTGTGGGTGGAAGTTTGGGATCTGTGCAGGTTGTCTTGGTGGGGGGCTGGGTAACTGCTGCCCCACCTTGAGTAGTAGCTGGCTCGCTGTGTGTGGCACCCTGATGGTTTACAAAGACCTCAGGGTGGTCATCAAAGAAACTAGCCGGTCATCAAAGAAACTAGCCAGGGAAGACATTTGTCTCATGTCTTTATCAATCATTTCTGCTGTCCATTGTGATGAACTTGGGATTATTGGAGGGGCAGGTGGGGTGGGTGTTGGTTCTGGTGCAGTTTCTTTTTATGGTGCATAGCCCCCGAAATGGTGCCCTCTCCTTGGGCCATAGTCACTAAACTAGAGCCCTCTCCCTGTGTTTTGGAAGATTTATGCTTCTTTGACTTCCGACTCTTCAAAAGCGTGTCTGGGATATGTTTCTTAATGAGCTCACTCACCTTCGAGCTCTTGTGTAGTGTTCGCAGAGGCCTTTGACACGTACTTGGTCATTTTTCGGTATGCGAGGGGGCCGTCGATGCGTCTTTCAAAGCTCGGTCGTCGGCGTGTGAGGACTTCGTGATTTTTGACACTGCGTCAGAAACGGACTTGCCTGCTAGTTTCAGGGGCCTGTTATGAGGCAAGCGCAATGGCCCAGAGGACAGAGTACTTTCGGACCTCCCCCTTGACACTGTGTGTAGCTTTCCGGTCGGCATTGAGGTCGACATTCGGCCATGGCAGGTGTATCTTGTGTGGTGTGGTGTGCTTTGGTCATGGTAGTGCCGCCGGGTGTCGTCCCCATAGCAGAACTGCCGGCCTGCCTGTTGGAGTCGGGGGCTTTCATGCGGGTATCCGACGGATCCCGTTTGCCCTCAGCGTCACTGTAGACGTCGATGCTGCCGTCTATGGAGGCTCCCTCAACTTCCATGGCGGCCTCTGCCTGCATGGCGTGGTGGGCCCAGCACTTTGTTTTGCGGTCCTTAAATCTTTTGGTCTTGAACAGCTTGCACGACTTGCATTGTCCCTCGTTGTGATACCTTGGGAGACAGAGATTGCACACCCTGTGCAAGTCTTTCCAAGGGAATTTACGATAACAGGATTGGCAAAACTTAAGAGGTGTATTCTCCATTGTGTATGGGGAAGGCAGCCTGGTGAAATAAGTGGGTGGAGAAGGGAATATGCATTCTCTTAGAGAGACTAAAGAATTAACCGCCCCCCACTCTCCCTACTGTGAGCAAAGGTGATAGCCAGAAGGAACTCTGCAATAAGCGACTGACAATGATGGCGGAAATAAACAATCGGAGGGATCTCGACGCGTGAAGCACCATGGGTACAGTAGACATCACACTAGGGTTAGTATTACAGTCACGCCCTGCCAACGTCCCTTTCCGAGTTTCGAAAACAACAACTGTAATTCTCTGCAGTTTCCACTAGATGAGGCCTATGCATAGCCTGTGATCTAAGCAGATTTCACAAGCCTCAGAAATCCAGGAAATTGTCTTTGTCTTTGAGGGCAGTGCTATTTTATACATAGCTTTATCAACCCAATACAGACATTTTGCAAATCTGTTAGGACAACTACATACCTGGTTTCACCCTTATTAGTGGTCATCAGTGCAGTATATTCCTGACAGCCTTGCCAAACGCTCCAACCACAAGGCTGTCAGAACTATACTGAAACAACATGGGAATACTGAGTGAGGCATGCCATGTAACAGCTTTGAAATTTCCCACTAATAGAGTCAGGCAAGGTCAGGCATTTTATTCTGACTATTCACACCTGACTCCTTGACTCTTTACACCAGTATAAAAGGTGTGGTTCTGCCCAAGAGTATGAGCGAGCTGGAGTTGCTGCCGGGACCAGGAGAGCCAAGGAGCATGGAGCTGCAGTGGAAGAAGTCTGGAGAGTCTGGAGGAGAATGCTGTGCTAAGACGCTGGCCCGATGTGTTTGAGGGGCTGCTGCGTGGCTAAGGAGCTGTCTCCAGAGAGCTGGAGTGAGGCAGACTGCGACCTGCTGGCCGAGCCCAGAGAAATGCTTGTTCCCTTGGGATGTGTGCCAGTCCCCAGGGGGTATGAGGGGCAGGTGGTGACACCCCGACCTCTACCCAGTGTATCCCGGGGAGACCGCTCGCCAGAGCCGTGCTTCCCCGTAAGCTTTGTGAAAGTGAAGATAGAAAATCAGGAACGTACAGGTGGCTGGAGCAGGAGTGGAAGCAGACAAGATTTGTAAGCGACACAAAGGTAAAGAAAGCAGAAAGAAAGAGAGAAAGTAAAAAAGCGGAAAGCAAGAGCAAGAAAATCATAAAGGAAGATGCACTAGCGGCATGGAAGTAAAGAGAAATAAGAGGAAAGTTAAATGTAAAGAATATATGGGAACAAGGGTGCGAGCGACCCAACAGACTGAAAGTGAGAAAGCGAGAGAAAGCCAAGAGAGGGTGCAAGTGACCCGAAACATGAGGGTGCCAATGCCCCCAAAGCAGAAAAGGAGGGTACGAGCGACTCAAAGGTTGAAAAAGGAAAGTCTAAGAGACACAACAAAGAGAAAGGAAGGTGCAAGGATGCACTACCAAAGGAAATGAGTAACAAAGTGTGCCATGAGCATGGTAAAGACAAGAGGAGTGTGCAAGAGATAAAGTAAAGTAAGAAGAGGGTACAGGTGTGTACAAAGGAAAGAAAAGTGAAAGAGATAAAGTGAAAAGAGCACAGGAGGGAAAGGGTGCCATAAGACAGATAGAAGGTATAAAGAGAGGGGTCAGAAGTAAGAGGCTCACAAAAGACATTGTTGAACTTTGTGGAGAGAGGCCTAGACTTGGGGGCAAGGGAACCCGGAGAGACCCAGAGACATTGTGAACTTCATTGACTTAGTGGCAAGAGCCCTAAGTGGAAGGTTCTAAGGGCTACCCTTTTGAACTATGTTGAACTGGCAGAACGACACCTATTGGTAAGAATACCTGAAACCAGCTGTGGTTTACATTTCCTTTTTAACCACCATGTTTCCTTTAAGAAGACCCCTATCACATTTGGTTTGAGAGGGAGGGCAAGCAGAGGTTTGGACACAGACGAACTTTAGTTTTGGACTTACCGTCATCAACGGCCCTTAGAAGCATCAGTTGAGGGAACAATCCCCTTAGAGTTAGGGCCAGGTAGGCATTACACAAACTCCACAAAGTTTGATGATGATGGTTTTCGAACTGTTACTTTTGAGTCAGTGTCTCTCTTGATACCATGCCTGTCTCACAATACAAGAAAACCACCCTGGACGCCAAATCGGCTCTGGGTCAGGCACACTGACTGAGAACATCTCTGGCTGGATTGATAACATCTTGATGCCATTGGTAAGAGAGACACCTAACTACATCCAAGATACCATTGATCTACTCAACAAAGTCGATGATATAGGCCCACTCCCAAGGGGCACATTACTGGCAACCATGGATGTGGAGTCTTGGCGATCAAAACCCACATGCTGACACTATAGGCAAGTGCATAGACTTCATCTTGACCCACAACTCGCTATAGAAGAAGCTAGATCACATGGGTGTCCCTGTGGGGCTAGTGCAGTTGATTCAGTTAGTCCATGCAGACAGTTCAGTAGCAATCTGCTGATCGAGGGTGCACAAATACCCTGAGGACATCTGCATCAATAGAGGAGTAAAGCAGGGGTGTCCATTAGCTTGCCTTTTATTCTCCCGATTTGTATCAGATTTTAACCCACATGGTGCTTTAGCCATGGTTTTGCTCCCACCCCCCACCCAGTTAAACGGGGCTAAATTCAGGGCTTTGCTCTACGCTGACAACACTGCGTTAATTGATGTTACAGAAGGTGACCTTCAGCAGAGTCTTTTATATGCAGATGAATTTTTTAAGGACCTCAGACTGACACTATTAAAAACTGAGATTGCAGTATTTGGAAAAGGAAGGACCTGGGGCAATTGGTGCATTAACAAGGAGAAAATAGAGGTGGTCATCTCGTACAGGTATTTGGGGTTAGTATTCTCAAAGGATGGGAGTTGGAATACCCATTTAAAGTTCACAGCAAAGCAGGCAGAATCAAGTTTTAAGGGCCTTTTACGTTTTTATTATCGTTACGGGGGGAAAAAGACTGGACAAATGCCTCTCTGCTTTAAAGCTGAAAACTCACATGGCAATAGTGTACAGAAGTGAGCTGTGGGGACTTTCCACCTGCACAAGGTTGGAAACTATCCAGAACATGTTTTAAGGAAGTTCGTAGGGTTATCATCAGCAACATCAGGTGTCTGGAGTTAGGGGTCTCGAGTATAGGGTTTCAGGCACAGTCTCGCTTCTTGCAGGCTTTCTTTAATATACAATTTGATTATGTATTACATTTATATATAGGGAACGCCTATAAGGAGACGGCCATCTCCCCTGTACAAGCGAAGGGGATTGCTTTAATGGAAAAAAAAATGGGGGCTAAATGAGATGGAGCTCCTCGGCTCCATGACAAATGAACAACTTAAAAGGCTGATCAAGAAATGCGCTAAAAAAGAAGAGATTGAAAATACCCAGAGGCGCATTATGAGGCTGCCTTCCCTAAAACTCTATAGTGAGACTTTCACCAATGTAGTTTCTCCAAGTTCTGTGACTAAAATTTCAAACAAATTGGGTATTCAGTACAGAACATTGGGAGCGAGGGGTCTGCCGCTCCCCATGTTCAGTAGTGATTGCCTTGGGGTGTGTCAGGGGGTGTCCCCCGCTTCCTGAGGACTTGCGGCGGGGGACAAAAAAAAGAGAGGAAAGCAGAACCTGCCGTGTCGGATCTGACCCGCGTAAGAGGGAAAGATCCGACACTGCAGGGTCAGAAGGAAACGAGGAAGCAAAAGGTAAATGTGGGGTGGGGTGGGAGGTCAAGGTTTGGTTGCAACAAAATTGTATTCATGGCGAAATTGACCTGTGTCAATTCTGCCGCTAACAATTCTGCCACGGTTAAATCACGCATTTTCACACAAGATCCTCCCTAGGGTTCTGGGCAAGTGGGACATCACTGGGAGTGACTTCCCTCTTGGGGACAAGGACTCCAAGTCCAAACCACCTTGTCTGCAAATATGGATGTGGTAACGACTTTAATATCTCTTACAACAACTATATTCTACAAAGATCCTTCTTTATGTGTATTTGCTAAAGGCAATGATGATCACAGCCTGAACACCATGACCAGTGAAGGACACTGTTCTTTTTATTCCTGTGACATGTATAAGAGAGGAAATTCCTACGGAGGGAAGTGAACTGCTACGCAGAGGCCAGCCTCCGCATCATTGACGTCCTGGAGTGGCGAGTGTCAGGACTGCGCAATCATCCACTGGCTCTAAGTCACGCCTCCCTTCTATGGTTTACACGGGGCCTATGCACATCATGAGAGTACACACTTAAAAGTCCCATTCCCGCCCACACTTGCAGTCCATACATAGAAATATACGCTTCTGTTCTCCAATGTCGTCTCCTGACTACAGTTCCCAGAGTTCATCACGTTTCTACAATAGGGTAACGTTACGGTCAAAACAGGAGGTTGCCACAGAGATTGTGGCGTCCTTGTGTTGATTTGTCTCCAATCTCCGGCTCATGTTGCAAGTACCAGTCACGTGAGGTAACCCATGACATTTAAGCACCTCCTACCATAGTGCTTCTGAATTTGCAGAAGTACGTTTTTGGATTTTGCCTTGTTTCTTGCTACTATGGATTACCTGGTTTAAGAAGTCTATTTGTCTGTTCACTGGATTTCTTCTTCTAACCTTTGTCTGCTTAGTTTGCCTGGTTTTCAAGTGCCTGGAACCTCCTTGACCCGGAACACTTTTGTATTTGCTTTCGTCTCGCCCTTGGTCATTGTTTTCGTCCTACCTCGTTGCCGACCCGGTTTGCCTACATGGAATCCTTCACTGAGTAAGATTTGCAGCACTCCCCTTGCTGCCTCATCTTACCCGCTTCACACGGACGTGAGACTTCCTGTGTGTGTAAGCGCCCCCGCCCCCCCGGCCTCCTGCGCTAGGCATCCTGGTTCCGTCGGGTTAGTCGTTTGGGACTACAAACATTCACACGCTCAGGTGTCCTTGTGCCGTTGGGAATAGGTCCTCTGGGGTTGCTCCACTTCCCTCAGTGCTTCTTTTACTCCGGATCATCTAGAGGTCCTCTTCCTTGGTGTATCTTCCTGGAACCTATAGTAAGACATTTACCCATAGTGTTGTTCTACCCAATCTTGAATACCACCACTCACACACCTCTAACACTAGGGTACCTGTATTACAGATTTTGGAGGTATATCTTTGCAACAGTAGAGGCTATCACTCCTTCCAGCAGTTTGGTGACATCCTCAGCAGTCTTCTTCTCTTACACAGAGGTTAGTCTGAGTTTCTTTGAGACTGTTGTAATTTATATCGTAGGGAGTGGACTAAACAGGTTCTTTCTTCTTGTCATAGGTAGCCTGGTGATACATTGGTTCCATTCTTTCAAGGAATAAATCCTACTGTCTTGTTTTTTATCTGTAGACAGTAGGTTATATTGTTAGGAAGAATCCGCAGCTACACTATGAGCGCAAGTAGAGACGGATTCTGACACAGAGCCACACTGGGCTGCAGAGCCAGTGGCAGCGAGTTTAGTGAGCCGCAAGCCGAACGCTTGAGGGTTGGTGTTCTACCTTCCCAAGGAGCCGAGGTAAGAGAGGGAGCAGAGACTGGAATGCCCTCACCTCATCTGGTGGCCAGACCACTAGCGAGCTGCGATGGGCTGGTAGGCGGGTAACAGACACAGAGACCAGATCATATGAGGGAGCCTGAGTCCCCGAACGCCGCACACGTCGGACTGTAGCTACAGAAAGAAGCCGTGGGGAAAGCCTGCGAGGTTACGGGAGCCTGAAAACCCCACGGAGAGCATATCATTACAAGGTACAAACTTTGTGAATAACGGCTGGAGAAGTGATCAAGGTTACAGGAGCCTGAGAAACCCTGAGTGTGCAAAGCCTATGAAAGAGAGATTGAGGAAGATATATGAACACTTTGAATTAAGGCTGAGAAAGCAACAACAGGTACAGAACTCTGGTAGGACAGTGTGGACAGCCGCCCTGTGGGAAATAATTAGTATTAGTATAACAGGACTTTGGCGAAAACCGAATGCCTGGTTAATGGAAATGTTCGAAACAAGAGACAGTTTTCTTTATTAACAGGTGAGAGTGAAATCCATATCTCGATACAAAGACTGGGAAGAATATCCTGTTGTGGAAAAAGGAACTTTGAAACCCAAGAACAAACCAAGTATAAATTGGGCCAGGCAGATGTCCAGTTGAGGTTATTGTACAAAGCCTCCCCTTTCCCTTTTAGTTAGATGTTTTTCTCTACAGTGGTAAGGCTGGGTAGTTGGATAGGATCCGGACTGAAGAACTTTATTTTGACTTTATTGTGCACCCTTCATTTTTGTTTTATTAGGTAGGGAAATTCCCTCATAGCGTTAGGGCGAGTTAGGCATTTTGGTTCTTTTTATTTTTGATAAAACTCCTTAAAAATGACCCCTAATCATCTGAGTCCTCCTTCTGGTTCTCCACAGTGGATACTACTTTAATCAATATAATTATTCTTCAACAAGTGTTTACCCTCCTGGACCACTTGTTCTGAAAAAGTCTATTCAAGGAGCACACCTACAGAGATTTTACTTCACTTTGAAAGTGATACAGTCATGGGCCTCGTCACAGCCCGAGGGATAAACAGATGAATTGAGACCCAAATAAGTTGTAAACAAAAAGGATTTATTCAGTTAAAAACACAGGTGTTAAAGCAAGTGTGTAAATGAGGAAACAGCATATGTTCTTATAATAGTGCAAGGTTTTAGCAGAGCATAACAAGTGAGAGGAATATTGAAAAAACAAATCCTGATCTACTATTGAACTGAACTGTGGTTGCAAGTCCTATTGTCCCAGCCTACAACAGTATATCTTCGGTGTTAGAGTGCTTTGAAGAAATCACTTAATGTGACTCACAGTTCATGTATGGGGCCCTCCTGTAGGGGCTGCCAGCAACAATATTTGCACCCTCTGTGCAGTGCTTGCTTGGCTTCCATTTATGAGTTGATTTGATCTGGGAGGATTTTCAGGCTGCAGTCATTATTGTCACCTCTTATTCTAATGGTGCTTGCTGTGGAATATGGGTGGACAGAGTTAGGAGGCCAGGCACTAGGAAATGGCCTTGGGGTGGCTGGAATCTTTCCTGTACTTCGGCCCCCATGGGCGCTCTCCCTCAGTCCCTAAATGTGACTTTGTCACAATCCCCGCCATACATAAAACACTGGACATCTCCCATGGGAAGATATTCCCCCCCAGAAGAATGATATTCTACTATATTTCACTGACTGAAAGCTTGTTTGATTGAAACTTTATGCAGCAAGTATCCTCCTAATGCCCTGCTGTATTGTTGCAGTGTCTCTGGAAAGAATAGCCTAATGGATTCTATTTTTTTAAAGGCTTTATCGGTTTTACTTATAAACCAAACAAACAAACAAACATCATCAACAGCATCATAAACCATCATAGCAACTAAGGAGAAACAAATGACGAAATATGCAAGGCAGAGCTGTTTTAACAGGAAAATTAAAGGAATGAGGAATGACCAGTCATTAGTCGGCATCCATGCCTTTGGCAAGAATTTTAAGAGTGACTAAATCAGGGAGAAGAGATTTAACATTTGAGACTTCACCGAAAGCGCAATGTATTGTTCACAGAATTCATGGAAAGGGAGCAGATGGAAACATGCTTAGCATATGTATCTTCTCAGCCGCAGCAACCTCCCACATTTTACACCACCACACATTCACCTGCGGTCCTTCCTTACGTTTTCAGGACTTGGCCAGAGCTATGCAAGCCGCTAGTAGAAGCTGAGAAACCAAGGACTCTCTATGGCCATTCATCAGGTAAATCAACTCCACTGAGTCCCCAAGAGTATTGTCCACGGTTCCATTGGAAGGGCCACACACGTAATCTCCATTAGAAGTGTTACTGCCTCTCGCCAGAAGACTTGAGCTGTTGTGCACCCCTACTACATATGATAGAAGTCCCCCTCTTGATAACACCCTCACCAACATAGAGGAGAGATAGCAGAGTTAAACCTGCGTAGGCAGCTACGGTATAAGTACCATCTGAACAGAACTTTGTAAGAATTCTCTTTGTTCGTAACACATTGAGATGAGGATGCCGCCCTCCGTCATATTCTCATCCAGCTTTCTTCAGTTATGGAATGACCTAGATCTCGCTCCCACTGGGCCATGTACACAAACCGGGTTGAAGGGTCTGAGGTATCAAGCAATCTATAGATCCTAGTAAATCACCTGGTCATATCACCCCCATGAAGGGTACGTTCCAGAGCCAGAGAGGATCTTGTGCCTGCTGCTCGGGTTGTGGGGTTGGTAATCCAGTGGCGAAGCCGACCATACCTAAAGTGCTCTGCATCCGTGAGATTGAACTAAATCTTGCAGACTGCAAACGTCATCGGAGATCTGTTTTGGTATAACTGAGCCAAGCTCTCCAGTCTGCCCCTTTTCCATTGTGAAAAAGTGACCTTCTCCATACCAGGAGTGAATCGGGGATTTCGCAGCACTGGAGAGAAAGAGCCTAATCCCGCCAGGGAACTCCCTGCCTAATCGCTCTATCAGTGATCGAGTGAGGACCTAGTGAACAACAAAGGAGGCCCCCGCAGAATCTATCCCTTGCAGCCATATGAGGAAGAGTCAATGAGACACAATCTGTCTTTGAGTGTTCAATACCCACCCAGAGCGACAGACTATTGCTCCCTGCCCATGAGAATAGCCCAGAGATTTTGGCTGCAGCAACATAATTCTGAAGGCTCGGGAGATCCAAACCACTGCAATGCTTGTTAGCAATAAGGACCTGCCTGTTGGCTCTTGGCTTATTCCCACCCCATATGAAGCCTATTACTTTTCGGTGGAGCGATTGAAGTGAATCTCTGTGGATGGGAACCGGGAGGGCAGAAGCAAAATATAATGTATTCAAACATAGCTTTATTCAGCTGTAAAAAATATAAAAGCAACAACGCAACACACATTGCATATACAATATTAAAACAATATACAATTCATCAGCAGCATATACATTAAAGCCAGACCCAGCATGTTTGTTTTCAGACAACAATGCAGAAATAATCTATAGAATTCATCACATAGATCTAAGAATACTTATTCTCCTTAACAAGGCTCTAAAACATATTTGGATATATAAAATAAACTGCATTCAGATCATTTGTAGTTTTACAAAAAGATGCAGCTGCAAACAAGTGGCAGCAAATAAGATTACCTCAGGTCCCTATAACAAGGGAGGAACAATAAAAAATGTTTTATCGATTCATGAGGGGATCCACAAACCTTACATTAACTGTTGTTAAGATGTGACCACTTAGATGTAAATGTAGCCAACTTCAATGTGTTACGTAGTTGGATATATAAGCTCGAGCATATCCAGGACCAACACAATCTACATAAGGCTCAATGCCCTCTGTTGGTTTTAGCTCAATATACAAAGAACCAGTACTCATATTATTGATGGTTGCTAAATGCCACAGTTTTTTCACCATCTCCTTTTTTCACCATCTGCTTTGCACCAGATGTCAAACTTGCAGGGTTTGACCAGAGTGTATCCATGTCCAAACCCGCTAAGCCTTTACGAATATATGAAGAGCCCGATCCTGAGACATTCAAAAGGCTGATAATCGCATCTCTATATTTACCCAATTCAGGTGCACACCATATTCTAGTCCAACATAACAGTGGTTTGTTTTCCAATACCCCATCACAGGCTGGCCATGGGTGCTTCTTTGGGTTGCATGAGTAGGGCTCTTAAAAAAGTCAACTACATTTAAGGGGGCAGTGCCCCCAAAGTTTGGCCCCGTACAGGGTTGCCGCCCAACCGTGGGATTTATACAATGTTATGGCAGGTGAACTGCACTCCTACCATGGTTGTAATAAAAGTGACAAGCTCCTCTGCTATATTTTTCTAGGGTCGCCGCAGCCTTTGTGTGGTGAGCCGACCAGGTGAGATCCTCGGAGAACCTGATCCCCAGATAATCATACGAACTCACCTAAAACACAACCTTCATTTACAATCTTCAATTAAATTTTCTTGCTAGACTTTTGGCCAAATACCATCACTGTGGTCCTTTCTTGGCACCATTTAAAGTTCCTTACTTTTCCCAACAAAGGATTGTAAATTACTCCTCACACCCATGGAGGAATTAAATTTAAAACCCTTTGCATTGTCCACAAGGCTTTCTGGGGCCTGGGTCCAAAATACCTTCAACTATCCCTCCGTAAATACCTCCCCTCTCGAGCCCTTCGCTCCTCGACCTCTAACTCCCTCAGGGTCAGTCGTTTTTCAAAGAATGGAGCTGGAGGTAGATCTCTGTCTTCGGCCGGGGCCTCCCTTTGGAACTGCCTCCCTGTCACCTTGAAACTTGAGGAGAACCATCTACGGTTCCGGAAGCTCCTCAATACCTTCCTCTTCGCTTCTCCCCTGCTGATCTGCCTTTTTCCCTCGGCACTCTGCACCTGGCCACCTTCTGCCCTTCGGGCCCAGGTACCTGCTCACCCTGCCATCCTCCTGCACTGCCTCGGGGCCACCCCTTGCACTGGGGCCTGTGTCTGTACCCATACAGTTCCCAACCCACTCTTCTTCTGCACTTATCAGATACTCCCTATCGGAATAACCTAGCACCTTTGCCTCTTACAGGCTGCACTACCACTGCTAACACTCTATTTAATTATTTATGTGCTTACTATTTATTTTGTTTCTCTCCTATGCTCTGCACTTTCCCCCTTTTTCCCCTTCCCCATGCATGTTCCCCCTTTTTCCCTTTCCCATGCACTTGCGCGTTCTCAATGTCACTAGGCCTAGTAAGATTGTTGTTTTTGTTTCTCCCCTGTCCCCCTCCCTTTGCCTGGTCGCGCTCTGAAACACCTGTGTAATAGCGCGATATAAATAAAATATATCATATCAGGGGGGTTGTTGATAGTAACACTACGTCATCTGCGTAAAATAACGCATGGAGCCTATCCTTCCCTAATTTTGGTGGATCGAGTCTACAGACTAACAGGTCCTCAATGATTACATTGATATATATATACAAAATAAGAGTGGGGCCAGCACGCACCTCTGGCAAACCCTACCCACAAAAGGTTCTGTTGTCTCCCCTCCCAATCCCCACCTTAATGATGCCATACACCCAGAGTATAGGGACTGGATATTAGCCAAAAGATACCCTGGGACTCCCTTGTTTCTTAAAACTGACCCTAATTTACTGCGCAAGAAATATAATAATCTTGCCAATATATTCATCTTAACGGTTATAGTACGGCATATCCACGAGATCTCCTGAGTGGCCCATTTTACCAGATCTTCTGTTAGTACTCTGAAGAGTGGCACTAAGTTGATTCTATACAGGTCTGAGACTACGGCGGTCAATTTGATCCCAAAGTAGTCCAACCCCAGTTCACTCCATTGAAATTTGAAGTCCCAACATATTAGGGACATAGCTTGTGACGTCTGTTACATTTAATCCCTTAGATTTATCCATATTAATTGTAAACCATGACACTTCTTTAAATTCCTCCATGGCCGCCCAAAGTGAATCCTGTATATGTTTGTAAATATAAATAAAACATCGTCCGCATACAGGGCGGCTTTATTTTCTATCCCTGCAACGTTCAGGCCAATGATTTGTGGATCAGCCCGGATTCTAGCAGCTAGGAGCTCCATTACTATCGCAAATATCAAGGGTGATGGGGGACAACCCTGCCGGGTTCCTTTGAGAAGTGGGATAAAGCGTGCGTAGTGGCTGCTGATTGGGATGCCTCTTCTAAGGGATCAAACCATAACATTTGCAGAGTCAGCCTGATGAAACCCCAATCCTCCCTATCACAAGTCTTGTCTGCATCAAGCGCCAACAAGGTGAGTGGGTGGTGCAAGCTTCCCCTAATTCAATCGCTTTGATGACCCTTCTGATGATGATATGAGTACTGCAGCCAATTATAAACCCTGTCTGATCTGGATGATTTAGAGAGGGGGAGACACACCATCAAACATGCAGCCAAAACCTTTGCATAAATCTTGGCGTCAGTATTGAGGAGGGCGGTGAGGCACTATGACCTGCAACTAGTGACATCCTTCCCGGGCTTAACATTAAGGAGATATAGGATTCACCCATCGTTGGAATCACCACCTTTGAAGCCAGAAACAAATTAAACAAGCAATTAAGAGGGCCCAGTAATTGTATCTGAAAGGTTTTATAGAAAGCGGCAGAAAAGCCGTCTGGGCCAGGATCCTTGCGGTTGCGAATATCCGAGCTTTCAATAAGGCCCTCTGATCTTCTGTAAGGCCAAATAGCAAAGGCCCAGCAAGGAATGTGGTCTGGCTGTTCCCCTCGGAGCATCGACTCATAATAATCTGCTAAGATTTCTAATGTCTTCCCCTCTGCAAATTGTAGTGCTCCCTGCCTTTCTCCGATTGCTTGAATACTATTCCTGGATGTACTGTCAATGTATACGCCAGAAATATATTTGCTTTGTTGGAACCAGAATAATATTATCTAGTGTGAAGCAACGAGTTAGCCGTATCAGAAGCCATTAGGTCTTCCAGACTGGATCTAGCCAATCTTATATCCAGCAGGGATTTTGTCATGGCCACTAGTCGTGGGGCCAGTCCTTCCTCATCCCCAGGGTCCCATTGGACCTAGTCCTGGTGCCTCTGGCACCAGGCTCATTTTAAAGTGTGCTCTGCACACTCTAGACCAAGGGCGTGTGCAGCTGGGCCGGGCGTGGGCATGTAACAGAACTGGAAGGCACGTGCTACAGTTCCAAAGAAGGGCAAGGTGGAGTTTGTAGGCAGAGCTAAAGGGAGGGGCCTGAACCAGCCTATATAAGGCCAGCCCATCTACGTGCCCTCGCTTCGCGTTATTCTGCTTTCAAGCAGCGTAACGCTCTCCGCTGTCGGCTTACCTACCTGCGCATCACTGGATTTCAACAGCCTCATCCTGAAGATACTCCTGAGAACGCTTCTTACCGGCAGTCTACCGCTAAACTGCCGCAAGCGTCTTCACTCCAACAACTCCATCGCTGTGGACGCTTCTTACCTGCTGGCAGCCACTGCATTGCTGGGTGCGCGTCTTACATGCAGTCAGCCGCTACACCTCTGGCACGCATCCTACCTGCTAACAGCCATCCCATTGCTGAGTGCTCATCTTACATGTTGCCAGCCGCTACATCGCTGCGCGCGCATCTTGCCTTCAACTCGTCGCGGCCTGTGCCAGACTCTTCTTCTTGCCTGCATTCCATTACGGTCAGAGCCGAAGTCTTCTTTCTTACCGGCATTCCATCATCGAAGTCAGAGTCGTCCTCCTGCAACCGCAAATCTTCATCGGGAATCCGGACGCCATTATTCATCGTTGGCCTGCACCTACGAGAAAATAAGGACACAAAAGGTTAGAACTCCTATTCATATCGATTGCACGGCCACATAATACAAGATACTAGAGTACCCTTATAAAGACCAACTTAACTGTCACTGTAGAAACTCCATCAGCCTCTAAGGTCTTCCAGACTCTCTTCGATTCAAATATACTCCTCCGTACCTATGGATAAGGAATGAGACATTGCAAGAATTACTATTAGACGGAATACAGACAGTCTAATCGAACTATAATCATAACAAAGACTTACCTTATATGTGGATTGGTCGCAGCTGGTCAGTGAAGTAACTTGGTCTGTTCTACGCGCCCCTGCTAGGAAAAGCAGGACGGATAGCTCAACATCACAAAACTACAGGTGAGCTTCTATCGGAAAGCGCTTGCCCACCGTATTCTGGCACGAAAGGGCTGGGGGAAGTCACGATATCCCCACTCCATTCTTATTGCCTCTCCTCTTCACGCAGGGGCAGCACCCATCTCCCGAGCCGCAGGTGCAACCACTATCTGAAGTGGAAGGTGATTTCGAGGAGCCAAGCCAAGGGAGGGCTCCAACTGTGCCCCAACGCCCCTGCGGAAACCAGATGAACGTAACAGATTTCCCAGACTTGACCCGAGCTTGAGAAATCTGACAGTCTCTCACTTGCGACTCGAATACATCCCTATTCTATTTTCTTGCTGCAAAATGAACCACTGAACAACTGATTAACTGCCCCCTGACTATGGCCTTCATGGTGTCCCAAACCACCTCCGGGCTCATATCCTCATTCCCATTTTCCCTAAAATAATTACGGATTATCTCTATTGTGCATATTAGGCCATCGAGAAGCACTGGATCATACAGGCGCCATTTGCACCTGATTAGACCTCTACCTCCTAGGGGCCCGAGATCCAAAGAGACCAATGTATGATCAGAAAACAGCCTGGAACCAATGGCAGTGTCTGACGTATACTGAACCAGCGAGGAGGAAACCAATTTGAGGTCAATGTGAGAGAATCCTTTATGGGCATTAGAATAGAAGGTGAAAACCCTCTCCCCCCATGAAGGAGCCTCCAAACATCCACCCCGTCCAACTCACGCAAGAACCGCATCAGTGCCAGTGAACATCTTTAATTGCCCGCAGCTGGCAGCAAAGACTTATCTATGGCCGGATAGGGGGTCAGATTGAAATCGCCGCCTATGAGGAGCTCCACCTCTATAAATCCTGCAACAACTGAGATCAAATATTCATGCTGGTTATCTTTGGGTAGATATAAAGAGACCAACGTTATGGGAGTTGATCTTAAGGTACCCTTCACCAAAGTGTATTGCCTGTCAGGATCTCTAAGCACCCCTCTGGAACGAAATAGGACATCTTTAGCTAAAGAAGCCCTCGGCCGATCCTTCCTCTCCGGCTAACTATCGCCCAATCGCTATCACTCCTTTTCTGGGCAAACTCTTGGAAAAGCTGGCCAACTCCCAGTTTAATCTACATACTGAATCTGTTGGTTGCCTCCATGACCACCAGTCTGGCTTCAGAGCTGCCAGAAGCATGGAAACTTGACTCTAATCTCCCTTCTGTCCTCATTCTCCTCGATATATCCTCTGCTTCTGACACGGTCTACCATGCCATCCTGCTCAATCGCCTCTGCGACAACCTTGGTATTACTGATCAGGCCCTGGCCTGGTTGACTTCCTTTCTCACCGACCAACCCTCTCAGGTCCAACTGGGGTCTTTCCTCCCTTCTATCTCTCTCTCTCTCTACTTGTGGTGTTCCCCAGGGGTCCAACCACTACCTGGCACCTCATGCCCACTTCATCACTACTTTCTGCTCCAATTTTCAATGTTATACGGATTACACTCCGCTCTCTTTCAGGCTCCCCTCAGCCACCTTTGCTTCTTCTCTCATACCAAACTGTCTGGCCGCAATTCAAGAATGGTGTGCTGCCAATGATCTCTGCCTTAATGCCAGTAAGAATGAGATCCTCCTCATCGGGAAACTCACTCCCTCCTTTCCTCTCTCTCTGGCCGCCCACTCTGGGCCCTCTTCCTGTTCCTTCCTGTGAGGCTAAGAACCTTGGTGTCATCTTTGACTCTACCCTCTCCTTCTCTCCTCACATCTCTGACATCTCCAAGAAGTCAAACTATCAGTTGTTCCTCCTCAGAGGTATTCTTCCTTTTCTTACTTTCCCCCAGAAGCTCACTGTCTCCAGAGCTCTGGTCCTCTCTAGGCTGGACTTTTGCAACAGCCTCTTTCTAAATCTTCCTGCCTCTACTCTTCGAGCTTTACAGCTTATCCAGAACAGGACTGCAAGACTTGTCCTTGGCCTCAAGCCCAGGGATTGTATCTCTTCAGCTCTGAACTCTCTTCACTGGCTCCCTGTGGCTGCAAGGAAGGCTTTCTGGGGTCTGCGACCGCTCTTTCAACGTTCTCTTCCAAACCATCTTCCTTCTCGAGCTCTCCGCTCATGTACCTCCAACTCTCTGAGGGTCAAACGCTTCTCCAAGCACAGAGTTGGGTGCAGATCTATCTCCTCGGCTGGGGCCCCCATCTGGAACAGCCTGCCAGCCTCTCTCAAACTTGAGCAGAACCACGTCCAGTTACGGAAGCAACTCAAGACCTTCCTTTTTCGCTTCTGCTTTCTCTCTTCCTCTACCCTGCTGATGCACCTGACTGCTCCGTGCACTGCTCACCTGGTCACCCTCTAAACTCGGGCCAAGGCTGCTGAATGTCCAGTTGCCCTTGCACTGCCTCCGGACTGTTCAGCACTTAAGGGTCTGTATCTGCAAACCTACTGTCCCTTCTCTCTGCACTTATAAGCCTCCCGCTGGCTGCAATTGTGAGTTAACTGCACTTCCCCGTTCCTCTCCCCCTTGGTACTTCTCCCCTTCCCTCTTTCCCGCACTTGCGCGATCTGAATGACACAAGGCCTAGTAAGATCGTTATTTTGTCCTCCCTTTGTTTCCCCCTCCTTGTCTAGAAACACTTGTGTACATGCGGGTTATAAATGCCACATCATGTCATATATCAATATTAATGCCACCCCACTCTGCTCGACCACAGCAGAGGCATAATATTGCTTTGTGAAGGACCTATATCTCATCCGGGATACATCCTCGGAGATCAAATGGGTCTCCTACAGCATAGCTATAGCAATCTCAGACGCTTGGAGCCTTTGAAGCATAGACCTCCGTTTAGCCAGAGAATGTAAACCCTGTTAATTAATCGTAGCTATTTTAAGTGGTTCAATCTCCACAATTTGTGGTTCCACAAAGCAACAGTACCCCAGCAATCCCCGGTTTAAAAACTAGTGTCTGCCCCTCCAAGCACTCGACTCCCATAAGCTTTGATAAACAAAACAAATCATCTCTATAAAATACCCCAACTGAACCCCTACCCCAACTTTAACACCCAAGCAAAACCTGCCCACCATCGCTGTAGGGCCAGGCGGGACTCAATAACGCTTAACCAGAACAATGAATTTAACCCACATTGATGTTGTTTCTAGTAGTAACAGGGGAGATACCTCTTAGACTAAGCCAACCCCTGCACGGGAAAAAGAAATGAGCCGCATTATCAGCCCACTGGCATCGCAGCGGCCCCATCAAGTCTCTGGAAGATCAGCAGGAGTGGATTTTGCATTTTCCACCGTGTTTCGCCAGTGATTCCTTGATCTCGCCACTCTGGACCAGGATGCAGCTCTTTGTGCAGACCCGGTGTCGGTCCACTTCACCGATCGGGTCGGGTGAGGGCGGTGAAGAAGAAAGAAGGGTTCATAATGGACATAGCTTCTGTGTCATGAAGACCGTTCGCTGCTTGCCCTCCCATGTGAAGATAACCCCAAACGGGAATCCCTACCTATATTTAATGCCCTTACTTCTTAACTATTGAGTGAAATCTCAGTGAGCACATTTAGTGACGGGGCCAAGTCCTGCAAGAGTAGTATTGTGGATCCCTTGTGCACGAAATCAGGATGAGCTTGAGCGGCTTTCAGGATATCTTGCTTATGCTTATATCCTGGTCAAGATATTGGATACCCAGTTGTTCTGGAACTGAATGGAGGAAAATACTCTGTGGGTCCGATCCAGCACAAGTTCCTTCCCTGCTGCCCATTGGAGAAGCTCTTTGAACATAGCCTTGATATATGCTGCAAGGTCTCGGTCCAGAATTCTCGTTGGTATCTCCCTAAGCCTGATATTATTTCTCTGTACTAGTTTTACTGATCTTACGCTTGATGCTGTAGGCAAACACTTGTAGACTCCAGCTCCTCCACCCTGCCCGTCAATATTACGAGTTTATAGGCATATTCGCCTGCCCCGGTCTCAAGCATCTCGATGCGAGACTCTGTGGCCCCCACTCGTTTATCAACCTCAGTTACCTTCTGGGCCAGCTCCCCACTACATCGTGAATCTCCTTTTCAATGTCAGAGAGCATTTGGTGTAAGGCTGCCCTGACAGGACTGCAGACCTTGCCCCCTTTAGATGTTTTCCCTGCCATGCTAATAGCCCCTGGATCACCCTTAAGGATCATACTTGTACAAGTCCAATTTCTGGTCACCTTGTGGGAAATACCGGAACACCGCTCCCAAGAGAAAGTCTCAGTGTCCTGAAACCAGGATCCTTGCCCGATTCAAAATAGGCCAATTGGTGTCCTGTCTTGAAAGAAGGGCCCGCAGGAGCAGGACACCAAGCTCGTCCCTTCCAGCAGCCTATACAGACCCCAGTAGTTGGGATGTCGTCAGCAGCCCAGGGCCGCCTCCACCCCACTTGATTTGCAAGAAAGGCTCCTCCCGCCAAGCTCCGTCCTGATTGGCAGACTGATTGAGATCAATGCAGTGACTCAAGGACCCGACCCCAAGGGAGTCCTGAGATCAAGACAGTGACCGCAGGACCCGGCCCCACAGGAGTCCATAGGCCTCCACACACAGGAGATAGCCCTAGTGCTCGATTAAATGACCTGGCCGGTTGAACTGTGCTGTAGCCGGTGGTAGGGGTCCTCAGGGTGAAGAGCCTGACTCCCTTCTCTGCTGCCGCAACGCTCCAACCCTCTTTTGTTGCGTAGAGGGACCCCGCTGGCAGAAGGCCTTCACTGCACCGACAAGCCTCTGCAGCAGCCGGCTCAAATTACCAGCGCTGCCCAGCCTGGAAAGCCCGGGAGTGCAGAGTACCCGGTAGGGCTAATGCTTAATGGGGAAACACCTCAGTAGGGCTGCAGGACTCCAGGTTCAAAGTGCCTCCACGCTAACCATGATCAGCACCCAGCAGCAACGATGGGCCAAAGGTTCAAGAGATGTTTTACGGGGGGTGTGGCCAGCAGGCGAGCAATGAGGACGTGAGTCTGAAGCACCCGCGGCCGCCAGCGATATCCTGAGTTAATATCCTGTTTTCACGGTGGAATTTGAAAGAAAACACACCTGCCGGGAGATGATGGTGTGGAGTGCTGCTGGATGAAGCGTGCCGCATATTACCCAGCTCCTGACCAAGAAATATGCAATGGTGTGGCTCGCCACAAACCCGCAGTAAACACTCACCAAGATGGTCGTTGACTACAGCTGGGAAGACGACCATAGCTAAGATACAGCCTGAGCATGTTGACCGGAGGCACAGATTCCACCCCATATGCTGTGGGGCTACGGGTCGGGGTGTGCTGTCCGCCAACTGGCCAAGTAGTAGGCTCTTGCCTGACTGGTCATACCGGAGTCTCTGGAGACGTGTGGCTGGCAGTGGCTGTGCGAAGAGGAGCTGGACAGACTCAATGCCACAGCTGATGAGGTGAGAGGGGCCTGCCGGGTTGAAGATCGGCTATACGGACTGCGAGAAGATGTGCCAGCGGACCTGAGACACCTCAGCGCCGGCCCGAGTGGGGAAGGTGAGACAGTACATGCAGATTGAGGCCTCCGGGACATGTAGGGTGCAGGCCGGCGGATACAACCATTGCTATAATCCGTGTGCCACCCCCCTCATCCCTCTAACGTCCGCGCTCCCTCACAGCAAAGAACTGGAGCTGCATGACAGGGGAGACATGGGCCGGGTCTGCCGACTCGAGGCCGAGACTCGAGCTGGGGATCGAGACACACGTAACAAATACGCATCGACTGGGCATGGATAGTCGCATACTAATGAGATAACATTCCGTTGTAGGGAACCACAAAATAAAAATCTAACACCTAACTGCTAGTCACACTACCACAAAGGTGGAGCCTGGAGGCCAACCAGACAGATGCACCCCTTTAGGGAGTGTGGGACCGGATCCGCCCTCTCTCCCTCACAACTTTAAATTTGGATATATATTATAGATCCGGTAAAGACCAAGATTCCGGGTCGCGCTGTGCCAGACATCTCTGCCTGATAGGCAGACACAGCCCGGACCCAACGTGGCTGTGTCACGGCTTAAAACATACGGCCGGGGATAGGGCTGCGCAGATTGCAGCACAGGGAGGTTAAAACAACGGAATACGCTGTGAACAGATGACTGCTGCAGGGAAGTGGACACATGGCTGAGGGGCTGCAGGGGTAAAGCCACCCAAGCATTGGAACCAGCAGAAGACTACATAAATAAGGGGCAATCTCCGCTGCAACAGGAACAGTGGACACACTACATACACAACAGCGCTCGAGGCGGTTTGGGGCTGCACCCCCCTGCCCCTAGGGTTTGCGAGGGCTGAATTACCACTGAACTGAATGAGCGCTGTTGAGGTACAGACGGTTGGAATTATGGGTCGGCATTGAGGCGCGGGCCCACCATTGTGCACCTAAATGGAGGTGGCTCTCCACACGTAGGGCCCCTAGATGGATTGACGACGAATACTGGAACCCTCCCACACCCAGGTCACCTGTGTAATTCACCGGGCCAGCAGCTGAGACTATACCACCTCCGCAGGGATCCATAATATAATCCTGACTGCCATACGTTGAGTTCTTAGCTACCCGGGCCGACACGCCCTGGCTTGGTGGTCTACAATATTGAACAAAAGCAGACGCGAGCTGGCACAGTGGTGGTGTCGGGCGTG
Organism: Ambystoma mexicanum; assembly: GCF_040938575.1. Classification (NCBI taxonomy): domain Eukaryota; kingdom Metazoa; phylum Chordata; class Amphibia; order Caudata; family Ambystomatidae; genus Ambystoma; species Ambystoma mexicanum. The sequence goes on from NC_090923.1 coordinate 548,192,235, forward strand.
AGACGACTGCCTCCTAAAATAGCGGACAGATGTGCACTTTGCACTGTACCCAGAATGCCCATTGGAACGGACTCCCTCCGACCCCTGTCTGAGAAACTGTGTGGTTAAACTCACTGGCGAGACGAGGACATAGGGGCATGATCGGGCTACTCTACTAAAACTACATAAGCACCTGAATCCATGACGTGCCCATCTAGGTGGCGTATTCACTTCCAAGATCTTCGGCAAACCAGAGGAAGCATATTGAACCTCCATGTCGATGGAAAGCTGCTACCAAAATAGCTAACACAGCTGCCGGGCTGTGAAATGGTTGCTCCCACCCTACACCTGACACCTACAGATGAGAACGGATAGCCATTATAAATACTCACTTCCTAACCTGCCCACAGGATCCGAGAGATCTACCTACCCTTAGGAGCAAGTCAACATGGTGAAGGATAAATGCAAGAAGCCACCCACACAAAGCAAAATGGACAAGTATGCGACACCTGTATTGTCCACCCCAGCTGACAAATCACAACCGGATGACGCAATAGATCCAGAGGAAGCCATTTCATTGAAAGATATAATGAATGCCCTTGCCAACTCACGAGCCTCTATGGAAAAGAAAATGGACGGCATCAGTGCAGACGTATCACTCCTACGACACGACCTACAAGTACTGACCTCACCCTACATGGGTGAAGCTGAGAACCGTATTCCACGGGCCAAGGATGGACTTCGCAATATGGAGCGACAAATGTCGGGAGTCATGGCACGTCTGAAGACGATGGACGATGGAGGAAAGGGTGGATGAAGGAGAAGGCAGAGCACAATGTAATAACACTTGCGTTTTGGGCCTGCCTGAGAAATCGGAGGGATTGAGTATGGAACTATTTCTGGAGCAATGGATAGCAGACATATTTGCACCCAAAACATTCTCTAACTTCTTCTCGATCGGGAGGGCCCACTGTATGCCGACTGGGCATCCCATCGCTGGAGCGCCGCCACGCACAGTGATAGCTAAACTATTGAACTACAGAGATCGCGATGCACTGCTACAAATGGCCTGCGCTAAAGGCACAATAACGTACAACGGGTCAGGTATTACCTTCTTCTCCGATTACACCAGAGAAGTACAGCGGGCCAGGCAGTCCTTTGATCCACGCTATACCAAGTCCTCAACTCCTTTGGGACACAAGAATTAGCTAGGCTAAAAGAGAAATGAGAAAGGGACCTAGGTCCACTGGAAGCTGAATAATGGGTGGAAGCACTAAAGTTTCCACGAGATATCGGTATTGATGCTAAACTAAGATTGATTCAACTGAAAATACTTCACCAAGTGTACTATTCTCGAGCGGCAATGGCACGTTGGGGGACGGCGGAAACTGGGGAATGTCCTGAGATGCAAAAGAATTGAGGGTACTTTCTTTCATATGGTATGGGGTTGTGATGTACTCCAGTACTTCTGGAGGAAAAATGTATTAAAAAGATTTCTGGGGTCCCCAGTTCCACATGACCCGAAACTGGTATTGCTGGGTATATGGGGCGAAACAGACTTTACTAAACATGAGAAGACATTCCTGGCAGTCGGACTGGGAGTGGGAAAGAGGCAAACTGCTGCAACCTTGGGCTCACCTGATAGTCTCAGTATAAACAGATGGTCCAGTGAGGTTGACAGATGTGCGTCCCTGGAGAGAGACATCTATAAAGCTAGAGGATGCCCCAGGAAGTTTCAGAATGTTTGGTGGAAGTAGGAGGGCTCTTGATAATTTCTGGTAGCTAAAAGCCCCAACAACCACACGAGGTCCCTTCTCGTGGTAATGGACGCTGAGGCTGCGAGTTAAGTCCTTAGGACTCCTGGTGATGCACTCAGACTAGTTCAAAAATGCTTCATGATGTAAAACACTGTATCCATGACTTTTGACATGTGACCGTTTGATTGTTTTAAGTCGTTATGTATTTGTTAATGTCGCAATAAACAGAGTTATTTCAAAAAAAAAAAAGAGATGTTTTACGACTGCTTGCCCAGCCTGGATGTCACTGAGCACGGCATTCGACTGCCATTTTGTTATCAGGGACTCTGAAAGAGCTCAGAGTTTACCATTGCCTGCTGCGGTCTGCTTGCTATTATAACCAAGACACGCTGATCCAGCCACATCTATGCTTCAATGATGCCAGAAATTGGGCATTTTCATGGGTCCCCACCCAAGGACTCGCCTTAGGTCGCCATCAGAGCAAGCACGGAGCAGATAAGAGACATGACTGCTCCAGTTCGCACGCCCGAGCCTAATGGAACTTCACTGATTTCTTGGAGTTTGGCAGTGCTAGAAGTTATACCCACTGGGGTTTCATCGCAGTTGGTCAACCACTGCTACGGTAGAAACATATTTCTAAGATACTGGTGACCATGTTTTTTGTAAGGCCTCTCAATTTGCTGCTGCTTAGGACCAATCCTCCCAGTTAAAGATGGAGGCCAACTGGGGAATCTTTCAATAAATTTTCATGGCCATGAGTAATGTTGGATCTCTATCAGCCTTCTAGAACTTAGCTATCCGACTGGCTTGTCGGGTTTTCTGTCCATGTTATGATAGCAGAGCTAAAGGAAACAACATTGCAGTTAAGTTTAATTTATTTTCACTCCTACGGTTAGGAAATAAATCGGTTTACAGAAATGTAAATGCTCAATTGTACCATATGGGACTGGACATGAGGGTGGACGAGGAAGTAGGCAAAATATGTGACCATACACTATGCTGTTTATTTTGGTGGATTTGGAATGTTTATGAAAGTTTGATGGGAAGTTTTTGGTGGCCTGAGAATTAGATTCTGAAGCTGACGTCCCTTTGAAGAGAAAATGTGATGTAAGCAAACCTGGATTTCTGGAGGTGAACTATTCCTTCACATCTAGTCGGATAAACAGAATGATGTTGTTGTTTGATTTGTAGCATTGTAAATATGCCCACTGTCTGTAGATACTCACAAGGCAGCTTAACATTCTTCATCTGTGGTAGTAAGCAAGAAGATGTATTAAGCAAATAAACTGTGCCTATACACCTTTAACTCATAGCATGTACATTTGGTCAAGCCAACAATTTGATTAACTGCCAAGGACAAGTATGTTTGTCCTTTTTGCATATACATGCATATGAGCCTAGCACTTAAGGGGTTAAATGCTGATTTGCTGGTTTCTTTTCTTCTTCCAATCATGCTTTGCAGTACACATGTTATCATTCTGCACATTGAAATTCTTCTTCCATCTCACAAATATTGTCTGTCTTTTTTAGGTTTTATTTCCTTTCAGATGATGAACTGCTGGAAATATTATCCCAGACCAAGGATCCAACAGCTGTTCAGCCCCATCTGCGCAAGTGCTTCGAGAATATTGCTAAAGTGAGTTTAAAGCAAAGCCAGTTACTTTCACTCTTTTCAAAGGAGGGCAGACTCTGTAGTGTTTGTAAGTCGCTCAGCTGTGTAGCTTCAAATTCAATTGCTGGAAGCACTCCAGAATATGAATACATGGCATAGTTTATCAACCATGTGTTATAAACAAACAGGGTAATTAATCATGGTAGAAGTCTGTTAACTTTTCAGATGCAGGGACCTTGAAGTTCTCCAGACAGTAACTGACCAGAGAGCAGAAAGTATTCATATGAGTGGGAGAAATGAGGACAAGTGTGAATAGTCAAAAACCTCAATGAAAAATCCCATGAATTATATTTTCATCTTTTCTTAAAAATGTTTCAGCAGTTTGAGGAGATGCATATATTATAGGGTAGTTTTCAGTCATCTACCCAGAGGTTCTCTCCAGTGATGTCTCCCCAAATCTTGAGGCACTCTACTTATGTTGGCTCGATCTGTGGAGTTTGCTTTGGGTTGAGTGTTTCTCTCCAGTGATTGCATCAGATTTGGCAACTTGAGATCAGACTCATGAGAGTTGTTACTGAAGAGCCCAGCAGAGAGAGGTGATGGGTATATTTGTTTATACCGATTTTGGTGTCATTTATGCACACAGAGGCCTGAGAGCGAGTTTCGCGTTACAAGAAATAAAAAATAAATTAGTTATAAAGACAAGCAGTACAGCCACCCAAGCAATAATACCTGTTTTCTCATCTTAAACCCTTTTCTTATCCTAAACCCACCCAGCAACTCCCTCTGTCTCCTGCTAGCACAGTTTAAACAGTAATAGCACAGGAATCTAGGCCAAGAGATCAAAGTCTGATAGGACACTTTGAACTAAATACATGTTTGCCACAAGTAACAAAAAGGGCACCTTTTGTTTGTTTTGTTTGTTTATTTGGTAATGCGCACCAAACCCTTAGGTAGCTGGGCGCAGCAGTTTAGTTGGAGGTGCTTTTAGGACCCGTTATTGACAAAATATGCAGTAGTGCCACAGAAGACCTGTTGATTAGATTTATCCATTAGTCTGAGACTGCGTCATCTTGCAGATAACAAGAGAGTAAGTATCAGTAGCAGTTCTGGGAGGCTATTCCCAACAGAATACTCAGTCATCACCCCAAGCAGAGGAAACAAATGAGCTTTTGGAATCGGATAGTCAACCCTCTCACCAATGAAGGATTTGACCTACAGTGAGAAACCCCACATAACTGAACAGTCTCACCAAATATGTAAAATTGAGCCCATTTCCCCAACCCCCTCCTACACTCTCCAGCTCTATCAAGGTAAAACAGATCTGGCAAGGACGGTGGTAGTTACCAGCAGTATAACAGCGCGTATTGTACCTTGTACCTTGGACCTTGGAGCTTGGATGATGGTCGAGGACTTTCCCACCCTACTCCAAATCAATGACCAGGAGCAATCATTGAGAGCGGATGCCAAGTCCTTATTCCAGGCATTTGGTTCCTAAATCGAAGTGCATTACAAGAGGTGATTGGTGTTTTCCTGTGGAGGGCATAACATAGTGCAATAACAGTGCAATCCATTTTGTTTTATAGGGGGCGGAAATCAATACGTTTGAAGCCTGCATGTTTTTTTCCAATAGGGGTTATTACCCTTCCACCACCCCTCCTTTAAACCCCATGCAAGGTCCAGTGCTGTAAATGGAAGTGCTGTAGTCAGCCCTTTTCTGTCAACAAATAATCCTCCTTCATTGGTGAAAACATTAATGGTACCCATCTGAAACAGATCCTCGCAGTTTGCAGCAGACCCCAGCCTGAAATTATCAGAATGACTTGCCTCCTTGGCCTTGGATTGAAAGTGGGATTACCAAAAAGAAGACTGAAAGGAGAAAGAAACAAAGCATCTGCCTCCCTTCAGAAGCATCCCATCCCACACCTTAAGTTGGTTATCAGAAAGATGTAAACAAAATTATGTCTGTGGACTTGGAATACCCACAACTGCTACCAAATGGGGGGGCCAAATTGATCCATAGATAACCATGATTTCTCAAATAGTACTTGGGCCAATTATCCTAAGGCGCTCAGTTGGACAGCATGATAATATCCCAGGATATTGGGGTTCCTCACCCCATTCGTCTGCTTGGGTTTCAATAATATCCTCTGGATTCTAGGTTTTTGTCATGGACATGTGAAATGTAGAAGGAACATTAGCTTTTTTTCCAGCTTTCTAGTCTGGAGATACTTAGAGATGTTCTGGTCCGGTGAAAGGCAACTACTGTTCTCAGAGTATCTACTTCCTTCTTCATGAAGATACACTTAAAAATCACTAGTTTTGCAATGTGTGACCTTAAACCCTGAACAAGCAGCATCAACGCAGTGGTTTCCTTCAACATTGAAGGAAGAGAACGTTCAGTAACCCGGCAGACAAAAATCACACATTCAGCAAAGATAAATACATTGTGCATCATAGAGAAATAGGTGTTATAAGGGGCTTGGTGAGATTTGGCTGATGTGGAATAAAGATGGACTCCAGTGGGAAAAGAGCATATTGAATCCTGTCAAAGAGAATGTAACAACACATTGTAAATATGCCCCATACCAACAGACAAGACACTCTTACTTTGTGATGACTGCAAACATCTTTGGTGTAGCGTGGTCCCAACCTTGTAGGAGGCCATGCAACTTCCAATAAAACCTTTAATTTTTGAGTGGCTGTTACTGAGGTTAAACCTGTTCCTCTCAACAGATGGGTTTGGAAATTGCTGTCTATTATTATGGTCATCTTCATATATGCTATGAATTTTAGGAATAAGAGTAGAGATTGAACCATTGACACTGCCTACTTTTTCTAAGTGTGGTCATACTTCCTGTCGGTTTCCCATCTCTTTCTTCAGCTTATGTTCCAGCCAGATCTTGAGATTACTCATATGTACTCAGGAGAAGGAGAGGAGGTAAAGCTGTCTGCTTCGATTTATCCCACTGGCAACGTTGAGGACTGGCTACATGAAGTGGAGAGGATAATGAAAGCAACCGTGAGAGACTACATTGAGCGCTCTGTCAAGGTCTATACAGAGGTGAGTCCTTTAAACCAATCACATAGTATCCTGCTTATTTTATCTCCGCTCCTTTCTGAGATAGGTTCCAGGTGTTCAGAGAAAACGTGGCATGTTGGGAGATCACCTGATTTCCAAATAGATCACAGCTTCTAAAAAGCCAATTGGTTTGAATAGGGTATACTGTCCTATAAATAAAATCTCCTACTTTGCATATTGGCACTCCACCTTTGCATTTGGGCCTTTCCACACATCACTTGATGCACTACGCCCTTTCTTTATTCTTTGACCTACTAGTGATGCCTGTACATTTGCTACTTTACATAACTGCAACTGAGAATTTTGATTTAACACAGCTCTGCTGTACACCAATTACAATCCGTTATATGTATCTAATCAGTAAATGTACATACCTCCTGGGTTTCTCTTCATGACATAAGGTCAACAGAACACATGTGTCAGGAAAGTATTGTTGAACCACTTTTATTTACAAACAAAATGATGGGTGGGGTGAATGCCTCTAGGGCCTATGAGGCCTACTAAGACTGAAGTACTAAGTGTCAACATGGATAACTCACTGTGTTGCAATAACCGCTACTCTTACCAACTCTACACTGGATTACTTAAGAAGTGCATTGTACCTTGACATCCCTGGGTGGGTTTCAATTGAAATGTCCACAACTGATTCAGAATGCAACAGTTTGCTTGATTCACTATCTCCCTAAGTTTACTTTCGTTTGTATTGCACGTTGATGGCTCCATTGGCTTCCGGTCCAACAACGGTTTCAATTTAGGATTCTTCGTCTAATATATAAATGCCTACAAGGCTTAGCTCTTTACATACTTGTGAAAATGTCCCTTTATTCACCTTCAGGCATGATTCAATCTTCTAAAGCTCTTTTGCTTTCGGTTCCTAAATTTAAGTGCAATGGGTCGTCCTACTCTATAACATTCAAGCTCTTACTAACCTGCTGACTTTCCATAAATTGCTGAAGACCTTTCTTTTTCAATAACTCCTTTTTGCCAGGTGTGCCTCAATTTTTACCACTCTGTATGCGTTTATAAATGTCATATCACTAATCTTGCATTAGAACAAGAGGTTTTACCTATGTTTCCATAACTTTGGTAATCGTCTTCTGAAGAACTTAAAACAATTACTAAAGGTATTAGGCTAGTTAAACACTATATAATGCAAGAGATCATCAGTTCTCACTGAATTTCCCATTTCAATACACAAACCCAGTGATATAGCACCCAACTTGCATCTTAACTTCACCTACCAACAAGAACTTCTCCCCCTGCTTACTTTTACAGGCTAAGATATTATTGCCCTCTAGCCACTTGTCGCCCTCCTGGGCTGATGTTGATACCATTTATACACTCCTACAAGCAAGTATTTCTTTCCCCTTGCTTAAGGTCTTTATCAGGCTGTGATATTTCCATCTGCCAGCCACTAGTAACCCTTCTGTTTGAGACTTCCTATTCTCTGTCGTTGGCATCATCCAGGGTTTGTAACATAGCCTTCAGCAAGCATTTGGCTTCTTTTCTTCAATTGATCTGGTGTCTGAAGTATGGCCGTCAGTAGGCTTATAGCTTTCGTTCTCCCTCATGGCCCGGTCTCAGCCAGTGCCTGATATATTGTCAGGATTCAACGAAGGCGGGGTACAAGGACTAGATTGGGTGTGAGAACATACAGGCATAATTGTGTTCAGGCACTTACAAGGGGTTGGGAACAAAAGAAAATGCACACAATCTTCCTTAACCACTAAGTCCAGAGTTCTGTAGCTGTCCGCTCACAAGATAGAGGATTGGGCTGTAACCCAGGGCAAGATGGTGCTTTCCCTCAGTAACATTCCACTGTGGAATGTTAAGGACAGGTTGGAGGTGAACACCGTTCCCAACTGCCTTTCATCAGAATTGTCATGAGAAGAAGTCAGGTTTTGAGTTAGCTCCTATAGGGCCCACAATTGGAAAGTGACCAGCACAAGACTTTTGAAGATTCCGGAAGATCAGCAGCAGCAACTGTTTAATGGTGGGAGCACTACGCTTTGAGAGCTTGTTCATAGCCATTTAATATTTTCAATTCATTTGTTGTGGCTGCAGAATTGACAAAGTCAGAGATTTCATTTTTTTTTCTCTAATGTTTAAAAGTACAGTATAACGAAGTGCAGTTTGTGAAAAAGAACAACCTTTAATGTAGGAGCCTGACTGAATTTCATTACTCTTTCTGGCTGTGAGCCGAAAACATTATACTGTTGCCGCTCTGTGTGACCTCGCGCTCAGATTGGAAAAGCGTAATTGGCTAGCTCAAGGGTTTTCATGAAATGAGTTACTGGAGAACTTCATGTTACTGAAAACGAAACCAACTGTTAAGTGTGGAGATGCATGCTGGCCACTAGATGACATTCTTATGTTGCGCATCCCGCTAGGTGTCAGAGCTGATGCTGAAGAATCCTGCAGGAGGGAAGCTGGTCCTCTAAACCCCCTAAGCCTGTCTGCCCAACAATTCTGTAATTATAAAACTGCCGGACAGACAAACCCAAGGGGAAAGGGGAAGTGGATTGAGAGAAAAGAGACAACAAGTCTGGAACTCTCTGGAACTCCTACTGCTGGCACTTCTGTCTGTCTTTGCAGGAAAGATCTGGTATTAGTTTTTCAGTAGTGTTCCTAAAATAAAATGCAGTTTTAGAACACCTTCTTCTAGTTCAATACTCAAAACTAATCATGTGATTAATAGATTTAAATACCTGTAGCCTAAGCTCTGATTGCTGTTAGGCTATTTAGTTTCTTTCGTGATAGATGATTAATTGTATGTAATCTGCTGTGACTTGACTCTGGACATTGCTTCTTTATATATATTTTCTTCTTATTCACTCTCGAAAATGTCCTTAAGGATAAATATAAAAAATAACTAAATCTCTATACCTATATATATATATAAATATATATATATATAATTCTTTAGAACTTAACTTAGGAAATTAAAAACTATACCTTGTGCTATCTTCGTTAAAGATCAGATTATGTGCAAATGATGAATTAAATCGGAAGAAATAAACTTCTTAACTTCTTTAAGTCTGTAAAACACCTTCAAAGTTCTCTCGTGTCGATACGCGCTTGTGTTGAAGAAAAAATATTTTCAAAAATGGCAGCGACGCAAAACTACTTCTTTAAGTCTGTAAAACACCTTCAAAGTTCTCTCGTGTCGATACGCGCTTGTGTTGAAGAAAAAATATTTTCAAAAATGGCAGCGACGCAAAACTACGTCTTTGGGTCCTTTTTTCTAATCGCGCGCTTCCAAATATTCACAGTACGCGCTCGTGAGTACTACGGACTTGAGAATGCTCTTGTAGAAAATAACCGAAAAGGTACGCGAGCAAAACCACGCGACTAGCGCTTCAAAAATAAACAAAGAAAAAATTGTATTAGTATTTTAGCTGTTTAATATTAGTAATGCAACGCTAAAACCGCGCGCATAATCAAAGATTACAGAACAAACAGTTTTCACAAAAATATTGTTCAACCTTGGTTAAAAAACAAAACATTAAATTTCTCTTGCATTCCAGTAATGAAACTCCAAAAAATAAAGTCCACAAGTCACTTAGCTTAGTCTTTTACTGGATAACTGAATACAGCTGCTCAGCATCAATTCAGTGGCAAATGGTTCTCCGGATACAATGCTTCAGCTTCAGAGTTCTTTGAATATTAGATACTTTCTTCAACTGCAGACTTACATTAACTTGAATACTAAGTTCTATGTAAAACTCAATGTTTTCAGTATACTATCACTTAAGATTTTAAAATATATTATATCTATAGGAGCTAACTAAAACATGACCTACTCTAATAAAGACTTCAATGAAAGGCAGTTTAGGTTTGTAAGCAACATTCTAAATGACATCACAATACTGCCTGCTATTAACTAAACCAATCACTGTTGAGAAAGTGTTCCACCATCTTGGCTTGGGGACATTTCATCTTTCTAATGAAAGTTAGTTGAGGAAAGAAAATGAAATTAACTAAAACAGAAAATGCTCTAGTTTCTAAACAGAATGTATTTAATATTTTAACCCCTGAAATAGTATTTGCAACATCCTATTCTCCTAGGAATCTTGCTAATGTGAGATATAGAATGTGAAAACCTGACACTAGGAAAGCTCTGATTAGGTAGAAAGTAAATACAAGAGTTAGACTTTTACCCTATTTAGAGGACAATGCAGGATCCAGCGGAGTTAAGCTGCATGTTTTAGCTGCATCAAAGTCACTTAGAACTCATTGCTCTTAGTAAGACTCTGGCGGCCATTTTCCTTGACTTTATGGTAGTTGTAGTTTTTTAGTTCAAACAGCTTTAGTTCTGGGGAAGACGATAACAAATTTTATCTTAAAACTAAATATCAAACATTTGAAAAGACATTTTGGAAAAGCAGAACTATTTATGAAAACATGGGTTTGAAAGACTTCATTTTTAAAAGAAGAATTGGAGTGTTCAAGGTGAGGAAAGTTACAAATTGCATTCAAGCTTGCTGAAGTAGGAAAACAGACTGAACAAGAAAAGAAGCAAGGTTAAGTTTGCTAATACTAGAGTGGAACTTAAGGAATTCTTCTAAAGTATTCGGACAGAAAGTGACAAAGTTGTTTGCAAACTGGAATTCTATGCGCACAAGGTGCATCATAACAAATTACAGCTGAATAAAATCCTGTCCGCATCGGAGGGTACACAGGTAATTTTGGGAGAGATTAAAGGAAGGCTGGGTGTTTTTAGGCATATAATAACATTATTTAATTATTGTACAGGGAGCCCAGCAATGAACCAAGTAGAGCTCCAGAGTATTTTGTTATTGTATCCAATTCCCTTTTCCCCAAGGCTTACCTGAGTCTTGCTGGAAATAATTGAATCAGTAGGACACAGAGCAGTCAGTGAGGGACTGTGGGGTTCAGCAGCTTCCACAGAAGAATAATGCAGGCTTTCCAGACATAATGACAGGCCCAAGTTGATCTTTCCCATCCAAGCTGCCATGGATCCCAGAGGGTTCTCACTGAGTGCGTTGGGTGAGGTTCTGGTTGAGTTACGCCAGGAATTGAGGGTGGCCAAGAGCAAACATTTAGCTTTAAGTGAGAAAGTAGAACGTTTGGGTGACCAGATGAAAGCGATGCAGGCTCGGGCAACTCAGTTACCTATCGGCAAGTTTGATGATGTTGAGCCTCCTGTCACGCTCACCTGATTCCCACGGAGGCGCAGGTCTGGCTTCGAGTGCTGATGCTTCTTCAATGGTGAAGCGCAGGACTCTGAGGATGGACAGGGCCCCTCTACTCTGGCTTCTCTGGCTCGCAGGAATATTCCCCTTTGCGTGAAAAGGGAGTATTACCTACTGACGGTATAATGCTCAAGCCTCCCACTCCCTTCCAACCCTCCACGATACCCTTCCACGATTCCCCGTGAAGTCTCACCTTAGGGTCTGGAAGGATGAGTTCTCCCTCCTGCTTCTGATGCAGGGGTGCGTTGAAACCCAGTTACTTCACTGGATTGAGGTTTGATGGGAGTTCAAATAAGCTTGACTATTCAGGTAAGGCGCTGTAAGAGTTCTGTAGCAAGTTCAAAAGTTCAAGCTTAATATTGATGTTCATTGTCGTATTGCAGCAAGCGCTAACGCTTATGTCTTTTTCCCCTTAGGGGCCGGGGTTCGGAATGCCGGAGATATGGCGCCGACCCGAAGTGAAACGTGCAGTTCCAGTAAATGACAGGTAAGTTCTGGATGAGCGTTCGGGTAATGTCTTTGCATTCGCTCATTCAATGTCTTTGTCTTTTTTCCCCATAGGGCCGGGGTCCGGAATGCCAGGAAGCGGCAGGACCCGAAATGAAATGGGAATGACCCAACAGGTAAGTCTTAGAAGGAAACTGAGCTTTTCCTATTCCCTTCCTTCTCTCACCTTGTGTTCTTGTCTTTTTCCCTCTAGGCTCTGGGAAGTGGCTGCGGATCCGGATGATCGCTGCTGAAGATGGAGGTGCCCAGGAAAGGTGAGTGAAATGCAGCGCTGCAGCGATCGAAGCGAAATGCTTTTAAAAATGATGTCTTCCCTTTCAGGATCGTCGGTGTGATGTCTCCGTGATGCAGCTTTAGCAGGTAAGGTCTTCTTTTTCTCCAATTCTCTCTTAGCAGGTGACCCAGGATGCTGACAGGCGTGGCTGAAGTCCAGATGCAGGAGCTGACACGGTGAGCGTCCAGCTGCGAGGAGCAGAACAACGCGAAGCGTGAGTTGCTGATCGGGCGTGGTTTAAATAGTTTTGGAAGAAGTTCCAGGTATGTATCCTTCCACCGATCAGGTATGTATCCTTCCCCGACCACACTCAGGTGGAAAGTAGTACCACAGGTAAAGTAGTTCCATTCAGGCCTCAAGAGGGCCTGGAAGTAGCAGCATGGTCTGCATCAGGTAAGTGCACATTTAAACACTTGAACACATGTCTAGCTTTATGAGCCTGGCGCCTAAGGCTCCAGGACAGGGGTCCAACATGAGCCTGGCGCCTAAGGCTCCAGGACAGGGGTCCAAAGGGCCCCAGCTTGGGCCCGCTGGCACTTCCCTGGGGGGAATGATGCCTGCCTCTGGGGTTGCTGGGTCGGACCTGGCTCCTTGGAGGTAGGCATCATGACACCTCCGTATTTAACTCAGGAGGAGGGGCAGGAAGAATTCAATAAACATAAGCTATTCAAAGGCAGGGAATGTCATTAGCCAATTCCCTTAGCTGTTCCAGAATGTTCCGGGTGAGACTCAATGAAGTTCTATGTCTTTGTTACCCATTGCGAATTACATTTGTGTCCTCCGGAGGTGTTCCCTTCTGGAGCTTCTAAGGTAGCCTTCAGTCTCTCTTATCTGGTCGGTGATGCAGCTTCTTGGGCTGTTTTTCTGGTCAGCCAGAAGAGTCCACTCTTAAGCGATTGTTATGCATTTTTGAAAGAGTTCAGAAAGATGTTTGACAGGCGACAGCTATCGCAGGAGGTAGGTGGAGAGTTGGTGGAATTGAGACATGGAAGCAAGGAGTTAATCAGTTACGTCACACAAATCAAAGCATAAGTGTTGGAGACAAAATGGCCAGAGAAAAAGGGCAACCTTATTCTATAGAGGTTTGAAGGAAGAGCTTAAAGCTGCTCTATCTTCTGTGGTGGATCGAAATTCTTTGTTTGAAGATCTGATTGCTCTGGTTATGCAACTAGATTTTTGTCTCAGCGAACATAAAGGAGAATGTAGGAGAAGTGTCCCTGAAGTTAGACAGAATTGAGAGAACTAAGGGTAGTAGTAAGTCGAGAGTTTAGACCCTCAATCGAGAACAAGGAAATCTTATCCAAACCCAGAGGCCCTTTGTCTAAGGAAGAACGCAAGAAGAGAGTGAGAGAAGGACTCTGTATGTATTGTGGAAGAGCAGGGCATTTGTTGAAAGATTGTCCCAAGGTAAAACATAGAATTCCCATGTCAGTTCTGTAAGGACGGCATGGTATCAAAGTAAGACAGACAAAAGTGACCACAATTCAAGACTGTTTATTAAACTGTAAAATGGGTGAGATAAACGCCTAATCTAAATCTAAGATGGGAGCAAGCTACGCCCATCAAATAATACTGTCCTGGTGGAGTCTCGTCAAATAAAAAGGGCCTATTCGAAGAAAACCTATTGCCAAGCCTTACCGCTATGCTACAAAATAGTATGGGATAGTGTTCACAAGAAATGAAAGAAGTGTTCACAAAAGGATAAGTCTCCCTTCCCCACGTTTTTTTAGCACAACACAAAGTGGTACTCTTGAGCACATCACACTTCTTGGCTTTTCCAGCACAAGGTTACAGTTCATTATCAGGACCTTCTGTGTCCAAGTCTCTTTCATGTGAAGTCTTTTGATTCAGAGGACCTGAAGCATCATAAACAACAAAACCAAAGTTCCTTCTCTTTATCTTCACATCGAGTGATTACTCTTCACTCTTTGATCCCCCTCAGCCGGGCTCAGATCGTTCTCGGTCGTCAGCCTTCCTCATTTGGGCTCAGACCGACCACTCACTGTGGACATCCCTCTGTCAGGTTCATACTTGTCGTCACAATGTAGTTCACATAGCTTTTTCACAGAGTGGGATTCACTTCCCTATGCTTTTCTCCTGATGTCCCTCAATCGGGTTTACTACGGCCTTTCAATCATCTCATGATATGTAATATTCAAAAGTCTCAATGTCTTTTTAAACAATCTCACAATGTTCAAGTTAGGTTGCCCTCATCCGGGCTCAGACTTTCCAAAGCCCTTGCCAATTGTAAACAGAGACTTCCAGAGGGTGATCACGTCTCGCCAGGTCACTCTGTTAGCCTATGGCAATTGCGGGTTTCACAAAAACACAGTTCGCACAGCGTTCCCCTCAATCGGGCGCAAGCGCCTGTTTCACAACTCCCTCAGTCGGGTTCACAATTTCACAATTGTTCAAACTTCCACAATGTGTCGAGGACTTTTGATTGTACAAGGGGTTTGACTTGACCCTTGTATGACCACCTTGACACCTCATGCCGGCCTTCCCTATGACCTCTTGGTACTTGTTGTTTCATCACTTTTTTACTTTCACATTCTGTTGCTTTCAGGAGAGGGGTACCAGCTAGAGACCTTCCGATGAGCGCCCATGTGACGCCGGGCCACTCCATCTCTGGTACCAAGTTTGTTCAAAACAAAGACCTCTGTCTGTTTATCTTTTAATGTTGCCACTGCAACCTAGAGTCTAGCACAGTCTTGTCCACTATCAAGTTCTTCCGACTCATTGGCTGTGCTGAACTCGTTTGAGTTTCTTTTGCCACTGGAGTCAAGGACAGTACCACGATGGCAACCGCGTCTCTCCGCCCTGGCTATCAGTGCAGGAGGGTGTCACGCTCACCTGATTCCCACGGAGGCGCAGGTCTGGCTTCGAGTGCTGATGCTTCTTCAATGGTGAAGCGCAGGACTCTGAGGATGGAGAGGTAGGGCCCCTCTACTCTGGCTTCTCTGGCTCGCAGCAATATTCCCCTGTGCGTGAAAAGGGAGTATTACCTACTGACGGAATAATGCTCAAACCGCCCACTCCCTTCCAACCCTCCACGATACCCTTCCACGATTCCCCGTGAAGTCTCACCTTAGGGTCTGGAAGGATGAGTTCTCCATTCTGCTTCTGATGCAGGGGCGTGTTGAAACCCAGTTACTTCACTGGATTGAGGTTTGATGGGAGTTCAAATAAGCTTGACTATTCAGGTAAGTCGTTGTAAGAGTTCTGTAGCAAGTTCAAAAGTTCAAGCTTAATAATAATGTTCATTGTCTTATTGCAGCAAGCGCTAACGCTTATATCTTTTTCCCCTTAGGGGCAGGGGTTCGGAATGCCGGAGATATGGCGCCGACCCGAATTGAAACGTGCAGTTCCAGTAAATGACAGGTAAGTTCTGGATGAGCGTTCGGGTAATGTCTTTGCATTCGCTCATTCAATGTCTTTGTCTTTTTTCCCCATAGGGGCCGGGGTCCGGAATGCCAGGAAGCGGCAGGACCCAAAATGAAATGGGAATGACCCAACAGGTAAGTCTTAGAAGGAAACTGAGCTTTTCCTATTCCCTTCCTTCTCTCACCTTGTGTTCTTGTCTTTTTCTCTCTAGGCTCTGGGAAGTGGCTGCGGATCCGGATGATCGCTGCTGAAGATGGAGGTGCTCAGGAAAGGTGAGTGAAATGCAGCGCTGCAGCGATCTAAGCGAAATGCTTTTAAAAATGATGTCTTCCCTTTCAGGATCGTCGGTGTGATGTCTCCGTGATGCAGCTTTATTTTTTTTATTTTATTTAATATTTATATTGCGCCGGTAGCTCGCGAGCCTCGGGGCGCAGAAACAAGGACACGAGAACGGACGGAACAGATAGTGATTAGACAGAGCAGACGGGACAGTCACATAGAATTAAGCTAACTGAGGTATATGCCGTGATGGCCGTTTATTTGAAGATATGGGTTTTTACCTGTTTGCGAAAACGCGAGTAGTTGGTTTCCAGTCTAAGGTGGTCTGGTAGGTTGTTCCAAAGGTTGGCTGCAAGGGTTGGAAAGGCTCTACCTAAGCCACTTTTGAGTTTGTGAGGTGACGTAGCAATTTTAACAAGTTGGGATGATCTCAGTGTTCTATTAGGAATGTATGGTTTGATCCTAGTTTTTAAGTAGGTTGGTGCCTTTCCGTAGATGCATCTGTGAACGATGGTTAAGGTTTTGAAATGCACCCTATCTTCGATTTTCAGCCAATGAAGCTCTCTTCTGGAGTTGTTGATATGTTCTGTTTTAGTTTTGAGCTTGACAATTCTTACCGCGTTGTTCTGTACAATTTGGTAGCTTTGTAGGCATTGCTTGGAGGCACCCAGGACTAGAGCGTTGCCATAGTCAAGGCGCGATAAGATGGTGGCTCTTGCTATGGTCGCACAATTTTCCTCGGATATGAAAGGTCTGATGGCTTTTATTTGACGGAGGTGGTAGGCACAGTTTTTATTGATGAACTGTACTTGGGCGTCCGCACCCAACGATGCTTCTAGCAGCATACCTAGGGTTTTAACCTTGCTTAGGACCGGAATGGGGGTATCTTTAATGTGGAAGGATGTGTAGGATGAGGGTAGCTTAGCACGAGCAGAGGATGAGCCGAAAATCATGAGTTCCGTTTTTTTTCCGTTTAGGCACATCCAATTGGAGTCCATCCATTGCTCCACGTGGTTGTATATCGTGGTAAGTTGGTCGCTATCTTTCTGATAATTGCCACTTAGTTCGAATACAAGCTGTGTGTCGTCAGCATAGTTAGTGAAATAGGTGTTTATGTGGTCTAGAACAAGGCATAGGTATTTTAAGTAAAGATTGAACAGTAGGGGTGACATACTGGCCCCTTGGGGAACTCCACAGAGGTTTTCTTTTTCAAGGGAGAACTTGTCCCCCCAGTGCACTCTGGATATTCTGTTTTTTAGAAAGGACATTATCCATCTGATGGCTTCATCAGAGCAGTTGGTAGTCTTTTTTAGCGCATTCTGGAGTAGGTTATGGTCGAGGAGATCAAATGCGGCGCTGAGGTCGAGTAGAACGAGGAGACCTGTCTTACCCTTGTCAATAATACCGAGCATTTTGGTCTGCAGATCTAACATGGCCGTCTCGGCACTGTGTGCGGGGCGAAAACCAGACTGCTGTGGATGGAGGGAATTAGATTCCTCTACGTGTGCCTGGAGCTGCATGGTGGCGATCTTATCCATGATTTTGAGGATGAAGTTGCAGTTTGTTATGGGTCTGAGATTATTCGGATCGCGTTGGTCGAGATTGGGTTTTTTTACCAGAGGGGTTACTGTGACCTTTTTGATGGCATTAGGGACTTCCTGATCTCTAAAAGAGGCATTAATGATCTTTGTCAGGATGGGGGCGAAAATGTCTGTTGTCCAATATTATCTTAGGTGGAATGATATTCTCTGCACAGGTAGTGGGTTTCATGGTCACCAGGCTTTAGCAGGTAAGGTCTTCTTTCTCTCCAATTCTCTCTTATCTCCCTTTGCAGGTGACCCAGGATGCTGACAGGCGTGGCTGAAGTCCAGATGCAGGAACTGACACGGTGAGCGTCCAGCTGCGAGGAGCAGAACAACGCGAAGCGTGAGTTGCTGATCGGGCGTGGTTTAAATAGCTTTGGAAGAAGTTCCAGGTATGTATCCTTCCAGCGATCAGGTATGTATCCTTCCCCGACCATCCCCAGGTGGAAAGTAGTCCCACAGGTAAAGTAGTTCCATTCAGGCCTCAAGAGGGCCTGGATGTAGCAGCATGGTCTGCATCAGGTAAGTGCACATTAAAAGAACACTTGTCTAGCTTTATGAGCCTAAGGCGCCAGGACAGGGGTCCAACATGAGCCTGGCGCCTAAGGCGCCAGGACTGTGTCCAAAGGGCCCCAGCTTGGGCCCGCTGGCACTTCCCTGGGGGGAATGATGCCTGCCTCTGGGGTTGCTGGGTCGGACCTGGCTCCTTGGAGGTAGACATCATGACAGAGGGTTCCATGTACCGTTGACATCCATCACACCATTCGCCAGCTGCGATTCCCAGTCTTATGTTTCCTTTGTCGGAGGCTTCGCGTGCCTGGGTTGAAAAGGGCAAGGGCAACTCCCTCCTTAATGTTCTTTCAGGTCTTGACGCCTTTCTCCTCCGTTTGAACTGCCGTCCTGCTACCTCGTGCGTTCAGCCTTGCTCAGAGTGTGCTTTCGTGCTCCGCCTTTTATCCCTATGGGGAAAGGGAAGGAAAGTCAGGTGTATGTAATTCTCTGCAATTGCCTGACTCTGCCAGACCCTTGTGTTGGGACATTATGAGGTATACAGCTCTGGTGTTTCTCAGTTGTCTTTCGTGGTAATCATTCTGTTAGAAAGTGTTTGTGTCAAGAAAGGGGGGGGGTTGAGTTTTTAGATCTCCTATGGGGTCAGATGGGGTAAAGGTGTCATAAGGAAGGGGGTACCGTGTCTCACCCTTCGATGTCCCACTTCCACTCCCCAAAGACCCCTCACCCAAGTGATCTTCCCACACTGGTCCACCCCCAGGAACTGGATCCATTAGGGATGGCTGTGTCCTGGCCACCTGGAGGACAGATCCCCAGGGACTAGTGAGTGAGACACCTTCAGGTTTCTCACAGTTCGGAACTCCGAGGTGGTGGCAAATACACTACAATCAGCAGTCCCTCATCTCACCATGACCGTATCCTTCTACTTAGCTGGGTAAAATTAAGGGATGTGGCCCAGTGATGTTGGATTCGGGGGCCACATGAAATGTTATGGATTGGGGCTTGGTCAAGTCTTTTGGGAATTCCTGTGGTACAAAAGTCTAGTCCAGAACAAGTTAGGGCAGTTGATGGTTCACAACTCTCTTCAGGACCAATTACTCATGAGACTGTTCCCCTTTGGATGGAGATGGAGGGAGGACATGAGGATGAGTTAGTGTGGGAGTTAATAGATGCACCACAATGGCTTCTGATTTTAGGAATGCCCAGGCATATGCTACACAATCCCTTGGTAGATTGGGAGAAGCAAGGAATACACTTTAATCTAATTTCTGTACCATGCACTGTCTGGGTGGGAGGCTCCGACATGTGAAGTTGTCCTTAGAAAGCAGAGAAGGTAATGAGGTGCTTTGGATAGCGCAAGGTGGTTCCAAGGGTATCACCATAGGACCAGTAACGGGCGAGTTACCGAGTTGTTACGATTAATTTTCGACCGTGTTTGATGAGATGCAGGAGAACTCCCACCCCATAGGCCCTACGACTGTAAAATAGATCTTGAAATCGGTGTTCCAATCCTTTGCAGCAGGATATATGTGCTTACTGAGAAAGAAAATTAACATTTAAAAGGATATTTGGAAGAAAATCTAGCTAAGGGTTTCATTGGTCCATCTCGGTCTCCTGCAGCTTCACCTATGTTTTTCATTCTGAAAAAAGATAAAACCCTTAGAATGTGCATGGATTACCACATACTCAACCGTATCACCATCAAAAATTATTACCCTCTTCCCTTAATCTCAGAGATGCTCAATCAAATTCAGAGCTCAAAGATTTTTACTAAGTTGGATCTGTGTGGGGCGTAGCATCTGATTAGAGTGCGGGAAGGAGACAAATGGAAGACGGCATTCAAAACAAAATTTGGGCTGTTCAAATATTTGATGCTGTTCTGGTTGTGCAATGCACCCGCAGCCTTTCAGGTCTATATAAATGAGGTCTTGCAAGAATATTTGGATACATTTGTAATAATTTACATTGATGACATTTTAATCTACTCAATGGATGAGGTTCAACATCAGGAACATGTTAAAAAGGTTTTACAGAAGTTGTATGAACACAATCTATTTGCTAAATTAGAAAAATCGCAATTCCATACAGAGTTAACTGAATTCCTGGGTCTTATCATCTCACCTCGAGGATTGGAAATGGACACTCAAAAGGTTCAGGCCGTAGCAAGTTGTCCTTCTCACAATTGCATCAAAGAAGTTCAACGTTTTTTAGGCTTTGCCAATTTTTGCCGACAATTCATTAAGGACTTTTCTTTGAAAGTTTCACCCATTACCCGGTTACTGAAAAAGGGGTTAAGTTCCATTGGTCAACTGAGGCAGACCAGGCATTTCAAGAACTTAAGAAGAGCTTTGTTTCTGGACCTATTCTCATTCATCCTGACCCAGGTCAACCATTTTTCCTGGAGGCTGATGCTTTGAATTTGGCAGTCGGAGCGGTATTGTCACAGCGACATAAGGAGAGAGGGCCAGCTACATCCAGTAACATATTTCTCTAAGTAGTTGGCTACTGCAGAGATTAATTATGCTATTTCAGATTGGGAGTGTCAAGATCCCAGCAGGCTATGACCGTTCCCTTACCTTGCCCTACCTACGGCAGAAACGTTCTCCCTGTGTGCACCATTCTGTGACCCTTCCTTTTTACCAGCGTTGGAAGTTGCCATGGCGATATGCCATCTGGAAGACACGCAGACGTTGCTCTACACCGCTGTGTTGCACTGCAGCATGGTCGGGACGCCCACGTGGCTTCCTGCTCCGTTTCGTAATGTACGCTCTGCCCCTCATTGCTTCCATAAAAAGATTGCCGTTACCCGGCATTGGTGCTCCTGATTGAAGTAAGTACATTGAAAGTTTGTTGATCTTCTGTTTTTTTTTTTGCTCCTTGTTTACGGACTGCCTGCCTTAGTTGCTGTTTCCTTGATTACCCACCTTACGTCGATTACCTTCTGCCTCTCCCTGGATTGCCTCTGCTTAATGGAACTGCCTTGTTTGCTTAACCGCACAATGCCAAAACCCCATTGCCTGTCCCTGGATTGCATTTGCTTCTCGTGCACAGGACCCAGGATGCCTTGGGGAACATCATACCGTGCACCTACCCGACACTAGTGCGTCCCTTGTGCCGTTCGGGTTCCTAGCTCCTTACTAACCTTCCCTTCTTTCCGTTTTAGCTTACCTCTGGAATCGAACCTTTTTCATCAATTTAATTTCCTTGACTACCTGCACTGCCAATTCCTTGGTAAGGATTCTTACTTGACTCAGCCCTCTTCCCTTAAGTAAGCTCATAGGCTTTGTTTAATTACCCTTTTCTTGTGTATCATAGTGGAAGATTTAAGGCCAGAGAATCTGCTTATAGATGAAACCCAGTGCCAGTACATGCACTCATAGATGAACCCAGTGCCAAGTTAGGAAGTAAGTTCTCTGGTCTCATATTCAGGTTGTTTATGATTCATTGACCCTGTTCTAAATCCTGTCCCTTTTGAACGTTTGTGTCTTCCAACGTATTCCTCATCTTTGACAATCATGCCCAGCTTCAGCTGCTTCGGAAAACCTTTTCGGCAGAGGGCACCCTGCGTCGATGGCGTCGAGTTGATGTCCCTTGAAGGCCTCCGCCGAGGGTGACGTCATTGGGTGATAAAAGATTTTCCACAAACGTGTTTGCTTCGGAGACTTGGCGCGCCTCGTCAGTTATTTGACTACGCAGTTTCGAAAAATCATGAAAATCCTCGATAAAGAAATGTCCTTGTCCTCCACTCCGAGGACACCTCGCACTGGTTTTAAGAAGTGCAAGGAGTGTGACTCGAAAATGTCGATCACAGATCCCCATTGTGTTTGCCTGTGGTGCTTGGGGGAAGGCCATGACACTGATTCCTGTTCAAAATGTCAGTTGATGACAGGAAAAGCCCTGCGAGAACGAAAGGGGAATTTACAGGTAGGAAAGCTGTCCAAACCTTGTAAGATCAAACCCGATCGTGCCTCCACCGCTGAGTCGAGAGATAGTTCTCCTCGACGGAAGAGAGATAAAAAACGATTGAGGTCCCGTAGTGGCTCACCCCATTCTTCGTCCTTGACGAAATGATCGAAAAGGAGGCACCATTGGCCGCCCTCCTCTTCATCCTCATCAGGCGAAACCCCAGGGAGAGTAAAGTGCCCTACCAAGCAGTTGTCATCTGCGAAGTGGTAAGCATTCTGCATAGAAATGATGAAAATATTTGAAAGGCAGGGTAAGCCTTCGTCCACGCCTTCTATTGAAGCCGGTGGAGAGCGGTCTCGATTCGCCACTCGCGTGCCCTCGAGCCCGGTTGCTCGAAGGAATACTCGTCGAGAACCCTCAAGGACTCCAGTGAGTAAAAGTCACTCGATGTGACAAGCGTTCAAGATAGTCAACGCTGTCGAAGCCTGCAGAACCCACGAAGAAAAAATCTTTGAAGGGGACTGTCGATTCGTCGACACCATCCAGGCCATCAGCGCCATTGACACTGGCGCCATTGACGCCTCTGTCGACGCCAAAACCATTGGCGCCAAAAGTACTGGTCGTATCAGCTCAGCCTCCAGATCATGAGGAAACTCATAAAAAGGCTAAATCAAAGTCTTCTTTGAAGCCTACAATACCTGTGAGTGTTCCTAACAAATATTTCACCCCTTTGCCAAGGAAGGAGTATTTCAAATCCCTTTCTTTCATCTTTAAAGAAGAAGAAAGGTTTGATGACGAGAATGCCCCATTTAAGCTTAAATTTGGAACTCCAAATGTGCCTCATTTTGAAGATAGCAAGATGGAGGATCTGTGTGATACTCTACATAATGCCAGTGGCATTGATGCCTCTCCTGAATTGGAAGTTGGGAGGCCAGAACCTGGAGAGCACGCTGACTCTTCATACCGTCACCTAATGTCCAGGGTTGTGGAATATCTAGGCTGGCTAGACCTCCGGTACAGTTTGTTCAAGATGACCTAGCGGATATTCTAGACCAAGGTCCACCTACAGATCCGATTCTACCTTTCCATGTGGCTCTACAAAATAGGGTGGCCAAGAATTGGGAGACCCCTGGCACCTATCCTACGGTGGACAAATCTATCACAAGGAAATATTGCCCTTACAGTAGTGCCCCCGGCTACCTGTCCAAGCGGAGAGTCTGGTCGTGCAGACAGCCAGGGCTACATCGCACAAGGCAGCGTGCCCTACCATCCCTCCGAATAGGGATGACAAGCGTGTGGATGGATGGGCACGAAAGGCATTTTCAGGTGGGAGTATGGCCCTGAAGTCGGCAAACTCCACATGTGCCTTAGCAACATTTTCGTACACTCTGGGAGTGCATATCCATGGTGGCGGAGCACATTACAGAATGGGAGGAAAGGGACAGTTTCCTAGCTATCGTTAAGGATGGAAAGGAAGCCATGCGCAAGTCCCTTCAGTCTGGATTGGACACTGCAGACAGCATGAGCAGGTCCATGGCTACAAGAAACGTAATACGCAGATTTAAGTGGTTGCGGAAGTCAGGTTTTGCACCAGATGCGCAAGCTAGTCTTCTCAACATGCCATTTGACTGGTCTCACCTTTTTGGCAGCAAGGCTGATGAGAACCTTGAGAGGTCGCAGACCTCAAAGGCGGCTGCCAAATCTTTAAGGGTCGCTGTTGGGCAACCTCAGCCTTTTCGTCTGACGGGACAGCCATGGAGGGGGCCATCCTATCGCTACTACTCCTCTTTTGGAAAAGGAAGAGGAATGGCCAGTCAAAGAGGCCAACGGAAAATCCCATGTGGTGGACGAGGTAAGGGTGCAAAGCCAGCTCCAGCTGCAGCTACCTTGCCATCAGTGAGTCACCGGTGGGGGCAGACTGTCTCAGCATCTCGAAGAATGGCGAGCCATTACTTCAGATGCTTGGGCTCTGGAGACAATAGCCCAAGGTTATTGCCTCCCATTCATAACGCAGCCTCACACCAATCCACCAGGGAAACGCTTTTTGAGGATTCCAGAGCTGCTCCTTGTGCAGGAAGTATTAACCCTGCTAGAGAAAGGTGCTATAGAACCGGAACCTGTAGCGGAGAGGAACAAGGGTTGGTATTCCCCTTACTTTTTGATCTCCAAGAAAGACAGAGGAATGAGACCCATCTTGGATTTGAGATACTTGAACAAGTTTCTGAAGAAGGCCAAATTCAAGATGGTTACACTTTCTCAGATCCTTCAGGCCCTCCAATTACAGGATTGGTTGGTGTCATTGGACCTTCAGGATGCTTAGTTGCATGTGCCAATCCATCTCAAGCACATAAAAAACCTGTGGTTCGCCATTGGTGGCTTGCATTATCAGTTTCGGGTCCTGCCATTCAGGTTGACCTCCTCCCGAGGGTCTTCACCTAACCGTTGGTGGTGGTGGTAGCGCATCTCAGGAGAGGGTGGGTTCATGTCTACCCCTACCTGGACGACTGGCTGATATGGGCGCCGTTATCCCGAACAAGCTCTGGATCATCTCAGTCACCTGCAACTCCCTTCACAGACAGGGCTTCTACTCAATTTCAAGAAGTCACAGGTGACACCTTCCCAGCCGCTCCAGTACATTGCAGCTGTACTAGACACATCCTTGGGAAAGAGCTTGCCACCCAAAGCGAGGGGCCAAGACATTCTTCAGATGGTTACCAAATTTCAAACTGCCCAGAATCTTCCGGTCTTCGGTTTCTTGAGGTTGCTCAGCCTCATGGCATCCTGCATTTATCTGATGCCAGAAGCCCGCCTGCGAATGAGATCCCTTCTATGGGCTCTAAGAACACAATGACCCCAAGTCTCAGGAAAGATGTCGGACCGACTTCAGGTTCCAACCAGAGTCTCAAAGGATCTTCTGCGGTGGGCCTGCGAGAACAGTAGTCTGAAGGGAGAACATTTTTGGCAGCCATGGCCTGAGATTACAGTAGTGACGGATGCCTCACTCACAGGGTGAGTAGCCCACACCAACAGTCTGCCAGTCGGCGGTTGTTGGTCTCCATTGGAGTCCAAACTACACATCAACCTTTTGGAGCTGAGGGCAATCAGACTAGCGCTGAAGGCCTTGCTGCCCTCTGTCAGGGGAAAGAATTTCCTGATAATAACCGACAGCACAGTGGCCATGCATTACCTCAACAAGAAAAGAGGTGTAGGGTCACTACCACTGTGCAGAGAAGCAATGCAGCTCTGGTACTGGGCAATTCAAGAAGGAATCTATCTATCAGCAGTTCACCTAGCCAGGGAGTAGAACACAATGGCGGACGCTCTGAGCATGCAGAGCACAGTCTCCCACGAGTGGGAACTAGCGCAGAAAGTCCTTCAAGCGATCTTTGCCCTTTGGGGAACCCCTCAAGTAGACCTGTTTTCGCCGGGATCAACCGGACGTGGGAAAGATACTGCTCAAGGGAATTTCCTGAGAGGAGCTCTAGGAGACTCTTTCATGGTGGATTGGGAGTTCCCACTGCTATATGCGTTTCCACCGATCCCCATCATTCCTCAAGTAATCAGGTGGTTGAGACGGTTCAGAAGCCGCATGATCTTAATTACCCCAGATTGGGCCAGGAGAATGTGGTACCCGGACCTTCTGGATATGTCCATCTATCCTCCAATACGTCTTCCACAAAGAGAGGATCTTCTCTCGCAAGGGGAGGGACAGGTTCTCCACCCAGAGGTCAACACTCTGGAAGGTTGATATTCAAGGATTGGGACCTCCCGGATGACGTGATAGAGGTGTTGCTTTCGGCAAGAAGGCCAGCAATAAAATCTCTGTACCGTTGCCGTTGGAATAGGTTTTGCGACTGGTGCAGAGAAAAGAATGTTGATCCTTTTCTATATTCAACTCCGAATGTGTTCTCTTTTCTCCTAACATTAGCACACAAAGGTCTTAATATCTTAATATTGGCACCATTAAAGGTTACCTGGCAGCACTTTCCATATTTAAGCGCTCTTTGGAAGAATGCTCCTACTTCAAAATTCACTTGATAATTCAATTTCTAAAAGGGCTTAAAAACGTGTTCCCACCTTCTTCCTTTCATGTTCCAGTTTGGGACCTTAAGCTGGTTCTTAAATTTCGAATGTGAGCCCCATTTGAACCTTTGCACACAAGTCCATTGAGGTATTAACCTTTAAAACCATATTGTTGATTGCACTAACACTGCACGTAGAGTGAGCGAGTTGCAGGCACTTTCTTCCAGGCCACCGTATACCATATTCCACAAGGACAGGGTTGTGTTGAGGGTAAAACCCTCTTTCCTGCCTAAAGTTGTATCGGATTTACATTTGAATCAAAAAAATGTTCTGCCAGCGTTTTACCCCCCGCCGCATCCCAGTAAAGAGGAGGAGAGGCTCCATAGTTTGGACCCTAGAAGAGCTCTAAGCTTTTATATTTCTAGGTTCTCTATATTGAGAGTGGACGACCAACTCTTTATTGGATACTCTGGACGGAAATTAGGACAAGCTGTTATTAAACAGACTTAGTCAAGGTGGATCATCCTTGGTATTTCAGAGTGTTACAGATTGGTGGACAAGGATCCACCAGAAGGTTTGCAGGCTCATTCTATCAGGGGCATAGCCTCTTACGCAGCCCTGCAAAGGGGAGTACCCATTAGATCCATTTGTGAAGCTGCAGCATGGTCATCTTTGCATACATTCACCAAACATTACTGCTTGGATGCGTCCCACGCTCAGGATGTCTCTATTGGTAAAGCAGTGCTTTATTCTGCCTTATAAAAGATTGTTCAATTCTCCACCCTCCTCCAATCCTACATACTGCTTTGGGAGTCTATCAAAGATGTGAATACGTAGGAGGACACAATCCATACTTACCAACTGGTAACGTTCTTTCGACTGGATGTTCCTCCAACGTATTCCTCATCGCCCTCCCATCCTACCCCTGTGTAGAATTTCCTATGCTGTTACAGATTTCGTTCTCGCAAGGCTGATTTCTGCCTGCCAATGCTAAAAGCAACACGAAGAGGAGTGGGGAAAAACAGAACTGAGGCCAATGGGCGACATGCGTGCTACTTATATCACCCGATGATATCACCCTAGACGTAGACCTTTGAGGGACATCAACTCGACACAGGGCGACCTCTGCCAAAAAAGTTTTACGGAGCAGCCGAAGCTGTACATTATTATCATTGATGAGGAATACGTTGGAGGAAAATCCAGTTGAAAGAACGTTACCAGTTGGTAAGTAACTTGTTCTTCTCTTGCAGCCTGGCCCTCTGATGGTGCTTTCTCCCGCTCTTTCAATTGATTTATCCCGCAATCCTTGTGTATTTAAACGGATATAGGGGTGTATCACTGGAAAGGTCACCCTCTGTGAGGAGACCTGAGCCAATTCCGGTCCAGGTTGTACTACATTGCAGTACCATGGCTGAATACCCCCAGCCCATCCTTGGTGAGTACTGACAGGGGGTTGCTGGCCATAAAGAGGCACTATCTTTTAGGCGGACGGCATACTGTAACTGTTTTAACGGATCATCAGAATCTATTGTTTCTGAAGTCAGCAAAGACATTTGCCCACGGTCGGACTGGGACATAAAATTGTCTCGGACACCAATGAAAAAATGTCCCACAGTTGTAAATTGCTATTCATTCCTTTTGCGACACTGTTTGAATAGTATACAAGGGGGAGTTTTTTGATAAAATTTGATGCAAATTGTGCATTTTAAAGAATATTTATTCAGCAACCCTGGTCAAAACTATTAGCTGCATGGTGAAGTAACTCATCAAACTGGCCCACATTGGCCAAGAAAGTGGGCCACTTTGACCAAAAAACTGCCCCATGCTAGCATTTTGCGTGTTTAGTTCGGCCATGGGCATATTGCCCTATAAGACAGTCCGTGCCTGTACTTACAACTGCAGTGGTCTTTATCTTTCTCAGAATTTGATTTTATTATTACATTTAAACCAGGAAGACAAAACGGAAAGGCAGACACCCTTTGTTAAGATGGATTTCTGAACTCTGACCTGGAGGGGCAGAGGTTCAGAAGGCCAGCCTAGTTTCTTGGAACAGGATAACCTCTGGACAAGCCAGACCAATCAGGGTAGCGATGGCGGCGGTCAAGACTAGGTCTCAAGAGGGGTGAGGGTGACTGAAAGCCCGCAATGAGCACACAAAGCAAGGGCGCTTACAAATTACTCCAGACAGGTGTTATATTAAAAATATAGACACATTTATTACAAGGCCTTTGTAACATCGACCATAGTAAAGAATCACGATAAAACTCCAATAAACCAACAGATCACAAGCAATACAATATATATATACAAGACCAAGGGGTCTAAGGAATTAGAAGCATGAAATATGCAGACCACCTAGAAGGGGAGGAAAACAGGCAGTGCAAGTAATCGTTAGACCCAGTTCGACATCAGAGGCGACCTAACTAGAAGGAAGTCCGAGCCCCACGAAGAGTGGAGCCTTGTGCTCAAAAGTACCTGCACACGCGGGTGCCAACGGGCAAAGGAGAGTCTCTTCAGGGAGATCAGGCAGTTCAGAGAGGTGAACCAAACGATGATGAACAATTCCCCGCTACGCAAGCGCAGCCTCCACTTGTGGGCAGAAGCAGGGCGCGAGTGAGGAAAAGGGTTGCTGTTTACGACAGCGGTGGAGAGCCACAGGCTCCTGCAGGAGGGCGACCGGTTAGGGTATTGACTACTCACCGGTCCCCGATGCAGGCAGACCCAGGCTTCTCTGGTTCCGTTTCGGTACTGGCAGGTTCTGATGCGATCAGCAGGATGTCTCGACGCCGTGTAGATTCCGCGACAGCAGGAGTCAGGGTCGAGGGTGTCCCAAATGCAGCGAACACGCACAAATTTGTTACCACAGCAGGGTAACTCGGCAACCACATGTATTCCAGTCCCAAAGCACACATCTCACTTCAGACCTGGGAATGCAAAGTGTACGAATCGTGTGAGAGTGCCGAGGATACGGGATTAGCAGTAAGCCCAGATGGCGGTGACAGAGCAAGGTTCCTGTGTAGGCTGGTCAGTCCACTGGAAGGCCCAGGGATGCTTCCAAAGGCTTACGTACAGGATTTGGTGAAGATGCCGGGAATAGTTGTTCCCACTATTCTAAAGGGTCGAAGCGCCAGTACAGGCCTTCTCGTTCGATCAGAGGCAGAGGGGTCTCACAGGACAACAGCAGTGCAGGGTGCCAAACCTTCAGCGGGTCACCAGCAATTCTTCGACTCAGCTTCTTAGTTGCAGGATACTTGGCTCCTTATCCTTTGTTTGTGAGAACTCAGGAGATCGACATGGTAGTGGTGTTTCCAGCCTCCACTTATCCAGAGGTCCCTTCGCGCCAAAACGGAGAGGACCCAATGGGAGATCTGCTCACAAAACACTCACACCAAACGTGGACCTATCACGGACCACGGTGGTCCCAGGTTTTCAAGACACTCTAGACTCTCTGGCACCCAGGATGTGTATTGGGAACAGACATCCCAGCCCACATCCTGGAGGCACACACAAGGCATGCGTTGTGTTTTGCGAGAAAGTGCATGACCAAATAAGGACTGCCCCGGGTCGGCTCGACCTGGGGGAAGGTGAAGGGGCAAGGCGGTCAGCGGAAAGGACAAAGAACCTCGTGGCATGGCCATTTTGAAGGCCAGGCCAACCATTTGGGCGAAACGCGGGAAGCGCGGTTAACATGGCAAAAAGGGGTTCAAAACACAAAGAAACGATAACTGCCACCAGTCCCGTCCGTGACACACTTGCACATTTCATAAGTCCAGCGAGAATTTCTAGGGCCATTGGAATGACTAGAGACCCAAGAGCGCGGTAATGTAAATTACGGTGCACTCTTGTTTCATGTTGCTCAAAAGCTGCAACATGAGGAAAGGACTAAGGGAAATAAAGTCTCCCGGTACTGACTGTCGTAAGGGCATGTCAGTTTCCCCGTAAGAATGGAGCAAAAGCCCAGAGGAGTGCGGCGGAAGGCTGCGCTTCTCCGGCAAAGTCTAGATCAGGGTGTAAAACAACAGCAAAAAGTTTGGGGGTTTGCCACATGGAAGGAAAATTACCTACAATCATGAAATCTTTCCTAACACCCTTTCACGTCAATTCCCGGGGAGTTTGAAGAATCAGGAGAATAAGTCTGCCCCATTGATTTCTGAGGAACATTTCTCATGTGCTACCTCGAGAAAAGTTCGATTTCAGGGGTAAAGTTAAACAACAAATGAATCAGGAACAAATGTTTGATTGAGTAAGGGAAGATCCATCAGAAAGCATTTTTGAAGGATTACCCAAGGTGGATGATCGCCTTTTTCCGCCGAGTGAGGAGTTGAGAGAGGAAACTCTGAAGGAATGCCATGAAACCTGTTTAGCTGGGCATTCAGGAAATAGAAAGACATTGGAGTTGGTTCGAAGACATTTTTGGTGGCCTAACATGCTCAATTTTGTAAAGACCTGTGAAGTTTGTGCTTGAGCTAAAGGTCAACATGGTAAATCAGCAGATTTTTTACATCGGTTACCAGTACCAACTCAACCCTGGCATACAGTATCTTACATTTTATTGTTGATTTAACACCAGATCAAGGGTGTACCTCGATTCTAGTAGTTGTGGATCATCTGTCTAACGCCAGGCATTTCATTCCAATGAAAGAAAAGGCTTCAGCTTCAAGTTTAGCAAGATCATTTTTGCAGGAAATCGTAAATTTGCGCATACTGCCAACTCGTATAATTTCAGATCGAGGTGCACAATTTGTATCAACATTTTGGACAGCTTTTTGCAAGGAGCTCAGAATAGAAGTCTTCTGCTTATCATCCCCAGAGCAATGGTCTCACAGAAAGAGTGAATCAAGAACTGGAAACATTTCTGCTGTGTTTCCTTCCGTCTAAAGACGGTTGGGTTGATCTCCTGTGGTTGGCAGAGTTGTGCTACAATAATGTAACTAACAATTCATTTAAAATGTGACCTTTCTTCTACAACCAAGATTTTCATCCTCGATTTTTACGAAGTGAGCCCATCACCGAGGTCTCTTGCCCTGAAGTAGAAAAAAGATTGCACCTCATGAAGAAAAATGTGGAACGGGCAAAATCAGCTTTACAGAGCAGCAAAGAGAGCATGAGCCTATTTGCAGACCGTCATCGGCAGAACAGTCCAGAGTATAACATTGGGGACACGATGTGGTTATTAACTAGGAATTTGAAACTCAAAGCTAGAAACAAGTTCAGTTCCAAGGTTCATAGGCCCATTTGAGGTAGAGAGTATCAGTAGAACTAAAACTGCATGGGGGCCTAAAAATACATAACACTTTTCATTCATTTAAGTCTCATTAAAACAGTAGAGATCAATACTCATCTGACCGAGCAACCAGCTCCTGTGATAATTGATTCGGAGAGGGAAGAATTTGAAGCTCCAAACATTCTTGATTCTCGTCACAGTAGGGGGAAGTTGCAATATTTGGTTGAATGGAAGGGATTTGGTCCTGAAGAAAGATCCTGGCAATCTGCGGAGGATGTCCATGCCCCGCTTCTTGTGACTAGGTTTCATAAGAGGTTTCATAAGAGGTTTCCATTGAGGCCAGGCCCTGGGACAGGTCCTTGTGGTGGGGTACTTTTAGGGTTCAAGGAAGGCGGGGTACAAGGACTAGGTGTGAGAACGCGCATGCTTTATTGTGTACAGGTAGTTACAGGGGGTTGGGAACAAAAGAAAATGCAAACAATCTTCCTTAACCGCTTATTCCAGATATTTGTAGCTGTGCGCTCACAGGATGGTGAATTGGGCTGTAACCCAGGGCAAGATGCTGCTTTCCCTCAGTAACATTCTACTATGGAATGTTAAGGACAGGTTGGAGGTGAACACCTTTCCCAACTGCCTTTTATCCGAATTGTCATGAGAACAAGTCGGGTTTTGAGTTGGCTCCTATGGGGCCTACCTTTGGAAAGCGACCAGGACAAGACTTTTGAAGGTTCAGGAAGTTCAGCAGCAGCAACTGTTTACCATTGGGAGCGCTACAATTTGAGACCTTGTTCATAGCCATTTAATATTTGTAATTCGGTTTTTGTGACTGCAGAATTGACAAGGTCATACATTTCATTTTTTATCTAACACTTAAAAGTATAGTATAAACGAAGTGCAGTTTGTGAAAAAGAACAACCTTTAATGTAGGAACTTGGCTGAATTTCATTACGCTTTCTGGCTGCGAGCAGAAAACATTATACTGTTGCCTCTCCGTGTGGGCTCGCGCTCAGAAAACAAAAGCGTAATTGACTAGCTCAAAGGTTTCATGAAATGAGTTGCTGGAGAACTTCATGTTACTGAACACTAAACCAACAGTTAATTGCGGAGATGCGCGCTCGGCACTAGATGGCGTTTTGATGTCACGCATCCCACTAGGAAAGCTCCGATTAGGTAGAAAGGAAATACAAGAGTTAGGCATTTACCCTATCTAGAGGACAATGCGGGATCCAGCTGAGTTACTAAGCAGCATGTTTTAGCTCTGTTGAAGTCACTTAGAGCTTGTTACTCTTTGTAAGACTCTGGCGGCCATTTTCCTTGGCTTTAGGGTAGTTGTCGTTTTCTGGTTAAAATAGCTGTAGTTCTGGGGAAGAAGATTACAATATTGTATTTTAAAACTAAATATAAGACATTTTAGAAAAGCAGAACTATTTATGAAAACATGGGTTTGAAAGACTTCATTTTTAAAAGATGAATTTGAATGTTAAAGGTAAAAAATTGATACAAGTTTCATTCAAGCTTGCTGAAGTAGGAAAACAGAATGAACAAGAGGAGAATCAAGGTCACTTTTGCTAATACTAGAGTGGAACTTTGGGAATTTTTTTACTAAAGGATTTGGACATAAAGTGACAAAGTTGTTTGTAAAGTGGAATTCTATGCGTACAATGTGCATCACACCAAATTACAGCTGAATAAAATCCTGTAAGCATCGACAGAGGATACACATGTAATTTTGAGAAAGGAAAGGAAGGTTGGGTGTTTTAGGGCTTGTAATTACATTATTGAATTCTTGTACAGGGAGCCCAGCAGTGAACCAAGAAGAGCTCCAGTGTCTTTAGTTATTTTATCCAATTCCCCTTTCCCACCAGGCTGACCTGAGTTTTGCTGGAAATAATTGAAGTGGATGTAAAGTGGGTGAAACTCTGCACAACTTTGTTACTCTTGCTTTTTGTAACTTTCTGCCTGGTCCTACCTGACTCTGCCAACTTTTGCTGGGCCATGCTTTAAATCCTGCGCCAAACTGCGAAGCGGCCTCAAAGTGGATGTTAAGTGGTGCGGTCCACTGTCAGAGGACTGATGACGTAGTGCTGTGAGCTCTACACATTCAGATAAAGCGTCTTGGGCTATTTTGCACCATATACTACAGTAACATAACAGTTCAAAACCAGCCTAAAGCTCTTTCCAACTTTGTGTCTTCACAGGAAGACACCATAGTGGCGGAACTGTTAACAAACCCCCGCTCCTCATTTTCTACGGAGCCCACTAAGATTACCTTTGAGTCCATTTACCTAATAATGCACCACATGAAGGACCATAAAAACGCTTTAATCAAACAAATACCTATCTCCCACTTCTTCATGAAATCTGTTTTCAGCACTGAAATTAAATCATCTGAAAAATTGAGGAATGGCAGGGAAATCGAACACTCACATCAACGATCTTAGTATTATCAACTTTGCTGAATCCATGGAGGATTTCGATCAACCTGGTGCTCCGATGGTGTTAGCGCCATTTCCAGCGATGGCAAGCCTTTCTCTGCCACATTCCTTAGATGGCTCTCCCCCTGATTCGCCTACCGCCCTAATCAACTTGATGGAAGAACATGATGCAAACCCAGTCGGTGTACAGGCTGCGCCTAAACGTTTTTGTAATGATAGAGATGGCCTGCATCACACACTTCTGGAACCTGATGAGAGAATTCACCTCACCAACGTTATCGGCGCTGAACATGGTGCTCAGTTCCTTTGTCGCATTATACGACAATATTTATGAAGAAGTGAAAGATCATTCCAACTTCTTGGATGCAATTGCGCATAAATTTCATGGGTGATATGCTATGCCCTCTTCCCCTGTTGTCTCCTGCCCGATTTACGGCAAAGCAAGAAGAAGGTCCAGACTTGATCATTCTGGATGACTCGGTTGTTTTAGTTGAATCAAAATGTCAAAACCCGAGTGTGGGGAAATCAGCTTATCGCCAACGAAAAGAGCTGCTGAAGGAAACCTGGGTCTTGACACATGTACTCAACCAATTCAATATACCATCAAAGATTCCTCGTATGCAACTAACGAAACACAGGGGTACGATCTCAAAACTTTTCATTAAGAAGAGAAAAGTATTTAAAAAGACAAGGAAAGTCATCTCCACTGCAAAAATGTTCTTTGAGAAGCGGAAAGCAATTTCCTGTCATCCTAACAATGTTCCAACCGCTGCCAACATTGAAATTGTTTCTGAAGAAACAACTCCCTTGTTTGCTACATCAAGTAAACAGCCAGACGAATTCCGCCCTAAGATGCCTCAATTGGAGCTGACCCAAGCGGCCGTTTCACAATCAAACAGTCCTAAGGCTATAAGTACAGGTGAGCCTGTTACTTCAGTCTCAGTCAGCATTCTGACTGACTTACGAGTTGGAAAAAGAAGATTGATAATCACCATGCACACCTATTTTATATTTGTGTAGTATTGTATATGAAACAATGACTCAAGGTAATTAAGTCAGGAGTAGTATGATATTTGAGGTGCAGGGGAGAAGTGCTCAGCCTTGGTATCTAGGCTGGAATATATACATGGAACAATAGTTTCCTATTTAAGGAAACCAGCGTCCCCTGCACACTATCAACAAAAGGCTAAAAGCCTGTATATGAGTTTTATAGGGTACAACTAGTAACCTAGTAATTATTTACAAGAATTATTTTTCAGTTTCAGTAGTTTTCATTGCTTTGTTTGGCTCACAAAGCTATTCTTGAATCACCCAATTATTTCTTGACAACTCATCTGTTTATCAAACAAACAGTAATTTATTCATTTTATAACAACAAATCATAGATCACAATATAATGTGGCCCAACGCGTTTCGAGTATCAATTTTCACTCTTCATCAGGGGCAATGTGTTCTGTATTCTTAACAATAAGTATAATTCCTGAATAAAAAAATGTATGAATTAAATTAAATTAATTTATCTAATATATGTATTCATGTTTATACTTTAGAAACACAACAAGGTACTTCGTTAGTCAGATAGTGGCACAAAAGAGTATATAGAATTAACAACATCATTGCATATCTTTTAGTCTTTAAACCAGTTTCATTGCTCAAAAAAATGAAGTAGTCCAAAAGATCAATTTTTTCACAAATGCTTGGAGCCTATTAAGTTTGTAGACAAAAATACACCAATTGATTGGAAGTATTAGTGGTTCCCCATTGTAAACCAAAGTGCAGAATGGTGTATAAAGATCCTGTTCTTTTTACTTATTTCAATGTAAAAATTATATTTTGAAAATTACATTAGTGAAGCTTTCTAAACACCAGGAGTGAAAAACAAGTGTAGACTAGAGCATGAAGTTGAACTTACTCAACAATGTCATGTATGAAACCACCAGCAGTCATGTACGGCTTCTGTGTGGTAGAGTTATGTTCTGTAGACAAAAAGTCCAAAGAGTGAAAATTAACTAAAGAGTAGTGGCAGAGATACATCCTAAAAGGTAAATGAGTCCTTAAAAAGTGGTGGCCAAGTAGCATACTTACAGTACAAATAGGTATCTGTATGGTGGTAGGATCTGGGGATACTCCATCCGCACACGAATGCGGGATGGAAGCGAGTCGTGAATTTATAGTCGCGAGTGACGTCATCCGCGCATGCGCGTGATGACGTCACGCCGCGAGCTCCAATTCCGATTGGTCAATGATGTAAACAATCTAAAATCCTATATAAGAACGAAGAATGTTAAGTCACCTGTCTACAGACATTATCGAGACCAAAAACACACCATTTCACAAATGAGAATGATAGTCCTGGAAGTTGTCCACCCATTATCAAGAGGAGGTGATCGCCAGAAAATCTTAGCCCAAAGAGAATTGTATTGGATACAAAAACTAGATGACATGTACCCTTTAGGGTTAAATGAGGAGTACTATTTGGGTCAATTTTTGTGAACATGTGGGCTAATCTGCTGGCATAGTCATGGCATCTCTTCTTTTAATTTTTTTTATTTTTTTATTATTCAGTTCATGACCACCCTTTATTTTAATGCCAAACAGAATTTTGATCAAATTGATTTTTAGTAAGCATCCTAGTCTCTATTATGCTAAGAATATACCTCTTTTTCTAAATAGGATGAAAACCCTATATAAACCCTATGCTCAAATGAAATATAAGAGACATACAATAAATCATTACAAGTGTAGGGGTTGACATTTAGAATGTACACCCATTTATGGGTCAGATTTAACTATATGTATAGTTTGAGCTATTATACTGATGCCTTTCTTTAAAATGCATGGGAG
Organism: Ambystoma mexicanum; assembly: GCF_040938575.1. Taxonomy (NCBI): domain Eukaryota; kingdom Metazoa; phylum Chordata; class Amphibia; order Caudata; family Ambystomatidae; genus Ambystoma; species Ambystoma mexicanum. Next base: position 548,228,850 of record NC_090923.1, read on the forward strand.
CTTCTTTTGTATTTAAGAGAAATAGGCTTTTTTTAAAACTTTTTTTACTATTATTATTGTTGTTCTCCACATCTTTGAGACTTTATTACCTGCCTTGATTCTACCTGGAGGTTAACACTCACCAGGTCACCATGTTTTCGCATGGTATCCTCTCTAAATCATGTTTCTATACACATCACACACTCAGTCAGTGTGTGGACATACTTTGTTCCTTTTCCCACTACCATCTCCTAGGGCTTCGAGGACTGCTAGTGGGATGGCCACGGTGACGTTCTTTTATGTGTCCTTTCATTTAGTAAGTCTTCAGACGCATACACATATCTCTACATACTGGCTGGTCTAGTTAGCCTCAAGTGCCTTTCTGCAGGACAGCGAGAATGATGGCTGTGGTAACTTCTTCCCGCGTTTGTGCGGAGGGCGTCACTTTAATGCATTTATATATCATTCCGAACTAGGGGAATAAACTACTATTCCCTAAATTCATTTTACACGACTTTTCGTGACAGGATGGTCGCGGTGACGTCATCACGCGCATGCGCGGATGACATCACTCGCGACTATAAATTCACGACTCGCTTCCATCCCGCATTCGTGTGCAGATGGAGTATCCCCAGATCCTACCACCATACAGATACCTATTTGTACTGTAAGTATGCTACTTGGCCACCACTTTTTAAGGACTCATTTACCTTTTAAGATGTATCTCTGCCACTACTCTTTAGTTAATTTTCACTCTTTGGACTTTTTGTCTACAGAACATAACAACCCTTCCACACAGAAGCCGTACATGACTGCTGGTGGTTTCATACATGACATTGTTGAGTAAGTTCAACTTCATGCTCTAGTCTACACTTGTTTTTCACTCCTGGTGTTTGGAAAGCTTCACTAATGTAATTTTCAAAATATAATTTTTACATTGAAATATGTAAAACGACCAGGATCTTTATACACCATTCTGCACTTTGGTTTACAATGGGGAACTACTAATATTTCCAATCAATTGGTGTGTTTTTGTCTACAAACTTAATAGGCTCCCAGCATTTGTGAAAAAATTGATCTTTTGGACTACTTCATTTTTTTGAGCAATGAAACTGGTTTAAAGACTAAAAGATATGCAATGATGTTGTTAATTGTATATACTCTTTTGTGCCACTATCCGACTAACGAAGTACCTTGTTGTGTTTCTAAAGTATAAACATGAATACATATATTAGATAAATTAATTTAATTTAATTCATACATTTCTTTCTTCAGGAATTATACTTATTGTTAAGAATACAGAACACATTGCCCCTGATGAAGAGTGAAAATTGATACTCGAAATGCGTTGGGCCACATTATATTGTGATCTATGAATAAATTACTGTTTGATAAACAGATGAGTTGTCAAGAAATAATTGGGTGATTCAAGAATAGCTTTGTGAGCCAAACAAAGCAATGAAAACTACTGAAACTGAAAAATAATTCTTGTAAATAATTATTAGGTTACTAGTTGTACCCTATAAAACTCTTATACAGGCTTTTAGCCTTTTGTTGATAGTGTGCAGGGGACGCTGGTTCCTTAACTAGGAAACTATTGTTCCATGACTTACGAGTTGGAGCAAGTTCAATGCTCTCAACCAATCCATCACGTCTGCAGTCAGGGAACGATGCTCATAAAGAGGAGGTAAAAGTCATGGCTACTATGATGACCGACAAAAATGAAACTTCCTCTTCCCATCTACTTCTGAGGTCATCTTTGAAAACTACAATGCCGGAGGCCTTTCAGGCCTATGTGCCAGAAGGTGGAAGAAGCTCAAATCAAGCATCCAGTGATCCCAATTAGCTAAACAACTTCGGAGCAGGCCCTAGCCTATCTCATTGAAATACCAATTTTGACATACAGAACCTATTCGACAAACTCTACTGGCCTTGTTCCGAAACACTTGAAACTCAGCCATCAAGGTCAATGAAGATCCACACAATGCTACTGAATCCAACTATAGCGGATTTGCGGGTTTAACTATTCGGGTCGCAAATCAATAGCACCTAACAAACTCTCCTTCCAACATGCCTATCGGGAGAGTATCATTGTCTACAAGTGTTCTACACGGTGCACAGGGTGCAGACTCATTATTCAACCATCAAGTTGATGATGCTATCCATGCTACGTCTCTTGCTTCTTGCTTAGAAACCTCTCCACCTCAACACAATGACATAACGGCAGTGTACTACGCTGTGCAACAAGCTAACAAAGTGACTAAAAAGATATGTCTTGCCAGCTTCCGGGAGACATACAAGTTTGTTTTAACAGATCCAACGTACTAACAATATTCTCGGAAATTCCGATACTGCAATCTATTTCTTCTTTCAACATTGAAAGGAGTCTGCAGTCTCTACCTCTCCTGTCCACTCCCAGGCCCTCTGCACGGCACTGGCCTCCCACTTCACAAGTCTGATCTATGAAAGTCTCGTCAAAACAGGTTCACCCCTGTTCCTCCAAAACTATCAAGGACCATATCGACTCCCTGGTTCCTGCCCTTGCTGACTTCTGCAATCACTCCTTCGCCTCTGGAGTCTTCCCTTCCCCCCTTAAGCACTCTCTTGTGCACCCTCTTCTTAAGAAACCCTCTTCCGACCCCTCCTGCCGGCTAACTATCACCCAATCTCCATCACTCCCTTCCTAGGCAAGCTCCTGGAGAAACTGGCCATCTCCCAGCTTAATCTCCATGCTGAATCTGTTGGTAGTCTTCATGACCATCAGTCTGGCTTCAGAGCTGCCAGAAGTACGGAAACTGCTCTCCTGAACATCCGTGAGGACCTGCTCTCGAACCTTGACTCTAACACTCTGTGTGTTCTCATTTTGCTCGATCTCTCTTCCGCCTTTGATACTGTCAACCATGCCATCCTGCTCAACCGTCTCCGTAATAACCTGGATATCACTGGTTAGGCTCTGCGGTGGCTGACCTCTTTCCTCTCCAATCGACCCTCCCAGGTCCAACTGGGGTCCTTCCTCTCTGACATCTTTTTCTCTACCTGTGGAGTTCCCCAGAGATCTAACCTCTCTCCCTGGCTGTTCAACCAGTATCTGGCACTCCTTGCCCACCACATCGCTGCTCTCTGCCCCAACTTTCAGTGCTATGCGGATGATACCCAGCTAATTTTCAGGCTACCCTCGGTCTCCTCTTCTCCTTCCCTCATCTCTGACTGTCTGTATGCTATTCAGGAATGGTATGCCGCCAATGACCTCTGCCTTAATGCCAGTAAGACTGAGATTCTACTCATCGGCACACCTACTCCCTCCTTCCCTGCAGCTCTCTGACCGGCCTCTCTTGGCCCTCTTCCTGCTCCTACCTGCAAGGCAAAAAACCTCGGGGTCATCTTCGACTCCACACTCTCCTTCTCTCCTCACATATCTGACGTCTCTAAGAAGTCACACTACCAGCTGCACCTCCTCAGAGGTATCCTTCCTTTCCTCTCCTTCCCCCAGAAGCTCACTGTCTCCAGAGCCCTGGTTCTCTCGAAGCTGGACTACTGTAACAGCCTCTATCTAAATCTGCCTGCCTCTACTCTCCGCCCTCTGCAACGCATCCAAAACAGGACTGTGAGACTTGTCCTTGGACTCCAGCCCAAGGACCGTATCTCTCCAGGACTGAAATATCTACACTGGCTCCCAGTGACTGCGAGGATTAAGTTCAAAACCCTCTGCATTGTCCACAAGGCCTTCTGGGGCCAAAATACCTTTAACTCTCTCTTCCTAAATATCTTCCCTCTCAAGCTCTTCGCTCATCCGCCTCCAACTCCCTCAGGGTCAGCCGCTTCTCCAAGCAACGAGTTGGGGGTAGATCTCTCTCCACGGCTGGGGCCTCCCTCTGGAACAGCCTTCCTGCCTCCCTGAAACTTGAGGAGAACCATCTCCGGTTCCGGAAGCACCTCAAAACCTTCCTCTTTGCTTCTGCTTTCTCTCCCCCTCTCCCCTGCTAAATTACTGAAACTGCACTCAATCTGCAACTGGGCCACTCAACGATCGCGGTCCTTGGCCCAGCCACTCTCCCCTTGCACTGCCTTCCTGGCAACCGCTGCACTGCGGGGCTGTCTCTGTATCCCTACAGCCCCCCCCTTCCCAGCACTTGTTTGCACTTACCTTGCACTTGCCACCAGCTGGCCCTTATTATTTATCTTGTATTCTACTAACCCTGTACTGCACTTTTCCCTTCCCTTCTACCCATGCACTTGCGCGATCTGAATGACACTTGGCCTAGTAGGATTGTTGTCTGTCTTCCCTTTGTTCAACCCCTCCCTGCCTCGTCGCGCCTTGAAACACTTGTGTATAGGCGCCACAAATGCCATATCACATCATAAAGAATTCATTTTCCCAACCTATCGCAAGCAAACAGATGTGCTATTTCTTTCTTTTCATCTTTGGTGAATGGTTTGGTCTTGGCTGAAAAAGAATGGTTTGAGAGATTAGGATTTACTGTTCAAAGTTGTAATGAGTCTGAATGTGTGCAAAACGAAATGGATGATCATGTATATCGATCTGATTTAAGTAACTTAGGAACTCGTGCTAACAGGCTTAGAGTGTTGACAAGTAATGACAGATCAGTCCAAAAACGATTCTCCTTTGCTAACCCCCATCCCAATGGAATAGAAAACGTCGATGACGACAACTTTGAGACCGTCAAGGTCGTCAGTTGGAACACCCGAGGGTGCTCCCATTTAAATGTGAACACAGAGGCTTGGTCCCACTTGAGAGCTAATTCCATATTGTTTTTCCAAGAAACACGGTTATCTGTCTGCCCCCAAATTGATGGCTATGAACTGTTACATCAAGTAGCTATCTCACCTGAAATAGGTAGATCGTCGGTGGGTTAATCACTGCTGTTCGAACTGGCCATGGCCTGCTAGTTAACAATGACACCAACACCCCATTTGGGATGCTAGCTGTTGAGATGAATCTTGGTGAGCTGTATGCCCCATTACTTCTTGTCAACATCTATTGGCACAAAGGTATTGCCAACTTAGATGATTTCTTATGGGACTTGGAACTAATTATTTCACAATCGAAAAAGTTATATGTGGGAGGATTCACTTTTCTAGCTGGTGATTTAAATGCTGATTGCCCTTACGCTCTCCCAGATGATGACCTTGGCAGAGTTTCTGCTGCTCATCTTCCTAGAGGATCAAGGAAACAGCGGGATGGAATTGGGCTCTTACTATGCGTAGCCTACACTTGTATATGGTTAACAGTGTTGACCCCCAAACAGGTGAAAGAGCTCCTACATGGCATAGAGGGTCAAGTTTATCGACTCTTGATTGCATATTTGTTGACCGTTCACTAATGAATGCCTGCTCTGACTTTCTGGTTCTGGAAAACTCATGGAGCCATCACAATATGATAATGTTAAATAGAAATATGAAGTATGCAAAGGTTGGTAGAAATGGTCCCACTAATCTGATAGTTAACAACAGAGGGAATAGGATGTGCTGGTCTTACAAAAACTCACTGAATTTAAACAAGGAGCTTATGACTCTTTTACAAAATCATCATATGAAGGCACACTGGTCTACTTTGGAGTCGAGAAATTTAGAGAGACCATCTTGTTTCTTTTGTCTAACATGACCTCAGATGGTCACACAAAGGTGAATGATCAGCCTGGAGGCCACGTGCAGTTATGATGAAGGTCTTGTTTTAAAAAAGAGCGATCAGGCTAGAAAAGAAGTCCACGAGTGAACTTGTAACTAAAAGCAGCAATCTAAAAATCATACATAAATGTCTACAAACAAAATAAAGCCACCTTATTGCAGAAGGATGCAGAACATATGCTATCTATACTAGATGGGAAGGATTCTCGCCTATTTTGGGAAACCGTGAACCCTGCAACTAACTCTCAAGCACGCACTCAAGTTAATGCTGTATCTGAGTTTCGCTGGGTATCTCACTTTATGACTCTATACTCTGGCGACAATCCTCAGAGGATAGACATTACGATCTAGTTGCTCCTCCCTCTGTTGTATCGATTACAACGCCACACCCTGATGAAATCATGGCATTAAGACAGCCAAATCGTCTGGAGCTCCGGGTCCAAACAGGCTTTCTATGAAACTCTTGAAAAGCGAACCATCACATATTGTCAATCGTTCTATCTATCCTCTTTGCTAGCATAATTGATAAAGCAATTATTCCACAATCGTGGAACATGTCCCAGGTGTTTCCCATCTATAAGAAAGGCAAGAGGACAGACCCAACAAATTATAGACCGATTGCTGTACTAGATGTCGAAAGCAAGATTTTTGCTAGTATTTTGTTAGGTCATTTGGAAAAATGGGCAAAGGAAACAGGTAGGCTTGATCGCTTTCAGATGGGTTTTCGACGCAACCATTCCACTAATATTAGTGGTGCAGTACTACGAGAATTACAAGAATCGTGGAGTTCCCAACATAAAAAAACATATGTCGCATCAATAGATCTTTCTGCGGGCTTTGATAAGATATATCGAGCTAGGATTTGGTCTACATTATCTATATGGGGGATCCCTGCAGGCCTTCTGCGCTTAATTATTTGCCCATACTCCAACACAGAAATCTGCATTCGATAAAATTTAAATGGAAACCTTTCACATAGAGTGAATACACAGTAGACAGGGTGTGTGTTGGCGGCCTGCCTTTTTAATTCGTATGTCTCTGACATAGGCAAGTCCCTTAATGCGGCCGAATTAATTCCCCTTAAGTTTTGTACTTCATGGGTGGTTTACGCCGATTATTTTCTGCTATTCGATCAAGCAAAGATTGAGATGCACAGATTGTTGGTAGCATTTTCCAGTTACGCTCAAGAAAATGCTTTAAAAGTTAACCCTGAGAAGACAAAAATGTTGGTGCTCTCCAGAGGTAGAAAGGACGATAAAGGGAAATGTTTATTACAGTCAAAAGAACTGGAAGTTGTCTCCAATTAAATATACTTAGGCTTTCACTTCTCCTCAAGACTCCGCTTTGGAGTTACACAGACCTCAGTCAGCCGGAAAGCAAAAAATGTGACTAAGCAGCTAAGCTTTATTGACAGAAAATATGGAAGTTATTCCATTAAACCAACTCTCCAATTGTACGAACAAAAAGTAATTCCAAAGCTGATTTATGGGCTGGAGCTATGGCCAAATAAATTCCATCTTTGGTTAAACTCTATAGAGGGGAAAATGTAGAGACGTGCTACAAGTTCTAAATGCGATTCCTGTGGTAGCCATGCGCTTTGAACTGGGGCTAGTTTCTCTTAAAGTACATGTTCTGTGGCAGATCTTATTTCTGTATTCCACAATTCTTACAGCTGAGCCGGACACACTCTATTCTGAAGCGCAAGAGATTTGCCATGCTAAATCTGGGTCAAGCTCCTCTGTTGGATTTCTACTTAAATTGAAATCCAAGAGTGAATCAGTACTTTTTGACCTAGGCCTAGATGTTAAAGTCCTGAAATGCACAAAACTGCCCTATGTAACAAAGATTTGATAGAGACGACCAACAAACTGCATGACTTTGCCACACTTCAACAGCAGTCTCAGGAACATAAGCTTAGAGGTTTGGTAGTCCCTTTTCTCATGATCTTTCCGAGTAGATACTATCGATCTATGTTGTTACATCCTAGATGGAATCTATTCCACACTAAGGAGATCTTAATAAGGAGTGGAGCAATCGATCCATTGGATTCAACCTGTCAACATTGTAGCGATACTGAGGCTGTAGAGTCTATTAAAACAACTATTTAATGGAGTGTCGCTGTTCAGCATGAACAAACCTCCTACTTTTATAAAATCATGGGTACCACTGATAATGTTGACTTAAATGAATTGCGGAAAAGAATGCTAAACCCAAAATCACCTGCGGAAGGGTATTAAACGTGCAGCTGTGATGTGAGTTTTCAGTTATTTCCCTTCCTATTGGCTTTTATCGTTTCTTCAATTTTTTGATAATTTTCTTTATTTTATTTTTTAACTCAATTGTTATTTTATGTGAAACGATTTTATGTTGATAACTCATGAATTTTATTGTTGTAACAGGTAATCACAATGGTTATTTTTAACAGTTAAAAGTATGATTTAATGATAATCAGTTAATCTTTCTTTTTATGTTGTGCTTTATGTAAAGTTTGCATAAACCATTCACAAATAAAAAAAAATTAAAGTAATTGAATCAGTAGGACACAGAGCAGTCAGTGAGGGACTGTGGGGTTCAGCAGCTGCAATCGAAAAAATAATGCATGCTTTCCAGACATATATAGCTCTTAACAGGCTTTTAGCTTTCTCTCTCCCTCTCCTTCTGGGTCTGGTCTCAGCCAGTGTCTGCATATATTCCTCAATAGTACCCCTTTCCTCCATACTCTGGGGATGTCCCACGAAATGGGCCAGAACATGTTGATAGGCAGCATTATAGACTCTGTATTTGCATATGCACAATACTGTGTGCCGTACAGTACCTCGACCACACGTCCTACCCAACCGTCAGTCCCTTTCTCTGCATCGGACGGGTACGGAGCGTCGAGCGGTCGCTGCGTCTAGTTGCACACTTAAATTGAAATTGACCTCTGCAGCTTATGCCAAATGGGTTTAGAAGGTGCCCACAGAGCTTTTTTTCATCTGCGGACCCGCACGTCCTTTGTCTTTATGTTTGGGGAAGACACGCGTGTGGCACACTTGCTTCTTGTGTGCTTCATTGCTCCTCTGTTCAATACTGCACAAGCGCGAGCACTGGGAGGCCTTGTTCGGCGAGGATTTCACGGAAGCGAACAAGTTTGCATCGTGTTGAGGGAAAAGGCAAGTCAACAGTCAATACTTAAAAGGGCATCCTGTGTCGGTGTTGCTTGAAAATGTCTCACTCGGCACGGCTGTGGTCCAATTGACCCTCACGCCCCGCAATCGTGGGGCCTGCCGGGCTTGGGCCGAGGTCCCAAGAGGGGCTCGAGACACCCAACAGGATGCCCACAGCGCTAAGATCCGGGAGGCGGGAACCTTGCTTATAAAACACAATTGAGTGCACCAACCTATAAGCAGCCGAGCAAAGACGCCTTCAGGGGGACTATCAAGCCTAATGGGGAAACCTCCCCTGGATTACTCCTTGCAAAAATACACGGGAGGGTGTAAACACATATCCCCTGTACTTAGAGTGAGGATATACTCTGTGTGGGCACAAGAACAGAGCCCCAAGAAGGAGATCAGAAGATACCCAGGTGCAAGCACACATACAGTGGCACAATTGGAAGAGAAACCCCAGTTAAAACAGGTCTCCACCTGAGAGTGACCAAAATGGGAGAACTCAGCAAGAGGCACATATCTGCTGCATATGGAAACCCTCAGAAGAGCCAAGCACAGTAGCATCCACGCAGGGCACACAGACACAGATAGCTCTCTGTGTGGCAGAGGTACAGACAAAGGGTTCACCTGGGCCAACAAAGGAGATGCAAAAGAGCTATACACAAGAGGTACATCACAGGGCTTTTGAGCCACATGTCTTCTGGATGGTCCCCTCAGAAGATACATATTTGGTCCAACTACCATGGCAGGTGGGCTCTCACTTGAACCTCGGGGCTATACCACCCAAGCATTCCTGCAGCAAACTTATGCGGCCACTGTGGTGGGTCAAAGGACCCTTTCTGGTGGAGCAGAGAAATCATTAATGACACGTTTAAAAACTTCCCGCAAAGTCCAGATTTAGGGTTTTTGCAAGGATGTAATAAAATAAATAACGCCCACACCGGATATGAGTGCGCCCTTATAGACAGGGCCATTACAAACCATGTCAGAGCAGGCCGCCCTGACAAATACCATGTTGTCACAAAGGTCAACTAGACAAATGATCGTTAAGACGGCGAAGGATGCACCAGCAAAGGCTGAGGAGGATGAAGACAAATAAGAGGAGAGACGTCCTCGTCCATTAGAATGTTTTAGGGTCTGGGACAAAGTACAATCTTCTCAACTTCCCATACCTGGGACACCTCTGAGGGAATCTGGTGTACTATCAGAAATACTAGGTAGACAGGTCAAGAGAGTGGGTATCCCAATGCAGCAGGATATTGTGGCAGAAGCCAGGAAAGTCAGGGATACACCACATAATGTGCAACACATTATTAAGAAGGTGGACTCTTGCTAGAAGCAGGATTCAACAGAGCAATGTTGCTTAACTGGCAACCCCACTGCGCACTCTGCAATGGTACCTACCGCAGCTTCATCAACATTCATAACTCCTTTGGGAAAAGAAGAAAAGGTGCAGGAGCATTGAAAAGTAAGTATACTTAAACAGAGCACTATACTTTAGACAAGCAAACACAGACAATAACTTTGCAGCGTGCAATAATAAGCTGTGGCTCGATGGAGATGTTTGCAGATGACCTGCCGCTTGAGAGAAAGGAGCAATTTTTTGGGCAGTCTTCGAGATGCCAAAGTAGTGGCCAGAGATTTGCTGGAGGAGGCATTAGCCTACGTTGACACTGCTTCAAGAGGCATGTGTCTGGGGATCGATCTGCTTAGGGGAGCCTACCTGAAAAGCACCAAGTTGCTCAATGACGTACAGAAAAATGTGCAAGCCTGCCCTTCAATAGGGCAAACCTTTTCCATCCAACCACTGATGAAGAGTTTAGCAAAGGAAAAAGCTCATGGCCTCATAGCAAAAAAGCTTGTCAACAATCTCCAAGCCTGAACAGAGGACCGGTCCATTCGGGTATCAACAGAAAGAGCAACGCACTAATGGCGGTTTCAGAGGATTTCTCTCCCACATCCAAAATAGGGACAGAAGAGGCCAAACCTCAGGGCAACCCCCCCCCCCCAGAAAGAAGGAAGGCAGGAAAAACCTTCTTACAAACAGCACTGTTACAGACGGTCAAGCCTAAAGTTTCACATTCCAGATCCCCAGCAACATACAACGCATGTAGGTAGAAGGATTTTCCTCTATTTACCAGCTTGGAAGGCCATAACTTCAGACCGATGGACCTTGTCACTAGTGTGTTCAGGCTATCGTCTTCCAATCCCTTCATCTTCTCTCATCTTTCCCATCCCCCAACAATTTTCATCAATCCTGCTGGCAGGTTTGCTGAAGCTAAAGAAGTTAGACGCTATAGAGGTGGTTCACTTGGAGAGTCTGATGCAGGGATCCTTTTTGTGCTTTTTTTCCCCTCCGAAATGACAAGGTGGGATAGAGAACAATTCTGGACTTATCGAAGTACAATGATTACCTCTATATGGAGAGATCCAAAATGAAGACTCCTGGACAGATACTGACAGCTTTGCTGGAGGGGGACTGGTTAAATGCCTTCGATCTTCAGGATGCATACATGCATATACTGTTACACCATTACCATACAAGTGATACTCACAAGGTTAAGAGGAGACTGATATATTTCTTTTGTTGTTCTGCCTTGAACCCCACAAACTGAGGTTTCCTGAATACAGGGTGATCTTTTTCTGTAGACACAACCCTATCTGATTAATCCTGCAGACAGGACAGCAATTGGAGCAAAAGAGCAGTTCTACCACCTGGTATGCGCCAAGCTGTAAAGGAGAAAGGACAGATTTAGTACAAAAATATGATAATGGTATGTTAATCTAGTAAAGGAAGAAAAACTAACCTGATAGCAAGAATGCAATATCCTGTATCCTAGTCGTTGGTGATACTGCTCTGTCTTCACTCTCTCTAATGGAATGGAAGATGGAATTCTCACAATTGAAGAGGAAGGAAGGGACAGCCAGTAGAAAGTATATGCACTTAAACGAGAAGGATAAAATAACAAAAAGGAAGGTTAGTAGGGACCTACCCCGAACGGCATTAGGATTCTTTAACGACTCCTCAGTAGGCACCAGAATACTGCAGAGCATCTCTTTCTGGGAAGGTATCCTCAAAGTGTATTTTACACCGGGATCCAAGTAACAAAAAAGAAAATAAGAAAAGGAAAGTTCTGTTTACATCCAAGGCAAAGAATAGTCCAGTTCAATCCAGTAGCACGGTCCGAGGTCAGTTCCAAGTTGAGCTGGGAATAGGGTAAAGCGGGATAATCAACAGCCGTTAGCCACGGACCAACAAGGAAGGAGGAAGAAGTTCAATTCATGAGAAGCAGCAAGCGGATTCAAGGGGGGACAGCAAGGAAGGATTAGTTTGCCACAGTACGGCAAGGAAGGAAAGGTCCTTTTGCTGCGGGACGGCAAGGAATTAGTCGTTTTCTATGGGATGGCAGGGAAGGAGGGTGCCTCGGCATGGCAAGGAAAGAAGAGGAGCAGGGAATTCCAATTGCAGGAACAAAACAGCAATCAAGGAACATGGAAAAACAGCTGATCAGGAGTGACTAACATTGTGAAGGCAACAGCGTCAACTTTAATTAGATGCGCCGATACCCAGAAACATTCCTCCTTTATGGAACCCATAAGTTCCTCGGCCTTGTGTCAGTTCCTTGCGTCGGGTGACCATGGCAACAATGTATTTTACCCGACGCGAGGGAGGAGCTGCAGATTGTTTATGCCCACACATTGCCCTAGGCGCCATGGCAGCCGTCACTTGTGAATGTGAGTGTCCCCCAAAAACACACCCCCTTTTAGTAAGAGGCAGTAGAGGACATACCCCAGGAGGGGAATGAGACGAGGACCAAGTGCGGGTGAGATCAAAAGGGGTTTTATATAATCAATATAGGGCATGCAAGGACTCTTCAAACTCCAAGAGCGCTCTGTCTGACAATAGCAAAGACAGTCCTACTTATTACAGAACTAACGTCACACATGGCACAAGCTATAGGGGGCACGTTGTCTTAGGGATTGGGTGGTGAAGGCTAGGCGGCATACAATGTATACTTTTGCTGTTCCAGGATTGGTGGACGTCCGTGTGGTGCCACGTGGGGTAGACTCTTCAGGGTGGAGCTCCCGGCCAGACATAACTTGTATTGATGATTGGTGGCTGCTCTAACACTTGCCCTTGTGGCCACACATTCGCAATCATTTGTCACATTCTACAATGTCAGGTATCTGATGCATCCTGTGACACATTGACCTTAGCTCAAGGGGGAGACAGGGACATGGATATGTGAAAGGGGGTATCCCTATCCATCTGTTGTAGTGACATCTGGGTTCAGGTATGGTAGTCCCATGAGTCCATGTGCAGGGTCGGGGGCACAGAGGGGAGGGGTTATTCGATCGCCCTGTCCTGGTGGTTATAATGAAGGACGGTATTACAATCTGTTAGTACAAGGGTGGGCGCCCCCCCTTCGAGGGCCATTAACTTGGGGTGAACGAGGATACCAATGGGCTGTGGGGGGCATGTAACCGGTGCCCGGGAGATGGTGGGATTTACGACGAGGTAGTTCGTAATTCATAGTCAGGCTGTGGCATGGGGGAGGTGAATGCTTGAAGCGGGTCCAGCAAGATTGGGAGGGGAGGCGGGGCTGTGCTGTTCGAACACCAGCTATCCCTAGCGGGCCTGGGAGGGGGAGGAGGGGGGAGACGACCTTGCAGCTCTGGGCCTGTTTCCCTGCACAGGGCAGCTTCCCGCACTATTGGCGAGGGTGGGTGACAACACTTGGAGCTTTTGGTATTATACACACGTTTACATTCATATGGGAACACAGGCTGGAGAGGGTTTTGCCATTTAACACAGTATTTCGCATCAGTAGTTGACATACGAACATGAGGTAGCATTAGGTTGGGTTGTGTGTAAGAAGGAGCACTGCATATTTACATCATTACAAATGCGCTTTGTTACATCATGGACAGGAGTGATCACATATTACTCTTAAATCACATGTCTCCAGAATAGCAGTAAACGTTAGTCAACACGACATATATTACACAAATGCTTATTTCGTTATGCAACGTGCCTCGGGGGTTGGTGGGGGTGAGGGGCGCAACACAGTCCAACTTAGAGGGCTTGGTACAGGGTCGGGGCATGCAGGATTGGGCTGGTGTCAGTTACCTTCTAACAAGCCCGGTCACGGCTGGGGCAAATGATGTACTGCGGAAGGCCAAGTAATACAGTGTTTACTTTGTTTTTTGTATGTGTCTGGTTGCTCGTGAGAACAGGCCTTCAGCGGATCTACCATGAGGTGGAGGCTGGGGGGTGGAGGGGGAGTGTATGCTCCTGTGAGCGCAGTCAAGCAAGCAGGGGTCAGGCTGCATCTTTCTGTGTGTGCGAGTGTGTGATTAACTTTGCATGGACTGGATTTTAGCGCCTTTTTACACAAAATGGAGTTGTCTTAATACAAAATGGAGTCTATGTTATGTCTTATCCTGTAGTTGTGTAGCCTCACGTGTCGATCCGCAGCCCCCCCTCCTCCTGGGCCCTTAGGGCGAGGGGGTCGCCGACGAGTCATGAGTCTCCACCTGGGTCAGAGATGTATGTGAGGAGGGTCCTAATGCCTATCCTCCCCTACACTTGCGCCACAATGATAGGGGAAGCCGAATCCGCCCGCCATGCAAGCTACCCTTCGCATGACGGACTGTGACATATACCAATTTGGGAACTGCACCGGAAATTCCTTAAAGTCTCAGTACAGGGGATTCACTACAAGCACTTCCATTTGCTCTGAACTCGGCACCACAGGATTTCACGAAAGTGTGAGATGGCTTTATGCCTTTATGTACACATCTACCCCTATTTGGACGGCTGGCTTATTCGAGGTTTGACGCTTTTGCATGTGACAACTTCAGTCGCACTGGTCCTGCAACAGGCATATGCACTGGGTCTGACGCTGAATCTGAAGAAATACATTATGACTCCAACACAGAAATTGCAGTTCATAGGAATCATGTGGGACTACACAAGGGGCCTAGTTCATCTGCCATCGGACAGGCTGGAGAGCCTAAAAAAAATATGCAGGACATTTTGCAGGATGACTTCTTTACCAGCAAGAACATTTCAGCAACTCCTAGGTCTTAGGGCATCATGCATTCTCATGATCCCTCTGGCTAGGTTGAATATGAGACTTTTGCATCTTCATCTAAAAACGTTCTGGTGTCAAGACACCCAACCGCAGTCAGAGGAAATTGGTGTTCCAGTTTCCCTGCATGCGGATTTACTGTTATATTGTACTTGTCATTTATATAGCGCTTTTTATCATTATTATAGTCTCAAAGCGCTGGTCATGGGTAACGCCCCTGGTGGACCGAAGTCCAGAGTGTTGGAGTAGGGATTTGGCCATGATAAGGCCATGAAGATTAGGCATGTGGATGGGTGCTGGGGTCGGGGGGGGGGGGGGTTGTCAGGAGATGGCGTGAGTGCTATAGACTTGCTATGTGTCCAGCGTGCCTCAATTTGTCGTAGGTCTTTGCTGCATACTGATGTCAGGGGTGTTGAAACATAGTCTGGTGTAAATAGTCTTTCAAACATTAAGTGTTTGAAGTTTGAAGTTTTGTTTATTTTGTCGTGGCTGCATTCTACTGTGAGTGGATTGATAGCCGTGCCTGCGTGCGACAGATGTCCACCAAAGTGGTGCACTTATACATGCCAAGAGCACTGATGGAACTTATCTTTGTTGCTGTGTCATCAGACAGTCTGTGGAAAAAGACCAGCTACCCTCGTAGAATCTCCTAGGCACCATGGGGGTGGGGGCAGATGGGCTATCCTCAGGTCTTCTTAACGGAAAAGACTGGCTGACCTACAATATCTACTAGGAGGGTACCATCGGATTTAGGATAGTGGGATTCTCTAGACGACATGGACAAGCTACCTTTTATAGTCTAACTAGGTATCTAAGTGTAACGTATTTCCTGCCCCAGCAATACATCGAAGTGTAACACATTTCCTACCCCAAAATATATTTGAATATGGCACATTTCCTACCCCCAACAATCCATCTAATTGAACCTTCTGAGCATTTCAGAGTAGTGATAAAAAAGCACCGAGATGTAAAACGCACAGTAGTGGGAAGATGCACCTAGATTTCAAATATACAGCAGTGGAAAAATTTACGTAGAATTAAAACTCACTGTAGTGGTAAAAAGCACATAGGTTTAAAATATACAACAGTGTGAAAATGCACTTAGATGCAAAAATCACAGTCGTGGGAAGATGCACCTAGATTTAAAACTCACTTGGATTCAACGGTGTAGCGAAAAACCACTTGAATGCAAACTTTAGCAGTGTAATGAAAACCAATTACACAGTTAGGCTAGATGCATGTAAGTATAGGATAATTAGGTAATAAGAGTGGTGGAGTTGGGAAACCACCAGGGCGCACTGCCATGATGGCCACGTAGAAGTCGAGCTCCACAACATCCCGTCCTGTGAGCTGATATGAGCTTCCCCCCGGTGTGTTCTGAGCTATCTTGTGCGAGGTCCTGCGGGCACAACCTGGGGGTGCCCTGGTGGAGCCTATGGAGTGATTGTGCTTCCTCAGAGGAATGGGTGACACCGGTAGGCCTGAGCATGGCATTGAGCCCTGGAGGAGAGGTGACGAGCGAGGCGTCCAGACCACTGAGCCCTGAAGAGGGAGGCCTTTTATTGTAGTTTTGCACCCGGCCCCCCATTGGTGTGAACGCGGGGATGCAGCACTCAGCTCAGTGAGGTGTACAAAGAAGGTGAGTGGAGCAGTAGCGTGGCTCCAGGAGGCCAGACAAGGTGCGTGGGGACAGCTGTCGGCCTCGGATAGGAGCCATTGGGATATCCGGGCAGTGTACAGAAGTGCCATGGAGAGAAGGGGGAAGCAGCCTCTGAGGTCTGGTACCAGTGCCCGGAGTTGGTGGTGAAGCTGAAGAGGGAAGAGGGTGCAGGAATTCAGGTGCTGCAACGCTTCAGGAGGGACCAAATGTTGGAGTCTTGGGAGAAGGCTGCTCCACGGTGAGCCGCGGCAGAGGACGGAGGATCGCAACATCTGACAAGGGATGACTTGAACATTTTTCAGGAAATTAAAGCATCAGGAGCGATATTCAGGGCTCCCTTTTGGACTTGAAAGGGAGGGTGGACATGCTGGAAAACAAAATGGAGGGGGTTGAGAATAACCAGCTGCAAGTTGACCTTGGAGATCAAATATGAGGCCTGTCTGACTGATTTGGAGATGAAGGAAGAGCACACTCTTGAAGCTTGATGGCCTTGAAAACAGAGCAACTGAACAACCTACGTATCCTAGGTCTTTAGGAACAGAAGGGTGAGACGGTGGACTATGTGGTCCAGAAAGTGAAAGAATTGATTAATGCCTTCTTCCTGTCAGAGGGAGATAAGGAGGTTGAACTGGAGGGGGTGCATAGGGGAGGAGGTGGCAAGGGTGGAAAGGGCCCCCGGTCCATATTGGTCTGATCCCTCAGGTATGGGGAAAAGATGGAGGGGCTGGAGAAAGCGAAACAAATGGGTAGTGTCCAGTATGATGGTGACTTCATCCGAGTGTATCAACAAGACCTTTCAGGACTCACGTTGTCACGCCAGAGAGCCTGCCGTCCTCTCACACAGTGGTTGTCTGAGAAGGGGATCTGGTACTCTTGGGCCTTCCCCTTCACTCTGTCCTTCGAGTTTGGAGACACAGACGATAGGATCACTGGCAGGAAGTGCAGCAGACGCTGCAGTTATTAAAGGATATGGACCCGGGTCAGGCGTGGGAGAAGGAGGCCGATGGACCACTGGCTGACCAGAATCAATCAAATGGGTTCCTCCTGAGGAAGAGAGTGCCGGGTGGCAGGAAATTCAAGAGGCTAAATACCCCGTCCCCAGTGAATTGATGCTAGAGGTTTCAAAAGGAGGACTACAGAGGCGCCTATATGTTGTTGGGTTTTCATTCGAGGGGATTGGGTCCTCCGACGTATTCCATATCTATGACAGTAATCACCACAGCTGTGCTGCTTCGGAAAATCTGTCAGCGTCTGCGTCCTGCGTCGATGATGTCGATACGCCGCCCTCGAGGACCTCCTCCGACGGCCGAGGTCACTGGATGTTATAAGTAGGACGCACGACACCCATAGCCTCAGTTCCATTTTTTCCGCGAACGTGTTCGCTTCGGAGATCTTGGTGCGCCTCGACTCTTAGGAGTTTCTGTTCTTTCGGTTCTTCGAACCTGTTCGTTTGTGAAGTATAAATCCTTTGAGATGCCTACCTCTTCCTCCACCCCACGTCCGGGCTTCAAGAAGTGCGGGGACTGCGGGTCCAAGATGTCAGTGATGGACTCACACGACGCCTCGGGGAGGCCCATGACACGGATGATTGTGTCGACTGCCAGTCGCTTACGTCCAAAGCCTGGCGGGAGCGCAAGAAGAAACTGTCGGTCGGTAAGGTGTCCAAGCCCCGGAAGTCAAGGTCCACGGGGCTTTCGATGGACGATTCGAGGGGTGACTCTCTGCATCGTCGTCGGAAGTCCAGTGAGTCTCGGTCCCGGAGTGGGTCCCGCCACTCCTCTGCCTCTTCGAGGAACTCCCAGAAGCGCCGTCATCGGGCGCCTTCCCCGTCCTCATCCGAGGACTCCGCCCATCGCGGGTCGCTTATCCCACCAAGCATGCGATGCCGGAGGAATGGGCTTCCTTCGGTAAGAAAATGCTAGCGATTCTCGAATCGCAGGGCACTGGTCCATCCGTGCCTCCGAGTGGGGTCAGTCGTGATCGGACTAGAGACACCGCTCATACGCCTTCGGGCTCGGGTGGTCGGCACGAGTCGCGGGAGCGGTCCTGCTCGGACAAGGGGAATCGTTCTAGTCATGCCCGTTCCAGGTCCCGGTCCTCGACGCGCTCGAGACCGTGTGAGCCTGTGATGTCTTCGAGGAAGACGTCAACGCCTGTGGCGCTGAGGTTGTCGAGGGACTCTCTCATGCCTCCGCCTCCGAGGAAGTCGTCGACACCATCGGCGCGCAGGATGTCAACGGACACGCTCGGGGCTCCGCCCTCGAGGCCTGTGTCGATGCTGTCGGCGTTGCGTTCGGCGTCAACGCCGATTCACTCGACGCCTTTCGAGGCTGTTTTGACGGGGATACCCCGGGGCATGGTGGAACCCCCTAGAAAGGCTCTGGCCAAGGTCAAGCATGGCTTTGTTCCTCATTCTGTGCCCACTTTCCGCCATCTTGAGTACATTTCGGAGGTGGATGAGGGCTCTGATGGTGGCATGGTTCCTGATACGGTGCCAGATGAGATTCTCTTAGGCCATAGCCAGATTGAGGACCTGCGTCAGTCCCTGCATCAGTCGCTGCACTACGCCAGTGGTCTGGACACTTCTCCGGGGGTGGAGTTTTGTAGGCTTGAGCCTGGCACCCATGCCGACTCCTCGTACTGGCGCCTTATCCTTATATCTAGGTTCACCGAGTACTTGGGGTGGTCTGCTCCCCCAGGGAATTTTCTTCAGGATGACCTCACAGATATCCTCGACCAAGGTCCACCAACTGACCCGGTACCACCGTTCCATATGGCTCTACAGAGGAGGGTGGCGGCGGCTTGGACTGCTCCGAGAGTCTCCCGGCAGTGGGCAAGTCTTTGCCGCGAAAATACTGCCCAGCCAGTAGCGACCCCTGCTACTTGACCAAGCACCCCATTCCGGAGAGTTTGGTGGTGCAGGAGGCTACGGCCCCAGCAAAGCAGGCGTTGTATCCTACCATCCCTCCTGATAGGGACGACAAGCGTTTTGATGGTTGGTCAAAGAAAGTGTTTTCTTCAGGGGGTATGGCTCTTCAGGCGGCCAACTCCATATGTGCCTTGTCACGTTTCACGCACACTCTGTGGAACTGTGTTTCCTTAGTGGCTGAACATATTCCCGAAGGGGACGAACGGGATGGTTTTCTTGCTATGGTCCAGGATGGCAAGGACTCCATGTGTGAGGCCGTTCATTCAGGTTTGGACATGGCAGATTGTGTCAGCCGGTCCATGGCGGCAAGCACCGTAATACGCAGGTTTGCGTGGTTGCGGAAGTCGGGGTTTGCTCCTGATGTGCAGACCCGGCTCCTCAACATGCCCTTTGACGGGGAACATCTTTTTGGCAGCAAGGCTGACAAGAGCCTTGAGAAGTTGCAGACCTCCAAAGCTGCAGCAAAGTCGTTGGGCGCTGCAGTTAGCCAACCTCCGCCTTTTCGTCCTAGGGGACAGCAATGGAGGGGAGGTTCCTTTCGTTATTACTCATCCTTTGGTAAAGAGAGAGGAGATGCCAGTCAAAGGGGCCACCGTAGGAGTGCCAGAGGTGGAAAGCAGGGTACTCGTGGTGCCAAGGCCGCTCGGGCAGTTGCCTCTTTGCCCTCAGGCAACACCGCAGCTGCTTCAGCTCAGTCATGAGGCCATGTCCCATGGTTCACCGTTTCGGGGAAGGCTGGTGCAGCATCTTGTCGAATGGCGTGCCATTACTTCAGATGTGTGGGTTCTGGAGATCATAGCCCACGGCTACTGTCTTCCCTTTCGGCAGAGGCCTCCCGACAATCCACCGAGTAATCTCTTGTTGCAGAGTCGGATCCGCTCCTTGTGCAGGAGGTTCAAGCCCTGCTGGAGAAAGGCGCCATAGAACTGGTGCCTGTAGCGGAGAGGAACAAGGGATGGTATTCCCCTTATTTTTTGATTTCCAAGAAAGACGGGGGATTGAGACCCATCATGGACTTGCGCAGTTTGAACAAACTCCTCAGGAAGGACAACTTCAAGATGGTTACTCTTTCTCAAGTCCTCCAGGCCCTTCAACTTCAGGACTGGTTGGTGTCTCTCGACCTCAAGGACGCTTATTTTCATGTGCCGATCCATCCAAAGCACAAGAAGTACCTGAGGTTCGCGGTTGGTGACTCGCACTTTCAGTTTCGGGTCCTGCCATTCGGATTGACCTCCGCCCCGAGGGTCTTCACCAAGCTCATGGTAGTGGTGGCAGCGCATCTCAGGAAAGGGGAGATTCACGTCTACTCCTACCTGGGCGATTGGTTGATCAGGGCGCGCTCTCCCAAGCAATTCCTGGATCATCTGTCAGTCACCTGCCACTCCCTCCACATGCTGGGCTTCTCCCTCAACTTAAAGATGTCCCACTTGACGCCAACTGAGAGGCTCCAGTACATCGGAGCAGTGCTCAACACGTCCCTGGGGCAGTGTTTTCCTCCCCATGTGAGGGCTCATCACATTCAGCAGATGGTGCACAAGTTTCAGCATGCCCAGTGTCTCCCAGCGTTCGAGTTCTTGAGATTGCTTGGCCCCATGGCATCCTGCATTCTTCTGGTGCCAGAGGCCAGGTTGCGGATGAGATCTTTGCAATGGGCACTCGAGCTCCAGTGGTCTCAGCCCTCCGGCA
The DNA here is from genome assembly GCF_040938575.1 of Ambystoma mexicanum. NCBI lineage: Eukaryota > Metazoa > Chordata > Amphibia > Caudata > Ambystomatidae > Ambystoma > Ambystoma mexicanum. The sequence continues at coordinate 548,249,994 of NC_090923.1, forward strand.
GGATGTCGAACCCTGTTCAGGTGCCGTCCTCAGTCGCCCAGGACCTTCTCTGGTGGGCCGTCAAAGGCAATCTGATGAAGGGGGCTCCATTTTGGCTACCCTGGCCAGAGGTGACAATCGTGACGGACGCATCCCTCACGGGATGGGGAGCTCATGCCAATGAGTTGACAGTCAGTGGTCGTTGGTCTCCGTCGGAGTCCAGACTCCATATCAATCTGTTGGAGCTGAGGGCCGTCAGGCTTGCCCTGAAGGCTTTTCTGCAGACTGTGCGAGGAAAGAATGTCCTGAACCTGACGGACAACACAGTGGCCATGCACTACCTCAACAAAAAGGGGGGGCAGGGTCACTTCCTCTGTGCAGGGAGGCGATGCAGCTCTGGTTCTGGGCAATCCAGCAGGAAGTTTTGATCTCGGCAGTTCATCTGGCGGGAGACGAAAACGAGACAGCGGACGCTCTGAGCAGGCAGAGCGCGATCTCTCACGAGTGGGAGTTGGCTCAGGAGATTCTCCTGGAGATCTTCGCCCTTTGGGGGACCCCTCAAGTGGATCTCTTCGCCTCCAGTGTCAACCAGAAGTGCGAAAGGTTCTGCTTGCGGGAATTTCCTCCAAGAGGAGCCTTAGGAGATGCGTTCGTGGTGGAGTGGTCATTCCCACTGCTGTACGAGTTTCCTCCAGTCCCCGTCATCCCGCAAGTGCTGCAGAGGTTACGAAGGTTCGGTTCCCGGATGATCCTCATTGCTCCGGCATGGGCCCGGAGGACGTGGTACCCGGACCTTCTCGACTTGTCCATCTGCCCTCCACATTGTCTTCCCTACCGAGATGATCTGCTCTCACGGGAGGGGGGTCAGGTTCTCCATCCAGAGGTCAGATCCCTCAACCTTCACGCTTGGATTCTGAAAGGTTGAGGTATAAGGATTGGGACCTCCCTGAGGACGTGATGGAGGTGTTGCTTTCGGCCAGAAGGCCCGCAACAAAGTCCCTGTACCGTTGCCGTTGGAGAAAGTTCTGCGACTGGTGCAGCGTTAAGAATGTGGATCTGTTTTCATGTGACATTCCTGTGGTTCTGTCTTTTTTGCTTTCTTTAGCCCACAGGGGCTTGCAAGTGGGTACTGTTAAAGGTTACCTGACGGCGCTGTCCATATTTAAGCGCTCGTCTGAAGAGTGTTCTTATTTTAAAATCCCTTTTTCTCAGTTTCTAAAAGGGCTCACTAATGTGTTCCCTCCGTCACCTTTCCAGGTGCCCGGTTGGGATTTGAACCTTGTCCTCAAGTTTCCGATGGGTGCTCTGTTTGAGCCTTTGCATTCGTGCCCTTTGAGACTGTTAACTCTTAAAACTGTATTTTTGGTTGTGGTCACTTCCGCTCGCAGAGTGAGTGAGTTACAGGCACTTTCATTTAAGCCACCCTTCGCTGTATTTCATAAGGACAGGGTTGTCCTTAGAGTTCGTCCTTCCTTTCTTCCGAAGGTGGTGTCGAAATTTCATTTAGGCCAGAAGGTTATTCTTCCGGCATTTTATCCTCCTCCGCATCCTGGTAAGGAAGAGAGGCTCCATAGGCTCGATCCTAGGAGAGCTTTAATCTTTTATATTTCACGCATGTCCCGGGTCAGAGTGGACCATCAACTCTTAATTGCTTACGCTGGAAAGCGTTTGGGACAAGCTGTGATTAAGCAGACTTTGTCTCACTAGATTATTCTGGCAATTTCTGAATGTTACCTCTTGGCGGGTAAGGACCCACCGGTCGGCTTGCGGGCCCATTCTACCAGGGGTATGGCTGCCTCTACTGCCCTACAGAGGGGTGTTCCTATTCGTAACATCTGTGATGCAGCCGTCTGGGCTTCGATCCATACTTTTGTATGTCACTGCTCCCTCGATTCCATCCGTGGGCAGGATCTGGCCTTTGGCAAGGCGCTCCTTTGCTCCTCAGTTTGATTGGGCATTCTAAATTTCTGTATTCTAAATTCTTTTCCCACCTCCTTGCATTGGTACTGCTTTGGGAGTCTGTCATAGATATGGAATACGTCGGAGGACCCAATCCCCTCGAAGAAAAGGTTACTCTCTTACCTGGTAACGTTCTTTCAATGGGATGGTCCGACGACGTATTCCATATCGCTCCCTCCCTGCCTTCCCCGCTACAAAATTTCTTATGCGATTGCAGTTTACGTTTCCGCAAGGCTTTGTGTGGTCAGACTGGCAGAAGACTGGTGCCACACGTTCTGGGAAAAAACTACAACTGAGGCTACGGGCGTCGTGCGTCCTACTTATAACATCCAGTGACGTCGGCCGTCAAAGAAGGTCCTCGAGGGCGGAGTATTGACGTCATCGACGCAAGACGCAGACGCCGAAAGATTTTCTGAAACAGCACAGCTGTGATGATTACTGTCATAGATATGGAATACGTCGTCGGACCATCCCATCGAAAGAACGTTACCAGGTAAGAGAGTAACTTGTTCTTCTTTGCCTGGGGGGGGGGGACTGGTGGTGGTGTTATGGAGGGACGGGATGCAGAGCAAGTGACCTTTGGTGGCCCATTGTTAAATGGGTATCTGGGACAAGGAGGGGGCAAGAGGGCAGTTTGGGGTAGGGAGTCTAAGTGGAAAGGGGCTTGGGGTAGGGGGAGTTGAGGGTGTGGGGATTTGGGGCATGGGTTTTCTCAAGTTGGTTGCATTGTTTCCACTGGACATAGAGAAGTGAGAGGAGTGAACGGGATTAGGGGGACTGGCTGACTTGCTCCGGGTGGGGACCCTCAATCTGAAAGGCATGAACTCACCTACTAAGCACTCCTTGGTGTCCAGGCAATTCCGGAACCTGCGTCTGGACATCCTCTTGGTGCAAGAATTAGCAGGGGGACAGATGGGGCAGGTGTTCTGGGCCTCAGGGGGATGTAAAGAAGGGGGTGTTGGTATCCTCCTGAATAGAAGGCTGCGTGTGGGGGACCAAAGGGAGTGGAAGAGGGCCGACGGTAGGGTGCTCTTGGTCACCGGTACCATTGGTGGGGTGCAGGTTTGTATGGCTACAGTCTACTGACCCAATCAGGGCCAGCAGCAGTTTCTCAGAGAGGCACTTGCAGAGATATTTCAGGAGAGTAGTGGCCTGCTGTTGTTGGAAGGTGATTTTAATATGTGGGTGGATCTGGTGGGGCGGGTGCAGGTGGGTGTGAGGGCCTCTCTGATTGCATGGACCAACAGGGGTTGGTGGATGCTTGGTGGGAATACCACCCGGGTGTTAGGGTGTACCCTTTCTTTTCCCCACCGCATGGAACACGCACCCAAATCGACTATTGTTAGTTGCAGAGGGAATACCCGGGGAGGGTGTCCTCATGCGGGTTGGCCCCCATCAGCTAGACAGACCATGATATGGGGGGTCATTCCGAGTCCGGCGTTAAGGGAAAAACGAGGCCGGTAAAGGAATAACGACTTCCTTTACCGTTACGGGCCATTCTGACCAGCCACACCGTTATTTACGCCACCGTAAACTACGATTGCGTAAATAGCGGACCAGTGTCGCGCGCCCGATACACCATCGCGGAAATAACGGGAAGGCGTAAACCATCTCCGATTCCAAGCAAAGCGAACACGGAAATAACGACCTCCACAAGGGCGCAAAGTACCTTACCGCCATGGCGTTAATACCGGCATCGCGGGGAAGGTGTTAACAACCCTAATCAGTGTTTGGAAGAGGAACAGGTGCACCCAATCAGCACAGGTGGAGGCAATAGAGTCTGGCACAGCACAAAAGGAGCACACCCACACACCACACCCCCACCCACACCAAGATGATACCAATTGTAGCAGCATTCCTGGAGCTGGAGGCCCTGCTTGCAAGGCAGCAACTACGACAACAGCAACAACAGCAACCACCACAGAGGATACACAGGAGGAGAAGGAGGGTGAGACAGGGCCAGCATGCCCTACCGGTGCAGCCACCATTACCACGCCGGCAGCCCCCAATACCCCGCATCAGAGCCACCCCCTTCAACCTCACACCAGAGCAGATCCACACCCTGTACCGGCTTGGCTGGGACACCATAACCACCATAGTGTCCCTGATACATACCGACATAGTGAGCCTCATAGAAATCAGCACTGCCATCCCCCCTCTACTAAAGGTAGTGTCCGTGCTCCACTTCCTTGCCATAGGCACCTACCAGCATACAGTGGGGCACATGCATGGCATTTCACAGCCAATATTTTCCCGGATACTCAACCAAGTGCTGGATGCCCTCCTCAAGCACAGAAGGGACTACATATGCCTCCCCCGGACTCCACAGGAGATATATGATACCAAAGCTGCCTTCCATGCACTTGCAGGCATGCCAAATTGCATAGGAGCCCTCGACTGCACCCACGTAGAATTGGTGGTTCCTCATGCCATGGAGGTGCCGTATCGCAACCGCAAGCAATACCACTCCATCAACGTCCAGATGGTGTGCAATGCCAGTAAAGCCATCACACAATGCAATGCTCGGTACCCCCGATCAACTCATGACTCCTTGGTCCTGCGGAACTCAACACTACCACGCTACATGGGCCGACATGCCAGACAACGTACCTGGCTGCTTGGTGAGTAACCATAATGGGCCATGGCAGTGCATTGGGGCTCTGAGTAGGTTGTCAGCATACCCCACTGCGAAAGGGGGTGGGGGAGATACATACTCCACCCGGGAGGGAAAGTGGGGGGGGATGCATACTCCACCCGGGAGGGAAAGGGGGGGGGATGCATACTCCACCCGGGAGGGAAAGGGGGGGATGCATATTCCACCCGGGAGGGAATGACAACGCTATTGTACGTTGTGCACCTCACAGAACACTGTGCCCCATGACAAGTGGCACGCCACATTACCACCTAACCACACAGTAGTGAATACGAGCCAACACCTAGTGGTACCTGACAAACAGTTACCCTGGCCAAAGACCATGACACATGCACCACACATGGGTGGACCTTACACACCGTAAGGCCATCGTGCACCATGCAGTGCAATAGCACCATGTCGCTGACTCCTGCATCTCAACACAAAGGACAGTCATCCATGGGAGTGCATAGAGGTTAGTCTGACAGGGATCCTACTGCGTGTGACTGGTTTGGCACCTCCATAGGATAGCTGCCAATCACCATGATAGGGATCAGTGCTGAATGAAGGGTAGGCTACCAACTACTACCAACACACCCTTACAGCAGGTCTCATGCAAGTCATCAATTAATGCAGTCCAACACTGCTGCATGCATAAACGATGCACATGCAAGAAGACATGAGTGCGCACCATGACCCATCAGGGAGAAGCTACCCCCTCCATCATTCCATTGGCCAGCACACATGGCCGGACCAGTAATGGGTTGACTGTATCCAGGGACATGTGTGCTTGGCCAGTCATCACCCGCTGCAATGTAAGACTAGCACAGTTCTCCACCATGAATGTACTAACACTTACCTTCATTCCACTCTAATGCAGGTGATGCTGGATACCCTTTGAAACCGTGGCTCATGACCCCGGTCCGCAACCCCCAAAACAGGCACGAGGAGGACTATAATAGATCTCATACCCGTACACGGGTGGTCATAGAGCAGGCCTTCGGCCTTCTGAAGGACGATTCTGTTGCCTCAGCCGGTCAGGTGGGGCCCTCATCTACAGTCACGAGAAGGTGTCCAAGATCACCATGGCATGTGTAATGCTGCACAACATGTGCATCCGTCGGAACGTGCCACTGCCCCCTGACGTGGGACTGCAACCACCAGATGAGGAGGAGGAGGAGGTGGAGGAAGGAATGGCAGAACAGCAACATGGTGCCGATGCACGGGAGGGACGTTCCGTGCGACAAGCATTGATCGAGCAATATTTCTGAATCACAAGTCAGCTGAGGGGGTGAGGATGACAGGGCATTGGGCACTGGGTGTGGGGATACATGTACTACATGCACTGTGAGACATTAAAAGGCACATGCACAATAATGAATGTCCACTCTGTATTGTAGGATAGACCAAACTGTGTATTGTATGATGATGTCCAAACGTGTACAACAGATCCTTCACCCTCAACCCCCTCCCCCTCCCCCCCAACTCCCACACACACCCTCACCCCCCTCCCTCTCCCCCCCAACTCCCACACACACCCTCAACCCCCTCACCCTCCCCCCAACTCCCACGCACACCCTCACCCCCTCCCCCCTCCCCCCGAACTCCCACACACACCTTCAACCCCCTCACCCTCCCCCCACAACAACCCCACAATGTTCCCATCAGTGCAGCATTGGCCACGTGTGTGGCTGCACGGTCAATGGGCACTGCCAGAGCCTGGGGCATCCCTTCCATTCTGGCGCATCGTGCGCAGTGACCTACGGGCCGGGCTGGTCTGCGTGGAGGAGCTCTGGGAGGGTGGCTCCTCCTGCTGGGGCTGTGGTCTGGGGGGTGCTGCCTCCAGGGCATCAGCAATTCTGCCAAGCATCTCACAGATGCGGTTTGTGCTGGTACTGATGATCTCGCCCAGGGCCTGAAGGTCATTATGTAGCACCGACCCTGATTCCCGGTTGTCCCGCAGAAACTCCTCTATCATGCCCGTGAGGTGCTGGCAGCGCACTGTTTCTGCAGCCGATGTGGTCAATGTGGTTGGCAGGCTCTGTGTTGTTGTGCCTGCAGGACTTTCAGGACTTCCTGCAGGGGAAGTGGGCTCATGACAGACAGGTGTATCCCCTTCGCCTGTGAGCCCTGGGCCGTCACTCGACCCAGGGTCGCTATGGGCAACCTGGCTGTACGAGGGAGTGTCTGGGCTCTGTACATAGTCATTGGGCTCCTCCACGTTGTCGATGGTGTTTGGTGATGTGCTGCCTGGCACATCGAGGATGCACATGGCAGCATTCTCCCCTGACGCACTCGATTCCTCATGGGGCATGTGTCCCGCAGAACTGCAGGCATGTCCAGGGCCGCGGATGGGGGTTGTGTACCCTCCATGGGGGTTGCTGGGGCAGGTGGTGTGGCATGTGCCTTCTTCCTGCTTGCAGGTGTGTGCTGTCCCCTGCCTGTGCCCCGGGAGGTACTTGTCCGGGGGCCTTCCTGGTCCTCACTTTCATGACCGGTGCCTGTGGGGGGCAAGAGAGAGACAGCATGAGCAATGATCTGGGGGTCAGAATTACTTCCAGACAATGGTATCACGATGGGATAGCAGCGTTTTGGTGACATTTGGATGCTGAGTGGGACTGTGATCTTTGCTTGGATGGGAAAAGCATACTGTCGGCAGGGTCACTCATGTTGGCGGAGTACTGTGGTGACTGACATTGACCAGCTTTTTGTGTGGCATGCCCAATATGGGTGTCAGCCTTGCACCTGACATCATCCTGGGTCCCAGTTGTTACGGCATCATTGGAGGGGGGGGGGGGTGGTTTACCCAAACATGATGTGACTGCTTGACCAGCCCTTGGCGATGACTTGCATTAGGGATGCATGTACTGTTTACACTCATGGCACTCACCTGCGTCAGCTGATGAAGGATCACCGCAATCCATATCGCCAACGCCTTCGATGGCTTCTGTGCCCATCATCTCTGCACATGTTTCCTCCCAGGGCATCATTTTTATGGGTGAGGCTGGGCCTCCTCCTGTCTCTAGGGACAGATTGCGGTTTGCTGAGAGGATGGCCCGCACCCTCAGACGGAGGTCATCCCAGCGTTTGCGGCAATGCGTCGTGCTGCCGGGGGTGTTTCCGACAGCGCTCACCCTCTGCGAGACCAGCTCCCATATCTCCTTCTTCCTGAGGATGGTGGGCCTGCGCATGTCGCTGCTGAAAACAATCTCAGCATGTTCATGCAGAGTATCAACGAGTACCTGGAGCTCATCCTGGGAGAATTTCTCCTTCCTGATGCGCGCAGCACCCTTTTTTAATGCTTTTGGCATGATGCTGGTCTCTGGAGTCTATTTTGCCTATCACAATATGCCCACGAGTCCTGTATGGGGAGGATTGCAATGGATTGTGATTTTAAAGATGGCCGCCATGATGCTTCCCGTTCCTGTTCGATGACGTAATTTCTGTTTGCAGTTTTTACCGGTGCCCGTAATTTACGGTCTTCGTTAATTACGGGCACCGCTATTTACGCACTAGGTGGAGGGCGATGGTGTTAGTTACGTCTCGGTTGTTGTCGGTAAGGGGTTTGGCGCGCCCTTTACCGGTATGGCGCTAGGGGGTTTACCGGCATGGCGGAAAGCTCGTGCCCGCGAGGCGGAATATGGTGCTAATTACACCCTGCTACCAACGCGGATACAGTATTTCCGCCATGCCGGTAAAGTCAGTAATTTAACGCGAACCTCAGAATGAGGCCCAAGGTCTTAATGAATATCTCCACAATGGGATTGCACACCAGGGAGTCCCTTTGGAAATACAATGACATGTTGTTAAAAGATATCTTTCTAGAAGACATGAAGAAAGCGGTTGGAGAGTTCTTTCAGTTTAGCGACACAGGGGATGTGGATCAGTGTACTGTGTGGGAGGCGGCGAAGTTGACATGGAGAGGATTATTGATAGGAGAGGGTGCGTCTAGAAAACGGGAAAGGACCCGACCCTGATAGCAGAGAGACTCTGGAGAGAGATCCACGCTTTAGAGGCGAGGGGGCAGTCTGAGGCCCAGCCGGACAGGGAGCGAATGAAAAAGGTTATGGAAATGAGACGAGAGCTTAAGGAGTCTGGAGGTGGGTAGGGTTGTGCGTCGACTGCAGGTTTTGAGGCAGCGATACTATGAGAAGGGAGACAAAGCCGATGCCCTGCTGGCAGCGCGGCTCCCGGGACAGAGAGTAGAGCGCTGTATTGAGAGGGTTAGGGACGCACAAGGGGTGGCACACTCTGCTGCTAGATAAATTGTGCAAGTGTTTGCCACGTTCTATAAGAACCTGTATAATGTGATGAGGCAGGTGGATCAGCAGGAACTTGAGATGTATTTACAGGGGGTTCCCCTCCGTCCCACCTCCCTCTCCAGGCTCACTAATGTAGAGAACCCAATAACTCATGGGGTGGTTTTGCTGGCCATTCAGATAATGAAGACGGGGAGAGCATCGGGTGATGATGGGTGCACCGTGGGTTTTTGCGAAACACTGGTGAGTGAACTGGTTCCCCACCTTGTGAAGCTCTACAATCAGATATTGGAAACAGGCAGGGCCCCGGCTCCAGTGATATGGGTGATTCTGAAGGAGGAGAGGGACCCACTTAGTTTAAGTCCTATCGACCCATATTCCGCCTCAATGTGAATGCTAAAATCTTAACAAGAGTTTTGGCGTTCAGAATGGAGCAAGTTTTGCCCCGCCTCATTCACTCCGATCAGGTGGGGTTTATCATGGGGAGACAGCGGGCCGACACACTGCGAAAGACGCTGCACCTTATGGATGCGGCGAGAGGGAAGGGAAACAACCCCACACTGTTGGCCTTGGATGCCGAAAAGGCATTTCACAGGGTGGACTGGGTCTTCTTATGTGTGCGGTCATGCAGTGGTACGGCTTCAGACTCTTAATGGGCTCAAGGTGTTGTATACTAACCCGCTGGCGTGCGTGCAGGTTAATGGCAAACTCTAGTGCATTTGCATTGAGGCAGGGGATGAGGTAGGGATGCTTACTCTTTGCCCCCGCTTTTTGCCCCCTCGTTAGGGTTACTGGCACAGAGGTTGCAAAGGGCACCTCAAGTTGAGGGAATCTGGGTGGAGGATAGAGACCTCAAATTTGGTTTGTACGCTGATGTTTTGTTGCATCTGAGCAACACACACCGCTCAGTCACAGCGGCGATGGCGCTGATTGAGGAATATGGGTTTTTCTCTGGGTTCAGGATTATCCGGCAGACTTTGGTCTGGTTCCCCTTTGATGTAGATGGGCAAAGAGATGTCACCATCCTTCAGACACTATGGATGGAGATTCAGCTAGATTGTATCCGCTATTTGGGGGTTAACCTCAGTAGGTCCCTGGAGGATTTAAGAGGGGCTAATTATCCTCCCCGCCTAAAGAAGCTGTATGAGATATGACGATGTGGAGCAAATACACCATTTCTTGCGTGGGCCACCTGAATGCCCTCAAAATGAACTTTCTCCCTCCAGGTCCTGCAAATAAATAAAACAAAAAAGCAACAAAAGAATGTTTTTTTTTTTAATCATGTTTATTTTAAACAGAAGCAGGCTGACAATAGAATATCTTTCGATTGTACATATCATGCAACATTTGAAACTCCCCTCTCCCCCATCCCCCTCCTCAGCACACCAGCAAGAGTCAGAGTTTCAGCCGGTCACATATTCCGCCTCCCACTCTCTCGCTCCCCCTACCCCTTTGGGGGTCTTTTCGGAGTCCAGCACCCTCCTGGCTCCCTGGGGTTTATAGGTTAGAGCTGGGAATTTCCTGTCTAAGTTTAGGAAAGGAGCGTAATTGTCTTGGAAGTGATGAAGCAGTCCGGCCCTAGCTGCCATTACCTTCTCTGCGATCAGGATATCCCACATCTTACCCCACCATAAGGGCATGAGAGGACCTTCAACTGACTTCCAGGAGCGGGCGATCTCAATTCTTGCCGCCAGCAGACACTGAGTCAGTAGCTTGGCCCCCCTCCCGGATCTCGGGTAACTCCCTGGGACCGGGCCCCCAGGAGAATAGGTTCAGATTCCAGCGGGATAGTTACTCGGGTGATACTTTCGATGGTGGCTAAGCATTGCTTCCAGAACAGTTGTACCTTCGACATACCCATCACATGTGAAAGAAGGAACCTGGCTGGCCACAGAGCCTCCAGCAGGCGGGGTCTATCGCCCGGTGCATATGATGTAAACTAAGGGGGGGATAATACCAGCGCAGCAGGAGTTTGTATGCGCACTCCCTGTTGGTGATGCAGGAGGATGACGAGTGTGTCCGTGACCATATGTCCACCCAGGTTTGGTCCTCCACAGGGTGTCCCAAGTCTGCCTACGATTGCGCCATACATAGGGTTTTCGAGGCGAGAAAGTCACCCAGGAAGGGCTTGTACAATGTGGAGATCCTTCCCCGAGCCGGGAGTTCTTTTAGTGTCAGTTCAAGGGGAGAGGGGGTTTGTGTTACTGCTTGGAGAGTTTGAGGATGAGAGCACCAGTGACGGAGTTGGAACAAAATAAAGTTTTAAAAATGCATTTGCATTATGGTGTGAGTGATTTTAACTTGCCCCATAATAATGCAAATGTAGTATTTGCAAAGAATCTAAAACATTTAAATTTTTTGCAAATGCAAAGGCTGGTGGTGCCACTTATGCACTACACAGCACTTTACATGGGTAGAGGCTGGTGAATCAAGCACCCATGCTTTCACTCATGTAGAGCTCTGTCAAAGGCTTTGGGAGACCATGGGTGACATCAGTCATTCAAGATTCCTCAAGGGCGTAGTTAGAAACAGCCCTGATGGGATCCTGAATGACTCTTCACCCCTCCCTCTGCCTGTCTGTCTCAGACCAGAGGCAGAGTCTGAACGCTGCCTCTACCCCCTGCTAGATAGAGGAATAGGCAGGAAGAGGAGTGAAGGGTGTTTTTGACCCTGGCTGACCCTCTTCCTCCAATGTAGTGATTGACAAAGCGGGCGAAAGTCTGGACCTTAAGAGAAAATCACAGCCTACCCAGGTAAGTGTTCAAAATAAAATAAATGGTGTCTGTATGCATGCGTGTGTGTGTGTGTGTGTGTGTGTGTGTGTGTATGTGAAAGAGAGAATGTGAGAGAGAGAGAGAATGTGAGAGAGAGAGAGAGAGAGAGAGAGAGAGAGAGAGAGAGAGAGAGAGAATGAGAGAGAGAGAGAGAGAGAGAGAGAGAGAGAGAGAGAGAGAGAATGAGAGAGAGAGAGAGGATGGGAGAGAGAGAGAATGACAGAGAGACAGAGAGACAGAGAATGACAGAGAGACAGAGAATGACAGAGAGACAGAGAATGACTGAGAGAGAGAGAGAGAGAGAGAGAGAGATCTGGTGAGTGCTGTGTGCATGATTGATGATGCGATAGCTGTATGGGTGCATGACTGCTTGTGTGGATGCTGTGTATGTTATTTTACTTGAAGCTTGTAATCAGGCCCTGAATGTGTGTGTCTGTGTAAGTGCTGTGTAATATTGATGATGAGAGAGCTGTATGGATGCATGGCTGCTTGTGTGCATGTGCCTACATGAATGTGTGTGCATGCATGGGTAAATTGTTCTGCTGGGTGCCATGCAAATGAATCATTCACACAGCGCCCAGCAGAACACTTACTCGGGTAGATGCACATATTCATATATACATGCACAGAAGCAGAGACACCTATACAGCTTCTCTCAATCATTCAGTGATTGAGAGAAGCTGCATGGGGGTATAACTGTGTACATGTTTATATGAACGTGCATATCTGTGAGTGAACTGTTCTGGTTGGTGTAATGTGCATGATTGAGAGAAGCTGTATGGATGCATGACTGCTGGTGTGCAGCTGCATGTGTATATGAATCTGTGTGTGGGATTGCGTTTGAGGAGGGCATTAAAGCAGGGCAATACCAAGGTGAGAAAATGTTTTCTTACTGACTGCGTCCACTGCATATAGCCAGCAAGAACACGTTTTCTGACCTTGGTATTGCTCTGCACCAATGCCCCCTTTAAGCACGCGCACATACAACTTTCTTAATCATTCCCACGACCCCCACTTGAACACTTCACTCATGCAGATACACACAATCATATATCTGTGTGAGTGAACTGTTCTGGTGGGTGTCATGTGAATGATTGAGAGTGGCTGTATGGGTGCGTGACTGTGTGTATGAAAGTGTGGGCTCAGCCTTGGAGGCAGCATTGGTGTATCAGTGGTGGTTCCTCCATAATAGGCTAGGGGGCAGCGGCACCCCTGCCCATTAGGCAGAAGCCAGCCCAAAGTAAACATTGAGCACTTCCTCAGCCTATTTTTGCAGCTGTGGGAGCGCTTCTGGGCTGGCTTGACAAGGTTTCCCATTGACAAGTCTGTACCCCAGCCATACAAGGCCAGGACATCTTGCTTTCCCAGCTTTGCATAGCCCATTGGGAATGCAGGCTGGAGAACTGCATGTTTGTATGTTCGAGGGAAGGGCATCTCTACTAGGCATCTTTGATAGATGCCTAGTAAAAAATCCCATGTCCCCCTGGGCCCACCAGTGCTTTCCATACACACATAATCACACTATGTGCGTGTGCGAGGCATTCAGGAAGGCAGGCATGTAATTTATTTACTGGGCAACTATGCTAAAGCAATCATGATAAGTTATTATGTAGTTAGACTGGCATTTTGGTGCATCCAGTTTGGACATGTTTTCATAGTGTGGATTGCATTCTTAATAGTAAAGACAACTGGAGTATGTCCTTATGTGAGGATACTACCATATATTGGCAGAACAAGCGTGGAAATGGTTTCTTATAGTATCATTATTGCCATTATGCTCAAAGGAAACATGAGCATGTTCTTATATGGGAATACTGGCATGTATTGGTGCAGCCAGCATGGAAATGTAAGGTGTAAGGAACTCATGGTGACAACAGTAAAGACGCACAAGTGATCACAGTTCAAGGGTGTTTATTGAACTTAAATGCAGAGTGGAAAAACGCCTAAACTAAACCTACATCTAAGATGGGAGCAAGCGTCGACCATCAAATGAAAAATAAGGCAGTCCTAATGGCGTCTTGTCAAATTAAAAGGGCCTATATTAAGAAAAACCTATTGACAATTCCTTAAAACTAATTACAGAAAAGTGTGGGATAGGGAATCAAAATAAAGATGAAAGTGTTCACAAATAAGTCAGGATTTGATTGCCTCAAGGTCTCCCTTCCCCACGTTTTTATCATGGGACAAGGTGGGACTTTGGAGCACAGCACACGCTCGATCCTTCCCAGCACGAGCTAAAAGTTCTGTATCAGCTAGCAGGTTCTTCGATGGTTAAGTCTCTTTATAATGTAAAGTCTCTTGCCTTCAAAGCCTGATACTCTCAACAAACAAACACCAAGTTCTGTTCTGCAAACACTTTGGGTGATGGCTTCACCCCTGGGTCCCCCTCTTCTGGGCATTGACCCCTCATGTTCTAATTTCCACGTAACACAGTTCATGGGCTAATTTTCAACATGCTGGATTCACTTCCCTTAGCTTTCACAGTTCTCTGTTGGTCAAAGACTTTCAACGGTACAGAGGATTTTACAAGACCCCTGTATGACCACCTTGACCGTTCTTCGCCTCACCCCAAGGCCTTCTGGTTACTGTAGTCTTTTTACAGCTGGGTAATAGCACAGAGTTTCCTGTGTGAACACCCATGTGGTGCCGAACGCCTATGTATCTGGTTGTTCCCCTCTTTCTCAGTAGTATCCTTTTGCTTTTCAAAGTTCAGTTTATCCTTCAGCTACTTTTCATTCAACACAGTTCGGTTTCTTATCGACACTCCCGTCAACTCACCGGCTGTGATGAACTGCTTGGCTTTCTGATGTCTTGGAGTCAATGTTTGTACCACTGAGACCAGTGTCTTTCTCTGGCTTGGTAATCAGCGTAGGAGGGTCTTGCGTACCGGGCACATCTGTTGCAATACACGTTGGCTATTGTTCGCAGACTTATTCCCTCCGCGCAGGTTCCACAGGCCTTGGTCTAAAGGGCAAGGTCGACTCTCTCCTTGTCTCCCTCTCGGTCTGCGCCGTCTTTCTCCTCCTCTTGAACTGCCCTGTTGAGTTAGCTCTTATGTTGTGCGGTCGGCCTTGCTCGTCCTGTGCTTTTGTGCTCCTCCTTTTATCCCTGTGGGGAAGGGAAAGGGCTGTCAGGTGTGTGCGATTCTGGTTAAATGCCTGACTTTGCTTGACTCTGGTATCGGGACACGTCAGGTAGGTCTGGTGTTAGTCCGTTGTCTTTCGGCGTTGTCCGAAAGTGTTCGTGTGGAAAAAGGGGGAGGGCAGTGTTTTGGGAAATCCTACGTGGTAGGATGGGGAAAAGGTGTCAAAAGAAGGGGATACCGCATCTCGCCAGTCGGTGTCCCACTCCCACTCCCCAAGGACCCCCCATCCAGGTGATCCACCCTCACTGGTCCACCCCCAGGAACTGAATACAATAGCGATGGCCGTGTCCTGGCCACCTTGATGAGATACCCGGCGACCAGCCAGGGAGACACTGTTGGGTTTCTCGCAAAGGGCACAGCCAGCATGCAAATGTGTGAATATTGCCACGCACTATGAGCAAAGGCATCATGAAAATGTGTTGAAAAAAAGCTCCTGTGCTCTGTTGGTGACTTGCAATGTTGGATTTATTCATGATTGCAAACTGTTTGGCTTTTTGCAAAATTTTTCAAACAAGTGTTCTGTAAAATGCACCCTTTTAGCCCATTATTTAAAAGGATTTTCGGGGGGAGAAACCCCCCATAACCACCCTTGATAGTTTAGGGGGAAATATTAACGCCCCTTCACTTAAACAATTCACGAGTTGACCACTGTTCTTGTTTCTCAATTACATCTAATAAAATAGAGTTTGTTAATGCATGCTTATTATATCCATTTGTTCTAGTCTTTGCATTAGCATGTGTGCACCATTTTAATGTTGAATTAGTTATGGATTTACCCCGTCTGACCGCATGGTGTGTTTTGCTGCACTTTAACGCATCGTTTTTCTGGGGAGTGCCAGCACTCCATATGCACCGCTCTCCACCACCTCTTCCTTTATGCTTTCCACTGCCTTAACACCTATTTCACATTATCTTAACTTCTCCCTATCCCAAACGGAATGCAGTAAAACGTCCCACCGCAAAATGCAGTTAGTCAGCTATGTCAGATGGGGATACTGGCACCTCTTAGTGTTGAGGGTTCAATGCCTCACTAAAGTTCTTCAATCAGCATTTGGCAGATATGTTTAAATTATTTAAGCTTTCTGCAAGTCAAGAACACAAAATTGACCTAAGCAATACATAACAATTGTCTTTGCTATGTTTCCAGTGAATTTAGAATTGTCTCTGAATATCTTGCACTGATTTCAACAAATCATTGAGGATTTCTGTAGTCATTATTTTGTCTCAACAATCGCCAAGCTACTGTCCCATATTGTGTGCCATCTTCAACTCGGAAATCATGTTTCCATTTTTTACCTGACACCTCCTTAGGTATTTCAGCGACTCCTCGCTAGATTTGCTTGTTGTGCCTTCAAGCACTCCAGTGCTGATCATACAAATTGCCCTAATGGCATTATGGAATTTTTTCCGTCACATGCTTTACAAACGAATGAGCTATAATACAATGTTTTTAAGACCTGCAAAGTAGGGCTTTCTGTATGGTTATTTCCTGCTGTACAAATGTCCTCTTTACTATTTGAATGGTCTGATAAAGGTCTGTTCAGTATAATATTGCCTTTCCTCTAGAAATCCCTTTTCATCAGTGATGTGTATAAACTCTCTGTAGAACTGAGTGACTCGGGGGCGTGGCCTGGAGCGCCAGCGATGTGGCTGCTCCTCTGAAGGCCTCCGTAGGAAACCCGCAGCCCTCACGTGTCACAACGATGTACCAGTAAGCTGTCCCTAATAAATGCATCCCAGAGCTGTCGGAACTTCTGGGCAACAAATTGGTGTGAAAATGAGCCCCTACCACCTGCTATAAGCCTGGAACGGATGTGTTGAAGTCTGCAAACCCGCCACTGGAGGAAAACAAGATGGCAGACAGACCCGCGCAAGGTGGCATCAGTGAGGAGTGGGACCTGGAGGCGGGAGGCTTTGGTGGTGGACACTGAAAGGGGGGTGCCTGGGCCCCCTGACTATCCCATTGCCTGTTTGAATAGCCTCCGGTGTGGCCCTCCGGCACCTATGATTACCCGCGCCTGGGGGCGGAGCAAGCCTCCCCGGTGCCGGACTCCCCCGGCCCCTGGGCGGTGCTACGAAACACAGCAGGCGGCGCCTGCCTCCATGGGTGGGCCCCGGCGGCTCGGCTTTGGCAGCTGGACCGTGGTGGGAGCTGGCCTCTGCATCGGGGCGGACCACCCCCCTCCCTCGACTCCTGGCAGAGGATCCCAGCCTTAATACACGGCGGTGACGCAGGGCCCTCTGGAGCTGGCTGAGGGGGGGCGTCCGCTGGAGGATACGCCGTGCCAGGTAACCGGAGCCCCAACAGCACGCCCTCATCTTTGGAGCCTACCTTGGGTGGCGGGTCCGCCTGGTGGGTGGGGGCGCGGATGGCTCCACCCGCTGCCATGAGTTCTCTTCTGCTGCCTGGGGCGCCCCAGCTTATGATCGGTTGCCTGCCTGGATCCTGCTAACATTACTTGAGCCTTCTCCCCTCCACCTACAAAAACAGGTGCCTAATACTGTTTGACGTTTTTGCCTACAAAAGACATGTGCCTAACACTGCTTGAGCCTTCGCCTCTGCCTACAAAAGACAGGTGTGCCTAACCTGGCTCTAGACTGCTCCATCTATATAAGACAGACCTGCCTAACTCTTCCTGAGCCTTCTACTCTGCCTACAAAACCATGTGTGCCTAATACTGCCTTAACTTCCTCTGCCACCTACAAAAATCATGTCTGCCTAACACTACTTTGACTTCTTCCGGCAGACAAAATATACACCTGCCTCACACTGTTATACTCTTCACCTCTGCCTGCAAAATACAGGTGTATGAAGCGCTGCTTTGGGATCCTCCCACCGGACTCCTCACACCTTTTCTGCTTATTGGGGGCCCAGCTCGCCTGCAAGACCGGAAGTGGCATCAACTCCCCAGCCTATTACCTAGTGGACGACGCAGCGGTGAGGCACGGCAAGCTCCACTCTGCAGAGCTGGGGCTCTCCTCTTGGCGATCCCTGATTTGACGGACCACACAGTGCTTCCTCTTTCGCAGGAGGCTTTTGGCGATCTCTGCCTGACCCATTGCTCCTGGGGCGCCCCGGCCCACTCCCTTGTCCTCTGCCAGGCGGCTCAGGCCCTACTGTGGACCACTGAAGGCGGCCCGGTCCCTCCCATCCCTGCCTAGCGAGTGGTGCAAGGTGGCCGCTTCTGAAGGTCTGCAGCGCATGGATGCTCATTTCTAGCGCCTAAAACCACAGAACCACTACAGTCCATAACTACAAGAAACAGCCATGCCCAAACAGCTCAAACCTCATAAGTCTGCAGACATTTCCACCATGCTCTTCCCAGCGGACAGAAGCAAGAAAGTGGACCCCCTGAAACTTACCCCGCAAAAAGTGCCAGAAGAGAGAGGGACCCTCGCAACTAAAGAAGACCTCCAAGCCTTCATGTCGGACATCAAGTCTGAATTTAGGTCTTGCGTGACAGAGCTCACATCGAAACTAGAGCAGACAGACCAGAGGGTCTTGGATGTTGAGGATAGGTTGGGGGAGGCAGAGGATCTGGCTCATGAGCATTCTACTACCCTCCTGAAGGTGCAGCGCACGATTCAGGCCTTGAGGGACAAAACCGAGATCCTCGAATTCAAACAAGAGGATCTCAAAAACAGAGCCCGCCTCAATAACCTGCGGATCCGTGGGGTCCCCTCCTTGGTCCGCAATAAGGATCTGGCGGAGTACGTGGGTGACTTCTTTCAGTCATTATTGCCACATTTGGACAAATCTCAACTCCTACTAGACCACACTCATAGACTGCGCCCATGACGAGGAGTGAGCTCGGATCTCCCCCCGGACGTAATCACAAGAGTCCACTTCTTTACCACTAAGGAAGCCATCTCTGCAATAGTCCGTACAGCCGATGAACTATGGTTCCAGGGCTCCCCCTTCCAAATCTTCCAGGATCTCTCTCTTGACCCTGCAGAAGCGCAGAGCCCTTCGACCGCTTAAGATTTTACTTCAAGACCAGCGGATTAGCTACCGGTGGCTATTTCCAACAGCTCTCCAATTCTCTCACAAGGGCACCCCCCGAACAATCAGCCACCTTGACGATTCAACTACATTCCTTCACCCCGCCTCTCCTGGGACTGACAAGTCTCTCCCCCCGACCCTGCAGAGACCGGATCAGGCAGATCCTCTGCCAAACCATGGCGGGAACCCAGGTCAAGGGTACAAAGAAATTGGAAACCCAAGTAAGGCATGGGAGCGTCCCTGAGAAACATACAGCACTGGTACATAAAGCATTAATTGCTTCTGCAGGCCCCCGAGCGGCCCATGCCCGACTCCACAGAGCATGTCACCGTATTTCCCTTGGAGCAAAATCCAACCCTCCTGGTTGGTTATAGCCCTGTTGGCTTTGGGGAACCCCGATGAGACGAAATTGGTTCCCCAGGTCCAGGTTTTGGGCCCCCGTTGGAGGTCAATGTTGGAAGACCCTTCCTCCAGTTAAAAATCCCAGCCAGAGGATGATCCTGTGAAGAATGTACCACCCGATTATGGCCGACTTTGGCTCCCCCTAACCCCGGGACCTACACCAACTCCAGAGGCCCTTCCCCTGCATCAGCATCAGAAACTAACATTTGTCACCTTGAACGTCAGGGGCTTGAATTCCCCACCAAAAAGGAAATCCACCCTTCAGCAGCTGCAGGATGGGGAGGCTTCAGTGGCCTTCTTGCAAGAGACTCAGGATTTCTCCTGTCTTCGTAGCAGTCTCTTTCCCTTGCAATTCATGGCCTCCAACGGCACTAAGAAGGGGGGTACAGCAATTCTCTTTGGGAAAAATCTCAGACCGCAAATTCTGGATTCACTACGCTGCCCAGAGGGCCGCTTCATCGCAGTTAAATGCCTCATCTTCGGCCAACTTTACTCCCTCATCTCCGCTTATGCCCCCAACGATAACCAAGAAGGGTTTTACCGAGACTTGGAGGAGGCCCTCCTCCCCTTTATAGAGGGGCAAGTCATCAATGGAGGAGACTTTAATGGGGCACCGGACTCGCTTGTGGATAGACCTCACCCCCCATCTTCTAGAGACTTGAGGTTGGCAAAGAGCCTGCTCCGCCTTTTCCGGACCCTAGAGGTTGTGGACATATGGAGGGTTCTTTATCCCGATGTGAAAGGCTTCACATTCTACTCATACGTGCATCGAACCTTCTCCCGTATTGATTTGCTCCTGGCCTCCCCCCAAGTCCTAGCCTTCGCAGACATCACCATTGGCCCCAGGGTCCTCTCTGATCACGCTCCGGTCTTGCTAACCCTGTGAGCACATGAGTCCAATCCTCCTCCCCGTTAGCCGATGGTCCCGTGATGATCCCATCTTAAACGACATGGCGGTAAGGGACTCCATTGCCAGAACGATAAAAAAATCTCTTCGCAGAAAATCGGAATGAGGACACCTTCCCAGCCAACACTTGGGATGCCATGAAGGCTGTGCTGAGAGGGGAACAGTTTGCTCAAGGTGCAGCGTTTCACAAACAAAGACGCACAATTCGCACGACCCTGGAGAACGAGATCCTTGAGGCTGAGGTTATGCATAAGCAGAAGGGTTGGCCCCCAAAAACCTAATGAGCTTTGCAGGCGGTGTGTAAGAGGCTGGAGGCACACTATGCCAAGGCCACGGCGCACTTGCTAACCAAAACCAAACAGTGGCACTACGCCAAAAGTAATAAAGCAAACAAATTGTTGGTGGACAATCTCGCCAAGGCCAAGATAAGAAACACCATTCTGGGCCTCCGTGACCCCAATGGCACCGTCCAGTTTGCAGAGCGAGAGAAGTTGCGGCTTGCGGTGGCCAACCTTTCAGAAACAATGACGGCAGCCCCAAGAAATCAGACGGAACAACAGGACTACCTCCAGGGTGCTGCCCTTCACACCTCAAAGCTACGGCTAAAGAAAAGCTCGAAGCCCCCATTACAGGTGATGAAGTTGATGCAGTCATTAAAGGCCTTAAGCCTAGAGCCCCGGGCCCAGATGGATTCTCCACTCGATTTTACAAAATCTTCCGCCCCCAATTGGTGGCCCCCTTGACTCTTCTCTTTAATTCCTTTGCCACCATGAGAAGCACCACCCCCTCTATGCCGGAGTCAACCGCAGTCCTCATCCTCAAGCCCGGAAAAGACCCCAGGGAAAATAGCTCCTATAGGCCTATGTCCTTGCTAAACCTCAATGCCAACATTTACTCCAAGATCCTGGCAAATCGCTTGCCACTCGTCCTCCCTGACATTATAGATCCGGACCAGACAGGTTTTATATCTCACAGATCAACGAGGGACAATATCCGCAGAACCCTGAATTTAATAGAGATCGTGAACCAAGAAGCCCAACAACTTGCCCTGCTGGCCCTAGAAGCAACCAAAGCCTTTGATAGAGTGGACTGGACCTTTCTGCGCCTCTCCCTCAAAGCTTTTCATTTTGGCCCAACGTTCCAAAAACTGGTCCTAGCCAATTACCAATCCCACAACACTCAGAAGTTCTGAGAGTCAACGGCCACCTATCTGACGCGATCCCTCTTTCGTGTGGAACGAGACAAGGGTGCCCTCTATCCCCCCTGGCCATGGAACGTCTGGCCCAAAGCATCCGCCTGAATCCCCAGATTAAAGGCCCACAAATAGGGCCCTCCCAACACAAGATTGCTCTTTATGCAATGACATGTGGTTGACTATCACAGACATTGCGGCGTCCATGGAGCCGGCCTTGGCTGAGATTCAGTGATTCGGGAGCGTGGCGGGGTTTGCTATCAACTTGGAGAAGTCTGTGGCCTTGGGGGTGGGACTAGGCCCAGGGGAGAAAGAAGCCCTAGAGAAGCAATGCCCAATAGAGTGGAGTGTTAAATCTATCCCTTACTTAGGGGTGCAGATCCCAGCCTGTGCGGCAGATGTCTATCAGGTTAACCCCCCACCCCCCTTTTTGAGGAGCTGGAAAAAGACCTGAACCGCTGGCTCCCGCAAGAGATTTCGCTGCCAGGCCGTATCACAGCATGCCAGATGAATCTCCTCCCACGGTTTCTCTATGCTTGCTCTTCCTTGCCCGTCTCGATCCAACCCCCTGTCACGCTCACCTGGCTCCCACAGAGGCGTCGATCTGGACTGGACTGCTGCGGTCTCCACCAATGTGACGTGTAGGGCCGAGATGATGGACTGGACTGGCCCACCTACCTTCGTTTGCTTGGCCTGTAGGAATATTCTTCTGCAAGTGGAGAAAGGGAATTAACCACCCGTGGAGTTGAGCGTAAATCTCCCCATCCCGCTGTTCTCCCCACTGATCAACTTGGATGTTCCCTCTTATAGTCTCACCTGATGATTTCAAAAGATGAGCTCTCCATCCTGCATTGAGCGCAGGGGCGCGTAGATAACCAGTTGCTTCACTGGCTCGAAGGAATTGGTGAGTTCCAGGACAATATTGACTCCGATATTCCCGGCAAGACGCCGTAAGTATGTAGTTCGTAAGAGTTCAAATGCCTGACTTTCACTCTTGTCCGATTCCTTGCAGGTTGCAGCTTGACCCTACTGAAGAGTTCCTCGTGGCAACCGGTAATGTTCTGGTAAGGATTTGTATTATCCAACACAGTTCGATAAAATAATGTCCATATGTAACCTGTTGCTTTCTCCCTTATTCAGGCGCTGAGAGAAAGTATGAAGTCTCAGGGAATAATGCCTTCGGCGGTAAAATTAGGTAAGTCTTTTGTGGTGAGGAGGGTTCCCCTTGGTAGTCCCTTGTTTCACCTTGCTGTCCTTTTGTTTCCCCTTAGGGGCCGGGGTTCGGCTAGGATGCAGTGGAAGCTGTGCCGACCCGTGAAGAAGAATAGTACCCCCGGTGGTAAAATCAGGTAAGTCTATGGGTGGTATTCCGCTGTGTATTCCCTTGGCTCACCTTGCTGTTCTTGTCTTCTCCTTAGGTGCTGGAGTGTGGCGGTAACATGCAGGAGGATGCAGTGAAATGTGAAGATGCTGCGAAGGCCGGTGAGTTCAGTGCGGCGCTGCAGCAGGCGAGGCGACGAGCATAAAATAACTTCTTTCTTCCAGCTCAAAGGCGCGATGGATCGGGAATTCAGGTAAGGATCAAAGGTATTGCTCTTGTTCTAACCTTTTCTCCTTCTTTCTCCCTTTTTCTAGGAGCTCCAAACTCGAGGCGGGCGTGGCAGATGACTGGATGCAGACTTGCAGGCACGGTGAGCGTTACGCTGCTGGATGCAGAATAACGCGAAGCGTGTGCTGCTCTTCGGGCGTGGTTTAAATAGCCTCCAAAGTAGTTCCAGGTAAGTATTCCTCCCCAGCCCCACCTGAGTAAAAAAATAGTCCCTAGGTAAAATAGTCCCTTCCAAGCCTCGTTTGGCTTGGAGCTCTTGCAGCATGGTCTGCATCAGGTAAGTTTGCAGCATGGTCTGCATCAGATAAGTTTTAATCTATGAGCCTGGCGCCATAGGCGCCAGGACTGCCTCTCCATATGAGCCTGGCGCCAGGACTGCACCCAAATAGCCCCTAGCTTGCTTGGGGTAACTTGATGCCTGCTTCCGGGGTTGCTGGACTTGGTCTGGGTCCCCGGGGGTAGGCATCATGACACCCCCCCCCCCCGCGGCGCCTGCAAAGAAAGATGATTAACTTTATCTGGAGAGGCAGAAAGCCGCGTATTCCCCAGAGAACTATGATGGGCAATCCCAAATTGGGTGGACTGGGGGTAGGTACCAGATGGCAGCACAACTAGCTCACTTTCAGGCATGGGGAGTCGTCTCGGGCATCCAAAGTGGGTGGAGATTGAACAGTCTCGACTCCCTCTCCGCTTTTTCCCATTCACCCCCCCACCCCCTCATTGCGCCGAACCTCGACGACCATTCTCACCTCTACTAAACACCTGTTGAAAGCCTGGGATTTGGCCTGCAAACGTAAAGGAACTCAGGGGGCCTGGGTCCATCCTCACCTATCTTCCACAACCCATCCTTCTCGCCGGGCTCCCGCCCTGCAAACCTTCGGAACTGGGTGGTGGGAGGTCTTGAATCGCTAGGGCAACTTTATGAGGATTACTGCAGGATGACCCCCTAGTCTCTGAGCCCTCTTATCTGTTCCAATGGGAGGTGGACCTGGGGCACCCCATAGAGGACCAGACTTGGGTAGATATTTGGTCGAGAACCCGGACGTCCTCCCTCTGCATCACCAATCGGGAGTGTGCACACAAACTGCTTCTTTGGTCGTACTACCCCCCCACTCCGTCTACACCACTTTCATCAGGCCATAGATCCCCAATGTTGGCGTCTTTGTGGTTCTCCAGGGTCTTACTTTCATATGTGGTGGGCCTGTCCTAAGGTTAGTGAATTTTGGCCCCGATGCCTCACCGCGATAAAAGATATTACCCAGGTGACCATCCCTCTGGCTCCCGAGAACGTCCTTTTGGGGGTCCTGGTCCCGGGCTCATACCCAAGAATGGGCAGAAAGGCGGCCCTTATAACCCAACTCTTGCTGGTGGCAAAAATCACTATAGCCGGCACTTGGAAATCAGCGGAAGGCCCCCTAATGGTGCTCTGGTGGATCAAGCTTTGGGACATTCTGATAGCCGGGAAAGTCACTGTAGCTAGGGCGGGCACCCTCCACCGCTTTTCAAACATTTGGCCACCACTGTTGGAATATAATCAGAAGTACCCGGCGCTGACATATAAACCGCGGCTAATCGCAAAGGCCCTACATTCGAGCTGGGAGTTGAGCTAACACGTGGGGTACATGGGGAGGGGGAAATGTTTTCTCATG
Source organism: Ambystoma mexicanum (assembly GCF_040938575.1). Lineage (NCBI taxonomy): Eukaryota > Metazoa > Chordata > Amphibia > Caudata > Ambystomatidae > Ambystoma > Ambystoma mexicanum. Next base: position 548,274,504 of record NC_090923.1, read on the forward strand.
CCGAGGTTTGATGTTGCACTTAACTGTTCATTTTTGGTGACCACCTGTGTACTGGCTTATAAATAAACAAAGTAAAAAAATTAAAAAAAGAACTGAGTGACTCCCTCTCGTTTGGGTTATCTACTGCCCTGCTTAATGGCATCACAAAAATACTGCACTTAAGGAAATCACATCACTATTGGCGGTGTTCCTAAAAGACCTAAAATCAACTCTCGTCCCCCATCTAACTGTCTACCTAATCCAGTAATGCATACAATTTTGATTCACCTACGTTCATTAAAGCCATAGATGAAAACAACTTATGTCAAATTGGATGACAGGTGGACTTTTTTCAATCTATGATGAGTGAAATTCAGTGAAGGTGCTGTCATGCCAAAGAGGTTTCTTACAAAGTGACACTTCTGAAGGAAGTTGACTTCATCTTCAAAAATACACTGAAGAACTTGCCAATCAAATTACTCCAAACGAACTTTGCATTACTGGTTTTCACAATGCGGCAAAGGGCTAAACTCCTAAATCTGTTACTGGAGGTGGAGGGAAGTGCCTGTGAGCCTTTATCTTTCTGCTTATTGACTATTTGTAACTCCAGATGATTATGAAAAAATGAAATACTTTCCTATAAAATGGCGACATAATCTATATTAAACAAGATGTGGCTAAGGCTCGAGCAGCTCAAAGGAAGGCTTTCCTATAATTTCACCCTGCTCTAAGGAAACACAATACTGACGGTCTGGGACATCACTGCATGTTACGGTTGCATAAGGAGGCCATACATCCTGGTTTGAGGAGTCTGTGAAATGTAAAGGATACATAAGCTCCTGCAACAACAAAAAAAATGCATGGACACTGCTCAACCAATGTATGCCCCTAATCCAAGTACCGCAGAAGCAACTAGTTAAAAAATCTTTGAACATTTAGCTTCCTCTATTTTATTGAGCTGTAGATTATATTTTATGCACTTTAATGTATTGGTTGAGATTGTCGGGGGCGTGGCCTAGATCCATGGACTGAGGACGTACTTCTCCTGAGCTCCTGCCCAGATCCTGAGACCGATCCTCGCAGGACTTCCAGCCCGAACTGAGGACGGAAATAAGCACATCTCCAGCTGCCTCATCCGAGCCTGCATCGCCCGAGAGAAAACCCGAACGAAAACGGAGCCGGCAACACCGAAAACGCGACCTGAGCGCTTCGGTCCCCGGGAATCCAAGATGGCGGCCGCGACTCCGTCCGAAGCCCGCAGACGAGGAGAGCCCGGGAACTAAAGGAGGCGGTGAGCTGAACACTGCGCCTCCCATCCCTGCGCTGAGACCACCGCGGGGCGCTCACCGCCACGCACCGCCGCCGCAGGAGGAGAGGTGAAGGTCGAGGCTGGTGGCCCGGGCCGCTACGGACCCCCGAACAGACGAGGAACACCGCGGGGGGCGCGCTGGGCCTTCCGGCCCTTCTTTGAACCCGGCTGGTGGGGGCCCTCGCTGCCGGGCAATATTCGCCCCTAATAGACGCCGGCGGGCCCTGTCGCTCGGCCTGCACACAGGACACGGGCCACCCAAGACACCAAGAAACATCCAGGCCATAACGAGGGCCTGTGAGCCCCGCGGCGGGGACCATCACACGGCCCACCCATATAACGCGGACGAGAGGACTGATAGATACACAACGCTGAGGTGCCGGGCCCCAGCATAAGGGACGTCCCGCACTGACGGCTAAAAGCGGCTTCACCCCATCGGACACCTCCCACCTCCTGCCCAAGGGATACACCCACGGCCGGGGGAAACCAGCACCATAACCCCCAAAAGGAAGAACGACCCGCTGGCAACCACCTGATCAATTTCCTAAAACAACGAGACGAGTGAAGGGGAGCACCTCGCTGCATGCAAGATGGCAGCGCCCACAACAAACCAGTGAATGGCACCCTCCCACACAATCACTGAAAACGTCCTGGGGACCCATCGGGCCACAAAGCCCACCAAACCACGACGGCCCCATATTCCCAACAACCAGTGGTCCCGACAAGAGTAACACTGCGGGAAGTAAGCGTACCGGAGAACCGGGCCGTTGAGAGGGGCCATAACACTGTGCGAATCAGCCCTAAAACATGTGAACACGGTCTGGCCCAACAACAACAAGAAGCAAGGGCGACAGTTGCACAAACAACCCAACGGATACGCTGCCACTGCAGGCAGCAGGACACTGCACATACCTCTCGGAACACTCTCCTGAGAGCCCTGGTGGACGAGCTCGAAGCGGACATCATATAGCACCTCACTAAAGCCCTCTTTAGAAGGAATGCCACCTCCAAAGCACAAACCCATACTTGTCACAATGGATGCCTTCACCTCAGTCCGACCAAAACAACAAGCTCCACAGGAGATGAGCGCTGTCCAAGGATCTCCGACTCAGGCGACGGATCCTAGAGACTCTCAAATCCTACAAGCGATAGCAGCACTGCGAACATCCATGGAAGACAAGATCGGCGAAATAAAATCGGACATTCAACTGATGAGACAAGACACGCGAAACCTAACCGACAGAATGGTCACTGCTGAAGCCTCTCTGCAGGACACCGCGGAGACCACACAGGAACTCAAGGCGAAAGTCAAAGAGCTGGAATCCACAGTAGCTCGACTGGAAACGCGCTCAGAAGATGCGGAGGGCCGTGCCCGCCGCAACAATGTCCGAATACTGGGGATACCGGAGGATTCAGAGGGCCCCGACCCCACCAAATACATTGAAACGCTGTTCCTGCAGGAAATCGGAGCAGGCAAACTCACCCAGGGTTTCTCTGTGGAGCGAGCTCACCGATCCCTTCAAAAGCGACCACCCCCCGGCTCACATCCGAGACCTATAATAGCTAAAATCCTAAACTTCAGGGATCGGGAGGCCATTCTGAGGTTCTCGAGAGAAGGCGGAGAGATCAAAAGAGGCGCGGCGTCAATAGTCATGTATCCTGATTACACCCCAGTAGTACAGCGGGCGAGAAACTCTTTTATACCAGTGAAGGCCACTCTAAGGAAACTCAACCTTAAATATATGTTGCTATATCCAGCGACACTCAAAGTACTTTACAACGGGAAGGCGATCTTCCTTGAAACCCCGGCGGCGGCAAACCTATGGCTAGAGCACAACAATCTGGCTGAGGATGCGGAGGGAATAGCGAGAAACAATAAACACCAGGGCAACGACAAAGATCACGCGAGAAGCTGAAGGACATATCAACCATGGTCACTACCTCGGAATGAATCACATCGCCACACCAAGAAGGCGACGCAATCGGGCAGGAGCTCGGAGGCTCCTGTGCAAAAACACTGACGGCCCACCCCAACCGAAGCGGTGCAGGTAAAATACCTACACAACACCCGGGCTGGAAGACCTGGAGAGGACTGGAAAGCCCGGGAGCCCCCGAGCGCTGTGAGTTCATAACAACTGCTGGGGGCAGTTTATTGTTGTTCTTTTTCGTTGATCCATCTTACGAGATGGAGGTTGTTAATGTTGATAGATCTCTGAAGGCAAAATCAAAACTGACGGGTGGGGAAATTGGCTGGGGGGCCAGGAAGGGCAGGACCGCACAAAACAGTGCCGAACTGGCGACGCCGGTCGCCACCGTCTGCATCACTGGTGGAAGTGGGGGCTCTCCCAGCGTTTTGCGAAAACAAGATGACTGCACACATTAGACTACTGACTTGGAATGTAAGGGGCCTGGGCACCTACCTCCGCAGGAACAGGATTAAATCCTACCTACAGAGAAAGAGAGTGGACATCGCTCTCCTACAAGAGACTCACTGCACCGCCGAAGCGGATGAGAAGCTTAGAGAACACTGGGGGGGACAAGGCTACGGAGCCCCCTACTCTAAATTCGCCAGAGGGGTGTTCATCTGGTTCAACCCCCAGGTACCGTTTCTCCTACGCAGGTTGGTGAGGGACCCTGAAGGTAGATATCTGATCATATGGGGAACAGTGGAACAAAGAGAAATATGTATAGTAAACTCGTACTTCCCTAACAATAACATCCCAGCTCACTTAAAAAAACTTAGCGCCCAGATGTCACAATATCGGGATGGCCTCTTCTTGTGGGGGGGTGATTTTAATTGCGTTCACAATCCTGAACTAGATAGGTCTTATCCCCCGGTAAGCGGCTTTCCCGCTGCCACCTCATCCCTGAAGGTAACTGTTAACGAACTTGATCTGGTAGATGCTTGGCGGGATCTCCACCCAAGCGAAAGGACATACTCATATTACTCATCCCCGCACAAACTTCACACGAGGCTAGATTATTTCTTCATAAGCAGAGAACATATGCCTCAGACGGCTAACGCACAATATTTAGGAAGGACCATTTCCGACCACTCCCCACTCCTATTAGACTGGCAACACAATAGCCCTAGACCGCCCATCCCTATGTGGAGAATGCCTGTTGAGGCTCTGAAAGACCCGACCTTCAGGGATGAGCTCAAGGAGTCCCTAGAAAACTATATAGCGGTAAACACAGGCAGTGTGGACCAAATAGGTACGCTATGGGATGCCCTAAAGGTGGTAATACGGGGAGAAGCAATTGCAAAAGCAGGGGGCATCAGGAAATTGCTACGAGAGGAACTGAATCAGAAAGAGCTGGAAGTTCAACAACTAGAGTCCACCCCTATTGACACGCTGGGGAGGGAGGAAGAACTGAGTTCTCTCAGGGAGGACTGCTCCAGGGCATGGGACAGGCTGGCTAAGTTTGATTTTAGCGTTAGAACTAATAGAGCACATGCAGAGGCCGATAGACCGGGTCGACTACTAGCGTGGCTCTGCAAAAGAGAACACCCTAGGCAGGTTACTACAGCACTACAAGACGAACAAGGCATAGAACACAGGACCCAACAAGACATAAACAATACCTTTCAGCGTTTCTATGCACAACTATACTCCCACGCACACAAGGTCCCACAAGACCAGATATTAGACACCCTGGAGGAAATTGGCCTGCCCAGATTGTCACCAATACAGTCCGAAGCCCTAGACTCCGACATCACACCGGAAGACATAACAGAGGCTATTAGGTCACTCGCTACTTGTAAGACCCCAGGATGCGATGGACTCCCCCCAGAATTCTACAAGGAATACGAACCCACCCTGACGCCCCTGTTACACCAGGTCTTTTCTGAGACATTCGAAACCGGTATGACAGTATGAGGGAAACCTTACTGGTCCCGATGCTCAAACCCAATAAACCCTCTGATGAATGTGACTCCTACCGCCCGCTCGCCATGCTCAACTATGATGTGAAAATACTGACGACGATACTAGCGAGACGTCTGTCCAAAGTGATTGGCGACATAGTACACGAAGACCAAAACGGCTTTATACCTGGACGTAACACGTCCTTAAACTTACGCAGGCTTCAGCACATTATAGCTGAAACCAATACAAGCGAAAAACAACTCGCACTACTCTCCCTAGATGCTATTAAAGCATTTGATTCCATTTATTGGGAATGGCTGGTAGCGGTCCTGGAAGGTTTTGGACTCGGCCAACGATTCATCAGATGGGTAGTGATCCTATATAATGAACCCAGGGCCAGGATAAAATCTGGGAAATATGTATTGGACACATGGGATATTCGCAGGGGCACTAGGCAGGGCTGCCCACTCTCTCCCATGCTCTACATCCTGGGTCTAGAACCCATTGCAATCTTCCTTAGGCAGCAATTTTTTGATGCAGGAATTAGGCTGGGCGGGACTGACCATATTGTTTCACTATATGCAGACGATGTCCTAATATATGTTAACAACCCTCATCTCAATGTCCCGACAATACTGGAGATCCTTGATAACTACGCCAAAGTTTCGGGTATACAATTTAGCAAAACGAAGTCCTGCATGTTCCCATTAGCATCCCTGAAAAATAAATCTCCAGAAGAGCTTCCCTCAGTGGGCATAAAATGGGAGACCGAATCTTTCCGTTACCTTGGGATCCAGATAATGCACACCCCAGAACAAATGCACACACGAAACACGATGGCTGCGATACCCAAACTGCGCAAATCCATAAGTTTCTGGTCTAAGCTTCCATTGTCCATGCTGGGCAGGGCCTCAATAACCAAGATGATCATTCTCCCTAGATTCCTATATGGGTTCCAGAATGTGCACTTTTATATCACCAAACCCTTCTTCCAGCTCCTAGACACAATAATTAAGGAGTTTCTATGGGGTAGGGGCAGACATCGGGTGGCACTATCTACCTTAGTATTACCGCACAACCAAGGAGGGATTCAGTTACCAAGTCTAGAGAAATATTACCTTGCAGCTCAACTAAGCCATGTAACCAAATGGCTAGCAGACGGGACCACTTCGGAGAACCCCCTCCTGCAGGCCATGATCTCCCCAATCCGCCTGAGGGAATTGCTCTGGGCCCCTCGAACTCTGCTACACGAACAGCCTTTTCTAACAATCCTAGGCAGGAAAATATGGAGTAGAACCAAGACGGTGTTACACTTGAAGCAACCTTACTTCCAAGAAGTACCAATACTCTCGGGACTCGACAAGTCTGTCACCACCCTCCACACCATTAGGCACTGGGAGGAAAAGGGTGTATACACCTGGGGCGATCTATACTCCGGAGGCACATTCAGGGATTTCGCTGAGCTGCAGGAGGTGGAGGGCATCCACGCTGGCCAATTCCTGTGGTATCAAAAGATCCGCAAGATAGCACGCACTAAATGGGACACCTGGCCAGAGGAACCAGAGGCCACTCCCCTCTTGTCTTTGATGTACACCCTGAGCGAAGAGGGGAAAGCAATATCTCAGATATACAAACTCCTTGTTGACATCCCTAACCCCCGCGGTGATGCACTAAAGACTCGCTGGGAATCAGACATGGGACGGGAGTTGTCCGAAGAGGAGTGGAGCAGAGCACTGGCTTTTCCGAAAGAGGTCTCTAGAAACCAGAGATTTCGGCTAATCCAATTAAATGTACTTTATCGTACCTACTTAACCCCGAGCAGGATTGCTAAATTCAACAAAACCGACCAGACACAGTGCACTTGGTGTGGGATTGAGGGGGCAGATCTAATCCATATGCTATGGAACTGCACCAAAACCCGCAGTCTCTGGTCGACGGTTAAAAAAACCTGCGAAGAGGCAGAAGTCACCAGATATAAATGGACCCCAGCAGAATGCCTCCTAGGCTGCTACCCCAGACTGGCCAAACTCAAATATGCGGTCAAGCTGATGGACTTGCTGTGCATAACAGCCAAAAGGACCATCGCCATGGCATGGAAACGGCCGGCAGGACCAAATCAAAGGGCATGGCGCAAAGAATTTGAAAGATGGGCGACCGCCGAAACAAGAGCTTGGGAGGACAGCGTGGCTAGATCCACGGATGAGTCAAGCATGGCCCTTGCTGCTTGGAAAGACACCATGTCTAGACTGTTTCACTCCTCGGATGATAAGCCCCCCTGAACCACCCATCGGCCCTACCACAAGACCTGAAAGATGGCCTAAGAAATTCGAAACCAAGCCCCTCCAACATTAACATTCTCGGAAAGCCCATACCCGCGTCCATGCTGCCCGGCCGCTCCCTCCCCGCCCACAACCCCATCAGTCATCAACCACCCTTGAATCGGAGATAGTTAAAGTTTCTAATGTTTTTTAAGTTCTTGTTATGTAAAAATTGTTGGTTAACCACAAAGGCTGAATGTCGCTGACCAATCGGTCACCTTGAAATATGTAACTATATTAAAATGCCAATAAACAAATTTGAAAATAAAATAAAAATTGGTTGAGATTGTCGATGGTATTCAGATACTTAGAGGCCAAATGTTTGTGTTTTCAACTTGGTTTTTGTAACTTGAAGGCTCTTAGCTCTCATAGTCAACCTTGTTTTCGTCTTAATCTCAATGTTTGACTTGAATTTACATGTCCAAGTTATCTTCCCTGTTGTCTTCCTTTCAAATCCTCTTATATCCTTGTATTTACTATATTGTGCTTTTGCAATATGACTTCCTTTATTTGTACTAATTTCGTATGTGCAAAAACACCATGTAATTCTATTACTTTGTCCTGGTTACTTATCTTTTTATACATTGATTTTTCTTTTTAGATATTTAATACTACCCAATCCCAATAAGACAATGTAAAAAGTCTAAGTAATATTAAAGCTGTTGTTCTGACTAAGCTCATAATCTTAATTGAGAATGGGTAGAAGTTCCACAAGGCAAGTTCTTGCAAGACTCACGCCGGAACCAGATGAAGTAAAGTAGAAGAGATAGGAAAAGTTGGTGTTAGGTTAGCGGACACCAAGCACGAATCACAGGGACTTCCTGATACAAGTCCCTTGGTGTGGCAAACATACCCTTTTGAAGTCTTGTCTACAAGCAGTTCAAAGTCTTTAGCTTAGGTGACCACGTACTGAGAGGCTTCGTGGGAAAAGAGCTCTGAGAGGAGGAAAGGTACAAGGGAAACTCAACAATGTTTGTTTTTTTCACATCTCCGGCAAATCAAGAGCGCTTGGAATCTGGAGTTAATTATTTTATCCAATTCGCTCCCAAAGGTCTGTGGGAATCAGCAGGATATGACTCATAGGGATCTGTATAGCTAGGTCCCGGCTCAACAAGTACCCTAGTAATAATCGGGAACTTACATTTCTCCCGCCTTCTCTCCCTTGTCTCTCCAGACTCCCTCAAGAGCCTCATTCAAGAATCACCTACACATTCCAAACTCCTGCAGCAACCACGCTTCCCCAAACACCCACGCTTCCCCTTGCTGGCACGTCCCTTTTATACTCCTCCCCAGAAGCCAGCCTAGGCGTAGTAAGAGCCTGCGAATGTGCATCATCATTACTGCAGGTGTGTGATTGGTTACTGTGGTATTACTTCCCTCCCTCCGGTGTAGCATGAGATCCATGCAGACATTTCTTTTTATTATAATACAGCCTAACATAAAGGCTTTTTATGAAATCGAACTAAATGACAAGAAAAAAGTTTACAATTGTAGCCCAAGCAAACAAAAGTACTCCCGTCAGAACCATATTACATCCAAATGCTTGTTTGCAGGTAGTGTTGCTGTCAGATAAACGCAGATAAAATAATACCGTTTTTTTAAAATCCATTACTAACTAATTCGGGCTGAGTTCAGTCTGCGGCAGTCGCTGGTCCTGCTGGTTGCTGTGAGGAGCTGCTGCTACACCCAGCGTTTTCGGAGATTCTGTGTTTTGGACCACTTCTTCTTTAAGAAAAAGAAGCCCAACTAAAATTCGCCTGGAGCGCGGAGCGCGCACGGAATTCGGGCTGAGTTCAGTCTGCGGCAGTCCGCGGCCGTACGCCGCCGTACGCCGTCGAGGTGAAGCCCCGCCGGAGAGAAGGTAAGAAACCTGCCGCCATGGCTGAGTTGGGGCCCCTGACTCGTGCCATGTCCAGACAAACATTACAATCCAATGGCAAGTTGGACTCTCTTAGAGCGGAGGGCTCCCTGTCCGCCTACCCAGCTGAGCCCGTGCCAACGGATGTGGCGGTGTCTCGGGAATTGAATCCATTGACTGTGTCCTCCTTTCAGAGAGATTGTGTGCCTAAGGAGGGTTTGTCAGATGGCTCCTTGGGGAGTCATGACTGAGAGCAGCAGAGGTCGAGTGGGCCTTGTATGGTGGGCAAAGCACTCCTCAGCCCAGGTTCAGGCTTTGCCCACTCCATAAGTTCATCAAGCCCACACTCATCACTTGAACTCTTGATGCCTGGCTGCATCCACAGTCCCTCCTGTAATCCCTGCGCCGTAACATCACGGCGTCAGTCTTTAATTCCTGACCTAGCACCTGAACTATCGAGCGATCCCATAGTGTCACCATCAGATCTGGAAGTGGGTGAAACCCCTCAGTTGTTTGCGTCATATACACAGTCAGCGACGGACTTGCCCGTGGCAGTACCTTCTGTCCATGTGGTCGGCCAGGAGGAAACTTCGATTGACGAAGTCTGTGCATCCATTGTAACCAACGATCATACCAAATTGAAGAGAAATGCCTCCGTCCCTGTCACGAATGACTCTCACCATGCGAACGAAGGAATAAGGGGAAGACCGCTGCATGAGTGCGATGTGACGGACCTTGAACTCATTGAACATGAGAAAGAAATGGTGTTGGTCTCTACTAATGCTGAAACATTCGAACTAACGAACCTTGCTAACACTTGTAACCATCAAACACTAGAGGTAGAATCGAGCCTCGAACCCTCTGACGATATGGAAGTGAGATTAGATCCACTTTCGAACAAAGATCCGAAAGCATTTCCAAGATCAAGCGCTGAAATTGCGATTAATCTGAGTAAAGCCAAATCAATTCGGAAAGAGAGATGTGCTACTGCCGAGTTGCAAAACCCATTTGCATACTCCCCTGCAAGCAGCATAAACCCAACTCAGGTGTTAGATCTAGCAGGACGTGAAGCTAGACTCGCGGAACGCCTGAAAGCTGACTTTGATACAATGAAAGAACGCTTGTCTATAGGCCCCTCAAGAACTGGAATGGAGCCCCTTGACATCTACATTAGAAAGCCTCGCCCAGTCAGCCCCTATAACGCCGCAATGGTCTCCCCTCCGCAAATGTTCCATCACGTATCAAGAGAGGTGCAGAGAAATGCTGATGAAGTCTCAAGCCATCAGAAAAACAGTCTCTCACGGCTAGAGAATCTAGGGGGGGGTCCGCGTCTCCAGTAACAACCAAAACTCATCGACGAAGATTGCATCTACCTGTTCCACCCCGAGAACCCCGTTAAACTTCAAACCTACGAGTAACAAAAGGACCGGACTTGGAGAAATGGGGCCTAAGAAGCAAAAGGACCCAATGATCCCGTTTGATGGTAACACAGACGGTGATGCGGCCGCAGCCTACAAATCAAATCTGTCGGCTGCCGCCGCTCTTCAAATTCATAATAATGTGTTAGCCGCATCATCGGTTGCTTTATTACCCTTCACCAAATTATATGAAAATTTACATGAGGCGCTGCAATCAAATGGAGGGCTACTGTCCCACATCGTTGAAAAATTAGTCAAACAAGAACAACAAATTGCACAGTTGCAAGACAACCTTGAATCTGAAAAAACAGCGCTGTCAGAGATCCAAAAGCAAGTAAATGAAGGTATGGCAAAAGGAAATCAGGAAAAGAATGACTTGATAACATCAATTGCTGCCTGCCTAAAGCAATCAATCACACTAATGAGATCGATGCGTTCAATGGAGCCTATAATACCGACTCCTAAAGCAAAAGAAACCACTGGAACACCTCATTCTGACTCAATGGAATTAATGCCGAAGGAGCCAGCCGTGTCCAACGACGTGGCAATAATAGTAGGGCCTGTGGAGCCACCTTCTATGTCTTCTAACCTTAAGCCAGGACTAGATGAGTGTGAACCCAAGTCCCAAGACTCTATTAAATGTGCCACTCAAACCCAAGGGGGCGCTGTTGAGCAGCCTGCAAGATGGCCGCTTAATGCTCGAGCTCCACGCCTAGCCGCCTTCTATCCGGCTACATCTGCGGTTCCCTGCCGGTTCCTGGTACCCTGCCTCGCACAAACGACGGCTGCTGTGGGGGGCTCTCTCCACACCAACTCCTGAAGGAAATCGGTCTACGGGTGCCCGTAATCCGCCCGCGTACTGCGCGGGCGGCGTCTCTCGGGCCCGAGTTGGCGCTTGCCGCCGCCCCCACTGCTGCCGGATCGTGCCTGCATCTCTGGCGCGGCTCCTCCACGCCACTGGGCCGGAGTTCCAGCTATCCCCGCTTGCCCGCCCCTCCGGGAGGAGGAACATTACTGCGCCGGCCGCCGGGCCGCGGCTGAGGGCGTGGGCTGAGCGGGCCCGCTGGTGATCGTTGCCCGCCCGGCGGCGGACTCCGGGTGCCCGCAAGCCGCCCGCGTACTGCGCGAGCGGCGACGCGGCCCTGTGCCATCGTACGCCTCCCGAGTCTCTCGGGCCGAGTTGGCGCTGGCCGCCGCCCCCATTGCTGCCGGATCGTGCCTGCAAATTGGGCGCGACTCCTCCACGCCGCTGGACCGGGGTTCCAGCCATCTCCGCCTGCCCGCCCCTCCGGGAGGAGGAACATTACTGCGCTGGCCGCGGCTGTGGGCGTGGGCTGAGCGGGCCTGCTGGTGATCGTTGCCCGCCCGGCTGCGGACCCTGGAGGCGACCCACGGATCTGCGACCTCTCCCTCCGCTCCCGGGGGGTTGCTGGAAAACCAACGCGCCGCGGCGGCCCTGCCTGGACCTGATCTGCTGCGCGGCATACTACGAGGTGAGATCCGGGGGTGGCTGTGTTTTACGTCTTCCCGGCGGGATGGCCTGCTGAGGCCTGGATGTATGGATCGCGGCCCTCCCTGCTGGGTCTGGGGACCTCTCTCCGCTCCTGAGCCTACGCTACACCTCACCTCCTCCGGGGCGGGTGACCTGCTCCACACCTAACGGACTCCCACTTCTCTGGTCCTGCTTGATCCTCGCCACATTAACCGGGCCCGCCACTGGCGGCGAACCTCACCGCACCGGGCCGTTCCCTCTGGCTCCAGGGCATCTCCTCTGCGCACCTCGCCTCCTCAGCGCCCCAACCTCTTGTGGACTGCGCGCTGCTCGCCTTGGTGGAGTCCGCCACTGGGTCTGTGCTGGGAGGGCAACCGGTCCCTCTGCTGAGCCCTGCATTGGCTTACTATTTTCATCTCCCACGCATATGGTCTTCTTCCCTCCCGACTCAGGGGCTTCACCGACCTAGGCCTACTTGGCCGCCTCCTACGTGCCCGTAGCAGCACCTGCCGCTGTATCTGGCTACCCTTCGCTCGGCATCTCCCTCTCATTCTCTACCACCGACCATGTCGAATCGCTCCAAGAGCGGCGCTAGAGGGGGTACCATGGACAAATTTACTAAAGCGGTCCCTCGATCCGAGGGGGCCCACACATCAACTACGCCGGAGGAACCTGATATCGAGCAGAGCCCCGCGGCTCCATCCGCTGATCTTACGGCCATAATGGAATCGATGGCAAAAAATTTCGCCTCCTTTCATGAGAAGCTTGACGACATCAATGCTAATGTGGCTTCGCTCAAAACACGTGTCGATCAGGCTGGCTCCAGAATTACAGAGGCCGAGAATCGGATTTCGACCAACGAAGACGTAATACACACACTACAGGACACTGTGGCTGCCTTGTCGCGCGACATGAAGAACGTAAGGGCCAAATGTGATGACTTGGAATCCCGGCCCTGAAGGGTCGAATGGAGGAGGCGGTCGAGCGCCTGCTTAAGGACTTGCTTGGCGACCCGGACTTCTCCCCTTATTTCACTGTTGAGCGAGCTCACCGGGCCTTGTCCCCGCGCCCCAAGCCTGGTGATATCCCCAGGCCCATTATAGCCAGGATCCTCAATTACCGGGACAGAGACCACATTCTCCGCCTGGCACGCGAGAAGGGTGAGCTGCGCTTGGAGTCTAACACTATTCGAATTTTCCCGGACTTCTCAGTGGCTGTGCAGCAGGAAAGGCGTCAGTTCCTTGGCGTCAAGAAGATGCTTCGGGAGCGCAAAGTCCCATATGCCATTTTATTTCCTGCCAGACTCAAAATCACCCACAGGGGCAAACTTTTTTTCTTTACCATCCCTGAAGAGGCGGCGAAGTTTATTGAAATGGAGATACCGCTCCAGGGCCTTGCGGATGAGAATTGAAGGAATGTTGGGGAGAGGGTTTATTCGCTACATTTGCTGTTTTTGTAATTACGATACCTCATTGTGATGGTCCATGCTCCCGTTATTGCCCGGGTTGGGATGCCCGAGCCCTACTCCTCCTCGGGTCTGGGTTGCCACTTTGCACAAGGCCAACATTGCAATGTTTTGCTGCCCAACTGTCATGTTTTCCTCCCTAAACGGCACCACTGCGAGACCCCCACTTCATTAAGACCGCTCCAGTCTCCCACTCAGGGGACACATGGGGTAGATGCTATTCGTTTGTTGACACTGGTCTGAGGGCTGCGGAGCCGCAGGGGCTTATGCGCGGTCCCCGCATTTCCGCTTGCGGGCGGGGACTTGCGCTGGGAGCCCGCTGATATTGTTTATTTGGTAACAGAGCCGCTGGCTCTAAGCGTGCTAGTGCGTGGCAACGGCGCACCCCACTGCGATTGCACTGTTTTTCTCTGTTATGTTAGTATGGGTTGGCCCCTGTTGGGCCCCTGGGTGGTTCTGGCCAGGTTGGGGTTGGCCTATTTTCGGGCAGCTAAGGGTGGGCGATGGGTACACTGCTGATCCATGGTTAGCGGTGCGGGCGGGGGGTGGGAAGGGGGTTGTTTTCTCAAAAGGCACACGAGGTTTCACTGGGCGCATGCTGAAGGGGCGCAAGCGCGCATGCTGTCTTAACTACGGAGGCCCACACGGCCACTTGGGCTGGGATGTTCACTGAGGATGGATATTGCGGTTGAATATGGCTACAATTGAAATGCCTACTGTCATAATGTCCTGGAATGTTAGAGGATTGAGCAACCATACCAAGGCGCGCAAGATCATGGCGTATGCCAACAGGCATAACTCCAGGATCCTGCTACTGCAGGAGACACACTCCAATGGTCTGATACCAAGGGCACTTGCCCCATCCTGGGGTCCCGCCAGATTTTTCACTTCCTACTCCACGCAGTCCAGGGGGGTTCTCACGCTTATCCATAAATCAATTAAGTTTGGACTTCATAAAAGTTACATCGACCCCGAGGGTCGCTACGTTATATTACACTGCACATTGGTCAATAGGGAATACCTGCTCATTAACACCTACTGCCCCAATGTGGACTCACCGGAATTCTTTGACGCAATAGCCACCATACTTCTGGGTTATGTGGGAGTGCACATTATTTGGGGAGGAGACCTAAACCTTATATTGGACACCGTCTTGGACAGAACATCCACGACTCCTAGGGCAGTCTCCCGCGCGGCGCGCAGGCTACAGTGCCACATGAAATCCCTCAACATTAGTGACGCCTGGAGGACTCTCCACCCGCAGAAACGCGAATACACCTATTATTCGTCTGTGCACGACAGCTCGTCCAGGATAGATCTGTTTCTTGTTTCCGGGGGGGTAATGGGCGGGGTGGAGGGCGCGGGCATTTTGGCCCGCACGCTCTCGGACCACGCCCCGATCACATTGTCCCTGAAGTTGGGCACTCCTGCTCCAACGGTCAGCACTTGGCGTTTTAAGTCGGAGGCCCTAAAGGACATCGTGTTTAAGGCCGAAATACTAGCGGATATCGAGTCGTTCTTTGAACTTAACTCTCTCCAGGTCACGACCGCAGCGGTTAGGTGGGAGGCCTTCAAGGTATACATAAGGGGCATGTCCATCTCTCGGGAGGCCGGGGTGCTGAAGGCCATTAGAACTGCCCTGGGGCAATCTGAGGCCAAATTGAAACAACTTGAGCAACGCGCCACTACCGACTCTGACCCCGCCATTCTTGCCCAGATTTCTAACGAACTTCAAGTATATAATACACTGGCCACCTCCGAAGTCCGCTATTTCAGTCGCCCACAGGCCGCCAGGAGATATGGGGAGGGCGATAGACCTGGGAAAACGCTTGCGACCCTGGTTAGGGGGGAATTGGGCCGTACACAGATATCCTCCATCAAAGATCGGAATGGGGACGCACAATGGGCGGACCCGAAAATACTAGAGACATTCACTGAGTTTTACAGCTCCCTCTACTCCCAGCCCGCAGAACACACCGAGCAGCATATGCGCGAACTCCTCGGGCAAATCCCCACTACGGAGATTTCCCAACAGACTAGGGACCAGTTAGACTCCCCGATTACATTAGACGAGATAGTGTCGTCCATCTCCGACTTGCCCAAAGGCAAGGCGCCTGGCCCTGACGGCCTCACCGCCGACTTTTATCTGGAACACATTGCTGTCCTGGCCCCTCGGCTGTTCGAGGTATGGAACGAGGCGCTACAAACCTCCATCCTTCCCCCCTCCATGCGGGAAGCGGTAATCACGGTGCTGCTCAAACCGGGCAAGCCGGTAGACGAATGTGGGTCTTACAGACCCCTCTCTCTCATGAACCTTGACACAAAGATCTTCGCTAAAATTATTGCCAACCGTTTCTTGCCAATAATGACGCACCTTGTGCACGAGGACCAGGCGGGCTTCGTCCCGGGCAGGTCCACTTCCCACAATATCAGGAGACTGTTTAATGTCATGTCTCGCATAGACCAAGACGCCCAGGCTGTAGCGGTTACGCTAGACGCCCAGAAGGCCTTTGACATGGTCTCTTGGAAATATATGTGGCTGGTCCTCGAGACAATGGGTGTTGGCCCCAACATGATAGGATACATCAGACTCTTGTACACATCCCCCGTGGCGCGGGTTCGTGTTAATTCTCTTACATCTGAGATCTTCACGCTTTTCAGAGGCACCCGGCAGGGCTGCCCCTTCTCGCCGATTCTCTTCGCACTGGCGATTGAACCGATGGCGGACTATGTGCGTTCGAGACATTCTCGCAAAGGTATAAGATTAATAGAGGAGCCTGAAATCATATCCCTATATGCAGATGACGTCCTACTCTACATCAGGGATCCCGCTACTCACCTCAACCCCATACTGAGAGACATCACTCGCATTGGTACACACTCCAGCTTTACGATCAATTACTCCAAGTCGGAGATCTTCCCGCTTACGAGAGTTACCACACACCCCGCTTCTGAATATCCCCTGCGCTGGGCCCCTAACGGTATTAGATACCTGGGAGTACATGTATCCCTCACTAAACCCACCCTACTCACCGATAATTACTCCGCTGTGGCGCGGACCGTTGAGACCAAAATTTCACGATGGCGCACTCTCCCGTTGTCCTTTGCTGGTCGACTGTTCCTGATCAAAATGATCCTCCTTCCCAAGCTCCTGTACACCTTTAGCAATGTGCCCCTGTGGCCTGGGAAGGCATACTTCACTAAGCTTCACACGCTCTGCGCACAGTTCCTCTGGCACTCTGGTGCGGTACGCAAAAAGTGGACTGACATGGCACTCTCGTACAGGCGGGGGGGTATGGCTGCCCCTGACCTGGCTACATATTGGTTCGCGGCCCAAGCCCAGTATGCCACCCACTGGTACCCTGGCGCCCCGGGACGCCCTCACGTCAAGCTGGAACGGCTGGCATCCTCGGGTATTAATCTGATGACCCTAGTGCTGCACCGACATTACGCACCGGACTCCCCCATTGACCCCTTAGCCGCGACATTATTCGCCTGGTCACACATACTAAGCCCATCGCCTGGGACTTCTCCGTATTACAAGTGGCTGCCTGTGTGGGCCTTCCCGGGCCTGGAACCCACGCACGATGTGGCCTTGACCCGCCACTGGGAGGCTTTGGGATATAGGGCACTGTCTGACTTCTACCCAGAGGGCAAATTTATAGATCCCCAGACGTGGAGGCCGGGTCACACCAGATCCCCCTTAGAGACCCTTCAATACTTCAGGCTTCGCGCTTCGTTCCGCACTATGTGGCCCTCCTTCCCGAACGAACCCCCAGACGACCCTGCTTTAGCGTACATTGCCAATTCGGGCGGGGCACGGGGGGTTGTCTCATCACTGTATCACATCCTGCAGGATGCCTCCCCTGCCCCGATCCTTGGGGCGCGCAACAAATGGGCTGACGAGTTGGGGCTAGAGATACCGGATGGGTTATGGGATGGCATGTGCCTCCACACCAAAAGAGTCTCCTTCAACTTTCGCTTCCGGGCCATGCAGTATAAACTCCTCAACAGGCTATACTACACACCTCACAGGACTTCTGGGTTTGCTCGCTCCGAGGTGCGCCTCTGCCCGCGCTGCAGGGCCACAGAGGCTGATCACCTCCATATGTTCTGGTCCTGCCACAAGCTGTCCGACTTCTGGGGAGGGGTCATGAACACACTTAGTGCAGTAACTGAAACCACTGTTGATCCCGACCCTCTAGCAGTCCTATTTGGGGTTTGGGGCACCGAGGAAACTAAACGCCAAAAGAAGTTTCTAGACATAAGTTGCATGGTTGCCAAGAAATGTATACTTCAGGCCTGGCGGTGTTCCTCTCCCCCGACCCCTCAGAGATGGTTGGGCATGCTCACATGGTCACGGAACTGCGAGGAGGACTATCTGGCTACGCTGCCTGCTCGTTCTCGCCCTAAGAACATTTGGAGTGAATTCACCTCATATCTCAATAACCTGTCTGACGCCGCTTCGGAGTCCTGCCCATCCCCGGCACCCACCCATGCATTGTGATTTTACCCAGGCTCCTCTATTGTTTGTAAAATATTGCAGTCATTGTTGTAAAGATGTTAATGTGGCCCGTTGACAGCTCTACGAGCCACTCGATTCATATGCTTGTTGTCCTGATGTTTGTACCCTGTGAACCTCTGCCAACAAAAATAAAAGTTAAAAAAAAAAATGTGCCACTCAAACCCGACCATGCTCATCTTTCGGGATTTTCTTTGGAGCAGCAAAACATTTTAAAGGAATAGGAAAAAATCCAACATTGGAGAAAGAAAACGCTGAGAAACCTAAAAAGCTGCTGGCCACTGATAACACCTCGAAGAAAAGAAAAAACATTGTGAACCTCGCAATCAAACTAACAAATCTAGAAAATTTATACGCAATCTGATGTCTCCGGCCAAACCGAATTTCTTTTTAAGAACTCAAAAAAGTAATGCACCAATGCCGTCTAAAGAGACCGCAAGTAGGAGTAAAGATGTCGGCGAACCTACAGCTGAAAAGGGAAACCCCAAAAAACGCCAGAGAGTGGAAACGGAAGAAGTTGGAAGCCCAGCCCAAACTTTGTCTATTGACCTTTGCAACCTATCAACGTATTCAATAGAAGATGACCGCGAGACAAACAACCCAAACGCCTCAATTATGTCGACGAGCAGCTTGGAAATAAATGAGTCCCTCAATTCTGACCAAAATGAAGGGTGGGAAACCCTTGGATACTAAAATCCAAATCTCTCTCGAAGGCCCCCGTGCATCGGGCCAAATCGGACTGTAAAAACCAAAAAATGCCCAGAGACGATTTGTCAGACGTGGGCTCCTTAACACAAAGCTCAGGTGGCAGCCCTATTAACATGAGAAGTCTAAATCCCAAATGTACAGCCGGACAAAGATTACATCAGGCGGTGAAGACCAGGCCTAGAATCCACGAATCAACGGTTGATAGAAACCCACGAATTGCAATCACGAACATCCACAAAGATGATCCAGATGTGAACTTGAACAGAAGGAACGTTATGCGCCTCTTACACTCGGTACCGGCTCTGAGAACTGTGACGTCTAATGACATTGCTATTATCGAATATGTGTCTGAGAAATACACTGACAAAGTATATCTTCACATATCTTCCAAAGCAGTACGCAATACAATTCTGGCAGCAAAGGATGAAATTCTGCAGTTTGGCTTTGAGACAAGAGAAGTATCGTCTGACTTGGTAAGTCATAGACCAGTCAATTTAAAGAATCAGTTAAACAGCTTCGGACATAAAGTGCCCTCTCAAGATCACCGGAGGAGTGAACTAAGAAAACAACTAAGACCTGAACCGCCTTTGCTCCACTCTGGGAAAATCAACAAATACGGGGCAGGCTCAAACTAGCTAGTCTCCGACAAAGAGATGAAATTGACTTCCCTGATCTCCTGGAACACAAGAGGCTTCCGTCATCTCTATGAAAGTTTTCCGATTGAGCTGAACGATAATCTCATAATTTGTCTACAGGAAACATGGTTAAGATGTCCTCCTGTGAAAGAAGGCTATGTCACTATGCTGAATTCTGCAGGAAAAAATTCTCATGGACGCCCTTTCTCTGGCCTGATAACCATGATGAAAATCGGATGTGATTGGAAGGTGCTAAGAAGTGAAAACCCAAATCTGTTTGTGCAATGTACGCTGATGCAACAAAAAAGTCACGATGAGAACAACCCACAACAACTCCTCGTATTAAATGTATACTGGAATCCGGCGATGATCACCACCAAACGATTTATAGGCACGGTAACAAATATGTTGGACAAGCACATGCACAAGAAGAACAATATCATATTATTAATATGTGGTGACATGAACTTGTCCTGGTTTTCTGAGAAGGGTGTGCGAATATCCAATGACCGTGCCAATAACCCCTCAAATCAGGAGAGAAGGATCATCTGGGATAATATCATGGAGGCGTATGATTGTGATATGGTCAACGGTCAAATTGATGGCGACAGGCCCCCTAAAATTACGTGGCAGAACTTGGACACTGCAAAGGTTCTGGACTATATATGGGTCTCAAAACATGCCTGGAACTTACTTCATGAATTGAATGTAACCCCCACAAAAATCAGTGACCATGACCCGTTAGTATTACATCTGAGGATACATCCTGGAAGTAAACAACGGAAAAAACAGGCTACGATTATCTACTACTCAGATAACCAGTCTAACGGCGAAACTGGATGAAGCAGACCGTCTGTCTCTGTGTAACGTGGATTATGTATCACTCTTACCGCTGAAAAGTTTACCGACCTTGTGGAAGAAAAATTCTGAGAAAAAACATATCCATGAATGGAGCTCAAGAGTCAACGAAGAAAAAAAGCGTTTAAAGAGTGATATACGCAAGCTGAAAGCGCAAGGTGGTGTTAACAGCGCCATCCTAATAAAAAAAAGGTCTCAAACATACCGTAATTGGTCTAAGGCATTTAAATTCCAACGCGACCAAGAAAGAGGCGAACTCATGCTGACCATGATATGATCACACAAATGCAGAGACATCTGGCACACTCTAAACAACTGTACAGCCGACCAATCGACCAAAATGGCAAACGTGGTCACGGAGGCGGAGTGGAATAAACATTTTCTTAAGGTTTTCTCAGGAGATAATGAAACAGATATCAAACAAAGAAACCTAAGATCTGTAAACTGGGACTGCACCGAAACCAGGGATGACATATTATCTGCCATTGAAAAACTGAACAACTCGCGAGCCGCTGGGCCAGACGGCATTTCTAACGTTATGCTCAAACAACACAAATCGGAATGGGCAAAATTGATCGAAATTCTATTTGTCAATATCAAAAAGCTTAGAGAGATACCGGCATCGTGGACATCTGCAATTATAGTCCCTATATTTAAGAAAGGCGATCGAGCTGTTCCAGCAAACTATCGCCCTATCGCCTTACTGGACACCATCGGCAAAGTGTTTGCGAACTTCCTGCAAAAAAAACTAACGAAGTGGGCTAACACGAGAGGAATTACTGATCCCAGACAAACGGGCTTTACGAAAGGCGTTGGAACTGAAAACAACCTGACCCTGTTAAACCTACTCAAGTTGAATGCTTTGGAAAAAAAAACAGTTATTTATAGCATTCATTGATCTTCATCAAGCCTTTGACTGCATAGATCGGGAAACCTTGTGGGCTAAATTAATCAACTGGAATTGTCCAGAGGAGATTCTGTTCCCCATCATTGCATTGCATACAGCTACGACCATTCAGATAAGGCTAAATGAAGCAGGGACTCTATCGGATAAAATGAAGACCCAGAGAGGTGTAAAACAGGGATGCCCTATTGCAGCATGCTTGTTTAAACTATTCATCGCGGATATTCCATCAGCATTGAAAGAGGTGCGTTGCTTTCCACCGAAACTGAATGGATTCCACCTAAACTGCTTAATATACGCAGACGACATAATCTTAATAGACACCACGCCGATCGGTCTACAACGTTTACTACATAAATTATACCAATACATGAACATAAACCATCTGAAGATAAATACGTCAAAAACAAAAATTATGAAAATTGGAACGCTGAAAGGAACAAAGAAAAAATGTTTCAAGTGGCAAATTGGAAATTCGAGTCTTGAGGAAGTAAATGAATTCAGATACCTAGGTATAATGATATCCTCCTCGATATGTGAGAAGAGCTGGTCAAGACATCTACTATGTCGTATGAATACCTTGGCCATCCAAGGAACCAGAATTCATAACCTTTTCGGTAAATTTTCCCTGACCCCAATTCGGCTATTCTACTTGCAAAAAGTAATTCCATGTGTCACCTATGGATCCGAAGCCGGTTGGAATCTTGATTACAATCTCTGGGCAAAACTGGAAGGATATTTCTGGCGACGTGTCTTAAAGCTACCGAAATGCTTCTCAACATCAATAATAAGGCATGAACTTGCCTTGGATGCTTTACACACAACAGTTATTTGGAAATCAATAGCTCTACTGAGAAAGATGACAATAACAGAGAAAGAACCCGCCTATGAAATCCTAGCAACCGACGACGTGTGCCCTTCAAAGACGATCCTAAACATCTGGACGACAAGAATTTATGACATCATCAGAGCAGCCAATATAAGTAAGGAAATGCTGGTAAAATGGCCTCAACTCGCAAAGAAAAAACTAAAAGAATGGGCTTGGGTACAAAACATTGAGCGTCTGGAGAAAATGGCATCGGCGCCTAAATTGGGACCTACCATCAACAAGATAAATAAGATGCCGAGATATCTTACTCAGTTTCCTTCAAGACATCACTGTGACCGCTTTCTTCATCTGCGAATGAATGCGCTACGTACAAAAGAAGTTTTACTAAGACGGAAAGCCCCAATGATCTGTGACAGCTGGTGCAGATTTTGTCTAAAGGAAACCGAAACCATAAAACATTTGGTGATTGGCTGCACTAAACTGAATTCAATTAGATCGATACATCTGAGCAAATATGCACCAACAAATGGAAATATGGAGGATTGGTGGTTTAGAATACTGAGTGGGAGCTCCGTATTTCTAACTTGTTCGGTGATAAACTTCATCGACATGCTCGATGTATAAGATTGTAGGCCGGATATGAGAACTGTAATCCTTGAGCTTCCTTAATAGAATGGGGAAATGATTAAGAAATAGTTTTTCAAAAAGTTTATTATTAAACTAAGTAAATAAAAAAAAAAAATTACTAACTACGGCCCCAGTTTACCATCCAATTTTCTAGGTGCAGCTTGACATCCTCCACAAGCGATACATCAAGGGTTTTTCCTCTAAAAAGTGCTGCCAAAGATCTTCTTCGTTGTCCTGTAAATGTGTACCCAATGCTAGCAGTGCCTTCCTTCTGTCCAATTTAAAAGCCCGCATGAGCAGAGCTGATTCATGGAATTCTTTGCGTGAAAAACACAGATTTGCGCGTCTTTCTGCCCGAAAATCCCTGTTCAAAGTATGGGGATTTTCGGGCAGAAAGGAGCGCAAATATGCGTTTTTCACGCTATTAATTCTATGAATCATAAATGTTTAGTAGTCTCAATGGGCCAGTCCAACAGAATCGGCGCACACAATTCTTTTTAAGCATACTTTCGAGCACTGATTCTATCCTATGTCTCCACCACATTGAATTTCAATCGAATATAATCCTCTTGAATTTTTAAATTGGGAAACTCCTGTACATAGCCTCCCATAGGGGGGGACAATGGTTTGTGCATTGCTATAGTCGACGCTACTACTTTTTGCTGCTAGATCCACCCAGGTCTGTTCACTATACACAGATTTCACATATATTTTCACCAATCGTTTGAAGTTGGGCAGTGAAAGGGCCGTATTCTCGACAGAAAGCTTTCGTTCCAGTCTACCTCCATTTATCACATTTTTGCACACGCCCATGATGTTATTTTTGCTGCTGACTACTTACAAACTGCCACTAAAGCTTTTTTCCAGATACCACTTTGAGCTAACATTAGTTTTTTTTAATAAAATCTCACTTGTTTCATCAACACTGTACCGGCAGAATCAATATTAAGCCCACCGCGTAAAACTTCAGTGTGCGTGGCTTGGGGTAGGTGGATTAAGGATAGGATCTATTACAACTGCTCTCCAACCTCCAAGTTTTTCTCTTTTTTTCCACGCCCAGATCACTCCTCTGTACATCAGTTTGGGCAGTATCTTCATGAGGTAAACTGCCCCGAGTGCTGCCATACAATAATCATAGCGCAGCTTTAAAAAACGGTCTGCCATCTTGAGTTCTTTGGTTGTGTCAGTCCTAGCATGCGCGTTGGCTTACCACAGTGGAGCCGCTGCTGCAGCAGGGCCCACGGTGAATGTTTCCAATGCTCCTGAGTTGTCGTTATTTCTGAGGACGCCAGACTCTGCATTTTACTTAGGCTGCCTGGGGCAGTGTGTGCAGTTTCCTACACTTTTTTACAGGTCCTTTGGCCATGCACTTAAGGGTGTACATTATGTTTGGATGACATGCAGGGTCGGACTGGGACAAGAAATAGGCCCGGACATAAAAAAAAAGTGGCCCACCCCTCGCCCCCAAAAAGTAGCCCACCCTGCGCCTCAAAAAAGTGGCCCTCAAACAAACCATCATCCGTGATTCGTGAATCGCGTCAATTAATGACTTTTCAGAAAATGCTACTTATGGAGGTTTCATGTGTCTGTTACATTACAACACAACTCATAAAATAACATAACGTTGCATACAGGTCTGTGACAGGGTCCACAGCTCTGAGGTGCAGGGGTGGAATTAACACAACCTTTCACCCCTTGACAAAACAGGAAGTGGCATCAAATAGCATTGTTCCTGTACACTACGAAAAATATGGTTATGATTTCACTAATGTGATATACATTTCATACAAGAATGGATCACCATATGTATCATTAATATCTGTGTGTATAGATCCATATTGTCAAATTACTGTGAATACAAGCAGACGTCCAAGGCCAAATTATAATATGTTATTGTATAGCACTTACGCTTAAACTCTTTTTTTATAGAACAAATATCCATACAATATCACCCAACCTGTGTTGGTACTTTTTAAAATCGACCTCAGAAGGATGAAAGGCTGAGATGGTTCGAACCAGCAACCTGCAGATCACACACTCATCGCAGCAGTGAGCGCTCAACTCACTGAGCTATCATATCGGCTAGGGTAAAATAAGCAATTATTCTGTAATGTGGTGTTGATACCATTAATCTTGTAACTGAGATTTAAGGGCAGACCAGTAAAGTTCATCTGCACGTCTGGTGCAAATTGGGCCGTATGTGCCTGTGTGCATCTACTTTTCAGGGTGCATGCAACAGAGCGCTGGTCGAACCCACATCTCCAGAGGGACAGTGTCTCACCTGCGCGTGCACACACACACACCATACCCCCATCCCCTACCTTGTGTGTGTGACTCGACAGAGGAGGCGCCCTCGCCTATTGGACTGTACAGACGAGCATGTGCAGCCCATAACGTGTGTGCGGTGCGCACGCTTCAGTCCAGCCACCCTCCCCACTCTTCAACAGAATCCTGTGACTCCCGCAGAACACTCCCAGACCAAGACAGCTCATAGAAGCTGTAAAATAATGAATGGTGTTAAAGTAGCAATGAGTACTGAGAGGCACGTTCCCTTAATTTCAGAATTTCCCACCCCGGTATGCTCTCTCTCTCTGCAATGTTGTTTGTGGAGAACCCCACATTTCCGCTTTAGAGGCAACTTGTACTGCCAACACCCGGGGAATTTCCTAGCCCAACAAAAGAGAGCAGGCTGTCAGAAAGTAAGCACGTCGTGGCTTCTCCTCACAAAGTTCCAGTACATTCCGGAAAAGGAGGAGTAAACAGTATGCACGTTTCTACCTTGGCATAAACAGACAGTGCAATGATGGGCATCCATTTCAGGGGCAGCATGGCAGAGGAAGGTGGCAGTTAAGGGCAGGAAACCCATAGCTGATCATTAAAATATGAATGCAGAGTTCGTGGATCAGAAATCTGAGACCTTTTGGAAGGGAAAATGCCAGTGCCCCGGTCCCCATTGTCATGTTTTTTACTGAATTGTTGTGCACATCATCAGTTCGTCAAATCTACGCCTCAAAATGTGGACTCTACAGAGAGGAAGCTACAAGACCCATGTGAAATCATTTCAAGCAGGAAAGAAATAGTGGCACATTTTCTATCCTCTTTTGTGGTAATGATCGATCACCACTTGACAGAGATTTTGGGATCCCAATTTGGGGGAATTACATTATTTTTTTTAATTAATCCACCAGTCGAGGTCAGGAAGGCGTGGGCTATTTGCCACACAGGCCTTTTGGACCACGTCAAACATATATACTATCACCTAAATTAAACGTGCACGAGAAACATATAGGCATAACAAATACATCAATACTCTGCTTCATCAAGGGGTTTAACAAGCCTGAAAGAGCCATGCATCATAAGGTTACCTGAAATCTTGCAGCAGGGAATGGGGTGCTTGCTTACCGTATAGGTTTGGATCTTCCATGGCCGGTGTGCGCACCCCTGGCTGTGAGGTTGTAAATTGTGCTTCCTCAATCCCCTTTCATTTCGGGTCTTCCTGTTTTACTTGCCACAGGTCTGCTCTGAAACTGTTTACATTTCAGTTAAACGAAGGGCAGGAAGTGCTGGCGCCTTATCCGCCTGAGATTTCCAGAAGCTCTTTCATCAGAGCCCGGGCCGCGAGGGAGGGCGCACAAAGAAAGTAATTGCCATGGCTGGGTAGATGCCACTGTGTTAAACTGATGAGCCCAATAAGTTGTTATGCAGGCTTTTTATTTTCTTATGGAAAAGAGGTTTTTCAGCAAAGCCATGGTGGTTGCACTACTTGAAATAAATGCCTGCGCTTTCTCCAAATGCTGCATTCATAAGTGCATGCTCGTGCTGTAATTTCTTCGAACCTCACAGCCGTGGTAAAATGGGACCCTTTCTTTAAAGTTCTATGGTGGTTGTGTATAATCATTTCACACGGCAAGATGACTCAGTATAACTGTGCGCTGCTGTTAGTCTTAATTAACAACAGAAAAATAAATGGGCTGCGGTTCACTTTTGCTCAATAACTTGAGCCTGACTCCTTTAACTGCCCCCTTCTTTCACTTCTCGGTGTCTGAGGAATGCTGTCAGTTTAAAAAAAAAAACATTATTTTCTACTACGGTACCGTATGGGCTGCACAATTCGTGATTGAAGCTCCAATGCGAGTCAGAAAGAGCATCATTTAAATGATTTAGTAATCCCAAAACTGGTGCACAGCAGCACACGCACTGGCAAAGGAGAACAACAAGGTTTATGTGTGCCCGCCAACAAACTAACCTCTGCAGCTCTTCGGATTTATGTTCTTTCCCCTGTGCGCACGCCTTCCCCACAGCCTCTGCAGGGAGCACTTTGATCCTCTCGGCAGGCAGGCAGTCAGCACTCGAACTCTCGCTTTCTATTGAATGCAAAATTCGACAGGAAGCAAAACGAAACTGAATGACCCATGCCCCGGGCCGCATGAAATGCGGGACGATAGAGGGTCTGGGAGTTTAGGCGCGGGGTGGGGGGGAAAACGGCACAAAAGCGTAGGGAGGGGCGTCCGAATGGCGCCACAAGAAACAAAAGCCCAGGAATGGCAGGAAAAGACACCTGGGAAGGTGCGAAATATAACAGCAAGAGGTCAGGGGGGTAACCCGGCCGCCCCCAGGAAGGAACAAAAGGCCGGTGGGGTATAAGTAAGCCTGGGAAAAGGACAAACCAGATAAGAGCTCACCTCTCTCGGGTAGACTCTTGGTACCTGGAGAAGGGAAAGGAAAAACGTTTGCTCTTGCGGGCTCACGCGCTTTCTACCCTTCTATAAACTGAGCTCTTGTGGGTTCACGCATTTTCTACATCGCTAGACGCTTGTGACTACCGCGGCAACTGAAATGGCACCGGAGCGAGAGAGAGGGATACTCTTTACAGTTGCCAAACGGAAGCTCGACCGACAGAATTCAGACGAGAAGGATGGCGGAAGGAAGAGCGAAGAGGGCCCGAGAATTCTCAGAATAGGCAAGAAAGGCAGAGAAGGAGTATGGAGCACAATGGGTGCTAGAAGTAATGCAGAAAGAAGAAAGAGCGAAGCCAACATCCCCCCTGCTGTTCATCGAACACAGCAGCAGCGAAGGCGAAGACGAAGTGCCACAAGGCCAGAAGAGGGGGAGAGCGGAATCAGAAAGAACAGAGGAACAGACGGAGACGACGACCAAGAGAAAGAGGAAATAGAAAAATAAAGTTACTGTGAATAATAATGTTGGGAATAAAATAGTAAAAATGTTAAAAAATTGCGTCACGGTTTCGAGTAAGTCGCCCAGAATCAACGACAAGAAGAGCAGACGGGGGAAGAAGAGCAGGGAAGAATGGCTGGGAAATTCATCAGAAGAATCCAGCAGTGAGGACGAAAAAAGGATCACCTAAAGGCTTGGGTAAAATGGAGAGGAGTGGTGAGCAAGGAAAAGCGGAGTGGGGTAGGGGGGCAGGGATAGAACCCAGAGAGGCCCCGGTCCCCACCCCACAGGGGGCACCAGATGAGCCCAAGGAAGTTCCGGTCCCGACACCGCAGGGGACACCAGTTGTCCCGGTGCCCCAAGGAGCGCCAATTGTAGCGACACTACAAGGTGTGACCGTAGGGCCAAACATAGGGGCAGGGGCCACGCCACCGGTGGCAGCAGTAGAAAATAAGGCACCACTCATGACAAAATATGGCAGGCCAATCATGGGTAAAGACGCACAGGGCAGGTCAATGAAAGCGATGGCCTGGTACATAAATGACAAAGTAAAGGAAAAAATTTGGAGAAAAGAGTTGATCGATATATTTACATTATTAGTTTGCCAAAAAAGGCGGATGAATGTAGCGGTGGAAGACATGAAAGAGGATTAAAAAAGTTTACTCAAAAAGGGGCCAGTGGTAAGGAACTTCGATAATTGGATGTCGGCCTTCACCATAATGTCGACAATCATATTACACAAATTCCCGGAAGAAGGGGTAGCGTTAGTTGCTTATCAACAGAGGGTGCTGAAGGTCCACGCAGCACTTGGTGGGGACGCATGGTTGGAGTACGACCATGAGTTCAGAAAGGAGATGGACTGCTTTCCGGATATGGGCTGGGACGAGGAAAACGTTAACCTCTACATTTTTAATGTGCTGAAAGAAAAATGGGATTCCAAGGAGCGGAACACAGGGGGACAGCAGAGAAGGCAGTACTGGCAGATTATAGATCGAGTAGCAGAAGGTACGACTCCAGCTACGACAGGAATAGGGAACAGAGCTTTTGGAGCAGAAATTACGGGCCGCAGAGAGGATGGCAGAGCAGCCTGCCCCCGACAACACAGGGTGGGGGCAGTGGGAGCACGGGCACGGCTCGAGCGGAACCAGGGCAATGCAGGAGCTTTGAAAAAGGAGTACCATGCAGCTGGGGATGGAAGTGCAAATTCAGCCACAAGTGCGAGAGATGCAAGGGTGACCACAGCAGCTCCAAGTGCACAAGAGCCGCAGCTCCGAGCGGCAGAAGAGACGAGACGCGGAAATAAGAACTGGGGCAGGAAAGGGGGCACGCCGGTAAAGATCGAGAGAATGGAAAGGTGGCTCCGAAAATACCCCGACCAAGAAGCGGCAGAACAGATCAGGCAAGGCTTTAAGGAGGGTTTTAACATCCCGTTCACCGGGCAAGGAGCACAAGACATTCCTAGGAATCTAAAATCAGCAATCGAAAACAGGGAGATAGTGACCAGTAAGATCAGGAAGGAAGTAGAACTGGGGATGGTGGAGGGCCCATTCATGGCCATACCATTCGAAGAATTCTTGTACTCCCCGCTAGGGCTGGTGCCAAAAAAAAAAGAGGGGGAATACAGGTTGATACACCACCTGTCCTACCCTCCGGGGGCCTCGGTGAACGACGGCATTGCTCAGAGCGAAGCGACAGTAACATTTACAGATTTCGAAGAGGCAGTGGAATTGGTCAGAAAAGCAGGGGAAGGGACATGGATGGCGAAAGCAGACATTAAATCGGCATTTCGCCTGTTGCCAGTCAACAGCAGATCACAAAATAGGCTATGTATGCATTGGGTGGGGGAATACTTCATCGACAAATGCCTCCCTATGGGGTGTGCCATCTCATGCGCATATTTCGAGAGGGTGAGTTCATTTTTACAATGGGCGGTGGCACAAGAGATGAGGGAATCCATGATGGTGCATTACCTAGACGATTTTTTATTTGTCAGCCCCAAAGGTGCGGACATGTGCAAGTCAACACTGGACAAATTCGTAGAAATAACGAGTGAGTGGGGTATTCCTCTGGCAAAGGAGAAAACGACAGGACCAACGCAGGTTATCCAATTCCTAGGTATAGAGATTGACTCGAACAAGGGGAGGTGTCGGATCCCAGAGGACAAAGTGACGGAGCTGCTCAAGACAATACAGGAACTACGAGCAAGAACCAAAGCAACAGTGAGGGAATTGCAAGCGCTGGCAGGGAAACTGAACTTCGCAGGAAGAGTCATACCGCAGGGGAAGGTGTTCCAGAGAAGGATCGAGCTGAAAACAAGGGGGGCTACCAAAGGGCACCACAGGGTCAGGTTAGGAGGGGGAATCAGGAGAGATCTAGAAGTATGGGCAGACTTTCTGGAAAACTTCAGGGGAACAGTGATATGGCGCTCACCAGTGAACGAGGAAGGTAAAAGAGTGTTGTTCACTGACGCAGCCGGTGGCTTTGGTTTTGGAGCAATACTGGGGAAAAAATGGTGTGTAGACAAGTGGCCAAAATCATGGCAGGTGGCGGAATGGACAAAGAACATAACGCTACTGGAGCTCTTCCCGATATTGGTCGCGTTATGCGCATGGGGGAAGGAGCTAGGCAACAAGGAGTTGGCGGTATGGTCAGATAACATGGCAGTAGTGCATGTGTTAAACAAGGGAAGTGTGTCATGCAGTATAGTATTGGAATTGATGAGGGCAATCACACTGGAAAACCTAAAAATAAATACATGCATAAAGGCGAGGCATATCGCAGGGGAGGAAAATGTGGTGGCTGATGCAATCTCTCGTTTTCAGTGGGAGAGATTCAGGGAGCAGAGACCAGACGCCGACAAGGAAAAAAACCCCACGCCGCGGAAGGCATGGGTCCCATTGGAGGCACTAGAAAGGAAAGCACGGTTGGCCTCAAGGTCGACTCAAAAGAGGTGGGAGAAGAGCGGAAAAAGGAAAGGGTCATCGACAAGCTGACCAGAAATGCCCTGACATACAAGATGGGTAAGCAGTACGCAAAGTATGTAAAAGATGTGTTGTTGGAAACAGGTGTAAAAGAGGTGGAAAAAATATCAACGGAAAAAATCTGTGAATTTCTTGAAGGGGCATTTGCCAAAGGTAAAAAGAAAAGCTGGGCAGCAGCGCACCTGGCGGCGGTGGCATATACCACAAAAGTGGCGGGCATACCGGACCCGACTGACAGCGATAAGATAAAATATGCTATGAGGGGTTGGGCGAAGTTAGAGGGGAAGAAACCTAATAGCAGAAGGCCGGTCAATTTTGGGAAGTTGATAATTTTACTGAAAGTGCTGCAAGATACATGCAGCAGCAGATACGAAACTGCGCTGTTCAGGGCAGCATTTGCGCTAGCTTATTATGGGGCTTTCAGAATAGGGGAAACTGGTGGCCAGGAATACGGTGGCAGCAGACGGCCTGGCAAGGAAGGACATTAGTATGGGCATCAAGGGGATGTCGATAATGCTAAGGAAATCTAAGAAAGACCAAATGGGGTGGGGGAGAGCGATAGATCTCAATTGCATCAAAGAAAAGGACCACTGTCCCAGATGCATCACAAGGGAATTTTTAGATCTGCGACCAGAAGTCGACGGGCAGTTATTGATCCATAGGGACGGCAGCGCGCTCAGTACGTACCAGTTTCAGGCGGTATTGAAACAAGCGGTGGCGAAAGCGGGATGGGATCCAGCCGAGTTCGGGACACACTCTTTCAGGATAGGGGCAACAACCTCTGCGTGGGCGGGGGGCCTGGGAGCAAAGGGGGTGAGACGAATTGGGGGATGGAAGCCACAATGTTTTAAGAGATACATAAGGGAGGAACTGATATGACACTTATCTCCCCCGTTTCCACAGAGGTCAGACCCTACAAATCGGCCTGGATAGTGGGGCACTCTTTTGTTACCCGGGCAGGCAGGTGGCTGGAAGAGGTAAAGCAAGGATTACATTTCAGGAACACAATTACGTCATGGTGGGGCCTCCCGGGGATGCACTGGGAGGACATCCACGACATGCTATCGGACCTAATAAGTTTCAGGGAACCCCCCCCCCCCCCGAGTACCTGGTTATACATTTAGGGGGGAACGATCTGGTGAGCACGAACAGGGGCAAATTGCAAAGAAAGATCTGTGAGTCACTGCATAGCATAGCCCGCAGCTGGTGGAAGACAGAGATTTTTATGTCAGAAATAATACCCAGAAGGATCTGGCACGGGGCACAAAAGAGGCACGCAATTGAGATAGCGAGAAAGAAACTAAATAAATCAGTAGAGAAGTACTGCAAGAGTACAGGACTGCATTTCATAAGACATGGCTTACACCGGAACAACCCGGACATGTTTCACCAAGATGGAGTGCACCTATCAAAGGTTGAGATGGGGGGTTTTTCCGACACTATTTTTAGGGCACTTCAGTCAAGAGGCTGTAGGTAGGGGGGTTCTGGGGGGGACCTGAGCAGGCGTAAGGAACACCCACTCAGGTGTGGCAGCATGTGCCCAGGAACGAAGCTTAGGGATAACAAGGACTCAGAAGGAGCCTTGAGCTGCTTCGGAACTGGACACAATGTGCCCAAA
The DNA here is from genome assembly GCF_040938575.1 of Ambystoma mexicanum. NCBI lineage: Eukaryota > Metazoa > Chordata > Amphibia > Caudata > Ambystomatidae > Ambystoma > Ambystoma mexicanum. The sequence goes on from NC_090923.1 coordinate 548,307,069, forward strand.
AGCATATGGCTATGTAATTATTTTTGTTATGTTGGATTTTCTGTAAGAAAATAAAATGCCAACGGCCTACAATTTTCCATACACATAAGTTGTCTGTAATTTATTACTTAGGTAGGGATCTGGTAAGAGCAGCAAAGTGAACCCACACTACTCAGCCTATGACCCAGGCCCCGGGCCGCATGAAATGCGGGACGATAGAGGGTCTGGGAGTTTAGGCGCGGGGTGGGGGGAAAACGGCGCGAAAGCATAGGGAGGGGCGTCCGAATGGCGCCACAAGAAACAAAAGCCCAGGAAGGGCAGGAAACGACACCTGGAAAGGTGCGAAATATAACAGCAAGAGGTCAGGGGGGATAACCCGGCCGCCCCCAGGAAGGAACAAAAGGCCGGAGGGTATAAGTAAGCCTGGGAAAAGGAGAGGCGGCACAAACCAGGTAAGAGCTCACCTCTCTCGGGTAGGCTCTTGGTACCTGGAGAAGGGAAAGGAACAACGTTGCCACCCAACCCACCCTACAAGAGAAACAGAAGAAGTGGGGGTGCAGGCAGGAGCCAGGATGCCGAGTACTCTCTCGGTACACGGTCCAAGAAAAGAAGGAGCAGGCAGAAGAAAAGAACGCGAGTACTCTTTCAGTACACGGTCCAAGAAACGTCGTAGGCGGCATGTGCCAAGGAACGAAGGCTCAGGGATAACAAGGACTCAGAAGGAGCCTTGAGCTGCTTCGGAACTGGACACAATGTGCCCAAAAGCATATGGCTATGTAATTATTTTTGTTATGTTGGATTTTCTGTAAGAAAATAAAATGCCTACGGCCTACAATTTTTCCATACATATAAGTTGTCTGTAATGTATTACTTAGGTAGGGATCTGGTAAGAGCAGCAAAGTGAACCCACACTACTCAGCCTATTCTAAATGGCCTGCTCTGCTCTCTCGCCTGTGGTCACATGGGCGCGCTCCACCGGACGGAGAATGTTACTTTTCGGAAATGTTACAAAATAACACCACACCTGCCCAGGCAGTCCTGCGGGCTCCAATTCTTATCGGCCACGGGCCGATTGGCCGTCTGCTCAATCCAACGCTGATGACATGTGACCGTCTCCTGCCCAGTGATGGGAGCTAAGTGGGGACCGCCAGGGGAGTCTCTACATACTGCCACCAGAGCCATCGACTTCTAGCTTAGGGAGGAGCCTTAGCGGGGGCATCCCATCGCCATGCCCCCCCTCCTCCTCCCTTGCCCCATCCAACCCAGCCGCGCAGGCCGGTACTTCCCTCCCAGCCCTTCTGTCTTTCCGCCACCTCCCCCACCCTTGTTCTCGCGCCGACCTGCCGCTGAAGTGCTCTGTAACCCGAAATAACAAGGCAGACAAATTGTAACGTTTGGAAGAGTTAATGCCTCAGCAGCTTTATTTGCATAAAGTCTTGGAGTTAACTTACAAGTGATCCGTAATTCACCACACAACAGGTTCTTCTACTCCGTGTGAAGTTCCTAATAAGCCCCCCCTCCCTCCCGTCGGTGTCCGGTGGACTCCTCCGGGGGAGCCCGTCCCTTGCTATCAACTTCTCTCTACCCCTTTGGCCACACAATGTTTCGTTTTCTTGGTTCCTACTTGACGCTTCTCCCCCGTTTGCTCTAAGGTCGTTCAGTGCGTAGCCCCCCCCACACCCCAGAGGGTGTCCAATGTCCGTTTCTATCTAAAACAAGCAGCCCCTTGGTGCCTCGCTAATAACAGGTTCCTATACAGACACCACCAACAGTGTCCCAATGCAACTCATACCCCACATACTTTATCACGGGCCGACACTGCCCTCCGGTGCCGACTCACGCCATTCTCCCTGCCTATACAGTCATCGCTTTTCGATGTCCAGCTATCCTAGCGCCCCATTCTACACTACCCGCCCCCCCCATCTCCTACCGTTCCGCTTCTGCTGCATGCCTCTCACCCCCTGACTGGCCCGGCCCCAGGTGTCCCCCCTATCGCATTGCCGTCCCCCGGCCAGGGCTTCGCTGAGCCCCTGAACCCCCTGCACCTTCTCTCCCCAAGCCTCCCTACTGGATCTCGGCAGGAGCCCCCCCCCCTCGTCCTCCTCCGTGATCCCTGTCCCTAACCCTGACCATTCCTATCTCTGGATTGCTCATCTCCCCTCCTGCCTCCAGGGTTCATATGCCTCGGGCCCCCCCCCCAGCACCGCCTAGGCCCTCTCATCCCCTATAGACCGGCTTCCCCAGCCCCGGTCTGCCGTCCCCCCGTCACACTTACCCCCCCAGCCTTGATCACAGCCTACCCCCCCATTCCCTCCTAACCTTGAGTCCCCCCCCCTTCTGCTCCCTCAGGTCCCCTTCTTGCCCTGTCTTAGGCCCCCCCCTCACCCTCGTGTCTCCCTTCTTCTGTGAAGACTTCCCCTTACTGTTTTGTCTGTTCACGTTACCTGAGCCCCCGTAGTCTCTTCTTGCTCCCGCTCCGACCGGCTTCCCTTGAAGACTTTTGTTGCCGGTTTGTGTTTCATTCCTCTTAACGCCCCCCCCCCCCACCCTGCATTTTTTGGGTTTGGAAATGGTTTCCAGGTCCCCTAACTCCCTCCCCTTTTTCCCAGGACCTCCCCTGAGTCTAGGACTCTTGGGGCGCCGTAAGATCTAATCTGTTTGCTGTGCATTCCCCTATGGGCCTGCCAGTGCTTTGCTAAAGGGATCGCAATGTAACTCCTCCAAGACTCTCTGCTGGCTGCTGGCGGCAGAGAGATCCCCCCCCTTGCCTGCGCCGGATGCTCTCCTTTCCTGAGCATCTATTCTGTTTGACCCCCAGTCTCTTGCCCCCTCCCCCCGTCCCCGTTGTCCCATGACCTCCCCTGGTCTACTATGTGCAACCCACCTTCCTTAGAGCCTCACTCCATTCCAGGCACATGAGAGCGGTACCCACCTCCGAAAGGTACGTTCTGTCAGACTCGAAATAACCGGGTACCTTTAGGGCGATCAGAGGGTGTCGTACCCAGATCATGCCTCTGTTTTTTAAGAAACGCCCCATCCTGCAGTTGGTCTTCCTACTAGCCTCCTCGATTGCCCCATGTCGTAGCGCCCCTCTCCACTCCAGTCTAGGAATGATTTCCGACCACATGACCTCGGAAGCCTGGAAGACCCTCCCAATTCTGCTGAATAGTGCTCTTAACAGCCCCGATAAATCCTTTCTGCCTTTAGCCACTAAGTCGTTTCCCCCAATGTGGACCAACAAAACGTCTGGTAAACCGTGTTGATGGATCGCCTGTTCGAGAGAGGCCCATAGATGGTTGCTTTGGAGTCCTGCCTTGGCGATCCACCGGATATGCGTATTTCGAAGTCCCATGTTACCATCCCTGTGTGCCTTCCGCGCTCTTCCCGCTGCCCTGGACACGAAGGAGTGTCCCACGATCCATACCCGGGTGGAATCTGAGGAGATATTTGAGATTAGTTACCTAGAGTGACGTGTAGACCCCCACCCGCATCCGGCCAGCCCCCCCCCATCCCCCCCTGAGGCCCGTTATGTCCTTAACGTACATAAAGTTTGTATTTGTCCGATTCCCATCTCCCGATTTTTTTGACCATGTCCTCCCCCAGGCCCTCTCTACTTGCCGTTGTAGCTGCGCCTATACGAAATGAATGAGTGGAGTATAGAACCGGATTTTCTCCGGATCTAGCCAATGTCACAACCAGGACCCTGCGGAACTGGAACTGTGTGAGGGGTGTCCAATCCTCATGCGTGAACAGGTACCCCGCTGTGTCCCTCCTCACCCTTAGGTATGCCTCCATGTTCTGCACTGGGCAGAACGCCTCCTGTCCCAATCTCGCCAAAGCCAACGCGCAGCCCTTTGCCCCCTGATCTGTTTTGGATATCCTGATTGTGACAACTAGAGACTCGTTTGTTATAGCCACATCGTCCCTTAGCAGTGCCCTGTGTTCGTGGTCCGCCTTACCCTTAGCCACCAGCTCGCTAATCCGTAGCGCCCCAAACAAAAAATGCCAGCGCAAAACAAGCCTTGAACATCGTGCACTCGTGCAGTAAGTAGCAGACACCGGACGTCGCAGCCATGATCTTCTGCAGTAATTCAAAATCAATAGGTCTCCTCTCGCGAATTGGTTGTGGAGGCCCCCTATCCCTGTCCCACGCTTTCAAGACTGCCCTTACCAGAAAACCTTTGGTTGGGTCGTGGCCACCCTCTAGTTGGCTGTGAAATGCCATTGCGCTAAGGTGTGCCGCCATCCATGACCTAGATTTTCCCCCCTCCTTGGCCTGAATCACAAAACAGTGCACCCTCTCCTCCCCACTTGCCGCCACCAAGTGTTTGGTGAGTTCTAAAAAGGTGGTAAAGTTGGCCCTGTATCGGGCTCTGGTGCTCACAGCCAGTGCCCTGGCGGCTAGCTGTCGCATTCCTTGACCCAGCTTACAAGTTGCCACAGTTGGTCGTTGAACGGCGTCATGATGGGCAGTGCTTGCGGATGTGCCTTCCGGAATTGTATCATCTGTGAACGAGAAAGTGCATCCGCTGCTGTGTTAACCACCCCCGGGATGTGACGCGCTTTTACCGCTGTGTTCATATACAGGCATTTGCGGACCAAGTGGCGCAGCAAGGACAGAGTGGCGGGGCATCGCACATAGTTGCTGTTTATTGCCTGAACTACGGCCATGTTGTCTGACCAGACCACCAAACGCTTGTTGGTTAGTTCGCGCGTCCAGATGTGCAGGGCCGCTACCACCGGGAATAGTTCTAGCACAGTGATGTTCTTGCAAAAGCCCTTTCTACTCCAACCCTTTGGCCAGTCGCCCCTGCACCATTCCCTTCCTAGGATGGCCCCAAATCCCACCCGACCCGCAGCATCCGTGAACAACTGTATCTGGGCGCACGTTGTCCATGGTGACTGCCATATGCACACCCCATTGAATTCTGTCAGAAATGTGCGCCATACCCTGAGGTCCTCCTTCATTACGGCCCACATGCATACCTTGTGCCAGCCCATATCAGAGCCGCCAGTAGCCGCAGCCAAGCGTCTTGCGAAAACCCTGCCAGCTGGAATGACCCTTGCGGCAAAGTTGAATTTACCCGCAAGGGATTGAATAGATTTTACGGTGGCCCGGTCAGCCGTCAATGCCGTGTTGATGTCTGCGATAAATTCCTCTATCTTGTCCCTTGGCAAACGGCATGCCCCCTCCTCCGTATCTATTTCAATCCCCAAGTACGTTAGTTTGGTGCATGGCCCTTGCGTCTTGTCGCCTGCCAAGGGAACCCCTAAATCGTCTGTCAAGGCAATGAAGTTGTCCAGAAGCGAGGCACATATGTTCGTGTTGCGGCTACCCACAAACAGGAAGTCATCTAAGTAATGCGCCTTGCCGCCTCTCCCCTCCAGCTTATCAAGTGCCCATTCGAGGAATGAGCTAAATGCCTCAAAGTACGCGCACGAGATACTGCACCCCATTGGCATGCATTTGTCCACAAACACCTGACCCTCGAATTGGAAACCCAGTAAGAAAAAACTATCCGGGTGCACGGGCAGTAACCTAAAGGCCGCCTCTATGTCTACCTTAGCCAATAATGCCCCTCTTCCAGCCATGCGTGCCAGGCTGACCGCTTGGTCAAAAGAGGCGTAAGAGACTGAGCAATCTGCCTCATCCAACCCGTCGTTGACTGACCCCCCTTTTGGGTGTGATAGATTGTGAATGAGACAGAATTTGCCCTTTTCCTTTTTTGGTACAATCCCTAGCAGGGAAATGATGAGGTTTGCCAATGGGGCCACATGGTACGGGCCCGCTACCCTGCCCAACGCGATTTCCTTGGCGATCTTGTCCCTCGCCACTTCTGCCCACTCCTTGATAGAATTTGAGTTGAATGCCGTTCTTCCTCTTACGGGCCCTTTGTAAGGTATGCAAAACCCCAGCGTGAAACCTTCCGCCAGGAGGTTCCTTCCTTGGGTCAGAGGGTATCGTGATAACCAAGGGAGCAACCTTTCCACCTTGATGGGTGAAGAACCTTTGCAGTCCAACTTGTCGGCTGGTGTTCCCGCCCCCCCACCCCCTCTGCCGTCTGCTTCTCCTTATTACCATGGCCACTTGGCGTGTTTGTTCCCCTCGATGTCCATGCCCCTGCCCACGCGCTCCTTGAAGTACCAGCCAAACAGTCCCCTTGAAGAAATAAATGTTTATTAGGATAAAGCATTACTGGACAATTGACATATGAATGAGACAAAGATGTGAGTATCCCTCGCCCCGTTTCCCCTCCCACCCCCCCCACCAACGGCAGTCCTATCTTGCTTGCCTCGTCTGTTCTACCATTGGCTGCGGCCCCGGCAGTTACGTGCTGCGTGACCTTGTGCCCCGCACTGAGAGCAACAGTGCCGATACTTGCAGCCCGCGCCCCAGTTGCAATACCCACCTTCATTGAAAAATCTGCAGTAGAGAGGGGTCCTCCCCATTGGATGATTTGGTGCCACCCCGCCCCCTGCCCTGACCGTTCCTTGGGTGGGAGCCAATTGTACAGTACCCAAGGAGGGCCGGCCTGACTGCGCTGAAGGGCTCCCATTAACCCATGCTGGCGACTCCACTTTGCCTTCTCTTGGTGCCCCTGCTTTGGTGACTACTGGCACCATGGGTAGACCGGTCCCTGGCACTGGCAAGCCTTCATTGGGGTCTGCATTGTGGTTGGCGCGCCCCCCCGTAAAGATAATGGTTCCATCTGCCTGTTCGATGGTCCCCCTGGTTGATCCCAGCCAGTCTTCCACCGGTTTGTGAATCCATTTCAGGTCAGGGTGGTGTTCCATCCTAAGGTGGAAACGTTGATCCCGCAGAAACCATTCATTGCCGCCCAGTAGGTTGTGCTTGTGTATGACACAAGCTCTGTACCCCATCAGTGCTGGGCTTAAAGAAGGGTCTTTTAAGTGAATAGTCTGGGCCAATATTTGTAAAGCCGCCAACCAATTGGCCAGGGTTTTAGCAGGTCTCACCCGTTTCCTGGCTTTAACCGTCTCTCTACCCCCTATTGCTTGCAATGTGGCTTAACCCTCCATTTCATGTTCGAGTAAGGATAGTAGATCTATGAATTTCCCCGCCCAAATCTGATTCTTTACCCATTCGGGTAGGAGCCAGGAGGAGTAATCGTCCCCTGTTGCGGCCGGTAATTTGGCGTTGTTCGTTGGGGCCAACCCCCCCCCTTTCTATGGCGCCGTATTCCCCCCCCCCACCCCCCCCTGCCTCGCTGACTATTGGCTTGCTGCCGCTTACCCCTTGCTCCCTCCCCCGCCAAACGTTGCTTGCCCCCGTGTTGGCTGGCGCGATGTTATTGACCCTTATGGCAGCAGGATTGCCCTTTTCCAGTTGTGCCAATACCACTCTGGTAATAGTGCGTACTAGTTCGGACTCACCATCGATGCTCTGGGGCACTATGTTCTGACCCGGGCGACCTTCCCTGTCTGGGGGAGTCACCGGTTTGTTCGGGACCAAGTTCGCCGGCGGGTGAGGCTGCGGGGTGGGTGGCGGATTATTGGGTGCATTGATAGGGACCGTGTGTGGTGCCCCCAGGAGCGCCTTCAATGCCGCTAGTTCCTCCTCCAAGTCTCTTTTTGTCTTCTTATGGTGTGGTCCCCCGCTTGTTTTCGCCGTTCTTTTGCGAGGTGGGCATATCTCCTGACCACCACTCGGCAATGGAAGTAAAGGCTGTTCTACCCCATTCCCTCCTTCGTTGCCTGCGGGGCCTAAGTTCTCACTGTCCTCTTTGTTCCCCTCCGGGGTGGAACCCGGGACTGTGTTGGTGGCGGGCGGCGCCGGCCCCCCCATCCTTGCTATGGCTGCCTGCCATCCCAAAACCTCTGCGAGGGCCGTAAATTCGGCCCAGGATCGAGCATCCATGCCCCTCCACGTCGACGATGTTCCTGCGACATCCTGCTCCGGATGCCCATCCTCCGGTAACACAAGTTCGGCGACGTCGAGCTCCGGGTTACCAGTGTTAGCGTGAACCGACATGGTGATCTATAAGAGACAAATTGGGTGTGTCACTCACATGATGCTAATTTTGAGTCCACGGCATACACAGTTGAAACGGCGCATCGCCCCCCCCCCTATTGCCGTCCCCCACGGTAAATCTTGCGATGTGCCCCCGCCTTCCATCAGCTAGAACGAAGTCCGCCCGTACCCTTTCCATAATTGATGTCCTCGGGCCACCTCTATGTCCCCCCCCCGTACCTCCTACACTAATGAAACGTGCCAACAGGGGTTAGTTTCACAAATAAGGTACATGGCTCTAACCTTAACCCTAACCAACCCCCTAAAACGAGGTCACACCAGTCTCTCCAGTCCCCCTAACCTGTCTTTTCCTCAAGGCCAATTCTCTGTGCCCCAGGTGCCGTTGAGCGTGTGGCATAATGCCTAACGCCAAAGAATATACTGACATGAATAGTGACCACCACTTGTATATTTGGGAACATGCATGCACCCTTGCTGAAATGGCCCTACCATATCCCATACATGATTGATCACATGGAGTTCCCCGGAACCCCCACACAGCCTACCCTGCCACCATACCCAACATCGTTCCCGCCCCAACTGGCAGGTGCCCTGCCTCACCGTGCCTCCCCCACCTTGCCGTCATTGCCCCAATCTTGCCCACACCCCTGTGCAGTTTGTCCTGGACCATGGGGGATGCAGAGGGGGGCAACCCGCCGTGGAACAGCCCCCTTCCCCAACCACCCTACCATTTGCAAGGCTTAATTTCTAGAACTCCTTTACCGTTGTCTCCTTCCCATGTGGGCCCACTTCCATTCCATGACTTTCTTCTCCGTGCCCCCCCTCTCATGGCCGACCTCTTGTCAGTACCAAGTCCCGTCCCTAACGTGAGCCTACTACGTGCGTGATTGCTGCCATTCCCTAACGTCCACTACAACCCCAGTATACCATGGCATAGCTACCAGCTACCAGCCCCAAAATGCACCTCTCTCCCATTTTCTACCCATGCCAGCTGCCTGGTTCTGTTCCGCACTGTCCTGAACACTGCTCAAACAAACCCACACCGCCCCACCCCTGGTGGCATTCCCTCTCCCCACCGCTCTATTCTTGTCCCACCCAACCTTGTGACTTTGGGCAGGCGCTCTATGTGCAGACGCCTTGTTGTGATCCTGTATCCAGCATGGACACGTAACCGGCATCCTAAAATTGCAAACCCCCATTATTTTTTATTTTTTTTGGTAACCCGCACTTTCTAGCAGGGAACGCTCCTCCGACCCATCCCTTCTCTCTGACCCCCCGCCCCTGCACTGGTATTCCTTGCTGCTGGGGGCCACTCTAACCAACCCTCCAATGGCCTCTCCTATCCGCATTCGCGCGCCTCCCATGACAAACCTCCGACCCACTAGCTTTGAACCGACCGTGCCCCCTGTACTAACGGCCCCCCCTATCCATAGCAAAATCTCTCCACACCCTCCCCTACAAGATCGTATGGCTTGGATGCATGAAAGGCGCCCGGCGGCCGCGATGCCTCATAGGGAGGACGAAAACCGCAGACCCTGCGCGCCCACTAGAGCCCTCAGCCCACCTACATCACCTCTCATCAATCACCCCCACGTGGCGTGGCGGCCCATGTTTTCCAACCCGTGCCACATTTCACTAGGGCCCATGTGGCGTGGCGGCCATTGCCTATGAAATCCGGCGCTCCCAAAACATCACTACGCCCCGAGGCGCGACGGCCCTTTCCTTAAGAAAATATGCAATTCCGACAACAATGGGCCCAAACGTGGCGCGGCGGCCATTCCCTATGTGGAACATGCAATATTTAACAGCAGTAGCCCCAATGTGGCGCAGCGGCCATGGTCCTCGCCACCCGTGTTTTTCCAAGAACATCCCTACACCCACGTGGCGCAGCGGCCATTGCCTTAAGTGAACATGCAATATCGACAGCAACCGGCCAGACTTGGCGCGCCGGCCATTGTCCTCCCAACCCGTGCTTCGTACAACATCACTGCATCCACGTGGCGCTGCAGCCCATCCTTACAGAACTGAGCCTTTAGCCCCCATGCCTATCGTCAACAGCAATAACCAGAACGTGGCGCGGCGGCCATTGTCCTCACCCCCCACGTGGCGCGGCGGCCATTGCCTATGTAAAATGTTTTTTTTTTTTCATTATCAAAATGCAATAGCCCCAACATGGCGCGGCGGCCATTGTCCCTCCTACCCGTGCTTTATCAAATACATCACTACCCCCTGCGTGGCGCGCCGGCCATAGCCTTAGTAGCTCATGCAATTACAAACAGCCGTAGCCCCAACCTGGCGCAGCGGCCCTTGTCCTCACCGCCCATGCATCATCAAACATCCCTGCACCCCACTTAGCGCAGCGGCTCTCGACTTTAGCCCCCATAACTTGGCAAACGTCCATAAACCCACATTGCGCAGCTGCCCTAGTTGGTTGCCCCCATGCTTAATCAACCAACCTCTCACCCACGTTGCGCGGGGCAGCGTACCCCTGGACTATCCTACGCAAGCGACCCACTCTCCCGCCACAATAATTACGCCTAGCAATAGCTGACATCCCTCGGCAAGACCCGTGCTTCCTTCGTGCACTCTCGCCCCCTTGCCATTTCCCAGTTGACTGCTGTACTGTCCGGTAACTGCCAAACCCGCGTCTCCCAGAGAGATGGTGCTCCGGCCCCTCTTCCGCATCTGCACCGCGCCGCCCCCCACACCATCCCCCCTTACTTTGCGCCGTTCCCCCACGAACACGAAGCATTTCCCCCTTACCCCCCCACTCAATGTGCCGCCTACGGGAACGATTGCCGCCTCCGAGGTCCCGAACATTCCCAAAATGCCGTAATGGCGATGAAACGTGCGTCCCGCATTACCTTATGTGCCCACCAAACCGACGACGAAAGGCTGCTTCAGTTACCGGAGTGGGCGTGCAAAAGCGGTGCTGACTTCGTGTCGCACAAACTGGCCCCAGGACCAAACCCGTCGCCTCCCGTTGATCGCCTGTAAACACGGCCCTGTGAAGCGAGACGAAAAAGCAACGACGAAAAATTCAATGCCACCACGCTCACGGGCAGGGGGGCAGGAACCGAAGGAAGTGACTGCCTTGAATGAAGTCCCACCCCTTTATAGGGCTTGGGCTTCCTCCCCCCTCTCGGTTTCCTGCCCCGCCCCTCATCTTGTGCCGTCTCCCTCCCCGCTTTCGGGGGCGGGCTCCCTGCCGTGGGCTGCCCGCCCACCCCCCCGCGTTGCAGAGGAGGAGGGGGGTGGTGGTTGGCTGGGCAACCCCCACTAAGGGGCGGCGCCCGCCATGCCTCATACTTCGACGCGTTCGCCTGCCAGGTGTTGTTGGTCACCCCACTACATGTCTGAAGAGTAAGGCTGGGGACTTGCACATATTATTTAAAAACTAGAAGAGAGCATGTTAAAATCCTGTTTCTAAAAGTGGCTTTGTTGTGCTACTATCAAATGAAGAAGCCATTATGGAATTATTTCCTCTTTATAAAGCCAAATATAAATCCGAAAATAACTTGCCAGTTGACAAGAGTGCAGTGGGCAGGAATGGCAGGAAGAAGCTACAGCTCTGCTAACTAGGGAATTCTTCCACCCTGATTTCATGGTTTACACACCTCACACACCTGTTTGAACAACATAAAGGTTTGCCAGCCACCCCCAATGCATGCACGCAAAGTGCAGTGCCAATTTTGGGGTAGTCTGCAGTAGTCTTTGGTGACCTTGCCTCCTTTGTGATTATATGATAGTAGATCTATGTTGTCTTGCACTTTTCTGATGCAATAAGATTTATTCTTAATTCTTAGCTGCACTTGCACTGGATTGATACTTCTATTGATCCATTTATGGCTTGTATCATCAATGATTAACTTTTATAAACACTTAGGCCGTATGATCTATTTAGTACAAAGCTAATGACTGCATCTCCAGCATTCGATAGGCTATCAGTCAGTGATCTAGTGGCAAACGCTGCAATGTTGAAGCACAGAAGCGACTTAATGGCAGTAGCCAAGGCACGATTACTGTATATTTTAACGCTGCAAGTGAACTAACTGATACTACTGCAATTGATAATCATTCATTTGTAGATATGTGCTATAGTGCCCAACGGAAAGTAGGGTCCCAGGTTACTCATTTAACTCATAGCCCGTATTGCAGCATCATACTCCACTAAATAATAGCCTTGCTACAACTCATCACTCAATCTGTATGGTGTTAGAGACTACAGCTTTCAGATATCTACACGACGAAGCATGCTGGCAGTTGGGAGCCATGGAGGAAGGAGTCCGAGCTGATGTGCTTCATGTTGTGCCATGCCCTCTCCACTACTCACTAGCGGTCTTGTGGCGTAGCTTGTGCAGCCAAGTGTGCCGGCGGTTGGGAGCCAGAAAGGACGGAGCTAGTGCTGACGCTCTTCACATTGGGCCACACCCCACCACGATTCACTGTTCAAGCCAGCACATTTGCTTCAACTTCAAAACCTGCACTGCCAAAGTCACCAACAGCTGGGCACCTTATTGTGGACAAGACAGGCTAACTGGAAAACTCTCTCTAGACTCTAGAGCAAGGTGTCAGTAGTGGAAAACCTAAAGTTCATGCAAGCTGTACCCAAGGTTTGTGGGGCACCAGTCATATTTTAAACTTGGTATTTGTAGGTGGTCATTACAAGTTTGCTGGTATCCCACCAGTAATTCAGGTGGAATACTGTCAAACTGACCTACTGTTTCCACCACCTGTTATCCCGGTATTGTCAAGATATTATGGGCAGCGGAAAAGGCCGTAAATCCCATCCCATGGAGGGGACTACTGGTAATAGCAGTGCTGGAAATACTAGTCGTTTTTTGCCGGTGGGGGCCTAATTTACCTCCACTATCAGTGACCCTCACCAGCAAAACAGTAGTTTGCCAGTTTGGGAAAATTGCCAGTCACGGAATTACAAGCAATTTTACTGGACCAGCCAATTTATGACTCCTTAGTATTCTTCATCTATTCCTCTCTTATATGCAAACGTTAGATACAGACAATGGTTATAAAGAGGAAAGCCCTCTTCAAGCTTTAACTATAATTAGCAGCTGTTAGGTAAGATTTCCACAGAGCTGCCAAATCTTCCTTTCCTGGTTCAACTCCAGATCTTTTTTGCTTTTCTAGTGGGATATTTTTCATTAATACCTCAGTGAGTGGGAACCTTTTTCCACACTAAACCTAATCTTTAACTCTTTTTATGGGGGTCATTTTTAAGACTCTCCATAGTGTCTTTTTAAAGTTATCATGTTTAACAACTTATTGGCAATAAGTGCCTGTTGTTTCTGGGTTGCCCTAGGGGCTCCCCATTTAACTTTCATGTGCTAACCTTGAGTGAACTACAGTTCCCAAGGGTAGAAATGATCTTTGGATCCCTTTTATTCTGTGAAACCAGCACACCCCACCTTATGTGGAGTGCTGGGGAGATACAATGTATCCCCTTTCACATTAAAACTGTAACAATTCTGTTACAGTGACAAGTGTACCTTTAATGGCTGGTGGCAGTGATACCTTTTACTAATTTGGTACACCTTTACCGCGGGCTGTGATCACAGCTGCAGTAAAAGGCACCTAAGGGTGCTCATTTTACCAAAATGGCCGTTGTCTTCTTTTTCTGCCATTTTAGTGTTTGTCGTTTCTTGTTCCTTCCCCTGACATCCAGGGTGGTAAATTCCTTTGTGTGATTTTTGTCTTTGTTAGGAGTCCCCTGGACAGCCCACCCAGGCTCCAGTCAGTCTGTAAACACAGGAAGTGTGGGAGGAGTCCAAAACTTCCCCATCCTTTGTCTTATGCTTTGCTTCAACTGGGACAAATCCCAGTGGGGGGCTGGCTGTCCTGATTGGACAACCAGATGCCCCTTTCTAGTAAAATGTGGGGAGAGAATGCAGAGGTTGTGCTGCAGTTTCTGGTAAATACTGGAAACCTGGAAGCTGAAGTCATGTCGCCCACTGGAACATAAAACCGAAGAGGATGACGAAGGAAAAGCGGCAGAGATGATTTTCAGCTACCGGAGAGCCTGCTGTGTAATCCGAGCCCGCTGTAGCCCTTCCTTCCAATCAACCTGGGGACTCTGAGAACGATGACCCGAACCCAGAGCCTGGTGAGACCTACTAGACTCAAGAAGACCTGCATTTTGAGCCATCCCACAGGTTGCTGCGGCCTTGCGTTCTTGCAATACCCCAATACACTGGGACCTCCAGCCACTGTGCGGTGCACGGTCTTCCGAATTCGGAATCTCGCTAAAACTTCGTGGGCATCTTGGTGTATCTCCAGAGACACGAATCAAGTCTGAAAAGTACCCTCACAAGAGTGCTGGACCTTTTTAAACGACGAGAATTCAACCACGATTTTCTGTCTTATTCTGTGCTCCTTGAAAAGGCGCCAAATCCGCAGAACCGCATTCAGCCTTGAGGGAAATCTTGCCTAGAGCCTTCTTCATCGATCCCTGCTGCAAAGTCCCTTCTGAGGTCTTGTGTTCAGTCTTCAGGACAAGGAATCCGCTGACCGGGTATTTGGCTGCAGTCCCTGAAGATCTCCTGCTGCAATCTCTTCTTCATTGCTGAGGTACTGTGTTGGCTTCGGTATATACTTATCTTAAGCCTGTTGGGATTTCTGTGTAGTCCTGGGGTGTTTTCTGTGATTAGGAGGTCCCTCGTCCAGTGCACCCAGTCCCACTGCTAGAATCCTGCTGGGGTGTCTTCTGTGAAGCTCCTGGACCCTCTTCTAACTCTAAAAGTAAAGTACTCACCTGTTTGCTCAGTTTTCCTAAGGAACTCTGACTTTTGCTACTACTAAAGAACTTATTCGAACACTGTCTGTTGGTCACTAGTCCTAGTGACCCACCTCCCCCTTCTGCCACTGAGAACACTCGTGCTCCAAGAATAAGGAAAATACTTTGAAGGGATTGAGTCTTCTGCCTAGAAAAGAAATCAGGTGTTCTACTTACTTGTAAAGAGTTTGTTGGTAACTGTAATTCTAAGAGTGAACAGTTACAAATGTTCTTGCTGATCTTGAATGTGTGATGCACTATTCTTAAAAGTATGGTCGACATCTTTTCTTCCTTAGCCACTGTTTTGCAAGTCTAAAAGAAGGTAGATGTGAAGGTATTTTACTCTCTTGTGATTAGGTTGTGCCTCTTTACAAATGTAATGTGTTGGTTTCACCAGGTTAGTCCTGTTAGGGTAACTGTATGAGCGTCCCCCAACTGAGTCTTGCTTCCCCTGACTTGCTGCTAGCCTGTCCTTAATAAGTCTGCATTAGGTTGTTGCCGACCTAGAATAACTGTTCAGTAAAGTGTGACATTGAGTTTTACTTTCCCCTTCATTGTGAAGTTAAAGTATGTGGGTTTTACTTACCTTGTGTTAGCTGTGTGCCATCCAAAATAAGTTCCCAGAGTTATTGCTTACCTCAATCTGTGGTTCCCTGATTTCAAAAGCATCTGTAATTATATTACATCCTCGGGTTTTACTCACCTAGCATAACTGTGTGTTATCACAAAAGTAGTTATAGGTTTTTACTGCACCTAGGATAAGTGTTTCACTATTCACCAAAAGTATATTGTCCAGTTGACTGTTTGTGATTTGTTCCAAGAGTCACTGTACAACTGGAAGGGCCTACTGCCCCTGTATTACGGAATGTACTCTGAAAGTAACCATTGGTCTTTTACTCTCCAAGAATAAGCTTGACCTATACTAAACGTGTATAACAAGGTTTTGACTTCCCTAGAACTACTGTTAGGTGTTCCAAATAAGGTCTATACTTGGGTCTGTGAATTTCAAGTATAGTGTTGTGTTTTCATACTGTGATTTCTTATAGTATTTTAGTACTTACTTACCCCTAGATTTACCTGGGCCTACCTGTATTTAAATTAATCCTTTATTTTTACAATTCCTAGTGTTTCAGTGTTTCTTTGGATCATTTGTATTACAATTTCACTTGTACTGAGTCTACTGCCCTCTCTCCCTCCTAAGATAAGCCTGGCAGCTCGGTCTACACTACCCGGAACTCAGGTGGCACAGCCTTATACTAAGAGTGGAGTCTTGTACTGCCTCAGGGGAATGGTTTTACTAAGCCCTTAGTTGGACTTCAGAAAAACGGTCCTAACAGCAGCAAAGAGATCCTCTGCCATTATGACTCACATTAGGGGAGCAAATACCTTAATTATTGAAATCGAAAAGCTTGTTAGAAGGCTTGACAATGAACAAACACCAAAGGGTTCAAGTAATGATGGCCCAACTAATCAACATCCCAAAACTGTTGCCCCAGTCAACAACAACTTGACAGGGGGTAATAAAGGTTCTGATCAATATGTGAACAGTGATTCAAAGCAGAAAGAGAGGACTTTCAAACAATCCCACTTAAAATGTGCCCCATTGCGTGGTACCCCTTTGCACACTTATACAGTTAACCACTCTCTGTGCAGCACAAGTAAGGAATCAAATATATCCCCAAAGAACAATCACTATACTGATACGACGGTTACATTTTGTCACGCTAATGAGATTTGTCAGGCTAATTATGGCACATTTTCTAAATATTTAAAACACTACTAAAATGAATTATGAGAAGACCATATTTTTTTTAATTATTTATTTGTTTTGGCTTTATAGAAACAACCTTTACAAAATCACAACAATCTTAAATGATAAAATTACATAAATAACCAGAGGAAATAACAAGCAAACCAATAACAAGCAAACCAAGGGTATCGCCATAAAAAGGAGGAAGGAATGACAGCCAAATCATTTCAAAATGTTCCTTACGTTATAATAGCACTTATTTTAAGTACTTGTATAATGACTGCTGTCAACATAACCTCTTGGCCAGCAATCATTGTCTCCCAAAAAAACTCAGACAAAAGACTTTCCTCCTTGGCCACAAAACCTCTGAGAAGTAACAGTCGGGTTTTCCAGGTACCTTCGCACTCCAATAGTAATTATGTGCTTTAGTACTAAAGCTTTAAAACAATTGAAAAGATGGAGGATTGATGGTACCTCATTTGAACAAGTTAGACATTGTATATATTCGGTCTTCAATTGTGTAGCCCCAAACATCATAGAATTATAAAGGAACACATTACATTGACAGTTGTCTCTAAATTAGCATGTATTAAAACCTTTACTAGACAGATGGGAGTGGAAGGGGGGTTATTCTCGTAAAGAGCTCCTGAAGGTTTACAGGCAGATTAATGTTGTTCCAGCAATAACATGGTTTAGAATCCAGTTTCGAAGCTATTTTTGTACGGTTAGATAAGAGGAAGGTAAACATTGGCGTCCCACATTAGGCCTTCCACAATGATCTCCAAAACAGCGCACATGTCTAGAACTGGGCCTCATATCACCATCTACTGCGGTACAACTTCAGAGATATATTTATTTGTATGTACCTAATGTATGATGAATCTCTGTAGGGCATTTTGGGCAGCATACTTAGTAATGAGTCACCTACATCCATACTGGGATTTGCCCATTTGTGTAAATAATGTTTTGTCAAAATTGGAAGGGACTGGTGTTAAAAGAAAAGTAAAGCTAAGAAATGGCATTGGTGTTGTAACATCTGTTATGCTGCTGACAAGAAGACTTCAACTGAAAAGACTACTCACGCTCTTCCTATATCAAAACTGCAGAAATATTTGATCGAATCCCATTTACCCGAACTCCAAAGACTGTTCTGCTTTAATTTGTTGTCTTCCTTTTTTAATAGTGGTTGCAAGATGTGGCCTTCCTACTGATAAAAGATATTTTACATTTTGCATGCATCAACACATTTTTGAGTGTGCCAGTCATCTTTCAGCTCAGTATCCATTCTTGTTTTTACATTTTATATATGTATGGAACTTTGAGGGCCATTTTCTTACGTGCTTATTTTCCCACTCATTTTTTGTAAAGTATCACAGGCTAATTGGTAGCCATTGCAAATGCAAGGATAAGCATGGATAGGCTCTTCTACTTTGAAAGGGCCTCATTTGGCTCGTACTCTTTGTTGACACATGTCTCACAATTGCATGGCTTTGATTTTCAGACTCCACGAACAGAATGGGTCCTAAACTGGCCTGGCCAAGTTACAATAGCTGGATGCCAGACGTTCTGGACGAAAGAGGTTTCTGAGGCATTGGATGCTGGGGATCTGACTACCCGCCTCTTCCCACAGCTGAGCTCTCAGGTAAAATAAATGTCTAAGTGAGAATGCATGTTCATTCTTTAGTTGTTGATTTGTTTTTTTACTATGTCATTGCGGTTGGTAACAGTGCTACGAAATAAAACACCATATTATGGATGGAAAAAGGAACAACAGTAAGCTCAGCAATTCTGTTTCCAGGTGCTGTACAAGGGTATGGTAATTTTGATGAGACAATAACTTGTTCGAGTAGAGGGTGTGGAAACGTAAAGACAGGCTGCTTGTATACGCACAGTACAGTTACTTAAAAGATATATGTTAGTTGACTGACAGGTTGATATTAGTGATTGATTTACGATCATGTACAATTATTTACTGTTGGAAAGTAGAAAGATGACGGTGGTAGCAGGTTAGGGGGAGGGATAATGAGATGGGTCAGTGAAGGTATATCTATAATGGAGATTTCTGTTTATGGGTAGACTTGAAATTTAGAATGGTGGTAATGTTCTTGATATTACCTTTTGGGGGAGTTTCATTGGTAATGACCAAAGGAGTGTGGAGGACTGGAAGCGTGAGGCAGAGCATGGTGGTTAAGGCAACAATAAGATTAAATAGAGCATAAAGTCGAAGGCTGGAGAGTATGGTGAAATAGAGGTTGCCAGATAGGAGGATATTGTCCATTAGGAGATTTGGTATTTAAGAGAATTATTTTGAAGAGGGTCGATCGTGAATTTGGAGCAAGCCAGCGTGAAAATGGCAGGAAGAGGTTCTGGAGGAACAGGGGAGGTCATAGAGAGTTGTAAAGTATACAACTTTGTTTAGGGAGCATTAGATGCTGGCATGCAGATAATATTTTTCTTTGAGGAGTTCAGTAGTTGACATCAACGTGCTGTCTAGTGACGCATTGCAGAGAGACGGGCAGAAACTTTGCAAATAGTTCTGAGTTAAGGAAGAGAAAGCAGAAGAAAATATGAGTATCATCAGCACAATGGTGGTAGACAAAGCTAAAGGAAGAGGTGAGTTTTCAGTAAAGAGCACTTTTCTGAGCACCCTGCGTTGTGGGACTCCGACAGGTAGAGGGGCACGATTCAATGTGTTTAAGTTCCATGAAATGGAGAAGGAGTATTCAAATGCATAGCAGGTGTGCAAGCCACAGGCATAATTCTATCTTCCAAGGACTGCAAGGAATCGGAGTAAGAGGTGGGTGAACGACAGTGAAAAAGCCAACAGAGCGATCACGTATAAGAATTGAGGGACTGTGTGAAGGTCCGTGGGCTTTGGAATGATATCGGTGGAATTTGTGAGATGTGAATATTGATTTTAATTTTGAGACGTTAATTCTAGGGAATGATTCCATTTTGGAAGATCTTACTCAGTGGCAGAAAAAATGGTTCTTCAGAGGAGCGGCAATGGGTAAAAAGATTATTCTGAGAAATTGGAAGTCGATTGCTACATTAGACAAAGAGCTGTGGCTGACTGAAATGGGGAATTTGGCTGCTTTGGAGGAACGACTGTGTAGAAAACAAGGCAAAATGGGTTTGTTTCACAGGATTTGGGGATCTTTTTTGGAACTGTGTTGAAATTATCTTGTAGGTAACGAGATGTGAACTGGGGGTTGGGCGGGTTTGGATCCTGAATTTTGCTATTTTTTACTGTTTTCTGTGATTTTGTATATAATGTAATTGTATTTTGCGTTGGTGTTTTCTTGTTTGTATTGTAAATAAATTGACAAAAAAAGAATTGAGGTAGGTTTTGAGTGAGGTGCATTAGAGAAAACATTGGAAAGCGCCTTGACTGTTTCCTAAGCGTTTATGCTGTAGAACCCAGAAATAAGGGGTTTGCAGAGTTCATGACCCCCCAGATAGGTGGTGATCTAGTTTGAATAATAAGTGTTCCAGAACCTTGCAAGTAGCGTGGTTAAGGCAGATAAGTGAGTAGTTAGCAGGGTTGTTGGAGGCAACAGCGGGCTTGTGTAGCATGGGAAGTATGGTAGCTACTTTAAAGTAGTTTGTGAAATACCAACTTGTAAGGGAGAGGCTTAAGGTGGTGGAGGAGTTGGAGCAGGTGAGAGGTGCAAGTTTCCTGAATATTTGCAGAGCACATGGATCTACAGCACTGGTTGGCTACCCGGAGGATTGGTGCTAGTTCTGCTGGAGTGTTGAAGGCTTCTGATTCAGGAGATGATACGTTAGGCATGAGGGACAACTATCTGTAATTTGTGATTAGCCACTAAAGGAAAACAAACCTCAATTACTCCTGTGTCCCATCCCCTTTCCTCCAACTGTATGGGACATACCTGTAAGGGGATGGGACCCAAGCCTTTTGCATTGCAAAATATGCACTTCCCTTTAAAATTCAATTTGGGCATGCAGAGGAGCGGCAGTGGATGTCATTGCACACTAACCCTGCCTCTTGACACTACACCTCAGTTTCTTTCTCTGCTTTCACAGGAACGGATGCCTAGCACTGTGTCAGTGTATTTTTCCTGTACCCTTCCTCTTCGACAGAGTAAATGCATATATTTTTTCACATTTTAAATTCACATCGCCCCGTTCTTCGCTGCCCCGGTCACCCCGGCACATGTCGAACTTGACTTGTTGATCACTGCAGGACAGGAAAAAGGAGAAATTAGCTAAATCTGAAGACCATACTACTAGCACTGAAGTGATTCCTTCATCTAGTTCAGAATTCAGTGGTTCTGGTTCTAGTATGACAACTATATTTTACTTCCAACAAGCCGGGAGACACCAGATCCCTGATCCTGTGCTTATTAGTGATTCAGATCTGGAACTGGGAGATAGAACAAGGGTTTGGGTCAGAGCAGCACATCTCTCAGGACAAGGCAGTATAGAAGCAGACAGGCTGAGCAGATTCTATAAAATTCTTCCTCTAGGGCATTCTATAAATTGACCTGTACACGCTACTACCAGCAACTCCAAATGTTACAGATTCGCCTTGTGGGAAGGTTGGGGGAAGAACTCTGTAGGAGAGATGCATTCCAAATAGAATGGTCAGGAATGTTAGGATTTCGGGATCCCGCTCCCGTTCCCAGCCCCAACAGTCATCTGCGCCCGTTTCTTTGGGCAGACAATGCCTTGCTGCCCCATTCTACTGGCGTTGGCTGTTGCCTTGGAGACGGGCATCAGCCACTCTCTGCTCTGCGAACTGTAATACAAGGAAACCGCTCTGCGCAGCTCTGGCCAGTCACGTGAGTACATCAACTGTTCAGCGTAGGAGGCACCACCTACAGTGTATGCATAAGAGGCGTTCTGTCCCAGCACATGCTGCTTCTGACTGACGTGCTTTCTGGGAGCATTTTGTGTCCTGGATTCCTTATTATTTTCTGACGAACCCTGGCCTGTTTCCTCTGACTTCCTTTGCCTGCTGTTCAAATCCTGGTCGCCTCGCCCATTACAGATCCTTGCCTGCTTTAACAGACTGCCTATTGCCTGCCGCCTTCAATCCTGGTTTGCCGCACGCGTTACAGATCATCGTCTGTGTTCACGGACTCCTCTCGTCTGCTACAGGTACTGTTGCATATTACCATACTTCTACTACAGTTACAAACCACCTTGTCTGAAACCCGGTCCTCCGGTTACTTTGTGAACCCTCACCCGCGGTCTCAGCGCATACCTGGATTCCACTTCCAGACATCTGTGCACTCTTCTGGACCAATATTGGTGTCTCGCCTCTGGATGGAAGGCATTAATGTCTTTGCCTACATGGACGACTGGCTCGTCCGAGCCCACTTACCAGATTTAGAAAGATTGCCTGTGTTTTCCAACCACAGATAACAGTATCAGCCTTGGCTTTTCTGTGCTTGGTGGGCCTTATGGCCTCCTGCATCTTGGTGCGGCCAGTGGACAGCTCCACATGAGGTCGCTACAATGGCTTCTGGGCTCACAGTGGTCACAGTTTCAAGGATGAACATCAGACCTTCTACTGGTCTCAGAGAGTGTCTGGAGACCTGCAATGGGGGGCCGCTCAGGACCACCTTCTAAAGGGATCGCTCTTTTGTCAACCTTGGCCATAATTTACTCTAGCCACAGATACATGCCTGAAAGGCTGGGGTTGTCACCGCCAAGTCCTTACAGTCAGCGGACTGTGCTCCCCATCAGAGTGCCGGGAGCAGATCAATCTGCTAGAGCCTAGAGCGATCAGGCTGTCCCTCATCGCTTCCCTGCTCTTTGTTGAGGGCAAGACGGTATTCATCCTTAAAGATAATACTGTAGCAGAGAAGCAATGTGGTTGTGGTTCTGGGCTCTGGAGAACCACCTGTTCTCTGACTGTGGCCCACTTGCCCGGCAATGATAATGTGCTAGTGGATACACAGAACAGACAATCATCAACTTGCCATGAGTGAGAGCTCTGCCAGGAAGTTCTGGAGATTTTCTCCAACTGAGGTGCTCCTCAAGTGGGCAAGCGCTTCCAGTGTGAACATAAAGTGCAGGGGGGGTCTGCTCCAGAGAATTTCCTAATCAGTATCGCTCCGGACTCGGCCCAAAAAATGTGGTACTCAGAGTTGCTAGACATGGCCATCTGCCCTTCCTAGTATCTACCGGAGAGGACAAACCTCCTCTCCCACTCAGAGGGGAGGGTCCTGCACCCGAACCTCTGCAGCCTGAACCTTCATGCCTGGCTGCTGAAAGGCTAAGGTGTAAGAAGTGGGATTTTTCGGAGGACTTTCTGGGTGTGCTCCTCTCTGCTGGAAGACCCACCGCCAAATCCATGTATGCCCTAGTTTTCAGGTTGCTGCAGGGTGTGGAACCTGGATCATTTTACTTGCTCCACTTTTTCTACCTTGGATTTTCTGCAGATTGGTACTGTGAATGGTTATGTTGCGCCCATTTCAGTGTTCAAGAGGACCCCAAAGCAAGGCTGATTTTTCATAATCTCCACGTTCATTCAATTCATCAGTGGTATTCCCAATATATTTCCCCCATGCAGTGTTGTGCGCCACAGGTACGCAGGTTACGCAGCCCAATCGACGCTTGCTACGACTACACAATGCACCCTACGCCTCGACACCTTTCCTGCCTTTAAAACCGGCCTACCAAACCCTCTGTCACAGGTGTTTGGTGCCAAAGGTACACAGCGTATCCTTACTCTTTACGACTACAGTGGCCTTCCTCCAGCCTGCCTCAATGCCCACCCTATCCAGCCTAACTACTGCAGGCCCCTGGCCAGCCCAGGTGCTCCCACCTGCCTACTATCTGCCTAAGGCCGAGGGTAAGCCCCTATGCGCTGGCTCGCTACTCTTTATCCGCCTATACTGCGCTTCCTTCATCCACCACCACCCCTTTCCGGCTCCCTCTCAACCACCCTACCCATCTCTCCTCTCCCCTTCTAATCACCACCCACGATGCCAAATTGCTCTCTGCACGTGCTTGCTTCCTGACTGCACTTTACACCTCTCCACCCACACCCACCGTCCCCATAGTGGATAGAGGTAACATCCCTCTCCTCCACTCTGGACTCCTTCAACTTCTCTCAAACAATCCTCAATCCCACACAACACCTGGGTCGCACCCTGGACTGGTTGTTCGGCCATAACTGCCATTCCTCTATCATCTCCAAAACCCTATGTGCCTGGACAGACCACCACCTCATTCTCTTCTCCATCCCCACCTGCCAACCTGCCCCATGCCCTATCCCCCCAGCCTTCACCCATTCATTCCAGCTGCACCAGCAACTTCACCAGTGACCGCATCCTACCCCTCCTCAACCCTTCCCCCACCACCACCGCTGGCAATGACATTTTCCACCTTGTCACCCTGTACAACACTACCCTTATCATGGCTGTGGACACCCTTGCACCCTTAAAGAAACATTCTCCGAAGCCCTCCTCTCCTACCAGCACCTGGTTCATCCCTTAGCTCCACGCCCCCGCTCCAAAAAGTGGACCAGCGAACGTGCCTGGCACACATGCCCCACCACTGAGAACAAGACCAGATTTTCTTCCAATGCCAATGCCTATAAAAATGCTATCCCCCTAGCCAAAGCATCTGCATACTCCTCCAGAATTGCTAATGCAAAATCCGAGTACTGTGAACTCTTCCGAATCCTCGGAGAGCTGGCGTCCTCTGCCCTCCGCCTCCACTGTCTCCAAAGATGATGCCTGGTGCAAACGCATGCAGCAAGTTCTCCTGGACAAAATCTGCCTTCAAACCAAAATCCAACACAAATGCACCTCCCTCAACCCCCCCCCCCCCACCTCAGTTGCTTCTCCATCCTCACCCATAGACCTGTGCAGCACCCCCTCTTCAAATTCAGCCACGTCACTACCCAAGAGGTTGCCTCGCTCCTCAACAGCCTCAAGCCCTCCATATGCAGAGCTGACATCTGCCCAGCTCCCCTCAACAAAGAATGCTCCGAGCCCCTGATCCCTCTCATCACCACCATCATCAATGCATCATTCGACTCCTGCTCCATCCCATCCTCTATCAAAGAAGCCTGGATCACCCCCCTCCTGAGGAAACCTTCCCTGGACCCTGCTATCCCCGCTAACTACAGGCCTTTCGCCTCCGCCCTATTCCTCTTGAAAATAATAGACCAGGCCACCTATATCCAGGTCCAATATCACCTAGAAAACCACCACCACCACCACCACCACCTCCTCACCCTCCACCAATCCGGTTTCCACACTGGTCATGGCACTGAATCTGCCCTCCTGTACCTAAAATATCAACTACACCGATACAGTCTCCACAGTAGTCAAAATCCTGGGCGTCCGCTTGGACTCCACTTTCTAAGCATGTGAACTCTATCGCTTCCTCATCAGGATATACTGCTAAACTCATCAACGGCTGGCACCTGTACCTCTTCACCGACAATTGCATCAAAATCGTCCAAGCTAACAGTAAATTTCAGAGGTTTCAGTATCAGTTTTGAATGTTTCTTCCTTCTCCTGTCCTGAAGAACTGGGGCTTGGTGTTGCCGACTTCTTCCTCCTTCTGATCCTGTAGTCCTTTTTTTGATGTAGGTATGGTCTACCACGAGAGGAAGCCACAATGGGCGCTCAGGTAAGAGCAGGCCAGTGACCTCGCTTTCCGGGATTGCTGAAATAAGGGGAAACCCTGACTGTGGAAAGTGATGAGTAACGGAATGAGGTCCAGTGATGATTGTAGTGAAGTCCACGCAATGGAGGTCCCTTGAGGTAAGTCAGAATCCAGGTCTGGCAGGGGTAAAGAGGTGTAAGGAATACCACCTTGCAATAAGTATCTCTGGTGAGCGCAGAGAGGACCCTCCGTAAACCAAAGTTGGCCGTGAGACAGGGAGTTGGAAACGCAGCGTTTCGGAGGAAAAGAAACCCTGAGACCCAAAGAACAAGAGCGTAAGGATAAACTGGGTGAGAGCCCAGGCAGTGAATGCGCCAGAAAGGCATGCAAGAGAAAGAACAACGCTGCGAACAGAGTAAGAGGCCAGCCGCGAGCGGGGAAAGCTGAGCCGCAGTCAGGGAGAGAACCTGGTGTCGGAGAGAGGGAAAACAGCGCCGCGGGTTGGAAGAGAGTCTACCGCGGTAGAGAGGGGGAACAGCGTAGCTGGCAGGGAGAGCGTCTGCCGCAAGGGAGATAAGGAGAAACCAGCGAGCCAAAAAGGCAGAGGACAAAAGCGGGCGGCTGAGTGCCACAGCAGAGAAAAATAGTGTGGAACCCCAAAGCGGAAACAAACCAACCGGGTTGTAATGCGCCAGCTGCCAGGAGGGACTGGGTTAAGAACCTCCTGGCAGTGAGCATATTGAGAACAACTAGAGCGTGCCGTGAGAACGGCAGACAGCGTGATGGCAAACTAATGGAGCTGAGGCCTCCATCAACACCACAAGCGCCAGCCACCCGGGTGCATGACACTACCGTCTGCTCCAAGTTGGATTATTGCAACTCTCTCCTTGCCGGCACCTCCAAATGTAACCTGAAAAAACTACAAACTGTTAAAAAATAATGCCCTCCGCCTAGGGCCTAAAACAATCAGACCACATCTCCCAAGCTAGAAGAGACGCCCACTGGCTGGCAGTGTAGGACTGCATCTCCTTCACAATTCTTACTTTGACCCACTGTTGCATCAATAACACTGCTCCCCAATACCTCTCAGAGCGTATCACCAAACCTACTTCTTCCAGACCCACCAGAACTGCCTATGCTGACCTGCACACACCCAAGTTCAGAAAAACCAGAGCCGGAGGATCCAGCTTCCTGCCCAAGCCACCACACTTTGGAACTTCCTCCCACACCACTTCAGAATGGAGAAATCTCTGACTATCTAAAGAAAAAAACTCAAAACATTTTTGTTAAACTGAACTGAATTGACTTGGAACCTCATGTGCATACCTGACTTGTACGTATCTGTAACCATCCCTCTATGCTCACAGCACCTTGACGCCCTCAGGTTTTCATGTGCTCTACAAATATAATAAATAAATACAAATAAATAAAATGACAGCTGTTGTTCAGGCTTGGGATTTAAATGTAGTGTCTATTTCTTTAGTGCATGCTCCGTTTGAGCCCCTTCATTCTTGTTCATTAAGAATGCTCACCCTTTAGGTGATTTTGCTGGTTGCCATCCCTTCCGCTAGTTGGGTGAGAGAGCTCCAGATGTTGTCTTTTAATAATCTTTACTTCGTTTTCTCCAAGGAAAAGACGACATTGAGAGTTAGACCCTCCTTCCTTCAGAAGGTGGTCTCAGATTAGCATCCCTTTTAAAACATCCATCTGTCTGTCTTTTTTCCTCCGCCTCATCCTTCCAAGGCCGAGGAGCGCTTCCCTTGGCTGGATTTGGTGCAGGCCCTCAAGTGCTACGTCTCTCAGACAAGGGAGAACAGAACTGATGACCACCTGTTCATTGGTTACGTGGGTGCCTTGGCAGAGCTTTCACTACAACAGACCTTGTCTTGATGGATCACTATTTGCATCTAGGAATGTTATGATCGGCCGGCAAAGGGTCTCGAGCTAACTCCACCAGAGGGTTTGCCGCCACGTCGGGTCTGCATCGCGCAAGACCTTTTCTGGGTATTTGCTGCGCAGCTATGTGGCCGCCTTTGCACATGTTTGCTAAGCGTTACTGCTTGGATTCTATGTCTAGTCAGGCTGCTCGTTTCAGCAGAGCTGTTCTTCAGAGTTTTCTGGTTTAGGTGGTGTCCTCCCTCTCTCCTCTAGGTCATTGTACTACTTTGGGAGTCTATCATAGATGAGGAATCCGTGAGAGGAAGGAGTCTTTTATAAGATCAAATTATTTGCCTCTTGGTAATGTTCTTTCTGATGGGCTTTCCTCCAACGGGTTCCTCATCGCCCTCCCTACCTGCTCCTCTTCGGTTAGCTAGTACACCTTGGTTCTCTGGTCCCTTAGCATGCTGCAATCAGAGTGCAAGAGAAAAAGGGTGGAACTGAGGCCACGTGGCATGACGCCTCTATATTTACTGTCCCCGATGTCATGTCCAGCGTGGGGCGCTCATAGGGGTCGGACGGTTCTACTATGCACCCTATGGTGGCAGAACATTTTCAGAAGAGCATATGCGCTGGGAGATATCATAGATGTGGAATCCGTGAGAGGAACGTCCATCAGAAAGAATATTTCAATGGATTGCCTTCTCCTGCAGATTCCACATCTGACAGATATCCCTTCCAGGTTCAGCTGCTCACACCTTTTTGACAGGGGACATAGTGTGGCTAGGCATCGACTGTCGGCTCCATCATGACTCAGATGTGCCACTCGTCTCAGAAGTGAAGTCGGCAGTACATATTTTCCATCTTTACGCCCCCATACCTCAGTTTCAGAACATGATTCTCTTCAAAGAGAACATTTCTTTTCAATTGACGCGGATATATCGGGCCCTAAAGCCTCAGGTTTCAAGTGCTGTCAGGACATCAGCTTGAAGATGTCCATCACGGACCCGCACAGTATTTGTGTGTGGTGTCTTGGGAAGGAACACCACATCGAGCAGTGTGGTTCCTGGCAACAAATGAACCCGAAGGAAATGGTCAGAGAAATTGGCACTTAGGCGGCCTCTCTTGAATTCTTTGGCGCGATTGGTGGTCAGGTTGCACTTTAGGTGCCCCGAGAGGAGAGTAGGCTTCTTTTAAAAACCAGATGCTCCAACTCTTTGAAAAAGCTGTGCGGGTACGGCTCCAGCTTCAAAGCCAAAGGCGGTCCAGGCACCAGTTGCGACCTGAGGCTTTGTCCCTGATGGAGACACGTCAGATACTAAGCACTGAAGTTCAAACTCGATAATCACGAAACTGATGATGGCGCCCATAGCCACCGAGTTGTCTGAGTCAAGAGGCTTTGTTGGAACGGTTCCGTCGGCACCAGCGGTTAACCGTCCATTTGCCCCGTAGTCGAGATGGGAGTTTTTTCACTACATGAG
The DNA here is from genome assembly GCF_040938575.1 of Ambystoma mexicanum. Classification (NCBI taxonomy): domain Eukaryota; kingdom Metazoa; phylum Chordata; class Amphibia; order Caudata; family Ambystomatidae; genus Ambystoma; species Ambystoma mexicanum. The sequence continues at coordinate 548,335,535 of NC_090923.1, forward strand.
ATCAATCTTCGACAAGGAAGGGGACCCAGTCCCTTATGGTATAGTGCTGATGAGCAGGGGAGTTGGGGAAGCTGACTTCTTCACAGCCATATCTGACCCCATTGGCAAATTGTGGCAGAAACCATGTTCGAAGGGATTGTGTCCTCCGACGTATTCCTTATCTTGATAGATTACATTCCAGCTTGCTGGCCTCGGAAATTTTTTCAGTAGAAGGCGCTGCGCGTCGACGTCCCTCGGGCTGGTGTTCCTCGACAGCCTCTGTCTCGGCGCCGACATCATTGTGCGTATTAATAGACTCGCGCAGCGGCCGTTGCTCAGTTCCGTTTTTCTGCGCTTTGTGGGCTTCGGAATCGTGTTGCTCAGTTCTTTCTTCAAAAAGATTCAACTTATTCTTAGAAGATATCATCTTTATTCAATGGCCTCCTCATCGAACCGTCGACCTCACGGTCTGACTTCAAAAAGTGTCATGATTGTGGGAAGAAAATGTCGTTGATGGATCCTCACAGGATCTGTTTGTGGTGCCTGGGATTAGAGCATCACTGTTCGGAATGCGAGGACTGTATGTCCAATACGGCGAAAGCCTTGAAGAAGCGTAAGGGGAAGCTTGAAAGAGGTAAGACTCTTAAAACTTCTACTCCATCGAAAGTTTCTTCGACAGAGTCGAGACATTTGTCTCCTCGCCGTCACAGGAAACATTCCCGTTCAAGGTCTCGAAACGGTTCCCATCAGTCTTCGAGATCGAAACACTCTAAGAAGAGGCGTCGTAGATCTCCCTCTTCTTCGTCTTCTTCTGTCTCTCCGGAAAGGGTCACCTGCCCCACGAAACACAGCTCTCCAGCTAAGTGGGAGGAATTCCGTAAGAAAATGCGTAGCGTCTTCGAGAAAGCAGCCTCGACCCCCTCGGAGACGGCTAAAGGTGATACCCTGGGTGAAAGACCCAAAAAATCAAAACGCTGCAAGTCGTTGCACCCGGCGAAAGAAACTACCCGAGAGCGTCATGAACCCTCGAGTAAAGGCAGTAAATCTGCGTCATCGACGCCTTTGTCGAAGGGTCCGTCGACGCATAAATCGGTTGCATCGACACCGTCTTCGACGCCTATGTCGACGCCGATAAGAAATAGACCTACAGCTGTCACTACATCTCAGACAATAGAGGTGTCGAGGACCTCAACCATTACCTTGAGGATGCCGTCGACAACCTCGACGACTCCGAGTAGGATTCCGATCCTCTTGAGTACTTCGAGGCCTCTTCTAACTTTTTCGACTCCCTTTTCGGGTTTGTCGAAGCCTTTGACTTCCACATCGACAACTTCGACGTTTTCTCAACCGGTGACAACCAATTTGGCCCCTTCTGCTCTAGAAATGGGTTTTAAACCATACCCTAGGTCTAATTACTTTATAGCTTTGTCCTCTATATATGAGGAAGGGGAGTATTCCGACCATGAGACCTTTTGGTTTACAAAGGACCACAACACCTATACCAGAGGAATTTATCTCTGAAGAGAACAGGGTAAAAGATTTTCAAGACTCTTTACATGAAGCCAAGTGGTTTAGATACTTCTCCAGAATTAGAGTTTGCTAAACCAGACCCTGGGGAGCATACTGTGATCCCTTCTAGGGTTCTGATGGCTAGAATAATAGAATTCATGGGGTGGTCTACACCTATACCTTCTTTTCAGCAGGATGACCTTACTGACATTTTAGTTAAAGGTCCACAGGAAGATCCTGTTGTTCCTTTTAGTACTGCTCTGCAAAGAAAGATCTCTGCTAATTGGGAAACCCCTGAAGTTATCCCTGCAGTTAACAACAAACTATCTGCCAAATACAGGGTATCTGCTACAGATCCTGAATACTTGAGCAAACATCCAACTCCAGAGAGTTTGCTTGTACAAGCAGCAACTTCATCAAACAGTAGATCTGCATACCCTATGTTAGGGAGAATTCTCTGTATAGGCTAATTTCCCAAACCTAATGAGTCCCCCAGCAGCTTTGCTGGATTTTTGGCGTTTATTTTTTTCTCCTGCTAAGAGTGAGACTCTTTTTCTCCCACTCTTAGGCATGATTTGAGAATGTCCTTTGACTTTGTAATGTGTTTTATGGGCTATGGGGTCTTTTACTCCATAGGGTTTCATGTGTTTTTGGTAAGTGTGTTACACAGCACCCTCAGTGCAGTAACACAGGGGTGTCATAGTGACCCCCAAACATAGACTCCATACCCTGGGACCCGCAATTCTCAGGAAGAATGTCAGCTCTCCTTCAAGTCCCGGACAGAGTGGCTCGAGACCTCCAGTGCTGGGCCTGTTGGGAGAACATCTTGAAAGGAGAACACTTTTGGCAACCATGACCGGAGATAACAGTAGTCACGGATGCCTCAATAACAGGGTGGGAAGCCCATGCGAACGACTTGACCATCAGCGGTCGTTGGTCTCCATCGGAGTCCAGACTACACCTCAACCTGTTGGAGCTGAGAGCAATCAGACTAGCGCTTTCTGTACTTTCTGTTCAGGGGAAAAATGTCCTAATAGAGATGGACAACACAGTGGGTCATGCACTACCTCAACAAAAGAGGCAATGCAGCTCTGGTTTTGGGCAATTCAAGAAGGAATCTCTCTATCGGCAGTTCACTTAGCCGGAGAGAAGAACTTGACAACGGACGCTCTGAGCAGGCAGTGCACAGTCTTCCACGAGTGGGAGCTAGCTCAGGAAGTCCTTCAAGAGATCTTCGCCCTTTGGGGAACCCCTGAAGTGGATCTGTTCGCCACCAGTATCAACAGGAAGTGCGATCAGTTTTGTTCAAGGGAATTTCCCCCGAGAGGAGCTCTAGGTGACAAGTTCGTAGTAGACTAGGAGTTTCCACTTCTATATGCGTTTCCTCCAGTCCCTGTCATTCCTCTGATGATCAGGAGGTTGAGAAGATTCCGGAAGACTATGATCCTAATTGCCCCGGATTGGGCCAGGAGAACGTGGTACCCGGACCTTCTGGACATGTCCATCTGCCCTCCGATTCGTCTTCCGTAAAGAGAGGATCTTCTCTCGCAGAAGGGAGGTCCGGTTCTCGATCCAGACATCAGAACCCTCAACCATCACGCTTGGTTTCTGAAAGGTTGAGATACAAGGATTGGGACCTAACAGATGACGTCATGGAGGTGTTGCTTTCAGCTAGAAGGCCAGCAACAAAAACTTTATACCGCTGCCGTTGGAACAGATTTCGCAGCTGGTGTAGAGAAAAGAATATCGAACCCTTTTCATGCAGTACACCAATGGTGTTATCCTTTTTGCTCTATTTGGCGAATTCAGGTCTTCAGGTTGGTACGATCACGGCTACCTCGCAGCGCTGTCAATCTTTAAGCGCACTGCGGAGGAGCCATCATATTTCAAATTATCCCTAGTAATCCAATTTCTGAAAGGGTTAACTAATGTCTGTCCCCCAAGGCCGTTCCAAGTTCCCTTGTGGGACTTAAATCTAGTCTTACATTTTCTGATGGGTACTCCTTTCGAACCACTCCATTCTTGTTCATTAAGATTTCTCACCCTTAAAACAGTCTTCCTAGTGGCTCTAACATCTGCCAGAAGAGTGAGCGAATTACAAGCTCTATCTTGCAAACAACTTTTCACAAAGACAAAGTTGTTTTACAAGTGAAGCCTAATTTCCTCCCAAAGGTGGTCTCTGAGTTCCACATCACTCAGAAAATAAACCTTACCTTCATTCTATCCTCCTCCCCATCCAAGAGGAAGAGAGGCTACATAGGCTGCATCCAAGGCGTGCTTTGAGCCTTTATATCAACAGACTTGCTAGAATAAGGCAATTAGACCAACTGTTTGTAGGTTATGCAGGACACACATTAGGATTGCCAATCACAAAACAGACCATTTCAAGATGGATTATTTTAGCCATTCTGGAATGCTACAAATTGGCAAGGAAAGAGCCCCCTCAACACCTTAGGGCTCATTCAACCAGGGGTATCGCAGCCTCTTCGGCTCTCCAAAGAGGGGTACCGATTCGAGACATATGTACGGCTGCCACATGGTCGTCTGCACATACCTTTACCAAATTCTATAGTCTGGATTCCTCCTGTAGCCAGGGGACAAGATTTGGCAAAGCTGTGTTACATTCTGTTCATTCTTTAAGGGGAATATTCCAATTTTACTCCCACCTCCTCTTTCACACCACTGCTATGGGAGTCTATCAAGATAAGGAATACGTCTGAGGACACAATCCCTTCGAAGAACAAGTTACTTCTTACCTTGTAACGTTCTTTCGATGGGATGTTCCTCTGACGTATTCCTCATCGCCTCTCCCATCCATCCCCGCAGTAAAACTTCCTTTGTAGTTGCAGCTTACGTTCCTTCAAGGTCAATAACCAATTCATGCACAGCTAATTTCAAGCTTCAAAACGGAACTGAGCAACGGCCGCTGCGCGAGTCTATTTATACGCACGATGACGTCGGCGCCGAGACGGAGGCTGTCGAGGGACACCAGCTCGAGGGACGTCAACGCGCAGCGCCCTCTACTGAAAGAATTTCCAAGGCCAGCAAGCTGGAATGTAATCTATCAAGATAAGGAATACGTCGGAGGAACATCCCATCGAAAGAATGTTACAAGGTAAGAAGTAACTTGTTCTTCTACGCCTGTCATGGATGCTGAGAGAACCAAAATATATGAGCCCGCCAAAGTAGACTTGCCCTTTCATTCTCTTACTCGAATGGAAAGTTCACAGACAGCCACATCTAACCTGCCTACGGACAGATAGTCTAAGAAGAGTGATGCTATAGCAAAGAAGATCATTGCGCCCCAGGAGCATGGCTCAGAAAGCAATCAATGACAACATACATTCGCTAAATATTCTCACGTTCTGTGGAGAACAATAACTGAGGCAGCTAATCATCTCGCAGCAGGGGAGGTGAGAGATGGTGAGAGATAGCTTTTTAGACATGGTAAATGATGTCAAGGAGATGGCCTGTCAGGCTCCGCTTGCGGATCTCATCACTACAGACTCCAGTGGCCGTGCCATGGGGACGTCCACAGTACTGAGGAGGGAGGCATACCTCTTACCATACTCTTGCCTAACCTTCAAGCCAAGCTTTTTGGCATGGCATTCGGCGGCGAACATCTGTTTGGGTCCAAAAGCAAATGAATCGCTATAAAAATGTAGAGTCAAAACTAGCTGCAACGTCTTTAGGGTTAGCAGTACAACAGCCTGCCAAACAGTCATTCAGCTTCGCCTCTAGAGGCAGGGGGCTACAGGTGGTACGTTCCTTTTGGCAGGAAAGCACAAGCTGGGCCAGAGGCATTTCCTGCACCACGGACGGGGGAGAGGGTGCTCTAAGGGGCAGCAAACTTCAGTGGCATGGTGCCCGCTAAGTTAATTTGAGTCCCCCTCCCCCCAAATTCCGCCGGTTGGAGGGAGGATTGGGGAGCACTGGGACAAGTGCAAGGAGATAACATCAGACACCTGGGCTTTGCAGCTCATCATGTGGGGATACTGTCTGTCCTTTTTAAAAAGGCCTCCAGACAGACACCCCCCGCCCCCGAGTCCACTGCTCCCCAGCAGCCGGAGCAGAAGCTCCAGGAAGAACTGAGAACCCTGCTGTTTAACTGTGCAGTGGAAGATGTACCGCCCAAGGAGAGAGGATTGGGCTGGTATTACTGCTATTTTCTTGTATAAAGGAGGAGGACCCTGTCCCATCCTGGACCTCACCATCCTGGACCTCAGGCCTTGAACAAGTTCCTGGGGAAGGACTGGTTCAGGATGGTGACGTTGAAGGAAATTCTCCAGGCTCTATAGCTCCAAGACTTGTTGGAGTCTCTGGATCTTCAGGACGCTTATTTTCATCTGCTGATCCATCAAAAGCACAGGTGGTTCCTGAGATTCGCCATTGGGGGCGCTCACTATCAGTTCAGAGCGCTCCCTTAACCCCTTTGCCTAGGTTTATCACCAAGCTGATGGCAGTAGTGGCGCCGCACATCAGGAGATCCAGCGTCCACGCATTCCCTTACCTGAACGGCTGGTTAATCTGAGGAAGTCTCCGGAAAAGGTATCGACGCCGTCTGAAGAAACCTTTTGCCTGCTTCTGTCATGGGTTACTATCCTAAATGGTCTTTATGGAGTAGATGCAGGAAAAGAGGAATTGGACATTTCGGTCTTTCCAAGATGGCGTTAGATTGTGCCTCTGTAGGGAACCTTCTACAGCAGACCAGCTTATTGCAAGATGACCACCAGCAGTTGTCACTCAAGCCAGAAACACCCAGCTCAATGCTTAAATTGCCTCTCAGCAGTGAACGCTGTGCGTTGCTTTAATCTTGATGGTAACGCTCCTGTGAGTATTTCTGCTTCCCTGGCTTTCCTGGTCTTTTCTCTGTTTCTTCCCATTCTTCCCTCCCATCTTACTGCCTGCTCCCTCCACCTTGCCTAGCTTTTCTCTTTTGCTACTATGACAGCGTGGGACTTCTGGACTGCATCTCCTTTCTGGGAATCCTTGCGTAACGTGTTCACTATTTTTCACCTGCCTGTCGTGTTTTCCCCTACGAAGCGCAACACGTTCATCTGTTGGAGTTCTACAATCTACACGCAACAATCTCCGTTCTTATATACAAACGGGATCGCAGCGTTCTAACGTGCTGCCTGGCATTTCACGGATTTGCGCTTTGCTTTTCCGATAATAGGGCCAATTCAAAGCCTGCCCACAAGAAAATAGGCCACATCGAGATCATTCCTCCAGACACCCAGCCATGCTCACACACCCCTGAACCCAGTTGTAAGCAGCCTATTTCCACGCCCAACCCCTCTAACTCGCCAGAGAAAGACACTGTGCTGCTTGCAGCTCTCATTAAGGCAAGGCCCATCACAGCGCACACTCTGGATATCAACGATTTCATCACCAATAAGAACCTCAGCCTCTTAGCCATCTCTGAAACATGTCTGCACCAAGCTTCAGGCCATACCCTCTCCTTGGTCCTACCAGTTGGGTATTGGGTAGCCCTCATCTAGAGAGACCGCTTACACATCAGGCTCATTAGCCCTCCCTGAATAGATAACTGTGAATGCCTCTCCGACAAACTATCTGTCTCACCTTCTGATACCTTCATTCTACACATAATCTACTGACAACCCTCCATAACACCTAACTTCGAAGAGGGCCTCAGTCACTTAATTGGGCAAAACCTCAAACTCTCCTCAAGGGTGATACTCTTAGGCGACCTGAACCTAGGTCTTTATGAGGCAAACAGCAAGGCAGCCAGTAGGGTTGCTAACACCCTCAGCAATCTAGGATTCATACATCGCATCTCAGCCCCTACTCATTCTAAAAGCAGAATCCTAGACTGGATCGCTGATCACAACAACCAAATCAAGATCACCTCCAATGAGCCGATCCTGTGGTCTGATCACCACATACTCACATTCAACCTACCCACTCACAAACCAGCATTTTTTGCCCCCCCAGCCTTTACCCCCTGCCAGAGCCAGAATTTCGAAAAAGATCACCATAGCCTCGCTCGCCCCTCACCTTACCTCATAGTCAGGGTTAACCTTACAACATCTGACCCGCAAGAATTACCAGACCTCTACACCAGAACCCTCTCACAGGCTCTAGACCAGATGGCGCCTTTGCTCCCAAGAAAATACAGGCCTAAAGAGCAAAGAAACCCTTGGTACACAGACTCCCTGCTAGCACTTAAAAGCAAAAAAAGATGAACAGAAGGCAGCTGGAAAAAGAAAAAGACTGCCCCACTCAAACAAGGCTTCACCAAAATCGCAAATGAGTACAAGCAAGCCATTTTTAAAGCCAAATCAGAGTTATACAACGACAGGATTGCAAAAGCGCATCCCAACTCCTAGGAATTATTTAAAATCCTGAGAGAATTAGAATCTCCAACAGCTGCCCCCCCCGCACCCCTGAGCTGTAACCAAAGACCAAACCTGGTGCTCCAGCATTCAGAATTCAATGAGATAGAAAATTCTGCTTGCTACAGGGCAAAACTGCCCAAAAGCAAAATCAGTCCACTGCCAGCATTCCCCTATCCCCGGCCAGCTCCTTTGTCACTCCTCCGTTTAAGTTCAGAGAAATAGCCGAGGCTGAAACTACAAACATCACTAGCAAACTGAAACCATCCAAGTGTATGGGAGACATCTCCACGGCCACCATCATAAAAGACTGTGTGCCAGAAAAAGTCCCGTTCATCACTAAATTCATGAATTCCTCCTTCACCGCCAACTCAGTAACAACTAGCCTTAAAGAAGCATGGGTCCTCCCTCTTCTAAAAAAAACATCCCTTGACCCCGTACAACTATAGACCAATCACCACAGTTCCCTTTCTCCTCAAGATCCTAGATAGTGCTGAATCTGGTTGTAGGCAGCTCTATCTGGGATCCCATCACAGTCTTGGCTTGAGACAATCAGGTTTCACACCCGGCCACGGCACAGAATCAGAACTACTTGGTCTGAAAACACAAATGGATACCTACAAAGACAAAGGCAAACCAGACCTCCTACTCTTATTGGACTTATCAGTGTATCAGTGACTTTCGACCTGTAAACCATAGCATACTCTGCCACCAGCTCACGTCAGCTGGCAACTTCTCCCCACAAGCAGCCTCCTGGATTGCATCGTTCCTAGAAGGGAGACCGATGAGTTGTTTCAGACACAGCCAGTGCCGACCCCATCCCCTGTGGTGTCCCCCTGGGCTTCTGCACCCCCCCTCCCACCCATTCGCTGTACCTTATATTCACCAAACCCCTATTTGACCTCTTAGATAAACTAGGCATCTCCTACACCAACTAGGTGGACGTTACGCAAGTACTCCTTCCCCTGACAGGCTACTATGACCTAGACTCCCAACTGCTCAACAATGTGTATGCCACAATTCAGGCATGGATGGCAACCAACCACCTATGCCTCAACGATGATAAGACCGAAATTCTACTAGTAGGCTCCCCAACAGTCCTAAAAAAGCTCAACCCTCATCTCTGTGTTCATGATAGATGGTATCAAAATCACAGTATCCAATGTGATCAAAACACTGTGGGTGTACCTAGATGATTCACTCACCCTATACAGACAAGTGAGCGCCATCTCATCATCCTCCACCTACACGGCCAAACTCATCACTGTGACAAGTCAATTCCTCTCCTCGGACAGCTGCTTGACCATTGCCAGAGCCATTATAGGCACAAGACTAAACTATTGCAATGCCCTCTTTGCAGGCACCTGCAAGCAGAACCTTAGGAAAATGCAAACTATCCAGAATAATGCCCTAAGAGCAGCACTCGACATCCCCAAAAGGGACCACATCTCCACCGCCAGAAAACAAGCGCATCGGCTGCCGATCAAAGAAAGGATTATCTTCAAGACTCACTATCACACATAAATGCCTGAGCAACTCAGCCCCACAATAACTTTGCCAGAAAATCGTTAGACCTGAACCAAAGAGGCCAGTGAGATCCTGTCACGCCTACAAACTTACCACACCTAGAGTGAAGAGAGCCAAAGGCGGAGGAGTGAGTTTTCCGCAGTGGCGGCTACATATTGGAATGCCCTCCCCACAGATCTCAGAGCACTGGGCCTTCTGCAAAGCACTGAAAACCTGGCTCTTTATCTAACCATGCCACAACCTGTCCATTGACTTTTACTGTCTGTATGTCAAGCTATATTTGAATGTAACTGATCTGCAACAACGTCCTGATGCCTGAGGGCTTAGGCGCATTACAAATGTTAAAATAAAATAATATATTCGGAAGCTCTTGCTTCTTGTTACAGTGCTCGTTCGCTCCACTAGAGCTGCCTCTCTGTTTAACTTCGCGCATGGGATCGCTTCAGAGCGCACTTTCGCTCCACAATGAAGCTGCCACTCAGCTGAGCTTTTGCAGTGAATTTAGCTTGCCTTGGCTTCGAGTCCCGAGCTCTAAAGATTAACTGTGTCTCGTGCAGTTACGAGTACCTGTGACATTTGCTTTACTAGCCCCTCAATCTGTTTGACTAACGGTGCCTTTTGCTATAACAAGTCTCTGTTGTATTCTTTCCATGTGAAGCTATCATTTATGTAATATTTAGCTCAGTACTTTTGCAAGTCACTGTTGTTGCTATTATTATATGCCTACTCTTCTATATCTTGCATACTCTGTTTTCTTGAGGAATATTTCATTTCTAATTGCTCCCAGCATTTCCAGCACATTGGGATACTCACCTACAACACAGAGTTTGTGCATAGAGGATTCCTTCAAGAAGCGGTCCTCTGATTTCTACTGCGTTTTCTCCCCCAGGAGGGCTTCCCAGTTTCCCATTTCCAGGGACCAGGTGAGGGGTGTGGAAGGCTCCTCTATTATTCTATTATCCTGATTGGGTGGTCAGCACTGTGATGCTGGAAATACATTGGAGGGATAGGGCCTCCCTGTCCTTGTCCTGTAGTCCTTTTGCATTTGTGTTCGGAATTTTTTTCTGCCCAGGAGTCCATGTGGGACTCCTGACAGTGCAGCTCTTCCTATTTTTGGTTTGGTGTACAGACCCATGGGATACCCTTATGGCACCCATGGGTGGGGGTACAACCCTGTGCCCCTAGTGTATGTTTTCGGGCACCTGTGTGTGACCCACAGAGCAGGGTATGGGCTGGTGGCAGCACCATGCTGAATTTGACAGGTGTTCTGAGTATCCTCCATTTTGGGATACCCAGGCCCTGCCATTGGAATCAGTTGATTCCTTATAGGAAACAAGATGGCCCCTGTGGCCTCTTGCTTTCTATTGCCTGTTACCTTGTTTTCCCAAAGTCCTGGGAAGCCCTGACTCTGTCCCTCCCCCCTGACGGGCTGTTGGGTGGAAGTTCCATATATGGTATTGTAGTGAAGTGACTGTATGTTGTGGGTAAACCCTGTGGGTGGGACCTGGGTGAATGGAGTGTGTGACCAATATGCACTTCTTGTTGTGGATGTCTGATGTCTGGTTTCTGGTATGAAACACAAGACTGAGACAGCCCTGCTCGAAACTGGTATGAATGCAGTGTGTAGTGTTGAATGGCTGGGTACTTTTCCCAATACACATTCCTTGTTGGGAGTGTCTGAGAGGGAGCAGAATGGCCTGAATGCACTGTATGCCTGATTGGCTGACTGACTGCTGAATGCCCTTCTGAGTGATTGGTTGCCTGAGTGTGACCCAGCAGAATGAATGGAAGATCAACAGTTTATCTGGTGGCCTCTGACTGCTAGAATTCGTGAAGTCGAAACTGATGCTTGATCTCGAAGCCGAGCCTCAAGAAGAAGGTTGACTGCTGTTACCTTCACCGCAATCTGAAAACCGCCGTGACGTTGAGACTGATCCGAGAAAGGACCTGCTTAGGCGCCCTCTTCCCGAGCTCCGAGGGACCATCGAGCACCGCTAACCTTTGCCGAAGCTCCCTGGAAGTCAGACCCTCGAAAGGCTGCCGACCGGAGACGGGGACCGCCGAGGAGAACGAAGTGAAGCACCGGACATTCCATCCACCGTTGTCGACCAGGTTTCGCAGGTTTGCTATAACTGCTGGAGCCTGTCGAAGCCGTGTTGCACAGAAGCGGGGATTGTTTGACACTGTGCCGCCGCCGCCGACCAGAGCTGCAACGCTCCATTGATTCCCAGACGCGCTCGTCCACACCGTCGACCGCCTTATCCCGCCGGAGAAGGCCAGGCCGTCGACGCGCCGAGGAGCATCCGCCGGTGGGTTTCCTGCCACACAAAGACCGTAGAGACGCCGGACGACTCGACACCCCTGCTGGGCCACAGTTCTTCACAAACTCTTTGCGGTCCCGAACTATCAACGCAGAGGCGCCCCGCACGCCTCATCTTTGTAGCATGTCTTCGACTCATCGTCGACGAGCACCGCTGTGATGGAAGCTGCCGCCTCAACACCGTTGTTTCCATTTCTTCGAGGGATTTCGATGATCTGTGGCTCCTGCCTTAAAGGGAGCCGCTCACAAATGATCTGTCGATGATCCGATGTCGAAACCTACTATTCCAGGTACTCTGGGGTTGTAGAACATTTTAGAAAGGAATAAGACTTATTCAACAATATATGGACCGGGCTTGTAGTGTATCTTTCTTTTACAGGTTGTCCAGGTGGGGGGGGGGGGGGAAATCTCCACACAGAGCTGTGTCCATTGGTAGGGGCCAGTATACTCCCAATTGTTCTAACCGACTGCTTTCCTCCTATGTCTATTGTTGGTTACCTTTATTAATTGATTTGTTACATTTGACCAGAGTACAGTTCATGCACTTTAATGAAATCTGATAATAATTGTGGTACCACTTAGAACTGTATATATTTGCCATTGTAGATTGGCTGAGCACAAAGTGAGTTATTGTGATTGTGTATATAACCTTGAACCTTAATTATATAAAGACTGTGTTTTAATTAATACAGTGTGTGGACATTCCTTTGTGGGTGCTTGGGGACTACACTGTACTAACCAGCCTGCATCACTTCCTGAGAAGCTAGGCCTTGATTGCTTGACTATGTTATCAATAATAGAGAATCTTGGCTGGGGTCCTCTGTGCCTCTCCTCTACCATACAGAGAGCAGGAGTACAGACACCCCCCTCTGGTTGCTTTACAAGCACTAAGCACAGTTAAGGATCCATTATTTTCTTTGTGTAATTTGTGCATTGAGCATTGTGGTCCTAACAGCTTCACAGTTTGGGATTATCCAACACTGAAGCTCCAATTCCTAGTAGCAGTCCCGGGTAGGGAAGTCTTTCCCCCTCCAAGGAAAGTGTCACCAGTGGCAGGCAGATAGTCAGAGACTTATTTGAAGAGTCTGCCAACAGCAAAAACCAATATGCGCCAATTATTTTAAGAGCATAATGTGAGCATACTACGAACTGGGAAGTCTTCCTTGTTCCTTTCTTTGCAATATTTCCATACCTAGGTGCCTAGACCTTAGTAGGATTCTCCGACACAAGTCTACGGAATTATCTATAAGTAATTGATACAAAAACTGTATAGCATTAGTGGTGCCCCCCCTCCTCTCTCCACAGATGGTCAGGCTGCACCATAGGGCACCATAGCTGCACCTCACTGCTGAGGCCCAACAAGGCTGAAATATCTCACCTGTTGCTTGTATTTCCGTTCAGAGGGAACCTGGCCTAGCAGTTTGGGCTGGCTGCTCCCATTGATGGCAGTACCTGACTGATTTGCATATGGCTCGGCCCTTTTTGCGCAGACGGGCTAATAAATGGTGGTGTGGAAGGTTGCCCAGAGCAGTGACAGTGGTTCAGATTTATTCAAAACTTTTCACCCATGACTTTTTTGTTATTACAGGCTGTTCCAGAAGCATGACAGTTTGCCAGCGGCTTCCTTCCTCCCCCTCTTGGGCCTCATGACCTCCTGCATTGTTCTGGTGACAGAGGCCAGGCTGTGGATGTAATCCCTTCAGTGGCTCGTAGCAATGGTCCCAGTACTTCAACAACATGAAGGACGACGTCTTCAAGGTATTGAAGTCAGTGGCCAGCAACCTCTCATGATGGCGGGGGAGCCCTTTTGGCAACTGTGGCCATAGGCACAGATGGTAACGGATGTGTCCCTGAATTACTAGGGTGCTCACTGCAGGAATCTGCAAGTGAATGGCCTTTGGTTCCCAGTGGAATGCTGTTGGCACATCAACAGGCTGAAGTTGTGAGCGATCAGCTTAGCACTGATGGTGTTCGCCCCTTGCCTTATCGGGAAACATGTCCTGATTCTGACAGACAACACAATGGCCATGCATTACCTCAAACAGCAAGGCGGTGCTTGGTCCCTGCCCCTCTGCAGGGAGGCCTTGCAACTGTGGTTCTGATGGCTGAAGAAAGAGATTTCAGCTTCTGCCGCTCACCAGTCAGGAGTGGAGAATGTGCTGGCGGATGCTCTGAGCAGGCAATGCACAGTCTCACACGAGTGGGAGGTGTGCCCAGTGGTTCTGGAGGAGGTCTTTGCTCTGTGGGGGGGTACTTTGACAGTAGATCTGTTTGCCATGAGTGACAACTCAGAGTGCATGCCGTTCTGCTTGATGGAACTCACGATGAGTGGCGCTCTAGGGGACACGTTTCTGGTGGAGTGAGCTTTTGACCTCCATTACGCATTCCCGCCAATACCTATCATCTTGTGGGTTCAAAGGAGGTTGTGGAGGTACAAGGCAACCCTAATCCTGATCGCCCTGGACTGGGCGAGGAGAACATGGCATTCTGAACTCATGGAAATGGCCATCTGCCCACCTCGCTCACTTCCTCACAAGCTGAGCTTTCTATCACAGTCCACCCGAACCCAAAGTCGCTCAACCTACATTCATGGATGAGGTGTGATGACTGGGATCTCTCAGAAGAGGTACTTGAGGTGCTGCTGGCTGCACTTGAGATGTTGCTGGCTGTACGCAGAGCTTCCACTAGATCACTGTATAAGTTCAGGTGGAGAAGACTTGAGGCATGGTGCAGGGAGCGCAGGTGAACCGTGTCTCATGCCCCACCACCACATTGATGGAATTCCTTCTGTCCCTGGCTTCACCAGGTCTTCAAATAGGCATGTTCAAAGGTTGCTTGGCGGCTTTGTTCGTGTTCAAGAGGTTTACGGATGAGGGATCCTTTTTTACTATCAATTACCTAATTTCTGAAGGGCCTTGTGAATAGGTTTCTGCCAACGCCATTTGTGGTTCACGATTGGGGCCTCAATTTGGAGCTGACTTTTTTGATGGCAGCTCCATTCGAGCCGATGCATTCTTCTTTTGTTAGATTACTCACCCTTTCAAGGCTTTCTCTTGCAGGCAGCCCTTTCTGCATTTTTCAAGGATAAGGCTTCACTTAAAGTTCAACCTAAATTCCTTCCAAACGTGGTATCAGAGTTTTTCTTCTCTCAAAGCTTTATCCTGCTGGTTTTCTACCTTCCACCGCCTCCCCCTTCCAGGAATGAGGAAATTATGCATAGGCTGTATCCAAAAAGGGCACTCAGCTATTATGTTGCCAGGACGGCAGCCTTTAGACGTGACGACTAACACTTTGTTGCCTTCTCACAATCCAGGAAGGGCCTGGCGGTATGTAAGCCTACCATTTTCTGGTGACTGCTGAGCTCGGGGGAAGGTGGGAAAGGTGGGCAAGTGAGGTATGGGGCATGGTGCATGATATATGTACTGCTGATGCTCTGTCTGGAGTTAAAGAGTAACACAAACACAGCCGAGTCATGATGGAGTCGACAGTCGACTCCTGAGAGGCCGTGTTGAAAAAGTGTCTGAGCATCTGACGCTAGAAGGAATATCTATTAGATGAGGAATCTGCGGGAGAAGAATTTATAGAAAGAACATTACTGGTAAATAATTTCTACACCTGAGAGGTAAGTAATTTGTTCATTATTAGCACTAACTTCTGCCAGAAGAATCCCTGCGATTTGAAGCGCTTGCGTCTTGAGAACCTTATACTACATTTCATAGAGATAACCTAGTGTTACATACCCATCCTTCATTCCTACTGAAGGTGGTGTTAGACGTTCACATTAATCAAGAAATATGTCTACCAACATTCTTTCCCAACACTCAATCACAGACGAACTTAGATTTCAGAAGAGCATTGAAGTTTTACTTAAATAGGACAAAAGACTTTAGGGCGTCTGAAGATTTGTTTGTAACTTTTGGTGGAAGTTCTCCAGGTAAGCTAGCTTCAAAGGCATCCATAATTCGATGGTTGGTCTTGGGCATTTCAGACGCATACAAAGTGCAGGGGACAATTTCGCCAGAGGGAATTCTCACACATTCTGTTAGAGCAAAGGCTGCGGGCGTAGCTTTCCAACATCATGTGTCATTTTAAGTTATCATTAAGCTCGCTACTCGGGCTACCGCATCAGCTTTCTGTCGACATTACTGTTTGGATGTAAGTTCAAGAGAGGTGCAACGTTCAGCTAGGCAGTCTTTAGGAACTTTTTGCCTGGATAGCTGGTTAATTTAACTCCACCCAAAAATGTCAGTTGCCTTAGAATTGCAATACAATATAGGGGAAAGGGGATGGGACGTAGGAGTAAGGAAAAGGTACTCACCAGAGTGACTACTGTACCTTTAATCCCCTTTACTACTCCATAAGCCACACCTGCTATCCCACTCATATAGGTTCAGTCGGGGATGTCGTCCCCAATGTTCTCATAAGAGGGACAGAGGGGTGACACCAAGGGGCGGGGTTAGCGTGCGCGATCACAATGAGGATCAATGCGCCCAAATTGAATTTTACAGTGGAAGTGCATATTTTGCAGTGCAAAAGGCTCCGGTCCATCCCTGTACTTTGACACCCTGTGCAGTAGTCTTTTGGTAAAAATAATGCTGCAGTGGCACAGGTCAACTCTTGCATATTATAAAATGCATGCATAAAAAATGTAAGCAAGCACTTTATACTACACATCATTTTCATTTTTTTGTATGGGTGGAGAATTGGCAAGGAATGGAATATTCCTCTCAGCCTTCCACCATGCAAATGCACCTAATTTCCACCATCATGACATTTTCTTGCTGGTGTAAATGCTTTGGATTCGTATTGAATCCTTATGCTTTGTACACCAGCAAAATGCAGCCCGATTTCGTAAGAATCCAAAGTAATCATTACCAACCATTTGCATGCAATATTTACTCAATTTTCACTGTGAAGTGCAACAGTGAGGCGTACAGTTGTTTAACCTACTTTTTAAATCTTCGTTTTGCACTTTGCAGTACAAATGACAAATGTTACATGAAGGGCACCTGTTTGATCGTAAGAGCAAACATAGGCGGTCCCCTCTGTGCAATTTACAGGGACTTAGAAAATGAGCGCCCAGATGTTTTAATATGAACTGAGATAATGCATATTTGCAAACATAACTGAGTATCCTAATCTTCAGAACATCCGCTATATTTCTGTAAGGTTATATACTGTTGGAATCTTGAAATGGGTGAAATATCTACCTTATTATCCTGAAGGTGTGCCATTCATCATATGGTCCTTCTATATTGTTGGAAGAAACAGTTCTGCATTAACTGCCTTCTGAAGTATACCAATTATGATTCATATTTCACATCCTTGACAAAGTGTAAGGAGGTGCTGCCATTCAAGCTCTGTAGCATCCTGATATTATTGTGTAAGGGCTTTGGTTTCCTGATGGGTACCTAGCTCTTTATATAGCCTGCATTCTTAATCTGTAAGGTCCTAATGATGATATTAGGAGCGTTCTCCTGTTGATTGCTTGAATATGGTCACACTTTATGACCCTATGTGGGGTGTGATATGGGACTATTTCCCCTGCTTAATAATAATAAAACGATTCCCTAGATAAAGACTGGCACTCACTTGGCCTTATGTATTGAATGACCTTTCTCTACTGCCAGTTTATCATTTGAATTTGCAATTAGGTGACTATGACATTGGCCAGTTTTCGTTTCCTTAAAAGCATAATCAACTCTCTTCAGCTTTCTTTTAACATTTAAAGGAGTGATAATTCATTGGATTTAGAGCAACGTGACACGTATTCCACCATAAAGGCATTCAAAGTTGTATGACCAGTCAACTTTGAACTTCTGTTTGACTGCAAAGTTGATTGACTGGTGCCTTGTGTTCACCATCAGTTGAATATGTGCTGTCTTGTTTTCTTTACAGTTGAGTGACCTTGTGGCACTGGTGCGTGGCAAGCTGTCAAGAATGCAGCGATCAGTCCTTTCTGCTCTCATCGTAATTGAGGTCCATGCTAAAGATGTTGCTGCTCGACTTGTTGAAGAAAGTGTGACCAGTGTTAATGATTTTGAGTGGATTTCACAGCTCAGGTATGGAACAAAACTTTACCAACCTTCACAGACCCACTTCTAGGTAAATGTGGTAACCCTAGCATATGTTTTTAGAAGTATGACCCTCATTCCACGTCTTTTCCTTCTAAAAAGCTGCTTTTCAAAGCTGAATGGAAAAGAGAAATCTACATCTTCCCCTAATTAATTTAAATAGCTACAAAAATCCTAACCCAAACACGCCCTGTGTACCAATTGATGCAATCACCAAAAGCAGCATTGTGATCAGTTAACTTCTCAGTTAAACATCTGTTGCTGCAAGCGTGTCAATGGGCCTCATTACAAGCTTGCCGGTCTGGTAAAATCGATGCCGGTACGTAAATACCGGCATCGATTACCGGACTGGATCATTACGACCCGTGAGTACTTCAACACCGGCACCGGCATAGGCCCTTCTGTGAGCGGCATCCCCGATGCCAGTAGCATCCCTGACACAAACCTGCTGTGCCTGTAACACCGGCATGCCGCAGGCCAGTGCACATTCAGAGGTGCACAGACATGCATATACCGGCATCCACATACCGGTTATAACAGCGAGAAAGATGCCAGAACCACCGGCATCACGGGGCAGGCGTTACGAGGGATCAGGTGAGCAGAAAACAGCCACAGGTGCAACAAATCAGCACATGTGCACACCATTGAACCCAGCCACAGTACAAAGGCAGAACACCCACACACCACACCCCTTCCAAAGCAAAAATGCTACCACTAGCACTAGCCCTGCTGGAGGTGGAGTACGTGCAGGAACAGCTACTCTGAGTGAGGAGGCTGTGAGGCAGGCCTTGCAGCAAATGCACAGGAGCAGAAGGAGGGCCAGAGAGGGGCAGCACATGCCCAATGTGCAGGTGCCCAACAATCGCCAGAGAACTTGTCAGACCATTCACCCTAACCCCATCACAAACCCACACCCTGTACCGGCTGGACAGAGACACCATCATCGCACTAGTGGAACTCATACACGATGACCTCGTGAGCATCAACAACATACGGACAGCCATTCCCCCCTGCTCAAGGTCGTGAGTGTGCTACACTTTCTGGCAACTGGAACCTATCAGCACACAGTGGGTCAACTGCACGGGATATCACAACCCTGCTTATCCCGCGTGCTGACGCAGGTACTTGAGGCACTCCTCAAACATGTACGTGACCACATCAGCATGCCACGTACCCCAGTGGAGATCTATGCACCCAAAGTAGCAATCCATGCCATAGCAGGCATGCCAAACGTCATAGGTGCGATAGATGGTACACATGTAGAGCTGATGGTGCGGCATGCCGTTGAGCAGGTATACCGCAACAGGAAGCCGTTCCATTTGATTAACGTCCAAATTGTGTGTGATGCCAGCAAAATCATCACACACTGCTGTGCCCGATAACCTGGGTCGACGCACGATGCACTGGTCCTGCGGAACTCAACGCTGCCCTGCTACATGGACCGACATGCCGGACCCCATACATGGCTGTTGGTTGAGTGTGACCACAGGGGCAGACGCATTGATGATGGGGTGGGTGATTTGCCAGCACTGGGAATCTGCCTGATGGGTGGGCCATATGGGGTAAAATTAGGGGGGGGATGGAATGTGCCAGCACTGGTAATCTGCCTGATGGGTGGGCCATGTTGGGTGTGTGCACATTACACAGCATACCGCAATCCTGGAGCACTGGTGCACACTGCTAGTATTGAATCCCTGAAAATCATGCCTGAACAGAAAAGACCCAACCATGTTTGTGAAACGATGCAAATCATCAACGGTACACTCTCTCTTGTCAACATGCAGGTGACGCTGAGTATCCACTGATGGGCTGGCTGCTGACCCCAATCAGATGTCCATGTAACCGACATGAAGAGGCATCCAATCGCACACATACAAGGACTCGCGTCACAATAGAACAGACCTTTGGCCTACTGAAGAATCGGTTTCGCAGCATAAACCGGTCTGGGGGTGCCCTCATCTATGGTCCCGAGAGGGTGGGGCATATTGTGATTGCTTGTGCAATACTGCACAACATGTGCATCCGTCCTAATGTGCCCCCGCCCCCGGACGTGGATATTATGCCACAGGACGATGATGACGATGATCATGATGAGGATGTTGGACACCCTTTAGATGGACAGGCCACACAACAAGCATTGGTCGCAAGTTATTTCTGGTGGATGATCCACACATGGAAATGTTTAATTGCCACAGTGTATACGTTGCATTGTGCTACATTAAATACTCATACACGCCTTGAATGATGTACAGACAACTGTATTGCTTTCAAACACAAGTGTATTAATGCCTGGTGAACTATACACAAAATGTGACAGGTTGGACTTGCATCTCAGTCCCAACAAGATGGTTACTCAGTCCCAATTACAACTAAACCCCCAAAAATGGACCAAAACACCCTTCCTCTTTAACACCCGTTTGCACTCATCCACCCCACAAAGTGAAAAACAACGTCCAATGTTGTATGTGAAATGCCAAATGCCAAAAACATCCCTTCAACAGGTTCCCACTGCTAGGCACTGTAGCGAAAGGCCTACTTTCGCCCCCTCTTTGTAGCTTAAGGTTCAGGACCCATCGGACGGGTCAGCCTCAATGAGCGGTGCAAGGGGCTGCCATGTGTGGAAGGGCTGGGCGTAGCACTTGCTGACTCGACTGGCAGCGTTATAATGTGCCGCTTTTCGGCGATGGCCGTGACTAGGACATTAATGGACTCTGCCATTGAGGACATGACTTTGTTGCCCTCACGTACCCTTCTGGCCAGTTGGTACAACGCCTCAGTTGCCCGGCCCAGCATCCTTCCAGTCTTTCTTGTGTTGTCCTGAATGGTCTGCCTTGTGAGTTTTGCCTCGGTGCGGTACCGGTTCAGGAGTATATGCATCGCCTCCTGGCGCTCCTATATCCGGGTGAGGCGGGCTTCAATGTTGCGAATGTGCACCCTTCCGGCAAGGGGCATGGGTGGTGGGCTGCATGGGGCTTCTGGGCTGAACCTGGGTTCTGGCTCATGGTGCCCATTGTCATTGTCACTGGGTGCGGTCTCCTCCATGTTGCTGGGTGCAGCTATGACACGTCGTGTGCTACGCATGTCTGGTGTGTCAGAATCAGCAAGTTCGGGCATACTCTTTATGAGTGATATGGGATTGCCAGGCATGCTCATTGCTGGAGAATTAGGCAGATCCTCGATTTCAATCGGCGGTGATGCTGCTTCCTCATCTTGTGTGGCCTCACTCATGCCCTGTGTTGTGGTGTGGCATGGCGGGTCGGACACTTTTTCAGGGATGTGCTGCGGCTGCCGCCTGCCTGAAGGTGTCTTCGCATGGCTCTTGAGGCTGACAGGTGTGCGAGGGTGGAGGACATGATGTGGAGGCCGTGGACTTTGGTCGGCCGTCGCTGCGACCTGGTTCCTGGCTGCGAGCTGGTTCCTGGCTGCGAGCTGTCTTTTTTGTGGCTGTGCCGACATACAGCAGTGGTTGGGGTAGTTGCGAGTTCTCCTTCGCTGCCAGATGAGGTGCCTGTGGGCGACAATTTAGGGGTACTTCATTGTTGTGCTATGAACCATGCAACAGCCATCACACTTAGTTCAATTTACAGTGATGTGCATCCTTTGAATCATGGTGGGGGCATTGTGTAGGAGCACACATTTGCAGGGGTATAGCAGTGTTGGTACATCATGATGTGTACACGAGTTGGTATGTGCATGTAAGATGGGTTGGTGTTGTGTTCTGCCATTGCTGTTGTGTATATGCAAACTGAACTGTGCATTTATGTAGTCTGCATGTGAGGGAGTGGGGGTATGCGTGTGTATGTAGGGTCATTGGGGTGTTGTCAGCTACAAAGGGGACACTGGATGGGCACATTGGGATGTTTGCAATGGTGCATGCATTGTGGACAGGTGGTGTTGGTGCCATGCTGACACATGGCACAGGGGCCATGTTGACCTCGGTGAAGTGTGTTGACGCATACAGACGGCGGGGTCTGTTTGGATGTATTGGGACATGTGTTTTGTGCCTGTGGTGCTTGTGGACAGTCTCCATAGTGGGAAGATTTATTGTTTTGAGCGTCTGGTCAGTGTCTTGCAGGGCAGCAGGTATCTGGTTACAGTCATGCACATGGCACTATTGGCGATCAGGAGAGGAAGTGGCTATGGGATGTTAGTAATGGACACTCACCTGCATCTGCAGATGTTGTGGCTCCATGCTCAGCGTCACCCACACCCTCGATGCTGGCCATGTTCAGGATGGAGGCACATCTTTCCTCCTAGGGGTGGAGTTTGGGGGGAGAATGTGGTCCACCACCAGTGGTTTGGCCCTGGCTGCGCTCAGCAGACAATAGGTTTCATACTCTGAGACGCAGGTCGTCCCAGCATTTGCGGCAGTCCCTTATGGTCCTGAGTGCAGTGTCTACTGCTGAGACCTTGTTGGCAACTTCGGTCCATATCTCCTTTTTGCGCACCTGCACAGGCCTGTGCAGGTCCACTCCAAATACCTCATCGTCATTGTCTACAAGAGTGTAGGGAAGCATGTTTAATTTCGGCTCACTAAACCTAGGTTTGCGGTGGCGAACGTTCCCCCAGGCAGCTGACCCTTTGTGGTCTTCAACTTCCAGCTCCTGTGTTTGGAGGATTGCAATGGATTGTGTTTTCAAAGATGGCCGCTGGTGCATTTTCCGTTCCGGTGCGATGACGTAGTTTCCGGTACCGGTATGCCGGTGCCGGTATTTGCGGGTTGGTGGTGCCGGTGCCAAGGGCATTGATGGTGCCATTGTGTGGGCTTTTGAATGCTCTGGCGGTATGCCGGCACAGCCGTTACCGGCATGCCGTTGGTTAGGGCAAGTCATGCTCGGAATCAGACATTGATTCCGAACTCAAGGCATGCCGGTAACGGTAGCTACGGCATGCCGTTATTGTGGATTTCCTACCGGCTATCTCGTAATGAGGGCCAATGTGTCATGCTCAAGCCTGTATTTCCACTATGTCTTGATCCATGGCTCCCGTTCTGATACTTATCCCTGCCTAACCTGCAACCCGATAGCTTAAATTGCCACCCATTCAGCATCGCAAGAGTTCATGGCATGCACTTTCTGTTCACCTAAAAACTGTACCCTTGCCACATTTTCTCTCCCCACCTCTCATATATTCGGTGCTCCATGACCCTTAATAATGGATAAAACAGAGTATACCCGGATATGTCTCATTTGTATGCCCCGCATCCCAGTGAAGTAATTGGTTGCCCATCTGAAGTGTGGACCAGTGATTCCTGTTTAACCTGATAGTCAATATTCCTTGTGCAGAGGTTTTGTTTTTCAGTTTGTTTTGCTTCATACCTGATGGTCAGTGCTGTATTCATAATTATATACATTGTATCCTAAATCCTGATGTTCGGTACTTCACTCCCTATTTGCAGTGTGATCATGTCACTGTCAGTATTATGTTCATAGGCTCTTTTCCACTGTCAGACAAAAACTGTATTAAAAGCATGATGCTTTACGCTCGTTTTGGTTTACGCTGCCATTTGAATGTATTGAAATTATGTTTCATAATAGGTACTACTGGACAAGGGATGATATGTATATTCAAGCAGTGAATGCAGAATTCATCTACGGCTATGAATATCTTGGGAACACAGGACGCCTGGTGATTACCCCTTTAACTGACAGGTTAGTAGTACTGACAGGTTATTAAGTAAAAATGTATGTGGTGCACAGTGGACAGCAGTGTGGTACATTTTAAATGCCTGTGATGTCCAAGATCATAAGTGATCCTCTTTTCAATAAATGATACATTTCTTGATAATAAAGCAGAGTACCTGTCATTAATAGGTGAAATAATCAAAGTATTTGATTGTCAACATGTCTCAACATCCACATGCACCCTTTCTTATTGTCTTAAGTACCACTTCTTGACTATTTATTCCACCAAATAGGATCTAGATTCACCAATGTTCAAATACATACTAACTTCCCATCTTAATTTACAGGAACATTAGATAATATTTTTACTCATGAATAGAAATTCTTACAATATTCAGCGACTATTACTAACTTCTTGCAACAGATTTAATTGAAAGAAATGTATGTGACGAAAACCATAAGGTGAACAATAATGAATGGATATTATAATAAATGTACACAATGGTGAACATAAAAAGTGCAATACAAATAGAATGCCAGCACAAACTTAAAAACAACTTAAAGAGGACTATGGACATAGAGTACATTATTTACTACGGTGAGTCATTGTCCCCAATGAATACTTTAAAAAATGGTTTTAAGCAGGTACCTAACAACGAATCTCTGTCAGGCACTCCTGAGAAATGCACAAAGGCATTTGCTAAAGAAGAAGCCGTGAAGAATGTATACACTTTACATTAAAACTAAAGAATTAAAACAAATAACTGCCACCGGAAAAAGTGTACATCATTGGGAGTAACGTACTGGAACGAGCAAGACCACCCGAGAACATCATTACAATAAAGAAGACAGAAACAAAACAACTAATATGTCACTGGGCAAAGTCCTCATAAAGACTGTAGGGGGTTTCTGTACTCCTGCCCTCTATATGGCAGAGTAGAAGCACAGAGCACCCGAGCCAAGATTCTCTATTTGGTAAACGTGAACGAGCAATTAAGGCTTAAGCTCTGAGGAGGTGATGGAGGCTGGTGCTTAAGTACAGTGTAGTCCCCAAGCCCCCACAAAGGAATGTCCACACACGGTTAGTGATAACGCAGTTCTTTATATAAATAAGGTTCAAGTTATGTACACGCTTTGTGCTCAGGCAATACTATAATGATAAATGTACAATTGCTTTGTGGTACCACAATTACTCTCTGACTCCATTAAAATGCACCAACTGCTGACAGTTTCAAATGGCATACAAATCAATAGCAAAAGGTATCAACCATAGGCTTGGGAGGAAAAAAAGGTGGTTAAACAATTGGCAGAATACTGGGCCCCTACCACTAGGCACAGTTCTGTGTGAGGATCCCCCACCTGGGCAACCTTTAAATGATATATTAAACAAGCCCAGTCCATATATTGCTTAGCAGAGTCTTATTTTCTTCTAGAAATGTTCTACTACCCCAATGCACCCGGTTTAGCAGAGTTCGACGGATCCTTCTTGAGTGAGCTCCCTTTAAGGCAGGAGCCACAGATCGTCGAGATCCCTCGAAGAAAAGGTGAATGACGACATTGGTGCATCGGCTTCGGTCCTGGCGGTACTCGACGATCAGTCGTGGACGTCCTGCGAAGAGGAGGCGTGTGGTACACTTTGACAACGATAGTTAGTTGCCGCAAAGAGTCAAATGAAGAACGTAGGCCCAGCAAGGGCGTTGGGTCATCAGCGTTTGGCGTCGGTGATCAGGACCCGACCACGGCTGGCTTTCGGTTCTTCGTCTGAATCTTTGAGGACTTCGGGTGGCGGGAAACCCACCAGCGGATTCTCCTTGGCACGGGCTCAACTTTCCCCGGCGGCACAAAGTGGTCGAAGGTGCTGGCAAGGGAGTCTCATTCGTTGTGTTACACACCAGAAACCAGACACCCATAACATGAAGTGAATATTCGTCACACACTCCATTCACCCAAGTCCCACTCCAAGGGTGGACCCACAACAATCAGTCATTGGGAAGGCTCCAGCCAGTCTGGCCTGGACTTCACCACAATACCATACATGGAACTTCCACCTAGCAGCCAGTCAGCCAGTCAGGGGAAGGGACCGAGTCAGGGCTTCCCAGGACCTTGGGAAAATAAGGTAACAAGTTATAGAAAGCAAGAGGCCACAGGGGCCATCTTGTCTCCTATCAGGAATCCCCTGATTCCTATGGCAGGGCCTGGGTATCCCAAAATGGAGGATACTCGGAGCACCTGTCAAATTCAGCATGGAGCTGCCACCAGCCCATACCCTGCTGTGTGGGCCACACACAGGTGCCCAAAAATATTATCTCGGGGGATAGCTCAGTGTCAATGTGCTCACCTTGGAAACAAGGCGACACGAAGCAACACCGGTTCGATCCCCGGGTCCGCGCTGCAAACCTCTGGGTATTAAGCATGTTATAAATACGCAACTAAGAGACATATTCCTGTAACAGCGCCTTGATGCCCCCGTGCTGTGTGAGTGCTTTATAAAAAGCACACAAACATACACTAGGGGTACAGGGTTGTACCCCCACCCATGGGTGCCATAAGGCTATCCCAAGGGTTTGCTCACCAAACCAAAAAGAGAAAGAGCTGCACTGCCAGGAGTCCCACATGGACTCCTGTCAGAAAACAGCACAAAACACACATGAAAAAGGAGTACAGGACAAGGACATGGAGGCCCTGTCCCTCCAATGCATTTCCAGCATCACAGTCCTGAAGTAGAGACTCTAGTCAATTTGGGAATACAAAAAGGTAAACAATGACATAGGCACTTTCCACTAGGAAAACTGGTTACAAAGTGGTTTTGTCATGCTACGTCAAGTGATGTCAGGATGGGAAATTACTTCCTTTGCCAAACTTTAAAAAAAAAGTTTAACTCCGGACGAGGGACATTTCAAACTCTCACATTCAAAAAAGGTAACTGAAAAGTTTCCTTCCCCATCAAAAAGTAGCAGGAAATAATCCCATAATGGCTCTACTGAAATATATACTTGCAAATAATCCAAAAATATATATGGTAAAGCATGTCTATAGCTCACTTCAGCACTCAACTCTAAAGTACTGAAAAATAACCTAGTAGACCAAAGGAAGAAACTAGCGCTAGATGTATCAGAGGAGAGATAGGCCTGTCTACAGTATGACATGGCATAGACGAGGACGGCCAACTAATGCAGCAAAGGATCTGCTACCATCTACACTGTGCTCCAGAGAGAATAGGCACATTAAAACTTAAAGAAACTGACTACTGTTGCATGCACGAACATTAACTCACTTTTTCTGCAGTGCTATGTGCCCTTAAGAATGCGGGGCAAGAGCTTCGAACAAATTAGGTTGGTGTCAATACACATTCTGAAAAGAGATCCAGTTGTACGCCAGTTAAATAACATGTCTGAATGTAAATTGACAACCAAAACAAAGATGCTATTGATGATTAAAAAAACAATCTTAACTGCCACCAGAAACGTGCTCTTTAGAGATGGAGCATACTGTCGGTGTCCTGTTCATTTTGAAGCTGATTTGAAAAATCTGCCTCATTTTGGTGAATTTGGAAGGTGGAGTTGGGAAACTGGCAGACATACTATGTCCGCCGCAATTTTCGCCTTACAAATGCAGGTGCATTAACACCAGCAAGAATTTCCATTCTGGCATTTATTCTTTTGATTCTCATGAGATACACCAGAAATTACCACCTAGAACCTAAATGCATATAGGTTCCAAAGGAATGCAATCACTAATTGCTGAAGGCATTTACACTTATCCACCATGGAGTGGAAAAGTGAAGAGTAAAGGCTGAAATCGCCTTTGGGTCACTTCTCACTTTTCCACTTTGTGTCGGAAATGAGGACTTTTGCACAAAAAAGCAAAGGTAGCATGTCCCCCTGTGCAACATGTGATGGCAATCAAAATGACTTGCAGATAACATAAGACCTTGAAGAGTGGCTAGCAGAGATGTCAAAACCTGCAACTGAATAGCGAGTAACAGTGAGTATTAGAAACAGAAGCAATACCTTTTAAAGGATTTTGGTGACATTTCTTGGAGATCTGATTGATAGCTGATACTTTATTAGGGCAGGAGAAGTTGTTGCCATAAGGTTAATGAAGACTTGCTTTAGGTGTTCCAGATTTCTCACTGTTATAATGTTCATTATTATCAATCCACTCGTTAGGAATTAAGCTACATTAGGAGATCTGTATTGTGTATTTCTAAGAGAAAAAATAACTGTTCGCAAAATAACATCCGGTGTATGGTTACTAAGACAATGTTATGCCTTAGTCTTGCATTATAAAAGTATGCATAGTTGCATACAAGGGATGACTGACCAACCAAAAAGGTGAGTGACATTCCAAGGACGAGAGCCGAGAGGGCCTAAGAGGAAGAGGGACTACATGAAACATGAATAAGGTACAGTGTGATAAGACGGGGAAGGAGCATCAGTAATGTTGCCTAGGGATCTAGGCCCAGTGAAGGACGCACACACGGATAGATAGGAGGAACTTCTTTATTCTTCTACAACCAAGAAGGAACTGGCGCTTGCTGCGCACGTGCCCCATAACTCCCTTGCCCAGTCCAAACTCCGCCTTTCCAACGGAGGGGGCTCATGAGCGTTAACCCCTTGAGCCCTGGGTAACACTACCCCCGGACAATATGTCCAAACATCAACTTGACACACTGTGTCCAAACAATAACTCAGCACTCTTCAACAAGTCTCATCGGCTTCTTTATGAGTCGTCTCGGCCTCTCACCTCGAGTCCCAAGATCTGGCTCCTCTTCAGTCGCTCCACTCTGGCCCATGTCCCCGGGATCTCCTTCCGGGGGAAACCACTCATCATCCCTCTGCATCCTTGGTTCTGGTGAGAGTGCCCTCTGAGGTCCTTCTGTGTTTTCTCTTCTTGCGTATTGCCTGAACTGCTGACAGTTTCTGGTGACGGTCCTATCCTGGTCTTCAGCCGTCACCATCGTACCTTTCACTGCAACAATCCTCATGGGGCTTGGAGCAAACCGCGGGTCTGTCTTTCTATTTATCGGCTGTTGCACCAGAACTTCATCTCCTACCTGGAACTCCGGCGGCACCGCTCCTCTTCGTGCATCGGTACGGAGCCTCGCGTTTTCCTTTGCCGCCGCGTCTCTCTGGAGCAGATCATGGTCGGCCGGCTCTGCCTGCGCCGTACTTCTCGGGATGCGGGTTCGCACCTCATATCGGAACATGAGCTCGGCGGGCGTCTTATTTGTGACCTCATGAGGAGTGTTCCTGTAGTCTCTTAACAGGCGGCATAGCGCTTGGTGTGTATCGACTGCGTCAAGCCGTGCCCTCTGTATAGTCTTCTTGATCGACGCCATGAAGCGCTCCGCCATTCCATTTGCCTGGGGGTGGCGTGGTGTGATCTTCATGTGCCTGAACCCCAGGTGCTCTGCCAGTGTCCCAAACTCGTGTCCACAGAATGGTGGTCCGTTGTCGGACTTGACCCACTTGGGGATCCCCCACTCACTAAAGACCTCTTCTATCGTCGCCGCCACTTGAGTGAACGCCGTGGAATTGACCACCTTGGCAATCGGGAACCTTGAGTGCTCATCTATGAAGAGTAAGATGTAGTCACCCGCTTCGGTCGGCCCGTAGAAATCCATGGCTACTCGTTCCCATGGGTGATCAGGTATTTGAGTATGTTGGAGTGGGGGCGGACGTTCTGCAGGGGCTGTGCACTGACAGGCGTGGCAGTTTCTTACCCACTCGTCAACGGCTGCATCCAGGAGAGGGAACCACACGTGGCACCTGAGCTGCTTCTTCGTGTTCTCGGCTCCTCTGTGACCTTCGTGCGCTATGCTGACCACCTCGCTCCTGAGTGTGGCGGGGATGACGATCCTGCACCCTCTGAGCAGGATATTGTTGTCCTTCACCGCAAGTTCACCATGTACACGGGCTAGCCATTCGATTTCTTGTTTGTTCACCCCCGGGTGAGCTAGGATGGCTCTGTGGTGGTCTTTCCATTTGCTGGCCGTCGTGAGGCTAATCGCCAGGGCTGTCGTCGGGTCGGCTGCCGATGTGGCCGCCACCCTTTCAAGGGACAGCGCCGGATGCAGCGCCTGGGCTGCCACATACTGCACATACGCGACGTCACCCTTCCGTGCGAGCGGGGCCCCTACGGGGTGTCGGGAGAGGTAGTCTGCGGGTTTGAGGTCGCCCCCCGGGCGGTGTACAATGTCATAATCATATTCCTGGAGGCGGATGCCCCACCTCTCAATCCTCGGTGGCATCTTGGTGTGCGGGTTCCCGAACAGTGATAGAAGTGCCTGGTGGTCGGTGATCAGCGTGAACCTTTTGCCGATTATAAAGTTGTGGAAGTGCTCACACGCCCAGACTGCTGCCAAGCTCTCCTTCTCGGCCTGGGAGTAGGCTAGTTCAGGCGTCGACAGCGCTCGGCTCGCGTATGCAACCACGTGTCTGGGGTTAACATCCGCGCCACTGGTTTGGGCCAGGATGGCACCGAGGCCTACGGGGCTGGCATCCACTACCACCTCGGTGTGCCACAGTGGGTTGAAATATGCGAGACGGTGAGCCTCCGCAAGGGCTTGCTTGATGTCCGCAAAGGCCTGTTGGCAGGCCGGTGTCCATTCGAACGACGACTCCTTCTGCAGCAGTTTTCTCAGCGGGTCTGTGATGGAGGCGTAGTGGGGGATGTACCTCGCACAGTATCCTGCCATGTCGAGGAACGAGCGGACGTCCGCCACCTGCCGGGGCTCGCCGAGGTTGGTGATCATCTCGACCTTCTCGGGGTCAGGCATCATGCCATCCTTGGAGAAGATGTGTCCAAAGAACTTGAGTTTCGTTTTACTGAACCGGCACTTCAAGATGTTAAGCGTGAGGCCGGCTCTCTGAAGGGCTTCGGAGGTGTCGTGTAGTGCCCTGTCATGGGCTTCCTTGGACGATCCAAAGACGAGAATGTCGTCGCTGTAGTTGAGAGCCCCTTTTATAGGTCGGATGATCTGGCTTATTGCTTCCTGGAAAATCTCAGCGGCCGATGAGATTCCAAAGTTCAGTCTCCGGTATCTGAAGAGCCCATCGTGTGTCGCAAATGTGGTTATGGGCCGGGAATCAGGGTGGAGCTCCAACTGATGGTATCCCTGATTTAGGTCCAGTTTGGAGAACATTTGGGCACTGTTCAGCAGCACAATCATGTCCTCGATACATGGTCCCGGGTGTCTCTCCCGTTGAATCGCCGTGTTGGCCACCCTCATGTCCACACACAACCGGATCTTTCCCCCTTCCTTGGGTACCACCACAAGGGGGGACACCCACGGCGTCGGCCCCGTCGCCGGTTCGATGATGCCGTCGCGGAGCAGTTGCTGGAGTGCCTCTGAAACTGTCTCCTGAAGATGGAAACCAACCCTTCTGGGATGTTGCGGCACTGGTCGTACGTCGGGGTCGATGTGGAGCCTGATGGGGGGTCCCCGGAGCTTTCCTAGCCCCTCGCATAGCTTTGGGAAGGCACCCACGATGTCTTCTTGTGAGACGAGCGATTGAGTCTGATGAGAAGCTATCGATCCTACAGCGTTCCCCGGGCTGGGTTTGGCCGCTGCGGCGGTGATTACGTCTCCCACATTCACGTGGATCTAGATCAGCCCCAGATGCGACGCCGTGTGGTAGCTGAGGAGGCATCGACTCCTGGCGAGAGACCGTATCACGTGAATGGTCGCATCCACTTGCCGCCCATTCAGGAGAAGGCATTGGGTGAATTGGCCCACCGTCTGTAACGGGGTGGCAGCTCCCCACTGGAAAATTCTGGAACGGGACGGATTAAGCTGTGGTGGGCACGGTATACGGTCATAGTCTTGTTCACCCATGATGTTCACTGTGGCCCCGGAGTCAATCATAAATTGAAATTGGCAGTTCCCCATCTTGAGCGGGATTTGCGGGGCCTCCCTGGCCTCTTTGTTATCGAGTATAAGGTTCACAAACTCGTCGTGGTCGTATTGGTCCTGCGGTGCGTAGTAGGCCATCGCCTGGTCTTCTTGGTAGAGGGTCTCAGGCCTGTAGTCTGCAGGAGGGTTTTCATATTCGTCCGTGAAGTGTCTAGGCTGTTCAGCCTGGTCATACGGTGGGGCATATCCTGCCGCTTGGTATTCATCCATCGCTCGAACGTAGCGCCTCTGCCCGAGGCCCTGTTGGTATGGTCTTGGCTGACTGTACTGCAGGGGCTGCGGCCGGAAGAGCATTCTGGGGGCCGCCTGGGGTCGCATCGGGGGAAAAGGTACGCCCTCCCTGCAGACGGAGTGAAAGTGTCCTTCTCTCCCGCAGTTGGTACATCGCTGGGACAGGGCTGGGCTTAACTCGCCATTGTCCAGTTGATGTCCCCCATAATGCCATGGTCCCCATAATGCCATTTTGTATGTCATTGTGAATCCCTTCTCTTATGATATATATGGGTTCATGGGCTTTGCAACGGGAAGTTAAGCTGGTCATGAGTTCCCAAATGCGCTGAATTTCAGGGGTTTCATTGCAATTCATTTGGGCTCCTTAACTAATCTTTAATTAAAGTTTTTAAGCGAATTTCAACTTTTTTTTCATACCATAGTTTTTTTCTGCACCACTGGCCATGACCTTCGGCCGTGCCCACTGTATATTTTACAACATTACCAAGCCACTAGCTATGTTCTTCGGCCATGGCCAGTGGTCACAGCCTTTGGCCGTGCCCCCTGTATATTTTTCAACACTACAAAGCCAATAGCCATGGCCTTCGGCCATGTCCACTGTATATTTTACAATGGGTTTTGTTATACCATAGTCTTTTTCTGCGCCAGTGGCCACAGCCTTCGGCCGTGCTCACTGCAGATTTTACAACACTACGAAGCCAGTAGCCATGGTCTTTGACCATGGCCTATGCCCACTCTACCTCACTGTAGCTGTAAAAATAATTGGTTCCTTTTTTTTTGCTTTTTTCTTATAACCGTGGGTATAATCACAATGTACTACAGATACCCACGGTTATTTGTAGTTGTCAGATACCTGCGGTTATTGGGATAAAGATGGGGAAAAATGCTTCCCTGCCCTCCCAGCCACTCACAAAGTACCCCAACCAATCTGTGCCTTCTCCCCACACTCCCCTCAACGCCTCCTCAACTCCCCAGCCCTCTTCCATTCCCCCCAAAACTAATTTTCGTGTGACGCACTTTCATTCCTGCTTGTCTGTTTCTTCAGTAGCCACAATGATCCTGCTGTATGACCGTGGCTATGAGATATCGTTCGTGCTCTTAACTTGGTCCCTAGCCCACCTACAACTCCCAAATTTCACATGGTGACCTCTTCAACCCCTGCCCCCTCCTCCCCGATCCGCACCTCTTGCCTGATACCATTTCACTGTGTTTCCTTCTCAAAATTGTATTTTTCTGCCTTTTTCTTTTCGGGTAGCCGTGGGCATAACCGTGGTATATATCACATTGGGGAAAAAAAGATGGCAGATTTTTCATTTCTGAAAAGCCTGTCTGCTGCAATGCACCATGGGCAATATCTCTATTTTTTGGTAAGAAGTGGGCACCCCCTTTGCCGTCAAATATTTAAAAAAATTAGTGGACGCCATAACCCAGGCCCCAAAGGTATCGCGAGTCGACGCTTCGTCGCAAAGTTGTTTTGAACCTGGTCCAATTCAGTCCATCGGTTTTCGCTGTGCGGTCGACAAAAATAGATTTTTTTTTGTCTATGGGAAAATGAAAGGGGACTAGGCCGAACATTTCAGCCAAATTCGTTGTACGAGTCAAAAGTAATTAGCAATGAATTTTTTCGATTTCCTGTGGTAATCACCACGCACCTTAACTTTAGTGCACTGACTGCCGCACTATAATAAGTATTCCCGGGGCTTGTGGAGCTGCTTAGAATCACATGCTTTGCCTACGCCGACATCTAGTGGTAGGTGCTGAGCATTGCATATAATTTCGAAAAGGGACTTCGACTGGGCGTGTTTGTAATATTATCTAGTGTGATGTCTGCTGTACCCATGATTCCTCATGATATATATACAAAGTAACTTTTAAAAGGGGGAAGGTTCTAGAAGAAATATAACGGTAGATTGTAAACATAGGATGATGGTATACTAAAAAAGAGGTTAAATACTTCATAAACAATCATAGCTTTCTTTAGTCCCAAAAAATTGACTGCTTTTAAAGAAGGAAAAAAACTCAATTTGGGCTGTCGGTAAATTCAAAATTGCAGTGTGTACATTTCCACACACCCCTGCAAGAATCGATTTTGAAAGTGTTGGCTTACCATATTCAAGACAGCACCAGGCATTATAACGTGTGTGTATGAGAATGCAATACAAAACCCTTTATTAGCATGAGTAGACAGACATGTGCTTTCATAGTAAACAAAAGCATTTGCAAAGCCAACACTTTTTTATAAGCACACATTTGGTTTTTGTCAGCCACTGACATAATGGTACAACCTGGCTATAAAATGGCAAAGCTGGAAAGTGTGCGAGTCCCTTGGCATATGATGTCAGTGCTTGATATATGGCTATCTAATACATATGCATAAGCCACACGACTGCACTCTATTGCATCTTTCACAGGACTAAGGAACAGATGCAAAGGCAAACATTTTGCTTATAAAGCCAATGGCTTACTGCAGACTTGGTAAGGACATTTCTATTATCCCACTAGCTCATTTACATCTGCAATTAAGCCATTAACTCTCCGAGGTCTGCATAGAAAGAACACAGGAGGCCCTGTAAAGCCCAACTTTCGAAATTACTGCATGATAGAGTAGCTCAAAGAGCTCCCAGGGCGATGTGTTTTGGGCAGGGAGGGGCATATTGTAGGTGTGAATCACGATAGGAATTAGCATGGCTATGGGCCGTCAATGGATGGGTAAATAACCAAACACCCGCACGTTGTGTGTCCAACCTCAAGTCCCATCTCTCCCCTAGCTGTCCTGCAATGCAATAGTTTCGGCTTATGGGTGGTGGCGGTGTTGCCTTAAGGCAGTCATTATAAACATAATTTACCCTTTCAACAGACAACCTCCTTACCAAAGGTACAATTTTTGAAATGTTGATTGATTAAAAATGGCTAATTGCAGATTCTCCAGTGGCCCAAGAGTTTCCTTAATTTGAAAAATGGGCATCATAGAATTGTGCCCCAAATGCAGTGCTTCAACTTTTACGTGATCCAGAATTCTCTTCAAGTGTGTCATATCATCCAGCACAGCCACGTTTGGAAGAGGGCTACCGCAGAAGCCTAAATCAAAAATTACTTAAGGTGTCCATTGTTGTGAGGCTGTAATACACCTGAAAAAGGATATGTCGAATCAATTGCATATTATGTTTTCAAGTGGGAAAATAAAACTTAACTCTGTCATTGTTATTGCAGATCTAAATCACTGATTGGTAAAAGATATGCATGAGCTATACTAAGTGACTAAAATCCAGCTTGCTGATCAAGGTCTAGGTTTCCTTTGCACAACGTACTTTATTATTGTTTAAAGGACATATTTCAGGATAAAAAACCTTCCTCTTGGGTCCAGATTCTCTCTCTCCTTCCCAAAATTCTAGGAACCTTGCTCCTGTTGCAAATAAGGCCAGAAGAAGCAGTAGAAATATTGTACACAAGACAACTCTAGTGTTTGGTATCTTTGGTACACAAGCCTCCCATTACATGCCCAGGTACCCTGCTCCCATATATAATTGGGCGTAGCAGGCCAGCTGCCAGCTCTTATTTTTTTATGTAGGACTGCTCTTTGTTTCCTTTATTTTTAATTAATCTTGGTGTGTTTATTTCTTTACTAATATTGATGCTTTTCTCTACCTTTTAACAGAGAGAGCCCTTTTGTTTTAAGGTTTGTGGGCCTTTTGCCTCCCACATTTATTTTTGCTATTGCAAATTTGAAAGAAAACCTCTATTTTCAATTTTTAATTTTTTTCAAATGTTTTATAATACCACCTTTCAACGGCAGCATCGTGTGCCACCTTTTAAGGGCTGCAAAACATGTATCTGGTGCAAGCATCTCTTCTTGTCTTCCAACCGGCACAGGGTCTGCATAATGTACATAGGCAATAAAGCGAAAGTCTTGTGGATTCTGTGTGGCAATCACATGTTGGTCCATTGGGAGTCAACTTCAACATATGAAGGTGAAAGGAAGGGATCTAGTACCGGAGATAATCCTAAACTGCAGCGCTTCGGAATTAGGTAATGAGCTATCCATAACAGGCTCGATGTAGGTGGCTGGAGGGTCTGTTAGCACTGTGCACATATGTCCATCCCCAGTTAGTTGGTTTTCTGAGGATCACACAGGGATTATCAGTTCTGAATGTTTGGGCACTGAGGTGCCTGCTAGTACAAAGTTAATATGTTAAAGATCTGGAGCTTTAAGACCCTGACATAGCTCAGTGCAGGTCCCAACTGCTCTGGGTTGATCATGCTTTTGTTGAATCTCACAAAAAGGCAGGTTGGTACTGCAGGATCATCCCTTGAAGGTTGAGCACCACTCCCTTCATAACCCCAGTGCCTAGGTACCTGAGGCACTGGCTTTATGCAAATGTCCTTATTTGCTGCTTGAGAGGGCTTTTTCTGCTGCTGATGGTCCAGATTTGCAGTGTAAAAGCAAGAGGATGTTATGAAACAGTGTTCACAGAGCACATACACAATCAAGAACTGCGGTCAACTCATCTGTATCAGCTGCTGAAGAAGAGGCTAAATCCAAACTGGTGGTAAGGAAGGGATTACCACCCGTACGAAACGAGGAAGAAAGAAATGAAAATAAAATATGCATGGCGGCACGAGAGCCCAAATAATGGTCAAAAGAACCGATGCAAGGACCAAAATCCAGAGGTCCAGAGACAATCCCAAGGGAATCAGTTTAGAAGGGCACAGAGTACAAAGTAGTCCTAAAGCCTAAGTCAATGAACAGGCCAAGGTAGAATACAGGAAAATCACCAGAACATCCCAACCAGGGGGCAATCCAAAAGGTAAGTCCAAAGCAGGTACACAGTCAGAGAAGGTCCAGAAATCAATATACTAAGAAACACTATCTTAACAATAGAACGTTAGATTTACTGAAGGGTTTGTCGAGTGCCTTTCCAAGGAAACACCGGCCTCTTATTCTTTCTTCTGATTTCTTCCTGATGTGATGTGCAACGCGTTGCCGTTGCAACCCTGACACGTCATGCAACGTCCTGCCGGCATGCGTTCCAACGCTGCACGTTCCTTGTTAGGTGTATCGGGATGCTGAGTCCTTGTCACCATGGCAACCTCAATTCTCTGTGCACTACTGCCAAGGTCGCTATGGCAGAGTGGGGATGGGGGCCCATGGCTCCTGACAGAGGGGAAATCATAACTCCCAAGAATTTCACCAGAGCAAATTCACCAATACTGAAGTCTTTCCAGCCCCCCAGCGCTTCTGTTGTTTCATAATCTACTGTGACGAATCGCGGGATTCTCTCACTTCTCCCCAGGATAGAGCCTTTCCCTGTGAGGCTAGGGAGGTGAGCCTACTCCCCAATACCCTTCCTTGGTGTAGAGGCAAGCGGTACCTAACCAGAAAAGACCCCCCCTCTGGGGACAAAGCACTCCCATTCTTATGAGGAACTACCTGAGCCTCACATCGCTAACCCACCTTTAAAGATATCTAATGAAGAAAGACATGAAAAACAAATCAGAATTTGTTATTGTAATCCAAAAATTTAAATTGTGCCTATCAAGAAAAACTTGTGTAATATGATACGATATGCTATGATATGCTATGATATGGCATTTATAACTCGCCTATACACAAGTGTTTCAAGGCGCAACGAGGCAAGGAAGGGGGAACAGAGGGAAGACAAAGACAACGATCTTACTAGGCCAGGTGACATTGAGATCGAGCAAGTGCAGGGGAGGGGGAAAGGGGAAAGTGCGGGGGTGGGGGTGGCAGTGCAATACATAGGATCAACAGAAAAAAATAAATAGAATAAATAAACAAATAATAGGTAACAGTGCGGCCAGCTTGTGGCAAGAGGGGACAGTGCAATGCAAAGCATCAACAGTAAAAAATAAATGGAATAAATAAACAATAGGTAAAAGTGCGGGCAGCTTGTGGCAAGTGCAGACATCAAGTGTCAAGAGCTGGTGGGGACTGCCGGGATACAGAAACAGCCCCCAAGTGCAGGGTGTGCCTCGAAGGCAGTGCAGGAGTGCAGCTGGCGGAGAGGGGACTTGGGTCCGAGATCAGAGGATAACCAGGTGACCAGTGCAGTTTCAGTCAGGAGTTCAGAAGGGGAGATGGGTAGATAAAGCAGAAGCAAAGAGGAAGGTCTTGAGGTGCTTCTGGAACTGGAAATGTTTCTCCTCAAGTTTCAGGGAGGCAGGGGGGCTGTTCCAGAGGGAGGCCCCAGCTGAAGAAAGCGATTTACCACCAACTTGTTGCTTGGAGAAGTGACTGACCCTGAGGGAGTTGGAGGCAGATGAGTGAAGAGCTCGAGAAGGAAGATATTTAAGAAGAGAGAGTTGAAGGTATTGAGGCCCCAGCCCCCAGAAGGCCTTGTGGACAATGCAGAGGGTTTTGAACTTAATCCTCACAGCCACTGAGAGCCAGTGCAGGG
The DNA here is from genome assembly GCF_040938575.1 of Ambystoma mexicanum. Classification (NCBI taxonomy): domain Eukaryota; kingdom Metazoa; phylum Chordata; class Amphibia; order Caudata; family Ambystomatidae; genus Ambystoma; species Ambystoma mexicanum. Next base: position 548,373,489 of record NC_090923.1, read on the forward strand.
ATTTCAGTGCCAGAGAGATACGATCCTGTTAGGCAGAAACCTGTGCAGTTCCCTTGGGGAACACTGCAAAAGATTTAAGACTACAGGTAGAGCAGTAAACCCCTTTGGTAGCAGTCTGTACCACCCAGATTTACCTGGTAGCTGTGGCTGAGCAGTCAGACTTCTCTCAAGAAGAGTCAGGCAGTATGCAAAGTATACACAATATGTACTCAGACACAATAGCACAAGCAAACACTGACCAGAGCTTGGTTTCAAAAGTATATAGTTATTTATTTAAAATACACATAAGTTAAAAACACTCTAGCAACATATAGTAAAAACACTTCAAACACAGTTATAATGAAAGCAGTTTCAACCCCTACTCCTATCTAGACAACTCTAAGTTAACACCACATAATTAAAACAGAGGTGAGCGCTTAACGTTAGATGACACTCTATTAGGTTAAGGAAAGGGGTAAAAAGAAACAGAAATGGGTTAAACACACCACTCTAAGATCCAGAACACTTGCAATAGGCTCAAAGAAGCACAAAGTCACAGGTGAGCAAAAGTCACTAGGCAGGGCCCACTCTTAGAGTAGCCGGAGCGAAAATGTGCCCAAGATCACACTGTTATTAGGGATTCAAAGTCTTGCAAAGAGTTAGAAAGTGGGTAGAGTGGCTTAGAAAGTTTAGCCAGGGTGTCCCAGGCACTCCCAGGTTCGAAAGCCGGGGGCTAAATCTACCCCGTACAGTCGGTGGCAAGGGAAGTCAGGCGGAACACGGTACCTTAAGTGGAAAGGATCCTCCAGCGGTGGCAGTTGTTCCAGGCAGTGGCAGCAAGGCTCGACGTCGGTCAGGGGAGAAGAAGTTCTCGCTGAAGAGCAGAAGAAGAAGGCCGTTGCACTGCCCGGGAAGAAACCAGCCGCGGAGTCCTCCGGTTAAAGGGTTGTACCGACTTTCGTGGTTGGGGTAAAAGTGGTGGGGTTCCGGTTGCCGGGGTGCTTGGCACGGGCAAGGCGGCCACGAGATACCTCGAGAAGCGAAAAGCAGGCGAAAACTGGTTGTCCCCACCAGTCAAGGGAAGGAGCCACTCCGTTAAGAGTTCTCCTCGGTCGTCGGGAAAAGTGGTGAGACGGTTCAGCAGGGCTCCACCGGGTGGTGTCGTCGAAGCAGGTTGGCTCAGCTCTTCCCTCGTCGGATTCTTGGTCCTGTGGCGACTTCTGAAGTTCCAGTCCCCAAAGCCCTGCTTTTATGCAGCAAACCCCCATTCACCCAGCCTAGCTGTCACTCAAACATGCTAAGTGGTGAGCCGGCCGGCTCACCACTTGGGCCAATCAGGACGGAGTGCGACTTGAGTTACCAAGGTAACTCAGTCCAGGGTGCCTAAACCCCCCTCCACCCCTCCTAAGTACCCCAGACAGAGTGGCACCACTTTGGAGGGCTTCTGTGGAGAAGCCCGCCAAAAGTGGAACAAAGGGCTCCACTTTGGGTCAGAGTTACAGAGGCGAACACCAACGCCATTTTAGAATCAAGTTTTGGCAAAAAGTCCCAACCGGAGTTATAAAAATAAATATATAAACCGGCGGTATGTTTAAGGCTACCGTAAATAAATAATTAAATGTGTTAGCCTAAAACAATGGGAAATCCCATAGGAAAATATTCGCGGTCGAATATAAAACGTAGTTTCCACTGCCACCAGCCAAAACTCGATCAGGGGGGACGGAGACGTGCCCCCTCGACTAACAGACCCTGGGGCAATCGAATTGCCCCAGCCAGTACGTCCACAATATGATGGTTTGTACTGGTTCTGTTCAGGATTCAAGACTAGCAAAGTCTTTGGTGACTTTACATGCCCTGGGAGACAGTAGTCAGTCCCAGGGTATGGAGTCTATGTTGGGGAGTCCCTAGGACACCCCTGGGTCACGGCACAGAGGGTGCTGTGTAACCCACATCACAAAAATACATGAGGCCCTATGGAGTAAAAGACCCCATAGCCCATTCAACACAAGGTTTGTCCAAGATAACACAGTTCAACATGTCTAAGAGTGAGGGTAAAAGAGTCTCACTCTTGGCAGGAGAAAAAATTAAACCCCAGAAATCCAGCAAAGCTGCTGGGGGACTCACTAGGTAGGGAAATTCAGCCTAAACAGAGAATTCTCCCTAACAGATCCCTGGGCTTGACGCCAAGGACAAGTCTCACAGTCCTGTTCTGGATGAGTTGCAGAGGGCAGAGAACAGAAGCAGGCAGATTTAGAAAGAGGCTGCTGCAGTAGTCCAGCCTATAGAGAACCGGAGCTCTGGAGACAGTGAGCTTCTGGGGGAATGAGGAAAGGAAGACTACCTCTGAGGAAGAGCAGCTGGTAGTGTGACTTCTTAGAGACGTCAGAGATGTGAGGAGAGAAGGTGAGTATGGAGTCGAAGATGACCCCGAGGTTTTTAACCTCACAAGTGGGAGAAGGAAGAGTGCCAAGAGAGGCTGGCCAGAGAGCGTCAGGAAAGGAGGGAGCAGATGTGCCGATGAGGGGAATCTCAGTTTTACTGGCATTAAGGCAGAGCTCTTTGGTGGCACACCACTCCTGGATAGCGGACAGGCAGTCAGAGATGAGAGAAGGAGAAGAGGTGGCTGAAGGGAGCTGGAAAATGAGCTCAGTGTCATCCGCATAGCGCTGAAAGTTGGGACAGAGAGCGGCGATGCGGTGGGCAAAAAAGTGGAAGGTATTGGTTGAACAGTCAGGGAGAGAGGTTAGACCCCTGTGTAACACCACAGGTAGCGATGGAGATAGAGGAGAGGAAGGACCCAAGTTGGACCTGGGAGGGTTGATCGGAGAGGAAAGAGGCCAGCCAAGCCAGGGCCTGATCGGTGATATCCAGGTTATCACAGAGACGGTTGAGCAGGATGGCATGGTTGACTGTGTCAAAGGCAAGAGAGATCAAGCAAGATGAGGACACAGGGGTTATTGGAGTCAAGGTTGAAGAGCAGGTCTTCACAGATGTTCAGGAGAGCGGTTTCTACGATTCTGGCAGCTCTGAAGCCAGACTGATGGTCATGGAGACAACCAACCGATTCAGTGTGAAGATTAAGCTGGGAGATGGCCAGCTTTTCCAAGAGTTTGCCCAGGAAAGGAGTGATGGAGATTGGGCGGTAGTTTGTTTGTTGTTTGTTTGTTTGTTTGTTTATTTATTTGGTAATGCGCTCCGAGCCCGTGGGCATCTGGGCGCAGCAGTACAAGAGGACTCGAAACTTAGTTACAATACCTGACACAGGCTAATTACAGAAAAACAGTGGTCACTTACAATAGGTGTGTGGTATAGTTAGCAGGGCAGGGGGGGGTCGGCTGAGGTTTTTTTAAGAAGAGGGTGCACAAGGGAGTGCTTCAGGGGGCACGGGAAGACTCCAGTGGCAAAGGAGTGATTGCAGAAGTCAGCAGAAGCCAGGGTGCCAATGTAGTATTTGATGGTTTTAGAGGAACAGAAGAACCTGTTTTGACGGGACTTTCATAGATCAGACTTGTCTAGAAACCTTGTTTGGGGAGAACAGGGGAAAGGCCACAGAGGGGCCAGAGGAAGAGCAGGGAGTAGAGGGAGGAGGAGGAGAGGAAGAGAGAGAGGACAGGATGTCTGAGTTTTAGAGATGACATGAGAAGCCAGTGCCGTGCAGAGGGCCTGGTAGGGGACAGGAAAGGTGGAGACTGCAACAGGTTTGGCCAGCTCCTTGCAGATTTTAAAGATTTCGGCCGAGTTGTTGGATGCCGCAGGGACGCAGGCTTGGATGAGGGCGTACAGGAAGCACTTGACTTTGGGCTTCAAGTGTACCCTCATGACAGGGGCAAGAACATCACGAGTATCAGATATAGCAGAGTGAAGCCTAGAAAAGGTTGTGTCAGGGTGTGAGTCAGCCGAAGGAAAGCATTGGAAGAATACAGAATACCAGTTAAACAGAAAGGAAGGACTTCCGCTATGCTGGTGAAGTCCCGCGCCAGCGTAATAAGAATGGGAGGCAGAGACATTGAGAGAGAGACTCTGTGAGTTTCAAACTGGCTCGCCGAGCTACAGAGGAGGAAACATGGATGTGCAGTGTCCAATTCAGAACGGAAGCACAGGTGCAGCTTCAGACATGTGGTGTTGAAAAGGAGAGGAGACTCAACTAAACGAGGTGACACAAAACGTCCCAATCCTGAGTGAGGAATAATTGGTGACGTGACCACTGGACCAGTGGGTCCCTAAACAACGGTGACACCACTTCCAGGAAGAGCAAAGAAAGCGGGAGACCCGGGAGGGGGACCGAAGATAATGACTGGAATAGTCCTACTTGTCCCAGTCAAGATAAAGCACCAAGAGTGTATGAAGACAGTACAAATTATTACTGGAACGCTCATGCTTGTCCCAGTCATGATAAAGTGTCAAGGGGAAGGGGCTGGTGCTCGAGAGCCTGAGTAAGATGGCGGCAGGGTGACAGAGCTCTGGGGAATGTGAGCTCAGCCATCCTAAATCATCCCGCTTCCCGTGCCGAAGTCTGGTCTAAAAGGATTGTTACAGTTTGCTGAGTGGCTGGTGGACGGTGGGGCCGATGGAGGGCTCGTACTAGTGGCGCCTCTTCCTGCTGCCACTTTTAGTGCAGGAAAGCGGCCGCGGTAGAAGACTGCATGCGGCATCGAGTGCCGGGGATGGAGGCGATCGTAGTATGTGTCGCCACCCCCATCTGTCAAATACAAACACTGCAGGTGATGCTAGCCTGCCATCGAGGAGCGGAGATGCAGTGCTGCCCTGGCGGGGCGCGCAAGGTCAGATCAAACCTCTGGCGTGGATTGCAGTCAGCTGGCTCTTGATACAGAGTGGCTGGTTCCTTGGCCGCACCTATATGGGGTTAGAAGTATTCCTGCACTCTACCGGGGTAGCGCCATCTGAAACTGCCTAGGGCGCCTGGGGGTGCTGGAGCGGACGTGCCTTCCTCATGGCGCTAGTGCTGCTTGTTTTCACTGAAGGACACCTCGCTCAGTCGGGGACAGAGAGGCAACAACATCTCAGATGCCTGCACATACACAACCAAGGCCTGGGGTCTGCGGAAAGCGCTCAACGCACTCAAGCACACCAAAGTCAGCCTGCTGGTGTTGCAGATCAGAGGATGGTCGGAGACAGTAGTTCTCGCCCTTCTGGTGTGCAACAGGGCAGCTGGGACTACCTCCATCATTCTGGAGAGGCCACTACACACATTCAATCCCCACACAGGAGAGGGGCTAGTGCCCCATTTAAAAGCGTTGATTCTAGCGAATGTAAGGCATCAGACAGCTCTCGGTAGTAACTGGCCTCTAGAGATCCCTGCAGCAGTGCAGCTATTGCTAGAGCTTTGCCTGGTGTTGACTGGTCGCCACGACACCCACACCCTGGCAAGCCGCAGTCTTCTGTGGTCTCGTACCCAGCTAGTGTGGTGAACACTGCTCCCAGAGACACATTCCTGGGCTGCTCATCCAGATGCCGCCCCATGATGGACTTCCAAACGCAACTGCAAGCTACGTGGTCAGAGATGAAAATCATAGGTCAACAGACCCAAGAAACAGATGCAACCATCCAGGATATTAAGAGGGACCTACAAGATGTGCACACCCACCTCAACGCCCAGGCCGATCGAACCACGGGCAATGAACAACGCATCAGTTTGTTGGAGAATAACTACGACACAACCCTCACAGACCTCGACGGGCTGATCAAAGAAGTGCAGCACCTATAGGCCAAGCTGGATGATCAGGAGAACAGGTTTCAACAGCACGAAAAAGCTGGACCTGGTGACTGCAGAATTCCCTCAGACAGGCGATGGAGCAGAGCTGGCGAGTCGCTCCTCACCACAATCATGACGTCCGACCAGGATGAGGCAGAGATGGCAAAAGGTGATTCAGAGGCCCAAGGTCCTGGGACGCAGACATGAGAGAGCGGTGAGGTGAAGACGACCAGGCCGAAAGCTGATTCACTCTCTGTATGGATGGCATCAAATTGGGCGGCCCTTGGCCCAGGGATTCCCTCAGCCCTATGTCCTCTCTAGCAGAGGATGGGCCCCTTTGAAACAACTCCTGATGCTCTCCTTATGCTCAGCGTCAGATGAGTCCAACGGGTGCACTAACGCCTCACGATCAGCGCCTACACCTTCAGGGATAGGATGCATTATACCGGCTCCTCACCCGAGGCCGCCTGTGCCTCCTCCATTCCTTCTGACTATCTTCTATCACATTTTCCTATCAATATGTCTCCCAATGCTCCCTCTACAGGGACACTGGAATGTGTGGTAAAGAGGGATAGTCTATGGACATCCCCTAGCCAGGCGCACACATTGACTCTTCTGACAACGCATTGGGGTATACAGTTTCTCGATCCCAATGTTCAGTGTGTCCCTACTGTTTGGGGATTGTTTTGGGGGGGTTGTTGTTGGGTTTAGTCCCGATTACATGCTCATTGATTTAGAGTTAGTTTAGCTGCGATCATGGTCACTGAGCCCACCATTTGCATATTGGTTCAGGCGGGCGGGGAAGACTCGTGCATAGGGGTCTGCTACAATGTGGGGAGGGCTAATTATACATGGGGATGTTTCCTGGGCAAATATGGCTGGGGCCCCTCCGCTAGACTGAAATGGCATCACTTGCATAAGTGACACTGAATATACAGGGTCTATGCCACCCCATCAAACGGAGGAGAATGCTCAACCACATGGGAGATCTCCAGGGAGTCCTAACATTCCTTCAAGAGACGCACCTCAATGCTGCAGGATTAGCAAAATGATGTTGCGCGTGGGTCGGTGTCATGATGCACTCCCCCTGCCAGGGCAAAAGAGAGGTCTCTATAATGATTCATAAGCGCATCCCCTTCCAAGTTCTTAACCCGCTGGCTGATAAAGAGGGGCGATACATTCTGGTGCACAGTCAGATCCAGCAACAACCACTTATCCTTCTCAATCTCTAACCACCCATGACCGACACCCCAACTTTTTTCACACATATCTTCACTGAGTGTGCATGTTTCATGGGGAGCCTGACAGTGGTGGGCGGAAACTTAGATGTTGCTCTTGACCTACTATTGGACCGACGGTGCACAAACACGACCCTAGGCAATGCCCCTTTTCCCCGCAAACGGGCCCCTCTTAATTCTCTTATGGAAGACATTAAGCTGCAGGACGTCTGGCGGCTTCAACATCTGGGCAGAGGGACTGCCTTCTTTTCCAGTCGGCACCATAGCTACTCCAGAATTGACTACTGGCTCCACCCAACTAATGCCACTTACCTAGTTCAGAAATGTGATATTTTTCCCACTACCCGGATCATGCACCGGTTATTCTGCAAATGGCACTGCCTAATGTCCCATGCAGCGTTCCAGCTTGGAGACTGAATCGAAAGGCTGTACGGCATCTAGACTTTCTTGCACTCCTAGAAAGTGACATAGAGATATTCTGGCAGACTAACCTATCGCCAAGCTATTCTGCCTATGACTGTTGGGATGCCTTTCAGGCCTACGTGCGTGACCAGTGCATCTCACAATGGTCCCAGAAATTACAAGCCTGGGGTAACCCGGAGACGCAGCTTTGGACTGTCATCTAGCACTGGGGAAACGGCAGAAGCGCACACGCGAATCTCAAACACATTCATGCCTTCTTAAACTTTGTGCCGAGCTAAGACAAGTTTCCTCCGTCCACGCTCAAAAGTCTTCACAAGCTGGTCGCAGACATTCTTTCGGGAGGGCGATAGGCTGCTCCATATGATGGCCCTTGTGCTGAGGAATGGGCAAATGGCACAGGTGATTGACGCCATCCTGTATCGCGATGGCACCCTCCGATCCGGGGCTGAACACATCAGTGCTCGATTTGCAGAGTATTATTGTGAACTGTATGCTAAACCTGTAGCACAGGAGCTGCAGCAAATGCGTGGTTTTCGCACTTCTATTATGCTGCTTCTATTACGCTGCCCATGCTTACAGCGTCTCAGACTAATTAGCATGATACCCCAATCACGGCAATGTAGATAAATGGGGCCATCCAATCACTTACCGGGGGGGCAAGGCATCGGGCCCGGATGGGTTGTCCATTGACCTCTACAAGGCACTCACCGTCAAGCTGGTGCCAACACTTGAAGCAGTTTTCTCCAATGCAGTGAACGTGGCAGGCTACCGCAGTCAATCCTAGCAGCTAACACCGTAATATTCCACCTGAAGGGGCAGGACCCTGGAGACTTCAGTTCCTATCGACCCATTTACTTGATCGACCCTAACTTTTTGGCAACGTGCCTAGCACAGCAGATTGAGGGGCTCCTCCAGCTCTTGATCCATAGGGACCAAACAGGCTTCATTCCTAATAGACATTCATCCGACAGTGTGCGAATGCTACTTCATATTGTGGTGGGAGAGGCCGATCCAGAAGACTCCAAAAAGGCATTCAGTAAAGTCCTGCGTGACTTTATGCTCATGGTCATAAATAAATGTGGCTTCCCTCCTTCCTTTGCCAAGTAGTTCAAATTACTATACACTTAACCCAAAGCCGCCATGGTCACAAATGACATCACTTCGCCCCTTCCTCCTACATTCGGGAAAATGCCAGGGGGGCCCCCCTCTCCCTCCTCCTATATGCACTAACCATTGGACCACTGTAAATCAAGCTTCGACACGACCCAGGGTGGGTGGGTATCGCAAGGGTAGGTGAAGAACCTAGGACGTTGTTGTATGCTGATGACCTACTTCTTTATATCAGTAAACGCCAGGCCTCGCTCCCACGGATCCGGCTGCTCCTGAAGAAAGTCAGTCCCATGGCAGGGTACAAAATCAATTGGGATAAACCAGAGATCCTTCTACTGAGAACCGATATCCCGTGGCACACGGGCGGGGTCGCCCAATTTTCTGAATTACCCCGATCCTCCACAAAATTCAACATGACCTGCAAAGGTGGGACTCCCTAGCTCTTTCACTTACGCGACGAGTAAACACCTTTAAAATGAACTCACTACCAAAGTTGATATACCTAGCCACAATGATCCCAGCAGCTCCTACCTCCCTAATGTTCAAGACCTTAGACAAGTCCATCTCCAAAATTGTATAGTGGGTGAAAAATGCACGGCTTCAACTGACGATATTGCAGGCCTAAAAAGCTGATGGTGGGCTGGCTCTTCCATCATGCAAGGGGTATTATCAGGCGGCACAAGTGTGTTGGGCCAAACAGTCGCTCAGTCAAGATGATGCTTCCACATCTAGACCAGATGTACGTGAGGCACTTGAATTTGTTATGAGCTGTCTATTCGTACGTTCCATGTCATGCCGCTTACTGCTTTTACTCTTATGTTTTTGGTGCCTGAGGAACTAAAGAGTTGAGTGTAGTGGTCAACCCAGACTTCTTCCGTGATGGGATTGCATTGCAGTGCTTTCTCCTGGGAACCTAGATTATTTATAACTTCCCAGAAATTTTGGGAGTTCTTCCCTAGCATCAGTTGCAGCTTTAATTCTCCATCGTTCTGGATGAGGGTGGATTTATGAACTTTCAGCCGGTTGCAGTATTTTTGTTTTCTTTTCCTCATCAAATCCATTTGTGTCCTTTTTGGCAGGTCTCTCATGGCTTTTAGGTCTTTCCTGAGTTCTTTCCTTTGTGCCACAATTGTGGGGCCGTATTTATGCTTTTGTGTAAACTGCGGTTTACCTGCAGTCAAGCTCTTTTCCATGTAACAGCTGAGGGGCAGGTGTAGTCTACCCCTCTTAAGTCCTCTTTGATGAGGTTTGTTAGGCTGTTGCTCATTTTTATAACGTCATTTCGTCTGATCCGCAATCTGTTTCTTCCAGGTTCTACTTCGATCTTTCCAATATTCGTTTTAGGTTTTATTTGTGAGTTTTGGCTCCCATTTATCTCAGTGATGTTGTGGTCACTTTTCACAGTCTTCATTACTCTATTAACATCTTTATTTATAATTTCCAAATAAATGCAAACAATGAAGGATAATAGCATAGGAGAACAACAGAAACCATTTTAACCTTCCCATAAAGTCTTTTACATTAAGCATTTTCCAAAATGAGATATTTGAAAATGAGCATTAGATAACAAGTTCATTGAAATAAATGAATAACAAATAAACATGAAACAAGAATATATGCACAGTAGGAATGATCCAAACCCATGACATGACCCATGATTAAAAAAAATCGCCCTTCATACCTCACTTCCTTCATCTTGTGTTACATTACCATACATATCAGTGAAAGATTTCCATAAAGACCAATATTCCTTCTCTTTACCCTGCTTCTTGGATAGAACCAAATCAAATTCTGATAATACAATCATATTATTAATCCAATCCTCAATATTTGTTTTTTTACTAGATTTCCACACTTTCATGATTTGTTTCACTGCTACTACCAATACCTTATCTATCCAATACCCATAAAAGCGCGTTTTCAAACAACAACCTCATTTTGCCATTAACAAAACCTGAAAGGGTTCCCTTGGAAAGGAAATCGACAAAGTGATATCTAATCTATCCAGCACCTCAGTCCAAAAAGTAGACACTCTCGAGCAAGTCCATAACATGTGAATTAATGTCCCCTTCTCACATCCACACCCCCAGCAAATATCTTCCGCAAGTAGCCCCAAACTAAACATTCGCACTGGAGTCCAGTATAACCTCCCCAAAATGTTCTGATGCACAAGACAAAGCCTAAGATCCATCTTACTACTATAACCAATCTGCCATATATACTTCCAAATTCCATCACTGATTGCAAAGCCCAAATCCAATTCCCATTTCTGTTTCAGTGTGTCCCAGGACTGTAATACTGAATCATCCACATGCATGAGTTTTAGATATGTGGAGACATTCTGCAGGTGGGTCAGGCAAAGTTCAAGATCCCTATATCTATTATTTTCCCAACCACTTAAATGAAATTCTCTCTGAAGTTCTTCAAAAGATTTTCAAGACCCCATCTCGCAATAAATCTCCCAATGTCAACACCCCCTTTGAAATCCAACTTCGCCAACATAAAACTCTATTATCTATATGCAATGCAGGATTATACCAAATTGAAGAAATATGACTCAGAAATACATTGTCCTCAAAGTTAAGCACCCACCATGACATCAAGTCCTTAGAAACATTAATATTCGTTAACTTAGCAGAACCTCTAGGCAATGTTCCCATTGAGAAAATATTTTCCAGCTTGAAAGGCTTCAAAGCATTTCTTTCCATAGTCAACCAAATTGGCTCCTCCAGTCTCTGACTTCACATATTGGGCAGCCTTCTTCAAAACAAAACCCCTATAATATTTTCCCAAATTTGGATATCCAAAACCCCCTTCTTTAGTTTCCCTCTGCAAAATATATTTTTGAATTTTAGGAGCCTTTTTTTTCACCCCAAAGAAAATCCTGGAATACCCGATCAATATCCCTAAGTAATTTTTTCGAAAAACTCAGAGGGATTGACTGCATTACATATAAAACTTTAGGCAGAAGTGACATTTTAATAGTATTAGTCTTAGACCAGATCCCTAAATCTAACCTGGACCATTTCGTAGGATCCCTCCTAAGTGTATCCAACAATTTAGCTACATTAAATTGAACCATTTTCCGCACATCTTTGATCAGAAAAACCCCCAAGTACTTTACACAACTCTCGGACCATTTACAATTCCATTCCGAAAAAAATCTTCCCTTCTGACTGCAGTCGAGAGCGGGAAGACTTCTGTTTTGTCCCAATTGATTTTATAACCCGAAAATGTACCAGCTTTCTCAAGAATCCCCTTAAGAATCATACTCCCCTTCTCAGGGTCAGAAAGTACCACCACCATATCATCAGCATAAGGAAGTGTTTTAATTTCTTTTGTCCCGAATTGCAAACCACATATCCTCTGCTCATTACGTATTAACGCCACTAAGGGCTCTAGTGCAATATTAAATAAAAAAGGCGATAAAGGACATCCTTGTCTCGTACCTCTACCAAGAGTGAATGTTTCTAACATTTCACTATTGACCCAAACACGCGCTTTAGCCGAATTGTGAAGACTACGAACCATTTCTCTGAACCTAATCCCAAAACCCATTTTCTCCATAGTAAAATCTAGAAAATCCCAGTTCACCCTATCAAATGCCTTTTCCGCATCCATAAAGACCAAGGCAGTGTTAACCTTTCCACTACCATGAAGACCTGTTACATCAATGAATGTCCTAATGTTATCATAACCTGATCTACCTCTCATGAAACCTACCTGGGATTCATGAATAATTTTCCCAAAACAACCACTTAATCGATTAGCTAATATTTTTGTAAATAATTTAATATCTACATTTAACAAAGAGGTAGGTCTATAATTCTTAGACTTTTTAGTATCTCTACCATCTATAGGAATTACAGAAATCATGGCTTCTGTCATGGATTGACATAACTGTTTACATTCTAAGAAAGAATTAAACAAAGCACACAACCATGGAGCAGAAATGTATCAAATTTCTAATAGAACTCAATGGGAAATCCATCTAATCCTGGAGACTTTCCCAATTGCATTTGTCTAATCGGCAAAAGAAGCTCAGAAACATCTATGCTCGCCTCCAATCCTACATTATCATCAACCGATAATTTCTTAATAGGAATATCTTCAAATAGATTTTCCAAGTCATCTCTGGCTATTGAAACATCTTCCGTATACAACACCTTGTAGTAATCTCTGAGACCAGAACAAATATCCTTATTCTTCCACAACAATTGTTCATCATCATCTATAATCCCCTTGATAAAAGTCTCATTATGCATACCCCTCAATAAAATCGCCAGTAACCTACCACTCCTGTCACCAGCTTCCCAATATTTTTGCTTAGAAAAGAAGAGGCCCCTCTCCGCCAATAAATTGTTTGCATTGGTTAATCTCTCCCGAAGTTGATTCATTTCAGCTGTAACCTCCATCTTCCCACTCCAAGCATAATTTTGCTGCAGTGCAGATAACCGAGATTCCAATATATTAAGATCTTTCAAAGATTTTCTCCGAAGACGGGAAGTCCAATCAATCAGAAAACCCCTGATTGTAGCCTTAAAACTATCCCACACTATCCCTTCATCAGCAGAGCCTCATTCAATTCAAAGAAGTCAGTCATACGTGACAGCAAATCCACTAATGCCTCCCTTTCCTCTAAGATTCCTGTCTTCAGCTGTCATGACCACTGCCTCCAAGGTGTCAGACCTAGCCCAACATCCTTGGAAGCAGGGTCATGACCCTTATTCCAGGCACAAGCCGGCCCCCGTAGGGGCCTTTTGGACCTTGTCCTGGCGCCAGCGGCGCCAGGCTCATGCTCATAAAGGGACCCAGTCCCGGCACTGGAAGCGCCGGGCTCATATAAAAAGGATTGGTGCTTGGGTGGATTTACCTCCTGCAGACCATGCTGCTTTCCTACCTGCAGGATGAACTCTTCATCCAATCCTGCTGGGACTACTTTAACTGCTGGGTGGGGGTGATATCTGCTTACCTGTGCCACGGTCTCCGCGAGCTCCGTTCAGCGCCATTTGTCCGCACCTGTAAAATACAAGAAGGACATTATTAGAGCTCAGGACTCCATTTCTACTCACGTGCCTTAAGTGGTGATAACTGTCCATCCTCCGGCACGATCCTTCGGCATCAGTCTTCATCGCCGATTGCACCGCGACCTGAAAGAAAAGGGGAAAAAGACTTTTAAAAGTGCATTTAACTTCAGATGAACTTTTTGCTTGCCTGCAAAAAACTCCGGACTCCTCCACTTACCGGTCAGCATACCGGATCTGCAAAGAGGCAAGATTCTGAAAGGACAATAAAAAGACTCATATAAGGCACTCACCGTTCGTGCAGCTAACAACGGTCTTGCCTTCTGGACTCTACCTCCGCAATAAAAGGCTGAACTATCGTCCAGTGAAGTAACTGGCTACAGCGCCCCTGCACAGACGCAGGATGGAGAGCGCCGCTTTTACCTACCTAAGGTGAGCACGTGCGGCCTAGGAGAGTTTTAGGAGTGTCAGGAAGGGGAAAGGGCCGAAACCCCGTCAGGCAGACGTTAACCCCTGTTTCTTCTCTGCCAGCAGACATCTCACTCTCCAGATTAAGATCACAGTAAGGTTGGGGCCCTTCCAGGGTGGTGCCAAAGACCTGCGAGTGACTTTGGAAATTCGGAGAACGCCCAGACCAGACCCGCGCCTCCGAGGGATTCAGGTGAGCGTTACATCAGCCTCCACTTTCTAAAAGACGGAACTACCACATCCATCTGCAAACCAAGATCCGCCGAAGCATGATCCAAAATCCCTTGTTCCCTTATATTAAATTCACAAGTTTTATCCAATAAAGCCTTGATGACAAAAATATAGTCTAATCTGGTAAATGAATCATGTACTGGAGAAAAGAATGTAAACTCTTTATTCAATGGATGCAATTCCCTCCATATATCAACCAAATCAAATTTATTAAGAAAGAAATCAAATTCCTTACAAATATTCACATTAGTATATCTACACTTCCTGATCCTATCCAGTTTGAAGTCCCTAACACAATTGAAATCACCTCCCAGAATTATTGTTTCACCATTCATTCCATTCAACATCTCTGAGATTTTCTCAACAAAATCTTTACCAGAAACAAAAGGACCATAAATACAGCCCAATGTAATCAATTTTCCCTATAATTTATCAGCAAACATCATTCACCCTTCCAAATCCATCGCCACTCTCTCTACTTTATACTGCAGTCCTTTCCTGAACAAAATGCTGACTCCTCTAGAACTAGAAGAGTAACAATTCAACAAGTCCTTAGAATATTTGGAATTGACCAGCCACTGCGTAGTTTACCAAGTGCGTTTCCTGCAGAAAAACAATGTCAGCTCTAGATCTCCATAATCGCGCCATAACCTTCTTTCTCTTCTTTGGACATTTCAATCCATTCACATTCCATGTCGTAATCGTTAGATTACCTACATCCATCCCACCAATTCCAAACAAATATTACCAAACCCATACCCCATTCCCCAATATGCAAGGCCAGATGATCTCCATTTCACTCTCATCCATTGATGTAGCAGGATTTTAACCAAAAGAACAAAAAAACAAACAAGATATCCGGACAAACCAATGCATAAGCCACAAATATAACAAACCCACAAGACATGACACAAAAAACATAAAACACATAACAAAACAAAACCTTGGGGAATCCCCCAAGTAATAATAAGCATTAACAAATATCTGCAATAAGCAATGTTCCAACCTTATTCCATCAAGGTTGTACCTGCCCTAAACAATATAAATTGAATAACATAAATTCTCCCAAGTTCCATAGTAAGAATAATCTATAAACTATAATAACAAATATAACATCAGTGTAAATTCACACAACCCATACCTCAGCACAAACAAACCCCAGAAAGTATCATATGATATAATGTTAGTATGTTAAATAATATACAGTAGCTTAAATATTCTCACTGTCAGTTAAGCATGCTATAAATACATGTCTCGTAGTCAATAGGCCAGTTTCAGAACATCAACCCCGGAATTCCATAATAGCCTTCCAGGTTTCTGTATCATGTTCCACAATACATATATCCGCTACAGGTTAAGATATCTTAGTAAATGGGACCACAATACACAAATAAGCACACAACCAACCAAATTTCCCATGTGAAAACCCAGCCAATAACTAACACAATGTAGTAACCTAAGCAGGAAACCACAAATAATTAACAGAAAACCATATTTCCCATTAATATAAGCAGTGATTAAAAAAAACATAGAGCCAGCTGTACGATAAACAGGCCCAACCTAACCAGTCCCCCTTATCACTAGTATATTAAAATAGTCATATACAAAATGTTTTCTTGCCAATCCAGTAACAAACTGAGAATAAAGCAAATGAAGTCAGGAGTGTAATTCAATAATACACAGAACAGTACCCTATACACTAATTCCAACCTAAATATCACACGTGTAAGACGGGATATTGCAGTGTTAATCAAACACAGACCCCCAATCTCACAATGCAAAGTACTCCATATTTCAAATTAGCCAGTTGAAATTTAGTCAGTAGGCCTCATATCACAAGCACTCCCTCTCTCCTGGTGCAACCTAGTTTCATGACACATCCGGGAAGAAGGCATCTAAATACAAGTCAACATACGAACTCCAGGCACACTCACAACTGGTTAATAATATTCACTGATGTTGTCACATAAATCATAGTTCAAGTGGACAAGTCCAATATACCAAAGCAGATCACATGAGGGACTCAGTTGATGCCGTAAATTATATTTGACAGTAAACGGCATTAATACATAGCTAGCATAAGTGTCATTTCAGGTCGGATGCTATGTGGATGCCAATTCCCGGTCTTGTAACAGTGCACTGGCCTGGTACAAGTTATACAGCCAAGAAGGTGTGCCCATGCCCCATAGCACTCGGCTAGAAAGACACAGAGGAGGCAACTGTTGTAGTCGGTGTCTCTACAGTCCCGGTTGTGCCATTGCACAGAAAAAAGAGCCCCTTGGTTAATCACAATAATCATGCAAGGCTCCCACCATCCATGCATCGCTCCACAACAGACATCCCACCAGATCCACCACAGCCATAAGGTCATGTCTATTCGTCCAAAAGGAGAGAACACAGTACTCAGCTCTCACAATAGGCATATCATGAAATCCAATTAAATGCATTTTTGGAAAAAACAGGTCAGTCCAGAGGACTTCATAACAATCAGCACCACCTATGAGCAAACCACAATGTGTTCCATCTTGACCTGTTAGCAGCACATCATAGGCATCAATTGACTCATTACAATTTGTTGGAGCTGAAAACACGCATAGTCTATGAAGGATATTGCAGTGGGGACACACACTTCTGCGCTTACTGATGCTAAATCACAACAAGCAAAAAATGTAATTCACAGGGACCTGCAGACCGACAAAGCAGGGGCTAAATAGAGTTAGTATTGTTCCGAGTTCAGGAGTTCAAGAGGCCCACCCATGGAGCATTTCTACATTATACTACACATGCTGAGTAAATGCAATATTTCAGAAAACAAGACCAATGCATGTAGATTCCACGGCAGGGTTTCACATTGCAGTATGGACTCAAGTTCAATGCTTTGTAATAAAATATCGATGGGTCCCCTGTCAGCCGCAGCATTAATCATAGGAGTAAAACATAGCCATTTCTATGTTTCCAATATATGATATGATATATGATATGATATGATATGGTATTTGTAACGCGCCTATACACAGGTGTTTCAAGGCGCGACGAGGCAGGGAGGGAGGGAAAACAAGGGGAAGACAGACAAACGATCCTACTAGGCCAAGTGTCATTCAGATCGCGCAAGTGCAGAGGTAGGGGGAAAAGGAGAAAGTGCAGGGGGAGGAGGTGGGGGGGGAAGTGCAGTACAAGGTAAGTAGTGTAATAAAATAATAAATAATAAATAATATATAAAAAGGGCCAACTGGTGGCAAGTGCGAGGTAAGTGCAGAGCAAGTGCTGGGAAGTGCAGGGAAGGGGGCTGTAGGGATACAGTGACAGTCCCACAGTGCAGGGGGAGCCAGGGAGGCAGTGCAAGTGGAGAGTGGCTGGGTCCTGGACCGAGGTCGCTGAGAGTGGCCGAGATGCAAGTTTAGTGCAGAATTCAGTGGGGAGTTAAGCAGGTTTAGCAGGGGAGAGGGAGAGAGAAGGCAGAAGCGAAGAGGAAGGTTTTGAGGTGCTTCCGGAACCGGAGATGGTTCTCCTCAAGTTTCAGGGAGGCAGGAAGGCTGTTCCAGAGGGAGGCCCCTGCTGCGGAGAGAGATCTACCCCCAGCTCGTTGCTTAGAGAAGCGGCTGACCATGAGGGAGTTGGAGACGGATGAGCGAAGGGCTCGTGAAGGAAGATATTTAGGAAGAGAGAGTTGAAGGTATTTAGGCCCCAGGCCCCAGAAGGCCTTGTGGACAATGCAGAGGGTTTTGAACTTAATCCTCGCAGCCACTGGGAGCCAGTGAAGAGATTTCAGTCCTGGAGAGATACGGTCCCTGGGCTTGAGGCCAAGGACAAGTCTTGCAGTTCTGTTCTGGATAAGTTGCAGAGGGCGGAGAGTGGAGGCAGGCAGATTAAGATAGAGGCTGTTGCAGTAGTCCAGCCTTGAGAGAACCAGGGCTCGGGAGACAGTGAGCTTCTGGGGGAAGGAGAGGAAGGGAAGAATACCTCTGAGGAGGTGCAGCTGGTAGTGTGACTTCTTAGAGACGTCAGATATATGAGGAGAGAAGGAGAGTGTGGAGTCGAAGATGACCCCGAGGCTTTTAGCCTTGCAGGTAGGGGCAGGAAGGGGGCCAAGGGAGGCTGGCCAGAGAGCTACAGGGAAGGAGGGAGTGGGTGTGCCGATGAGTAGAATCTCAGTCTTACTGGCATTAAGGCAGAGGTCATTGGCGGCACACCATTCCTGGATAGCAGACAGACAGTCGGAGATGAGGGAAGGAGAGGAGGAGGCCGAGGGTAGCCTGAAAATGAGCTGGGTATCGTCCGCATAGCACTGGAAGTGGGGGCAGAGAGCGGCGATGCGGTGGGCAAGGAGTGCCAGATACTGGTTGAAAAGCCAGGGAGAGAGGTTGGATCCCTGGGGGACACCACAGGTGGAGAAAAAGATGTCAGAGAGGAAGGAGCCCATTTGGACCTGGGAGGGTCGACCGGAAAGGAAAGAGGTCAGCCATGCCAGAGCCTGACCAGTGATACCCAGGTTATCACGGAGACGGTTGAGCAGGATGGCATGGTTGACAGTGTCAAAGGCAGAGGAGAGATCGAGCAAAATGAGAACACAGGGAGTGTTTGAGTCGAGGTTCAGGAGCAGGTCCTCACGGATGTTCAGGAGAGCAGTTTCCGTGCTTCTGGCCGCTCTGAAGCCGGATTGATGGTCATGAAGATTACCAACAGATTCAGCATGGAGGTTAAGCTGGGAGATGGCCAGTTTCTCCAGGAGCTTGCCCAGGAAGGGAGTAATGGAGATTGGGCGATAGTTGGCCGGGCAGGAGGGGTCGGAAGAGGGTTTCTTGAGGAGGGGGTGCACAAGGGAGTGCTTGAGGGGGGATGGGAAGACTCCAGAGGCGAATGAGTGGTTGCAAAAGTCAGCCAGGGCAGGAGCCAGGGAGTCGATGTGGTCCTTGATGGTTTTGGAGGAACAGGGGTGAACCTGTTTAGACGAGGCTTTCATAGATCGGACTTGTCTGGAAACCTCATCAGTAGAAAAAGGTGGAAAAGCAGAGAAGGAGGGCAGAGGGGCGGCTGCAAGAGAGCAAGAGGAAGAGCCGGGAAGAGAGGGAGGGAGGAGAGAGGAGGAGAGCGAGGACAGGATGTCCTGAGTTTTTGAGATGAAGTGCGAGGCCAGTGCAGTGCAGAGGGCCTGGGAGGGGACAGGAGAGGTAGAGACTGCGGCAGGGTTGGCCAGCTCCTTGCAGATTTTAAAGAGTTCGGCCGAGTTGTTAGATGCCTCAGAGATGCGGGCTTGGATAAGGGCTCTCTTCTTGGTGAGAACGGAGAGCCGGTATTGCCTTTGGAGCAGGCGGCAGGCCAGTTTGTCAGAGGATGAACATGAAGCACGCCATTTCCTCTCTGCCACCCTGCACTTGCGTTTTAGGGTGACGAGATCCGAGTCATACCAGGAGTTACATTTGGCTTTGGGCTTCAGGTGGATTCTCATGACGGGGGCAAGGATATCGAGAGTATCAGATATAGAGGAATAGAGCATGGAGAGGGCTGTGTCAGGGTGGGAGTCAGCCGAGGGGGGAGGAGGGGGCGAGAAGGTAGCAGCGAAAGCCTCAACTGACACGCGCTTCATGGGTCGGATGACCGAGAAGGTGGGTGGCAGTGAAGAGGGTGGCTTTGCCTGTGGGGTAGGGAGGGAGAGGTGGGAGGATAGGAGAAAGTGATCGCTCCAGGAGAGAGGAGTGGAGAGAGGGAGGGAGAGGGGAAGGTCAGAAGAGATCAGAGCATCAAGAGTGTGCCCTGCAGAGTGAGTAGGCCCAGACGGGAGAATAGAGAGTGAGAGAGAGTTGCAGAGTTCACGAAAGAGACCAGTGGGGGGACAGGAGGCATCGAGGTGGATGTTGAAGTCACCGAGAAAGAGGAGTTGGGTGGTTGAGGACAGGAGTGAGGAGGAGAGGTCAGCCCACTCAGAGAGGAAGGAGGAAATTTGACCAGGTGGCCGATAGATAGTAGCCACGGTAAGGGAATGGCTAGGAGAGAGAGAGAGTCGGCAGACAAGACATTCAAAAGAGGAGTAGGTCTGCGTAGGAGTGGCAGTGGCAGGAATCCACTCAGGGAAGATAAGGGCAACACCACCCCCTGAACGGTTGGGCCTGGGCACGGAGAGGATCTTGTAGCCGTCAGGTAGGAGTGTGTCGAAGCTGGTGGCAGAGCTGGCAGTGAACCAGGTCTCAGTGAGACCGAGGACGTCGAGGTCCAGTTCCTCAAGAAGGCGACAGATATCAGAGGAGTGCTTGATGGCAGAGCGAGAATTTAGAGTGGCAATGTGGAGAAGGTTGCCACCCTTAAAAAACTTCCGGGGAGGGGTACAGATCAGAGGTACGCCCTGCGGAGGTGTTAGAGAAGGAGTTGAAGAGGGAGCAAGAGAAGGGGCAGGGAGGGAGGGGAGAGGCAAGGTAGCCGAGGACAGAGGAGGGGGGACAGCGGGAGCAGAGAGGAAGTTGATGAGGCATGGGAAACGTCTATCAAAGAGGTGAAGGTTGGCCTGAGGGCCTTGGACCAAGACGGTCCCGTTAGCATAGACATTAATGATGGCCTTAGAGGAGTGGAAAGGGGCCAAGAGGACATCCCATCGGGTGCCACCATTAATGGGAGAGGTGGAGAAAGGAGAGAGCACAGCGACCATGTGAAGGGTCCATAGGTCAGGTGAAGGCACGAAAAAGAGAATGTCAGTGAGAGTTTCCTTGGAGCAGGCGCTCGTGTAGGTGTCAGCGATAGGGAGGCCTGGGTTGGAGACCAGGATGTCCTTTTTAAACTTTTTCCTACCGGATTTAGTGAGGAGAGCAGGATAGTCAATAGAGAAGCAGTTAGAGTAGATAGGCGAGATAGAGAGCACCATGGAGTAGGAGGGGAGGCGGACGTCACGAGTATGCAGACAGGAAGTGAGTGGAGGGCACTAGTTTACCACAGTGCAGAGAAACAGTAATGCGTAGTAGGTCAGGGCCACCTAAGTTTGAGAATCCTGCGAGGGGAGAAAAAACACCCTAGTTTACCAAAGAATTGGAATTGGAATAGGGGGGCGAGGAATCATGTGGATGAGGTGAGCAAGGTGAGGAGGGGTGGGCCGGAGAGCGGAGGAGCTGGCGCCTGGCGTCCCCTGCGGACACCTGCAGACACACAGGGAGCCGCACTGTAGGAGTCGCCCTTGGCCTGGGGCCCTTAGCCGCGGGGGCTGCCGGGCAGAGGGCTGCCCAGGAGGGGGGAGGTTATAGGCAGAGGGAGAGGAAGGGGGGGTGGGCGGGCGGGGAGGCAGGGGAAGACCAGGAAGTGGGAGGGGTGAGCAGGAGCAGGCCAAACACCGCGCTAGGAGCGCGAGGAAACAATTCAACTTTCTTTTTCTTTGTTTTTAAAGCACAAGAAACACAACACTCAGGGAGGCCCAGGCAGGGCTTTCCAGGCCTGCTGATCCCCTCAGGCCACCGGGGACCGCTCTCCACGCTCAGCTGGAGAAAAGAAGCGAGCGTGGGGAACGGCCGTCGAGTAGGCCAGAGGGGAGGCAGGAACACAGCCAATCAGAGGGGGGGGTGGGCGGGCAGGGAGGCGGGGAGGGAGGGGAAGACCAGGAAGTGGGAGGGGGGAGCAGGAGCAGGCCAAACACCGCGCTAGGGGCGCGAGGAAACAATTCAACTTTCTTTTTCTTTGTTTTTAAAGCACAAGAAACACAACACTCACGGAGGCCCAGGCAGGGCTTTCCAGGCCTGCTGATCCCCTCAGGCCACCGGCGACCGCTCTCCACGCTCAGCTGGAGAAAAGAAGCGAGCGTGGGGAACGGCCGTCGAGTAGGCCAGAGGGGAGGCAGGAACACAGCCAATCAGAGGGGGGGGTGGGCGGGCAGGGAGGCGGGGAGGGAGGGGAAGACCAGGAAGTGGGAGGGGGGAGCAGGAGCAGGCCAAACACCGCGCTAGGAGCGCGAGGAAACAATTCAACTTTCTTTTTCTATGTTTTTAAAGCACAAGAAACACAACACTCACGGAGGCCCAGGCAGGGCTTTCCGTGTACCCGTGTACCCATCAGGAGTCAGTATTCCACACAGCTACAGTCAACATCCGCACTAACCACATGCGATGGGCAACCACACATGTTGTCCCTTAGCCCAAATAGTCAATTTATTATGTTCCCAGATCCTGTATTTGGAGCTGCAACTCATCAGCCCAGGAAACCCTTGGTACTAGCGTCTCCTCCTCTCGCACTGTTGTCTGCAGCATTCTGCTGATGTGAGGAAGTTAGGAGGCGTAGTTCCCACCACCCACAAAACCATTTAGAAACTTGCCTCTGGGACCGCGGTTGCAAGGGCAGTGGCAGAAAGGGAGTCACAAGGGGTAACATCCGCACTATCACAGTTACAAGGCGCCTACGGGGCTATCCAAGAGGCAGCAAGGTATCATTGTAGATCTGCGGGGGTTACAGGAAAACTTGAGCTTGGGAGCGCTGATGTAATGGAGCACTACGGCCTGGTTTCGTCTCACCATAAATAACATTGACATTTTCTTAATATTTTTTTTTTTACCTTATAATGTTCCAAAGCCCCCCGTGTGGCGGATCGCTGTATACCAAGGGAAAACCGAAGCCTAAAAGACATCCAGAGCCTCCAGTGCCGCTTCCAGCTAAACACGGAAGAAACAAGCGGCTTCATTGCATTACGCTGCCACACCACGCGAGGAGAAGGTCGGTGCCTCAGTCTGGACAAGGAGTGCATCTGGAAATGGAGGCCTCCCCGACGCACAGGCACGCAAATCACGCCCGCTGGGTCCTTTCCTCTAATGATTGCCAGCGTGCATTCAAAACAAAACAAACAGAACATGTTTGTTTCACACGCACTGCTTAAATGAAAACGAATTGACGGTATTAACAAAACACTATAGTAACAACAAAAAAAATAATTCAATATGATACAAATGGGGAATGAATTAAAATTAAAGCACAACAATCCATAAGATCATCTTATTTTCTTCAAAGATCCTGGTTGTTCAGCAGGTGTTTCTTCCATGGGTTGCTGATCTACATCTAAGTCGGAGAGAAATGCCTCTGCATCCTTGTAATCCAGAGTGTACTGTTCCATTAAGCACCACTCTCAACGTTGCTGGATAAATGATATAATATTTCAGATGTTTCCTTCTTGCTTTATCCTTAGCCACATTAAAGGCTTTTCTTCTCTCCAAAACATCACGGCTTAAATCCCCAAAAATCATAATTTTGTGAGTCCCCCAAAGCAGATCACCCTTCTCTCTTGCTTTCCGTAGGATCAGTTCTCTCACTAGAAACCTCAAAAATGTAATTATGAAGTGTTGAGGTCTTTGACCTGGTCCTGGTTTAGGGCCCAAGGATCTATGAGCCCTCTCAATCTCCAAGGGGGTTTTAGGATCAAGACCAAGCAGTTTTAATAAGGTTTTCTCCAAAAATATTGCAGGGGAGCCCTGTTCAATATTCTCTGGAAAGCCAGCTATCCAGATATTATTCCTCCTAGAGAAATGTTCTTGCTCAGAGCACTTAAGGGTCAGTCTCTCCACTTGAGCTTGTAAGTCTTTATCTCGATACACATCCTCTGGGAATGTTCACTCATTACTGTCTGATGATTTTCCATAGTCATAATTTTCCCAGACTGTTCAATATATCTGTCTTCAGCAGCCACTTGAGAAGAAGCCCTTACACCAGCAATGTCAGAAGACATTTTAATCATCATTTCCATCAGCTTGTCTTCTCTTTTTTCAGTGCAGAGCTCATCTCCTTTCTGTCTTTTAGACAGTTGTGTGGTTCCTGGAATCTCTTCAGCCATTATAGAAGATAAACAATTTCAGGGAGATAAGGCAGGCACAGGAGCTCAGCCTTCAGGCAGCCCTCCCCTTGAGCAGCAGGTTCCGGAATCCACTACTCTAAATGATGTAATATCATCTAAAATGTTTTGCGAGACAAAGCCGTAGTCTAAGGTAGCTGATTGTGTTCCACATCTCCATGTAGCAGCACCCGGTATGTCTCCCGGGATATTTCCATTCAGCATGTGGAAGCCACGCTCATCCATAGCCTGCATCCAGCATCATGTTCTGTCCATCTTTGTTCTGTGTGATTTTCGCTGGTAGTTTTGGTTGTTGGCTGCATATTTGAGGCAGTCAATATTCAGGTATGTGTAAATTATGATCCTCAAATTGTTGTAGGACGTAGATGTTTATTAATAGTAGCCATTTGGAGGGAACACGTGCGCCATTTTCCAATGCGATCAGCAGATTTTGAATGTATGAACTGGGATCCGTGGTTTCAACTACCTTCCAATCAAGGTTGGTTCTTATGATGGTTAAGAGCCCTGATTTCGGTCGGCCTTTGATTACTTTTGTGGCTGGGTTTAGGAATACAGAGAACCCATCGATCAGTGGTTTTTCCCTGAGCCACATCTCTTCCACACAAATGTCTGCTCTTTCCCAGTTCCAGGCTGAGTTGTTGAAGAGATGTTTAAAGCCTCTCGATCCTAATATGATCGTTTCCTTTTTGTTTCTCCTCTGGGCGCTACTTCTCAGACCTTGTGGCCAGGTTTTTCGCTAGCCAATCCCAGCAATACTCTTTGGATTTACTTCCATCATCTCTTTTTTTTGGCTTCAAAATAAGTACTTCTAAAACCTCGCTGTGTTCACGTTGATTTTTACAGTTTGTTGGCACGGCTGTAATCATCTATTTCCCCCACTATTTCAGCCTCCGGACGATGTTGTCTGACCTGGTTAGATGTGTTGTTTTCTCCATGTTTGAGCCATTCGTTCTCCCTCAGTGTAGAACCCTTTGCTCCTCTCCTGCAAGTGATGATGGACTTTTTTAGTTCTCGTATTCCAAACCCAGATGCTCTTAAACCTTGTGCGGTGGCTAGAATTTGATTACACACCATATTTGAAGGGACGTGTGTATTGACACAATCCAGTTGATCTTCGGTGTAGAACTCAACCACTGTCCCAGGAGGTGATAGTCTTCAGTTTTGGGACATGATGGAAGAGTCGCAGGATGTTATTCCTGTTAAGTATTAGTCCTTCTTCTATGCTTAGGATGCGTTCCAACTCCAGGACGTTGCAGCTGGTTTTGTCAGCACTTCTTTTTTTTGAGTTTCACATGGGTTTCTGTATTTGGGTAGGTGCCTCTTTTTGTAGGAAAAGTTTGTTTACGCTGAATTGGTTCAGTGTTTGATTCTGTTGTGGGTTCCTCATCCGACTCGCATCCTCTAAAACTTACTTCTCTGTCGTTTGATCCAGTTATTTGTTTAGAATCATTTTGGTACTTTTTTCCACCATCGCTCTCCTCTCTGCCAATGGTAGGAATGGTAGGCTCAATTCAGGGTCCGAAGCCTGTATTTGTATTTTTGTAGGCAGCAGTAGCGGGGCTGGCTTGGTGTTGTTCCCCTCGGCTCCTGTCTCCCCTTTTGGTGTTTAATTCACTCTCGACATCTTCATATACGGAGAGGTCCATCAAGTCGGGCTCTGAGTTGGAGATTTGACCGGGTACATCCGTCTCCTCCATCTCTACCCCACACAATCTACTCTCTTAGGTGCTTTCAGTATCAATATCGATCGAATCACTGTTTGGTTGTTTCTTTTTAGTTGAGGCTTTTTCCGGTGGGTCTCTTTCATTTAGTCCCAAATTTCTCTGAAAGCTCTTGGAGCTATTTGATTTTACTTGTCTAGTTAGTTTTATGTTCTTAGATTTTTTTTCTTTGTGGTGGTTTAGCCTTTGCTGGCCCATTTTGTTTAGGCTTTGCCCCAAAGATTGAGACATTTTGAGCGTTTTGAGCGGGCAGCTCCAACTCGGTATGCCCTGGTACCTCTTCTGTTTCTGGCTCAAGCGCTGTAGCGTTAACATTTCCTATTTCGAGTCTCCTCTCGTAGAGTACCATTTGGATCTGATCCGGAGGACGTCTTGGGCCCTTTTAGAGTCTGAACCATAATTGCAGTTGGTAAGGCAGCTTGGGCACTGGGCATTGCTGAATCTGGTTTCAGTATCATTGCCTTTGGAAGATTTTCACTCGAGGCAAGTTTACATTCTCCCTCGTTAGGTCGACCAGAATAGTCTCCTCATTTAGACGTTGGGCCCCTTTGGGATCATAGTGGCTTTTAATGGGATTTTCACCACCATGAGTCGTGCTCTGAGGGGTGCCGCAGCCATCTTTTATCTGAATCGTGGCTTTCAGGATTTCTTTAGTAACAGTTTTTCTTTCCTCGCTCACCTCTTTTAATAGGGCCATGAGATTGTTTTGTGTGTGATTTTTGGCCCCTATATTCTTTTCCCAGCTCCCTTTGACGGTATTCATGAAGGCTTCTGTGTAAATTAGTTTGGAGTTCATCATTGCCATCAGTGTGGTAGGATTCCTGACATTGTCGTTTATTGTTTCATAAAGTTTCAGGAACGGGGTTAAGGAAACGGTGATAGTTGACATGAGGATGGCTTGATGGGATGAGGAGTCATTGTTACTTGCTCTTGCCGCTGATGAAGCATGCTGCGCTCTAACACCCCTGTTTTGTTTCCAAGGCCTGCTGTCATTCCCACAATTGGTAGAGTTGAGTTCTGAATCGGAGGAAGACATATCCTCACAGGAGTCCGTTGACTGCTGTGCTCTTGCTTTACCATTAGGCACAGGGTTTTGCCTCCCCTTGTCAGGGTGAAGATTATCTTGAGTAAGGGGGAGAGCACCAGGCCTCATCCCGTGCGGTGTGCTGGGGGGCATCCTGCCCACTTCAGGGGAGATGCCTGGTTCAGCCATATTTCCCACCACTTCTGAGCATAAGCCTACTCCCTCACTGCTATGTCTTGCAGGCTAGCTCGTATTGGCTTTCAAAGAAGCACAGGATGAAACAACTGGCGGAGGCGTGGCCTCATAATGGATCGGCTCTTTCGCTTCATGCGCAGGTTGTAGATCTGGGAGGCTGGGCTGTTGTGAAGGCACTACTGTGTATGACGCGGTGGGGGTGGTAGGGGTGGCCGAGGGTAGCGGTGGGTGAGCACGGTATATGGAAATCAAGCCTTGTGGAGTCAAGGTAGGCCAGGCTCGGCTCCCTACCTCACCCAGCTTCACTCGGCCCACAATCTTCACCGTCTTCGTTCGGCTCTGTCGGAAAGAGCATTTAGATCTCTACTGTCTTGCAGAGTATTGGTTCCCTCTCTGTTGACTTTAATATGTCCTCTTGAGGGGATAAGAGTGGCACTCTGTATAAAGGGGTCCGTTTCTATACTGGTGCAGGCCCCTGAAAAATAAATCTGCATCGGAAAGTTCTCCTCCTCTGTTAGAGCTACCACAGCCCTTTGGTAGGTGAATGGTTTTCCTCCAGGGTGAAGCCTTAGGTGGTGGCTCGATACGTTTAATTGGAAAACACTTTGTTCCGGCCATGGTTAGTTGTGGGACTGTTATTTTTTTGCACAGCTGGTTTTAAGATAGGGGCTATCCCTTGAGCTGAGTCTCGCCCTCCTGTGTCTCCATTTGTGCGTGAAGAATCTTTGTAGTTGGCAACATCCCCAGCTGAGTCGATGTTTGGTTTGGTAAGGGAGACCCCTTCTCGCCCTCTTTGTAACAGCTGGGCAAGTCCTTGTAGATCTTCCCCTGCTCTCCCTGCACAGCAAGGAACAGGGGATGATGTGGCAGGATTATGAGGTAACTCAGTTGGGCAATTCTTTTGTGAAGAAAAGGGCGGGCACGTACTTTGTGGATCTTCCGGCGCTCTGCTGGTCATCGCCCTATAGGCAGACTCCCACAGAAAGGATTCCGCCAGGAGCAGTAAACTGGTTTGGCTTATGGTACGGGCCAATTCCATGCAACTTGGCAAAAGCGTCTTGGAAGAAGCCAGACTATTGTTTTGGTTGCCCAGAAGCCCCAGGAAACACAGGCGATACACTCTGGACACTCTGCGTTGTCAGAGTATTTAAGTCTCTGGCTCCTCCTACTTCATTCGAGCATAAAGAAAGACTGTTTACAGCACTAGCAGCACAGGTAATAGGGTGTCCCACCGGCACAGGCAACACACTCGCTATAGGAATGGTTAGATTGGCGTCTCTGAGGTCTAGGTGCGCTAACCAGTCTTTTGTTCGAAGGAGATCTTGGAGGAGATGTATCCCCTCCATCTTGGAATATCTGTACGTTAACCACTCGTTCAGACTCTTTAGATTGATCACTGGCCTTATCTTCTCCTTCCTGTGAACTAGAAGTAAATTGCTGGGGAATTCTGGGCCCCTTTGTGTATCTCGTTCTATTGCATTCTTGCTTGCTAGCTTGTGCAGTTCTCCTTGTAGCAATGCTAATTCCCCCTGCTGCATATGCGGTGGCTGGGGCTCTGATCACAAGGTAGGTTCGCCTGTGAAATCTGGATGCAGGCGGCTACTGCTTGAGAGCCCTCTGGCCTGTCCCTTGTGTGGCCAGCATAGCTTCTAGAACTTCTAGGCACTCTGTGAGGGGCTGTACTCCCTGTGACACAGCTACTGATAGGGAGTCTCCCAGGACTTTCTTGAAGCTGAGAGAAAGGTACTTGTCTTACTTTGTGGACTCCTCCACCCACTCGTCCCCACTCCATCTGGGAAGGTGTTTTTTGAAGCCTTTGTGCACTTATTTGTCCGCAACTGGTGCCTAGTATGCTTGAACTGCAGCACACCGCTATTGAACCAACAGCGTTGTGCACTTTTCTTTTTTTGTTTTTTGTTTATATGAACTGCTGCTGCGAGCCCCTGATGCCTGCTGTGTTCCCTGTGCCGGGAATAGACAGCGGTGGTCTGGCGCGATGAACGAGCAAAACGCTGGATATAAACGCGCTCATTCGGAGCGTTAGTGGGAGGTTAAAGCCGGTGATGCTGGGAGTGACGCATCACGGCTTGCCGGCGCGTAGTAGGGGCAGCTGCACTCCTGGGTCCTACCTTCCCCGTATTGAGTTTAAGTCAAAGAGGGCGGGACCAGTTGCCAAGTGTGGGCACATACGCTCACAGCTCTGGTCCTGACCCTCTGAAATAATACGTGCTGCGCAGCTGTATTATAGCGCACGTGCGAGTGCAGTGGCTCTGAAGCCACAGGTTTGTGAAGACACCTGGCGAGTTAGTCCAGGCGAGAAAGCTAACGCAACAATACGATGTTAGGTCATAATCACATTACTTATTTGGTAACACTATAGGCTTGTAAAAAACATAATTACACACAGAGGAAAATCTTATGTACTTATCTGTGTGAGCAACATAAAGAAAGACGAAGGGACCTAGACAGGAAGCAGGATATAGAGGGGTCCCGGACACTGATAAGAGTACAGGGAGAGCTTCAGGACTACATCAAACTAGAGGCTTATGAGGACTTGTAGTTTTTTGAAAGAACTCTTAATCTTTCGTTTTATTTGATTGGAAAAGCAAAACAAAACCAAATGTTGAGTTAAAAATATGAAAATGTGAAATTCTGCAAATTGCAGTATTAAAGGAAGTTTAAGCATAATGCTCTCCTCTGTCCTGACATAGAATGAAGATGCAAGCATTTAACTGAATAATTGTGAAAGAAATATTGAGTTTTTGTAACAGTTTATAAGGCCAACTGCTGACCCATTGTTTGCAATGGTTTGCCAACTTTCTAATGTTATGATGTATTGTATTATATAGCACTGGGTACTCCCAATTGGGTCTCTGGGTACTGTTTAGCAACCATGCCTTCTGGAAACTGAACGTCTACCACTAATAGACGGATATCAATGTCTTGCGTACAGATTCCTAAGCATGTTTATGTAATAGGAGGGCAGATGATAGGTATTCTGTTTAATGTTAAGATGTGATTGACTTGAATTTGTTTGCTTCTTTTTCCTTTCTTACTGTTACTAGATGTTACCTAACACTGACCGGGGCACTGCATCTTAAGTTTGGTGGAGCACCAGCTGGACCTGCAGGTACTGGAAAAACTGAAACTACTAAAGATCTTGGCAAAGCGCTGGCAATTCAAACTGTTGTGTTTAATTGCTCTGACCAGCTGGACTTCATGGCAATGGGAAAGTTCTTCAAAGGACTCGCTAGGTACGTGATTAAGGGAAATGCTTTTTGCAATGGGTTAGGATATTTCAGTATTTGATCATGAGATGGAAATTGCACTGTTACCAACTCTGCCACCAGTGACATAATTAAGTACACTGTATGAGAATGTCTTTTGGATGTTGTTCAGTGCCAGCAATAATGACTATGTGACTATTCAAAGTGATCAGATTTGTCAAAGGAGAACAGTTAACAGTGACTTGACCTATCTGTGACTCCCATGGACTCTTACATAGTTTATGAAGATTATCTATCCAGGTGCTGGCTAGTGAAATCTTTTGGGTTTGCCGTGTCATTGAGGATATTATATTTCTCCAGCATTGGAGCTTTCATCGATGCAGATGTTTGAATATTCCCTGACGTCAGATCAGGGATCCTCACTGATTTAAAATAATTATAAAAAAATGTAATATATACATTATTTCCATAGAAAAATGAATGTAGATTGTCCATTATGGCCAATGAGGCATTCAATTGTGTAGTCCCTCCACCTCACTTTGGTCTTTTATGACCCTAACCAATGAGGTGGCAGGGCGTAAGCTCCATCCCAGGCAGCCATCTTCTGATTTTTTACAGCAGTCTAACAAACAGAGGGAATCCTCTAGCTCTCTGAGCTTTTCGTTTTTCTAATGTTAGCTTTTTCAAACTATTTTTCAAAATATATCCTATCTTGATCTTCTGATCAGGTATTACTGATTGTGATTTTTCTGGGCTCAGAAAACACAAAAATTCAACCTGCTTTCGTCGAGTGAAACTTCACTTCACATCATGGCTGAAGAACCAACTGCCCAAAAGCCTTTCCTGTTCAGGGACTGCACCAGATGCAAGAAGAAACTTGTTTATATGAGGAACCCTCATGAGCAGTGCATCTACTGCCTTTACCCTCATGACATCCACAAATGCGACATTTGCAAGACCTTCACCAACAAAACCTTGCAGGACAGACACAGGAGACTTTTGTCACACCTCGCGTCAAAAGGGCACTCTTCTGATGAGGAATCTGTCAAGACAGCCCCTGTCCATCTATAAAACCATCTTAGAGGCAAACTTCAAAGAGAAGGGCCTCTTCAATGGAAAGGAGCACTTCCCCTTTGCATAAAAAATAATGCCAAAGAAAGGTGGAGATGACTTCCCTCACACCTTCTCTTAGCTCTGGGCACCAGAAAAAATGGCATCCTGAAGAAAAAAATACCTCCAAATGTAAGGAGGCGTTTTCCAAAAACTCGTCGGGGTGAGGGGGGAGCAGTCGTCCACGAAAACGCTGTCTACGATTGGCACCAGTGTATAAGGGCTCGTCGACGACCAGACCGTCAACAAAGTCGAAAACGACCACAACGACACTTCAAACCTCGTCATCGACAAGTAAGTCCTTGTCATCAAAATCATCATCCACAAAGCAATCGTCGACGAAAGAATCCCATTAGGGATCATCACTCGTCGACGAAGTAGTCATCTACGAAGCAAGCAGCGTCGATGAAACCGTTGACGAAACTGTCAACCCCCACATCGACGGAGAAAAGCAAGCCTAAAACTCAGTCCACAGACATTCCAGTGACGCCGTCCAATGAGGGCAGCACAGATAAACGAATGGGCACGATCCCTTACATCCCAGAGGCCCACAAGGAACCAATAGGAACACAGTTGTCTCCCTTAAGAGAGATGACAGAGCTGCAAGACATCATTTTACAGGAAGATTTTTCGGACACCAAATTCATACGTGAACAACCTATTCTCACCCCTAAGGAGAATAGCCTGCCCTGGCACCCCACTACGTAGATGCCCACAGATCCATACGCCCCAACACTCATGGAGTCAATCCAAAGAATTATTGACAAATTCAACAGGCGTCAGAGACAGATGAATCTGTCTTCTACTCCGAGAGACGCAAGGTCACGTCAGAGGGACAAATCGCCTCATCATAGCACGCCGAGAAGCTTCCCTCCCAAGAGCAGACCTCATAAAAGGCCAGGTTCACCGGAACCTTGCTTGCAGATCTAGGAGCAGGACACGTAGTGCTTCACCGAAAAGAGTCTCCCCACCAAGGTCTTCACCAAGACCACGATCGCCTACAAGGGATCCTACGCTTGTGCCATCGACCACTTCAGTCTCATACTGACAGGAGGACCCGTTCAGAGACTTCTCAGACCCCAAAGAAGGCAACCACGGCGGTTACAAAAACAACGAACCTCCTGAAGGGGCTAGGTTTCTCAATAAACAATGCCAAATCCTGCCCAATACCCGACAAAATGGTGATCTTCCTGGGAGCAGAACTCAACACCAGCATACCCAGAGTAAGGCCTTCAACAAACAGAATATCAGCAATGCTTCAACTGACCTCATGGTTCCATGGCAACGTAACAGCCATGGTACGCTCTTTCAAATTCCTCCTGGGCATGAATTCCTCATTTATATTTCTCATTCCAAATTCCAGACTCTGCATGAGGCCGATACAAGAGACCCTGGACCGTCAATGGAGACAAACACTAGGGTCATGGGCAGATACCATCCAGCTTCCAGCAACCTTCCACAAAGCACTCCAATGGTGGAGTACACTTCAAAATCTGTCGCAGGGAATGCCTTTTCAAGCTCTGACATCAACCCTTCTCCTTAGAACGGATGCACCACTATCTAACTGGGGCACACCTGGCAGATCTGCAAACAAAGGGCAAGTGGTCAGGCCAACAGTCCCAACTAAATATCAATGTTCTAGAAAACAGAGCAATACGCTGACCACTAAAAGCCTTCCTGCCTGTACTAGCAGGGCAGGTGGTAACCATCCAGACAGACAACACAACCTCCATGCATTATACCAACAAGCAAGGAGGCACGAGGTCAGAGATGTTGTCCCAGGAAGCACAGAGGCTATGGACCTGGGCGCTACAGCACAAAGTTCAGATCAAAGCAGAACATATGCCGGGAGTGGACAATATCTTAGCAGACAAGCTGAGCAGAGACTACACAACATCCCACGAATGGGAGCTGGACGAAGCAGAAGCTCAACTGATATTCCGCAAGTGGGTGCATCCAGAGATCGACCTCTGTGCCACCAAAGGCAACAGGAAAAATCACATGTTTGCCTCCAGATATCCAGAACACCTGTCACTAGGGGATTCCTTCTCAGTGAACTGGATAGGAATTCCTGTACACTTTATTGCCGATTCCACTGATAGCGCGAGTACTTCGCAGATTGAAGGAACAAGTGTGCACAATGATACTTATAGCACCAGATTGGGCTCGTCAAGTTTGGTGCCCAACCCTCTGACACTTATCCCAGTGGCCCCCGATTCACCTCAAAACTCACCAGAATCCTTTAACACAGCCGAATCACGAGGTTCTCTACCACGACCCAGGGAGCCTGTCGCTCAAGGCGTGGTTCCTGAGCAGCGAAAACTAGCTAATTTGACTCTTCCTCCAGAGTGTTGGGACATAATCAAAGCCTCTATGGCTCGGTCCACACAGACTGCAAACATCGGAAATGGACTCGTTTCACCAAATGGTGCGAGACGTCACTGGTGAACCCACTCACTGCGTCAGTAGAACAAGTGCTACCATACATATTGCACCTAGCTAAAGCAGGGTTCTCCCTGGCCTTGATCAAGGTACATTTATCCACCATATCGGCCTACATGACAAATCCAAATCAACCATCCTTGCTTACCAACCTGGCTATCAAGATATTTCTGAAAGGATTGCTGCGTACTTTCCTACCAATGCCGGTTATTTTTGGCACCTGAACACGGTCCTGACAGTGCTCATGAAATCACCATATGAACTCATACATAGGTGTGACATTAACTTTTTAGCCTGGAAAGCTGCTTTCCTAGTACCGATCATATCATCCAGGACGATTAGTGAACTACAAGCCCTTTCATCTGAACCTGCATTCACCATGTTCCAAAGGGAACCGTGTCATCCTTAAAATGCACCCTAAATTCCTACCGTCATTCACAGAGCGATTCGTGCTTCCGACTTTCTTCGTGAACCACGCATATAATGCTAGATGTAGCGCGAGTCCTAAAATTTTACATACAATGGACCAAGGAGTTCAGCTCATCTACAAGGCTTTTCATAGCATTCGCTGGTCGCACAAAAGGACAGCATATCTCAAAACAGAGCCTAGCACATTGGGTGACCCAATGTATTAGTTATTGCCATCAGTCTAAAGGAGATGACTCTCGCCAGACCTCCTTCAGCTCACTCCACCAGGGGAAGAGCAGCTTCAGTTGCGTTCCATGCAGGAGTACTGATAAAGTACATCTGTAGAGCCGCGACTTGTAGCACACTCCATATGTTTGCCAAGCATTACTGCTTGGCTGAAGATGCCAACAAAGAATCAGCGGTTGAACAGGCGGTCCTCTGCCACCTCTTTGCGTAAGGTAGGAGCAGCCTTCTTTTCCCCCACCTTTTTCCCTAGTAAATGTGACCTGTTGAGTTGCTGTATGCTAGGGGCACTGAAAACGACTTCAGAATGTATAGTATTGTGGGCATGATTAACTGCTTGGTATTCTATTAAATCATCTGAATCTATGAAAGACCCAATGCAGGAGAAGTCTTAGTTACTTACCTGTAACTGTATTTCACCAGCATTGGTATCTTTCATAGATTCACATGCGCCCACCCACCTCCCCTGAGAGGCTGCTCCAACGCCCGGCAGTCATCACGCATGTAGTCTACTCAGGGTTCAAAATCTGAAGATGGCTGCGTGGGGCAGAGCTTAAGCCCGGCCACCTCATTGGTTAGGGTCATAAAGGCCCAAAGTGAGGTGGTGGGACTACACAATAGAATGCCTCATTGGCCATAATGGACAATCTACATTAATTTTTCTCTGGAAATAATGTGTATGAGTACGGAGGATTCCCGGTCTGACGGCAGGGAACATTCAAGAATGTGAATCTATGAAAGATACCAATACTGGAGAAATACAGTTACAGGTAAGTAACTAAGACCTAATTGTAATACATCCAAAGTAACTTTTAATGATCTAAACAGACATGTGCTATTGTTAGAAAAGTGTGTTACAGTCACATGGGAATGTGTTGCACATGTGTGCCATATGGGTTCCTTTGATCCCTGTGGACAACAGTTCCAGGGCTGATGCTAGATTTGCCAAACCGGTCTTCCGTAATCTCTAGTGCTAATTTATGTATTCAACTGAAAAATAACCATCCTCACATGACAGTGCTTTCGGAAACTTGAAATGCAGTAGAACCCTGTGTAGACACCTACTATTCCACATAAGGGGAATTTACACTTAGTACTTAATAGTCGATGACACATTTCTGCTATTTACAAAGGTCTAATGCAAGCATTTATGCTACCCGCTGTTAGAGGTCAGAAATGAAAGCCGGGCACAAAGTTGTCATTTTTTTGGTTAAATACTTTTATTTGAGCAATAAGCCCCGAGCAGGGGGGCCATTACCGCTTCAGGTAATGACTCAGGGCCCATAGTTACTGGCCTAAGCAAAGCAAGGGCCTTAACGCATGACCTGGGGCATTACCTGATGCGGTAATGCCCCCCCCCCCTTTGAGGGTCGTATTGATATTGGTACTCTGGCCCGTAAGACCGAAAAAATTAAAAACTGTCTGCCATGGAACTTGCAGAAGGGACTACATGTAGTCCCTTCTCCCTGTCCATGGCGGCCATTGAAAAAAGAAAAAAAAATCAAAACAAAGAAAATGGTTGCTATGGAAAGGAGAAAAGGGACTACCTGTAGTCTCTTCTCCCTTTCCATGGCAGCCACTTGCAGAAAGAACCCCGGGGCCGCGGCCGTGAGTGGAGCCTTGTCGGGCAGGTCAATCAGATCATTTGAAACAATCTGAATGTCCTTCGCCGGGTACTAATAAATTATAAGAGTTGGGAAAATGCCTCTCTAGCCCTGCTCTACGAGGAATTCCCTACCTAAAAAACAAAAACGAAGGAACAGTCTGTGTCAGGATGTCAGAAATCAAAAGCCATCCTGTGTCCAAACATTCTATCCTGACCCTCACATGGTAAACAAAACAACAAAGTGATAAGGGACATGTCTTCAACCTGATATCGGCAAAAATGTGTTCATAAATAAAAATAGAATAACTCCAACTTAAATGTTCTTCAAGGTGGAAAAACCTTGACTCCAGAGGGTGACTCCCTTCCCCTGTGTTCTCCAATGCTTGAACAATGTATTCGTGCCTAACGGTTCCTTTTGTCTTTTCTTGGCCCACGAAAACTCTGTTAGGTAAAACGTTCTTTCTCATTATCAGTCTTTCTTTAACACAAGCTTCTTCTTGTGTCAAAACACTGTCAGTCTCAGCTGCCTGTTGTGCTCTCCTGCCAGGACTTCTTTTATGCTTCCAAGTGCCTGGAATATTCTCCTGCCAAGACATATCTTTATACTTCCAGATGCATAGCATACTCTCCTGCCAGGACTTCTCTTGTGTATTTTCATGTGCCTGGTATATCCTTGCCAGGACTTCACTTGTATATTCTCAAATGCCTGCAGGGCTTCTCTATCATGCGTCACAGTTTCTCTGTATCTTCACCCTTACACATACCATCTTTAGTTTGGTATACCTATTTTGGGCTTCCACCACATCTGAAATCCATATTTTCATATGATATTGGGGTCTTGTTTGGCTCTCTGCCTTTTCCACTTGCAAACACAGTTCTGCTTCTTTCTGCCTCTGTAGCTTTACAATCTTCAGTTTCTCGTTGAAGCGGTCGCCGAAATGCCCCGGGATACACACCTGGTCTGGGCCGTCTCACCAGTATCTCACAGCATCTTTGGCCCCTTTCGCCCTTACACATTGTTGTTCCGCCGCTTGCTACATACTCCAGATCACTCCGTCTCCTCTCCGGGTTTCTGCCCGGCTTGGCTTCTGCACGCCTGCTTCTGGTCAGTCTCCGGTAGGGACAACACTGCCTCTGTGAGCTGCTGAGTGCCCAGGAGTCCCCTCTCGACTCCTCTACAGGCCTTTCCGCTTACCCAGCGTGTCTTCCCTTCTCTGCAGTCGAGCTACTCTGCACCATTGCCCCGGCTCGCATTTCTCCAGCATTCTCTTGCCTCTCTTGGAGATTCAACGTCTTCCTCTGTGCTGCTGCTTACAATTTGGGTTGCCATTTTTAATGGTCCCGCGCACCTGTCCTTTTCCCAAACAACTAGTATGCTCAATGCCCTTCAAGCCCTTGCTGCTTTGCATAGATTCCTTCATCTTCCTCATCCCTGTAATCAGGTGATGCCCAGAGTTTCTTTTTTTATTTTTTTATTCCTCTTTATTGGCATTTTCAATATTATAGACCACACATCAGCCAAGTAGAAAAAACATAAACTAAAAGGAATCCACTTTAGCAATGGCCCACCACAAAAAGTCTCAAACGTGTATTCAAACCCTCCTCTCCCCCAAACATCTGCTCATACTGTCTCCTGACTGAGGGTAAGCCGAAAATGGTAAGGTCTGTCCCGTCTGTCCCATCCGACCATCTGATGCGGCCTCAATCCCCTCTACATTTGGTTGTCAACTTGTGCACAAGCTAGCTTAGATTCCTTCCACATCTTCCACCCCCATTCCTTCCCTCCCCTTTTCATAGCCCCCCACTCACAATTCACGCTTCCGAAAGCATATACCTGGACGGAAATTCCACCCACTCTGCCTCAAGGTTAGCCCCTCCTCTACCGTGTATGGCCCCCGTGATCCTCTCCATCACGTATATGTTTTTTTTTAAAACACATTTTATTGGGTTTTTAACAAACAACAAAAACAATCATTGTTATCATTGGTGCTTTAGTTACGTAATCTCAAATGTCCCACCCTCCCGTCCCTCCCTTCCAACCTTCCAAGACCACCATTTTCAGTCTTTTGATGCAGTCTATACCGGATGACTGTCAGGGGCCGCCTGTGTCATCGGTGGAAGTAGCTTCTTCTCTGGGATTAAATAGTGACACAGTGAGCGCCACCCATTGAAGTAAGTCATCGCTAGTGTCCAGTTTCTGTATTCTCTGCGCATTTTTCCATGCTCCGGTTTCTGCCGTAGATCACTTAAGGAGATCTTCCCACCACAATGTTACGCTAGGGATTTTGGGCCTTTTCCACCCCATGGCTATATGTCTTTTTGCTAAGATATACATCAGGTCCTTGAGTCTGTTCAGTGGTCTGTTCTTCTTGTTCTTTTTGTATCTGCCCAGGATGCACGCCCACGGTGACTGTACTTCCAAGGTGATGTTCGCCTCAGCTACCGTTGCTGCGACCTGTGACCAAAAGGCTTGTATGGTCTGGCATCCCCAGAACATGTGGGTCATCCCTACGCAGGGATCCTTGCATTTCGGACATTCTGTGGTTCTCGCCCCTTTAAATTTGGAGATGATTTCAGGCGTGAGGTAAGCTCTGTTAATGATGTAAAACTGCATGAGTTGCAGTCGGGCGTTTCTGGAAACTTTTTTATGATAATGTGTTATAGATTCTGATTCCTTTTCCTCGAATTGTAGGCCTAGCTCCAGTTCCCATTTCTCCTTGCATTTGAGGTCTTGCTTGGTTGTGCTGTCTAACAATGTCTCATAGAGCCTCGAGGTTTCGTGTCCTCCCTCAGCAGCGTTTAGCAGGTTTTCTATGCTTCCCGACCCAGTTTCCAGGTTCTCAACCTCTGGCCATCTGCTTGCGAGCGTTCTGGCCACCGCTCGGCAAAGTAGTAACTGCCCTATAGGTAGTCGCACGGTCTCATGTAGCTCCGTGTATGTCAAGATGCCTTGGTCGTCCACTAGGTCACCCAGAGTGGCGATTCCGTGGGGTTCCCATGAATTCCTTCTCTTTCATACCCCCGGGCCTGTTGACCATGATGGCTGCTATCGGGATCTGGGGTGAGTATGGGTCATTTGCCTTTGTGGCCTTGCAAGCTCTTCTCCAGATCTGGATCCCTAGCTTCATTAAGTATGGAATGTGTTGGGTTGCACTATCCGGGGTGCAGAATAAATCTCCAAGTAGCATGTGGGGGATGGCTGGTTGTAGGCGTTGAATGTCGGTTGTGGCTTCATCTGCCATCCATTGTATTACGTGCTTCCGTTGGCCTGCTAGGTAATATAGTTCAAAGTTGGGGATTTTCAGGCCTCCTCTGTAATAGGGTCTCTGTAGTACTTCCAGCGCCACTCTATGCCTCCCTCCCTGCCACAGGAATCTCCTGCAGAATTTGTTTAGGTTTTTGAAGAACTGCTGGGGAATGTTGAAGGGGACGTTAGTGAAAAAGTGTAGGACACGAGGGAGCACCACCATTTTAAGAAGCCCGGCTCTGCCTGCCACTGAGAGCGGAAGTCTGCCCCAGAAGTCCATTGATTTTTCAAGGTTATCTCTGGCTTTCATCGTATTCAGGATGTGTTCAGTCTTAGGGTCTCGGTGAATATTTATCCCTAGGTATTTGAAGGAGGCAGTTTCCCACTTGAAGGCCATGGCGGGGAGGCATCCCTCTCTAACCTCACTTAAAGCCGCAAGGGGGAAGAGGCATGACTTTTCGTGGTTGATTTGGATCCCAGTGTATCTGTGGAATCCATCTAAGGTCTCCAGAATGTATGTTAGTATATGTTCAGGGTTATTTAGGTAAAGAAGGGTGTCGTCTGCATACATAGAGACCAAGTGGGTCACTCCGTCTATCACTATGCCCCCGTCTCCGTATTCCTGCCTTAGATAAGCTGCTACTGGTTCTATTGCTAAAATGTACAACATGGGGGAGAGCGGACATCCCTATCGCGTACCCCTAAAGAGATGCCACTTTTCTGAGTAGGTATTGTTCGTTCGTACTCTGGCCGTGGGGTTGGTATATATGAGTCTGATCCATTTTAAGAAGGCCGGCCCTATCCCCATTTTAATCATGGTGGCGTACAGCCAATTCCACCGAACTGAATCGAATGCCTTTGTGGCATCAAGTGATGCTACTGCGCATTTTCCAGGCCTGAAATTGGTGCCGTATATGACGTGATGTAGCTTACGTAGGTTCTCCGTAATGGTCCGCCCAGGCACATAACCCATCTGATCTTGGTGGATTAGTAGCAGGACCGCTTTCCGCAGTCTCCTCGCCAGCAGGGCCGTCAAGATCTTGTTGTCTACGTTCAGCATAGATAGGGGCCTGTATGAACCACACTCCTCTCCGTCCTTGCCCGGTTTTAGAAGTGGAATTATTAGTGCTTCCCTCATGGTGTCTGGGAGTGTGCCTATTTCATATGCTTCAGTAAACACTTGGGCTAGGAGGGGTGCTAGCGCATCTTCATACATTTTATAAAACTCCCCAGGGAGCCTGTCCGTTCCTGGGGCCTTACCAGACGGCAGCGATCTAATGGTAGCCGTAACCTCCTCTGGGGTGATGGGCTCATCTAGGGCTTCGGCCATGTGTGCGTGTAGTTTAGGTAGGTTGATGATGTCTAGGACATCCTCTATTTCGGTGTTTCGGTGTCTGTGGGTGACGGGGGTGGGCCGGCATAAAGGGCTTGGTAGAACCCGATGAATACTGAGTTTATCTCAGCCTGCGTATGTGCCACAGTCCCGTCTGGCCTATGGACTTGGCAAATGGGCTTTCTGAGAGTTTCACGTTTATAGAGCCAACCCAGGGCGTGAGTCTTTTCAATGTGTTTTGCGTAGCTGAGTTTCCCCAACTTTTCCCAGTACACTAGGCAGGCTTGTTTGAGTTCGATCACTTTTTTCCAGGGCTGATGCTAGATTTGCCAAACCGGTCTTCCGTAATCTCTAGTGCTAATTTATGTATTCAACTGAAAAATAACCATCCTCACATGACAGTGCTTTCGGAAACTTGAAATGCAGTAGAACCCTGTGTAGACACCTACTATTCCACATAAGGGGAATTTACACTTAGTACTTAATAGTCGATGACACATTTCTGCTATTTACAAAGGTCTAATGCAAGCATTTATGCTACCCGCTGTTAGAGGTCAGAAATGAAAGCCGGGCACAAAGTTGTCATTTTTTTGGTTAAATACTTTTATTTGAGCAATAAGCCCCGAGCAGGGGGGCCATTACCGCTTCAGGTAATGACTCAGGGCCCATAGTTACTGGCCTAAGCAAAGCAAGGGCCTTAACGCACGACCTGGGGCATTACCTGATGCGGTAATGCCCCCCCCCCCCTTTGAGGGTCGTATTGATATTGGTACTCTGGCCCGTAAGACCGAAAAAATTAAAAACTGTCTGCCATGGAACTTGCAGAAGGGACTACATGTAGTCCCTTCTCCCTGTCCATGGCGGCCATTGAAAAAAGAAAAAAAAATCAAAACAAAGAAAATGGTTGCTATGGAAAGGAGAAAAGGGACTACCTGTAGTCTCTTCTCCCTTTCCATGGCAGCCACTTGCAGAAAGAACCCCGGGGCCGCGGCCGTGAGTGGAGCCTTGTCGGGCAGGTCAATCAGATCATTTGAAACAATCTGAATGTCCTTCGCCGGGTACTAATAAATTATAAGAGTTGGGAAAATGCCTCTCTAGCCCTGCTCTACGAGGAATTCCCTACCTAAAAAACAAAAACGAAGGAACAGTCTGTGTCAGGATGTCAGAAATCAAAAGCCATCCTGTGTCCAAACATTCTATCCTGACCCTCACATGGTAAACAAAACAACAAAGTGATAAGGGACATGTCTTCAACCTGATATCGGCAAAAATGTGTTCATAAATAAAAATAGAATAACTCCAACTTAAATGTTCTTCAAGGTGGAAAAACCTTGACTCCAGAGGGTGACTCCCTTCCCCTGTG
The DNA here is from genome assembly GCF_040938575.1 of Ambystoma mexicanum. Lineage (NCBI taxonomy): Eukaryota > Metazoa > Chordata > Amphibia > Caudata > Ambystomatidae > Ambystoma > Ambystoma mexicanum. Next base: position 548,415,396 of record NC_090923.1, read on the forward strand.
TTCTCCAATGCTTGAACAATGTATTCGTGCCTAACGGTTCCTTTTGTATTTTCTTGGCCCATGAAAACTCTGTTAGGTAAAACGTTCTTTCTCATTATCAGTCTTTCTTTAACACAAGCTTCTTCTTGTGTCAAAACACTGTCACTCTCAGCTGCCTGTTGTGCTCTCCTGCCAGGACTTCTTTTATGCTTCCAAGTGCCTGGAATATTCTCCTGCCAAGACATATCTTTATACTTCCAGATGCATAGCATACTCTCCTGCCAGGACTTCTCTTGTGTATTTTCATGTGCCTGCAGGGCTTCTCTATCGTGCGTCACAGTTTCTCTGTATCTTCACCCTTACACATACCATCTTTAGTTTGGTATACCTATTTTGGGCTTCCACCACATCTGAAATCCATATTTTCATATGATATTGGGGTCTTGTTTGGCTCTCTGCCTCTTCCACTTGCAAACACAGTTCTGCTTCTTTCTGCCTCTGTAGCTTTACAATCTTCAGTTTCTCGTTGAAGCGGTCGCCGAAATGCCCCGGGATACACACCTGGTCTGGGCCGTCTCACCAGTATCTCACAGCATCTTTGGCCCCTTTCGCCCTTACACATTGTTGTTCCGCCGCTTGCTACATACTCCAGATCACTCCGTCTCCTCTCCGGGTTTCTGCCCGGCTTGGCTTCTGCACGCCTGCTTCTGGTCAGTCTCCGGTAGGGACAACACTGCCTCTGTGAGCTGCTGAGTGCCCAGGAGTCCCCTCTCGACTCCTCTACAGGCCTTTCCGCTTACCCAGCGTGTCTTCCCTTCTCTGCAGTCGAGCTACTCTGCACCATTGCCCCGGCTCGCATTTCTCCAGCATTCTCTTGCCTCTCTTGGAGATTCAACGTCTTCCTCTGTGCTGCTGCTTACAATTTGGGTTGCCATTTTTAATGGTCCCGCGCACCTGTCCTTTTCCCAAACAACTAGTATGCTCAATGCCCTTCAAGCCCTTGCTGCTTTGCATAGATTCCTTCATCTTCCTCATCCCTGTAATCAGGTGATGCTCAGAGTTTCTTTTTTTATTTTTTTATTCCTCTTTATTGGCATTTTCAATATTATAGACCACACATCAGCCAAGTAGAAAAAACATAAACTAAAAGGAATCCACTTTAGCAATGGCCCACCACAAAAAGTCTCAAACGTGTATTCAAACCCTCCTCTCCCCCAAACATCTGCTCATACTGTCTCCTGACTGAGGGTAAGCCGAAAATGGTAAGGTCTGTCCCGTCTGTCCCATCCGACCATCTGATGCGGCCTCAATCCCCTCTACATTTGGTTGTCAACTTGTGCACAAGCTAGCTTAGATTCCTTCCACATCTTCCACCCCCATTCCTTCCCTCCCCTTTTCATAGCCCCCCACTCACAATTCACGCTTCCGAAAGCATATACCTGGACGGAAATTCCACCCACTCTGCCTCAAGGTTAGCCCCTCCTCTACCGTGTATGGCCCCCGTGATCCTCTCCATCACGTATATGTTTTTTTTTAAAACACATTTTATTGGGTTTTTAACAAACAACAAAAACAATCATTGTTATCATTGGTGCTTTAGTTACGTAATCTCAAATGTCCCACCCTCCCGTCCCTCCCTTCCAACCTTCCAAGACCACCATTTTCAGTCTTTTGATGCAGTCTATACCGGATGACTGTCAGGGGCCGCCTGTGTCATCGGTGGAAGTAGCTTCTTCTCTGGGATTAAATAGTGACACAGTGAGCGCCACCCATTGAAGTAAGTCATCGCTAGTGTCCAGTTTCTGTATTCTCTGCGCATTTTTCCATGCTCCGGTTTCTGCCGTAGATCACTTAAGGAGATCTTCCCACCACAATGTTACGCTAGGGATTTTGGGCCTTTTCCACCCCATGGCTATATGTCTTTTTGCTAAGATATACATCAGGTCCTTGAGTCTGTTCAGTGGTCTGTTCTTCTTGTTCTTTTTGTATCTGCCCAGGATGCACGCCCACGGTGACTGTACTTCCAAGGTGATGTTCGCCTCAGCTACCGTTGCTGCGACCTGTGACCAAAAGGCTTGTATGGTCTGGCATCCCCAGAACATGTGGGTCATCCCTACGGAGGGATCCTTGCATTTCGGACATTCTGTGGTTCTCGCCCCTTTAAATTTGGAGATGATTTCAGGCGTGAGGTAAGCTCTGTTAATGATGTAAAACTGCATGAGTTGCAGTCGGGCGTTTCTGGAAACTTTTTTATGATAATGTGTTATAGATTCTCATTCCTTTTCCTCGAATTGTAGGCCTAGCTCCAGTTCCCATTTCTCCTTGCATTTGAGGTCTTGCTTGGTTGTGCTGTCTAACAATGTCTCATAGAGCCTCGAGGTTTCGTGTCCTCCCTCAGCAGCGTTTAGCAGGTTTTCTATGCTTTCCGACCCAGTTTCCAGGTTCTCAACCTCTGGCCATCTGCTTGCGAGCGTTCTGGCCACCGCTCGGCAAAGTAGTAACTGCCCTATAGGTAGTCGCACGGTCTCATGTAGCTCAGTGTATGTCAAGATGCCTTGGTCGTCCACTAGGTCACCCAGAGTGGCGATTCCGTGGGGTTCCCATGAATTCCTTCTCTTTCATACCCCCGGGCCTGTTGACCATGATGGCTGCTATCGTGATCTGGGGTGAGTATGGGTCATTTGCCTTTGTGGCCTTGCAAGCTCTTCTCCCTAGCTTCATTAAGTATGGAATGTGTTGGGTTGCACTATCCGGGGTGCAGAATAAATCTCCAAGTAGCATGTGGGGGATGGCTGGTTGTAGGCGTTGAATGTCGGTTGTGGCTTCATCTGCCATCCATTGTATTACGTGCTTCCGTTGGCCTGCTAGGTAATATAGTTCAAAGTTGGGGATTTTCAGGCCTCCTCTGTAATAGGGTCTCTGTAGTACTTCCAGCGCCACTCTATGCCTCCCTCCCTGCCACAGGAATCTCCTGCAGAATTTGTTTAGGTTTTTGAAGAACTGCTGGGGAATGTTGAAGGGGACGTTAGTGAAAAAGTGTAGGACACGAGGGAGCACCACCATTTTAAGAAGCCCGGCTCTGCCTGCCACTGAGAGCGGAAGTCTGCCCCAGAAGTCCATTGATTTTTCAAGGTTATCTCTGGCTTTCATCGTATTCAGGATGTGTTCAGTCTTAGGGTCTCGGTGAATATTTATCCCTAGGTATTTGAAGGAGGCAGTTTCCCACTTGAAGGCCATGGCGGGGAGGCATCCCTCTCTAACCTCACTTAAAGCCGCAAGGGGGAAGAGGCATGACTTTTCGTGGTTGATTTGGATCCCAGTGTATCTGTGGAATCCATCTAAGGTCTCCAGAATGTATGTTAGTATATGTTCAGGGTTATTTAGGTAAAGAAGGGTGTCGTCTGCATACATAGAGACCAAGTGGGTCACTCCGTCTATCACTATGCCCCCGTCTCCGTATTCCTGCCTTAGATAAGCTGCTACTGGTTCTATTGCTAAAATGTACAACATGGGGGAGAGCGGACATCCCTATCGCGTACCCCTAAAGAGATGCCACTTTTCTGAGTAGGTATTGTTCGTTCGTACTCTGGCCGTGGGGTTGGTATATATGAGTCTGATCCATTTTAAGAAGGCCGGCCCTATCCCCATTTTAATCATGGTGGCGTACAGCCAATTCCACCGAACTGAATCGAATGCCTTTGTGGCATCAAGTGATGCTACTGCGCATTTTCCAGGCCTGAAATTGGTGCCGTATATGACGTGATGTAGCTTACGTAGGTTCTCCGTAATGGTCCGCCCAGGCACATAACCCATCTGATCTTGGTGGATTAGTAGCAGGACCGCTTTCCGCAGTCTCCTCGCCAGCAGGGCCGTCAAGATCTTGTTGTCTACGTTCAGCATAGATAGGGGCCTGTATGAACCACACTCCTCTCCGTCCTTGCCCGGTTTTAGAAGTGGAATTATTAGTGCTTCCCTCATGGTGTCTGGGAGTGAGCCTATTTCATATGCTTCAGTAAACACTTGGGCTAGGAGGGGTGCTAGCGCATCTTCATACATTTTATAAAACTCCCCAGGGAGCCTGTCCGTTCCTGGGGCCTTACCAGACGGCAGCGATCTAATGGTAGCCGTAACCTCCTCTGGGGTGATGGGCTCATCTAGGGCTTCGGCCATGTGTGCGTGTAGTTTAGGTAGGTTGATGATGTCTAGGACATCCTCTATTTCGGTGTCTGTGGGTGACGGGGGTGGGCCGGCATAAAGGGCTTGGTAGAACCCGATGAATACTGAGTTTATCTCAGCCTGCGTATGTGCCACAGTCCCGTCTGGCCTATGGACTTGGCAAATGGGCTTTCTGAGAGTTTCACGTTTATAGAGCCAACCCAGGGCGTGAGTCTTTTCAATGTGTTTTGCGTAGCTGAGTTTCCCCAACTTTTCCCAGTACACTAGGCAGGCTTGTTTGAGTTCGATCACTTTTTCTGTTTGGGCTGGGTCAAGGGAGGCCTCGGCTTCTAATACCTTAAGCTCTTCCTCAGTGCGTGTTAGCAAAGTCACTATGGATTTCTGGGTACCACCTATGGCTGCAATCATTTCTCCCCTCATGATCACCTTGTATGCCTCCCATGTTGTGCTAATGCGTGGCACACTGTTTTCATTTATTTGCCAGTAGTCTAATGTGCTTTTTTTAATCTGCTCTCGGAAGGCCTTGTCCAGCAGGGCTTCCCCTCTAAGCCTCCATGTGGGTGCGGGGGGTCTGGATGCAAACATCGTCCAGGTGCTTATTTAGGGGGAGTGGTCCAACAACACTCTGGCTAGATATTGTGTGTCCACAAACAGGGCCTGTTGTTCCTCGCTCACATGTATGTAGTCTATTCTAGTGTGAACAGCGTGTGGGGCTGAGAAGTAGGAATACTTAGTTTCTCAGGGTGGTGTTCCCTCCATAAGTCTCTGAGCGCAAATTGTTGTGTTAGTGCTTTCAGTATTTTGGCGGATATGGAAGGGCGAGTGTGTTTGTCGTCTGACCTGTCTATATGGGGGGTCTATTGTGCAGTTGTGGTCACCACCCCATATTAGAGTGCTATCTCTGTACGGGCCTAGGCGATTATATAATGATCGGAAGAATACAGTGGCGCCATGGTTGGGTGCATAGGTGTTGATCAGGCAGACTTCTTTTCCTTCTGTAGTGCCGTGTACCAGGGCCATTCTGCCTTCATCGTCCGTTTTCGAGTGCATCAGTTTTATGAGGATAGTTGGGGCTATCCAGATCAGAACTCCTCTGGCGTATGTGGAGTACGTAGACCCTATCAATGTCCCTCTCCAGGCTTTAGAAAATGCTGTTCGCTTTTGTGCGTCGAGGTGGGTCTCCTGCAAGAGGGCGATCCCGACCTTGTTCCTTTTAATGAATGTGTGGATCCGGCGCTGTTTGACGTGGCTATTCATTCCTCTGATGTGGGGCTCGAAGCTGAAGCTACCGCAAACATAAATACAACGTTTTAAAAGCAGCGGTTTTATTTCTAAGATTTCCGGGATCCTCCAGCCCGGAAAACTTAGAAAAAAAACTGCAGCTAGTGCTTATTTTTATTTTTTAAATAGATAGCACTTACCGAGATGCAGCTGCACCTTTCCTGCCTGTAGTCTCTGGTCCCCGTCCTCCGCGTCCGGCACCAATGAAGCAAAAGCCACCCAGTGGTAGCTTTTGTTTACTACAGCTGGCTGGCTTTTTCTTCATTAGTGCCGCAAACACAAGTACAGGCGGCATCCATTTCACAAAATGGATGCCCCCTAGTGCTTGCAATTTTAAAGTTTGAGCTTCATTTGCTCGAAACTTTCCATAGGGACTTAAAAAAAATATATATATTTTAGATATTTGTTTTATTATTGCCCATCTTTTTGGCCAATAATATTTCTGAATGAACTATTCCTTTAAGGGCCATCTCCCCCTTCCTCTTTTCCAATTCCGCCATCTTCATGTCAATCTGGATCTCCAAAGTTTCGAGGGATGTCTGGTTGTTTTCCACTGCTTGCAGCCTCTCGTCCATTTTGGCAATCCTCACATTGATTTCATCCACTTTCCCGCCAATGTCTGCCCTCATGCACCTAAAATCTTCCAGCAATGAGGTAATGTCCCTCTTTGTAGACACATGGTCTGTGCCACCATCTTGCATCTTAAAAGCTGGGATTGGACTTCCCAGTCCCTGGCTCCGTGGATATTCAAACAGCTCCAATTTCGATTTCCAGTCCGTGTGTAGGCCGTCGGCCCCTGAAAGTGCCTTTCTACTTAACAGGACCTTTCAAGTTCAATCTCCTGCGAACCCTGGTTCGATTCTCGGTCTCCTGTCCTAGGCAGTTGGTCTTCCCCCACTCAGGTTTCCCCGTGGGTCGTTTCCACCTCACTTCCAGCACTTGCTTGTGGGACACTGCCTCCTAGAGTCTGCACACCCCAGTCCTCCTGCAATACACCTCTCTTGGTCTTGGTTACTCTCCTCACCACGATCTAGCAGGGGGCCTGCTAGGGGGGCCTGCTGCTTTATATCTG